>NC_091284.1:405429309-406045333 GCF_032444005.1 Ranitomeya imitator
TGTCAGCAAACCTTCAGCAGTTGCAGTACCACAATCTGCCTTGGAGTGGTACCTGGTGGCTACCTGCAACAAATTATGTCTCCACCATCAGGAGCTCCTGTAGCACAGTGGGCCCATGAACCATGTGCACCTCCTGCGGGCATAACATGGTAGTATATAAAACTAAAAAAAAAAAGTTCAACATTTTTTCTGGATTCAATTAGTCATCCATACAGTTGTGAGGAACCTGTACAAAATATGTAGTAGTTTCTCTGCCTGTTAGCACCATGGCTGAGGCATTTTTGGCACTCCTAACCATGGTGCTGAGAAACACATGGTTGCTGTAAAACCCCCCCTCTTTTTCCCCTTCCCTTTCACTCAGCCAAGAGCTGCTTTGCCAATGTAGATGGGGGAAGAAAAGTTTATTACCTCTAGCTCGGAGAGCAGAAGTATTTACGACCGGCATTTCCTGCCGTGTAAGCTCTTGTCCAGCTATAAGTGAACTAGAAACTTCTAGAAATTCATGAAAGTCCTTTGTTTGGTTTTTGTAAGATATTAGGCACACATTTTAAGTTAAGAATACGAAAATATATATTCTTAGAGTCCATCGGAGGATCTATCTATCACTCTAAGCACGGGTTTCTAACTCCATCTGGTAAAGAAGTAGGGATTTCTCTGTAAATATGTATCCCAGATAGGACATATTTGATCTCATTAGAATGCCCACGTTAATCCGAGATGAATGCTGGGTTCGTTATGACTATGACATGTTTTGTAGCGAACTTATAGAAATTAGAGAGAATAGTTTAAAGTTTAGTCAGAATGTAGAGAGAGGAGGGTCTGCATAAGCCAGCCTTTCTGTGATGTCACAGCCTTAAGGTTTTAAGTGTCTGGCAGGCTCTGAGGAGTCACTTCTTCTTGACTTCTTGTCTTCTCCTGAAGCCAGCAGCACGTCCAATGAGCTGGGACGTATGGTTGCCTGCCATGCTTTGAACATGTGAGTGTTACCTTTTCTCATTTAATCCCTGTTTATTTCATAATTACCCTTGTACATATTTGCAATTGTCTCATTTGTAACATCTTTATAAAATATTTTTGATAAAGCACTGCCTAATTTTTTATGGGATATAATATTATATGTTAGTTCATTCTCCATGCTCTAAAAACCGTACCCTAAGTCTTCTGAAGGGAAATACGCTACTGTTGTGTTGGGTTAGCTTCGGACCCGTTTAATCGAAGCTGGTGGCAGCGATAGTGTGCTGACTTTTGGATTATGTTGTAGCGACTGTGGCGTTGATAATTATTGTTCCTGCCTGAGTGGGAGTAGTTTATCGCATCGCTGCAGCGTGCCCAATAGCCAGTACATAGCAGGCAGCCTTTCTGGCGACTAATTACCCAGGGTGCAGTACCTAATCTGACCTGAGAGTAAGGGGGCGCCAGAGAGCTGCAAGTGTTAAGTGGAACTGTAAGCGGGATATACATAAATCCCTGCAGTTCGTGGTATATGGAAAAGCAGTGGGATACCTCAAATAAGCCCCTGCTGTAAACTAAGAGGTCAATAGCCTTGGGTGTGCTGTTTCATCACATTGTGGAGTGGAGGGATAACTAAGATAAGCCCCCCTGCACATGTGATAGCCGTCTGTTGGCCCAAAGTCACCCCGACCCGTGACGTAGGGGTGACGGTCACGGTGTGAATCGTGACAAATTGGTGGCAGCGGTCAGGGGATCCCTGACAACAGTGTAATATGCTTTGTGTAAAATTACGGTGGTTTAAAATTTTTAAAAACTTCTTGGCCTGCTATAGTTGACCAAATTTTGGGGTTTATTAAAAAAAATAGTTAATTAATAAAGGAAATTTAGTTTCCAGAGAAAAAGCAATTAAAATATGCGCAATTTGTGCGGTAAAGGTCGGAAGTGCTGATGATGGTGCGCACAGACACCAAGGACATGGGGCAGGTGTGACGCCTGTTGCTGGAGCTCAAGAAACACGCCCATCCATGACACATAGCTCCTGTCCCACTTTGCAGGGAGCCACGGAACACCACTTCTTAAACCAAACCAGTGCAAACAGATGGTCGATTTGGATAGCAGATAATGCTTCCAGAATGCTTGCCAGTGTGACCAGTGATGGACAGGAGGCAGAGCAAGGATTTACAAGTATAAAAGTTTTAATGTAACAGGGGCTAACTCCTCGCAGAGAGGTGCAGGGTTAAACAGGGGGTTAAACAGTTCAAATTGCAAGAGGATGTGCAGAGTTCAAGAATCAGGTAATGGCGATTCCGGGGAATACTGTTAACAAATCGGTAGTCACTCAGGCGATGAAACCAGAAGCACCGACAACGGCAGGTGTGGGGTCTTTTCCAGTGGATGCCTGTAGACAATAATGCCTCATCTTCTGGCAGTAGCAGTCGGTCTCTGGTACCTTCCTCTACCCCTAGTCCACATGATGCAGTGGCTGACAAAGGTGTGAGCCACAGTCCTGTATGAGTCCAACATGGCTCTGCAAATATACACAGGCAAAGTCAGGGTCTCCTGAGAGTGGGAGAGTATGAGCTGGTAAGGTGGGTTACGCAAGTCTATCCAGTACTTGGTTCTCTCTTTGCGGCATGTGCGCTGTACTCACAGTCATGAAGCACACGGCATCTCGATCTCTGTCAACTACTTGGCATGCTGCACTTTTCTATCTATGCTGTGCATCGCCTGTTCTTGCCAAGACTGAAGCGCCGACAACCACTGGTCCGCTGCTTCTCTGGCGGGTACTGCATCCGATCTCTCTGGCAGCATGCACATAGTACTCACTAGCCTGGTACAGTCCCCACCTCGCTCCATGGTGACCAACGGGTCCCTGCACATCTCTCCTCACTGTCTCTGTCAGTTGTGGCGGTGGCAGTACTTGGGTGCGGGCCTGCGCTGTATGGATGCCACCAAGTCTCTCTCTGAGCTGCTGCTGAGCACACGGCTCCCCTCTGCACAGCGGCTCCCTGCAGATGGTGGGAGACCCTCTCAATGCAGCCCTTAGTGGCACCAGTGCTCTGTGTCCGGGATGACTGTGTGCTGCCCCAGGTTGGCACCAAACTCCTCACTGCTGCACGCACTCTACCCTTTATAGAATTATGCCTCCCTCTGTCAGTAGGAAGGTCCGGCTTTTCAAAGCCTCCACCAGGCCACAGGCGAAGGTCCGCCTCTCTAAACTTCCCCCTTGGAACAGGGGATGCAGCCTTTTCAGTTCCAGACCTGGCATGAAGGTACCCGCAGTATGGTAATCTCCCTTATACCAGCATCACCCAGACTTCAAGAAGATCTAATCTTACCAGCCATGAGTCTGCATCACTTAATCCTCACCCTGATTGTCCTTCATTCCGCTATTTTGAGTCCCAGAATCCTCTCATCCTGCATGTTCCAAGAGGGACAGGAGGAGATGCCGTGTAGTGATGCACAAAACTTAGAGCAGCCACTTCCACAAGTAGAGGACAGTGGAGAATGACATTTTTTGTCTAAGGAGAAAGATGATGAGACAGAGTTACTGATAAGCCAGGTTGTTGTTAAGTCACCAAGTCAAGAGGATCAGGGTGCTTCTCAGTTGGGACAGTGTTCTTGGGGTTCTACTCAACCTTCTTTTTCCTCCAAACACAGCGAGTGGAGTTGATACTAAAAAGTTCTATTTTGGTCTCATCTGACCACATGAACTTCTCCCATGCCCACTCTGGATCATCCAGATGGTCATTAAATAACTTCAAACGTGCCTGGACATATGCTGGCGTGAGCAGGTGGACCTTGCATACACTGCTGGATTTTAATCCACCATGGTATAATGCGTTACTTAGGCCGGAGTCACACTAAATGTATGAAAAATCAGTCAGAGTCTCCATGCCGAGAGTGTTGTCCGTATGGTAATCCGTGTGTAATGCATTTGCAATGCTATGATGCGATTTCCTCTCAGACATGTATCTGTATGACATCCGTATGACATCAGTATGACATGCGTATGGCTTTACATTTCTCACTGATTTTCCCAATTAAATTAAATGGCTCAATGGTCGGAAATTAATCAAAACCTAATTAAAGGGACACTGTCACCTGAATTTGGAGGGAATAATCTTCAGCCATGGAGGCGGGGTTTTGGGGTTTTTGATTCACCCTTTCCTTACCCGCTGGCTGCATGCTGACTGCATGCTGGCTGCAATATTGGATTGAAGTTCATTCTCTGTCCTCCGTAGTACATGCCTGCAGAAGGCAATCTTGCCTTGCGCAGTCGTGTACTATGGAGGACAGAGAATGAACTTCAATCCAATATTGCAGCCAGCATGCAGCCAGCGGGTAAGGAAAGGGTGAATCAAAAACCCCAAAACCCCGCCTCCATGGCTGAAGATTGTTCCCTCCAAATTCAGGTGACAGTGTCCCTTTACGGAGCCCATATATTGTCTCCACAAGAAGTTCCCTCCTTCAAGCTTTCAAATCGAGTCCCTGCTGGTGTCTTGTTTTTGCTGGTTTGTGACAAACTTGTGAGAGCCTAACCTTAAACACAACTGAGCGGGTTCTTCTACATTGGGTCTTGTTTCAATGTTTTGGGGAGCCTTACCCAGTGATTGTGAATTTGAGGAGGCGGACATTTCCACTGACTGTATGGTTCTCTACACAGCCATCTTGATAAGTTTTACCAGTACTGTAAGATGAGCCTCTCTACATTTGACCTTCTTTTGGAAGCTGTGCAACCTACCCTAACCTTCAACGTCACAAAGATGTGCAAATGTATTTTGGCAGAGGAGTGTCTTTTTACTTACACTATGGTGTGTATTCCTCTTTTATTTGTGGTATATTAAATGTTTTGAAAAAACCCGCTCCAGGCATACATTTTGAAAAAATATTGTGTGAACGTTTACAACATCTTTACTTTGCCGGGAAAGGACAGAGAGGCCTGGCGCCTGCGCACTGCAGTACTTTGCTCTGCCCTCAACAAAGTATGCCTGCACAGGAGCCGTGACAGGACGCAAAGAAGAGAACGTCATCGGATGAAGATGGGAGGCCCCGGACCATGACCCCCATCGGACCGGACCGCATCGGGACTGACCCTGGGTGAGTATAATCTAACTTGTTTTTCATGTCTTTCAGGTTACATCGGGGGCTTATCTAGAGCATTACAGAATGCTGTAAATAAGCCCCTGATGGCGGTGGCCTTAGCTAATAGGCGTAAAATGTGGTGACAGATTCCCTTTAACAACATTTTGTCATTATCACTCTCTGATTTTTGCCAAAATGAACTGTTCCTTAGCATGTAATAGTGTTGTCTATTGTAGACCCAGGGCTTAGTTTGCTATGTTGCATACATTTATGATGGACTACACTGTTAATATTATTAATTCACAAACTAACCATATCTTGTCAAACAATAGGCAAACTCATAATCGATATACCAAAAACAAAGGGTTCCACACCCAAAGAGTATAATAGCCAAATTAATCTTTATTTGCAAAATTTGAACAAAGTTTCAATATATAACACAGACACTGTTTGGCAAAGGTGCAGGGATGAACTAGCAATAATTACTTTACATATACTCTGCCTATAATCAAAATTAACATGGTGCTACATGAGCTATGCAAATATTAAGCACTACTGTATTGGCACACTCGAGGGAGTAATTGAGTTAAAGTAGGACAATGCACTTACTTTCAAGTCAAATAAAGTTGATCCCTGCCGCCCAAACGCACGTTTCGTGGAAACTTCTCCAGGAGGCGTCCCCAAGCTGCATCCTTTCTATTGAGGTCCGCATAGTTGGCATCATGTTGATTCTATGTTGTCACGATATGGTATGAAATATCATAAGTAGTTCTCTTGCTAGCCTGCGTGGGCTAAGCCCTCCTTCTTAGAGTGATGCTGCAACAGTTTGTAGCTTCAAATTCCTGACTTTCAACTCCCAAGCCCCCCTTCCCTTTCATTCAACCAAGAGCTGGTTTGCCAATGTACTGGGGAGTTTTATGGCCGAGAGGTATTTACAACTAGGCTCAAATTTTCCTCTAGCAGAGAACTGTTTAGAAGTGTCTAGAAGTTTCTAGGATCCATGAAAGATTCTTTGTTTGGTTTTTGTACAATATTATGCACCATTTCTACGTTAAGAACACGAAAATATATATTCTTATTCTCATCTACCCATCCCTTGAAACTCGGGCTTTCTAACTCCGTCTGGTAAAGAAGTAGGGTTTTCTCTGTAAAAATGTATCCCAGATAGGACATATTTGATCTCATTAGAATGCTCACGTTAATCCGAGATGAATGATGAGTTTGTTAGGACTCTGACATGTTTTGCAGCGGAGTTATCGAAATTAGATATAGATTAGAATAAAATGAGTTAACTGAAGAGGTAGGAGGGACGAGGTGATCCAACCCCTTTCTGGGATGTTACAGGCTTGGCTATAACTGTCTGCACACATCCCCAGCTTCCTTCTTGTCCTATTTTTCCTGGAAGAGCTGAGCACATCCCATGAGCTGGGACGTATGGAAAGCTGCACCAGCCTGGGGGCCTGCCATGCTTTGAACATGTGAGTGTTATCTTTTCTCCTTTATTCCCTTTATGTTATAATTACCCGTGTACATATTTGCAATTGTCTCATTTGAACATCTTTATAAAATATTTTTGATAAAGCACTGCCTAATTTTTATGGGATATAAAATTTAATATTAGTTCGTTCTCCTGTTCTAAACCGTACCCTAAGTCTTCTGAAGGGAAATACGCTACTGTTACTGTTGTGTTGGGTTAGCTTCGGACCCGTTTAATCGAAGCTGGTGGCTGTGATACCGTGTGCAGACTGTTGAGTGATGCTGTAGCGGCTGTGGCGTTGATAATTATTGTTCCTGCCTGAGTGGGAGTAGTTATCGCGTCGCTGCAGCGTGCCCAATAGCCAGTACATGGAAGGCAGCCTTTCTGGCGACTAATTACCCAGGGTGCAGTACCTAATCTGACCTGAGAGTAAGGGGGCGCCAGAGAGCTGCAAGTGTTAAGTGGAACTGTAAGCGGGATATACATAAATCCCTGCAGTTTGTGGTATATTGAAAGCAGTGGGATACCTAGAATAAGCCCCTGCTGTAAACTAAGAGGTCAATAGCCTTGTGTGTGTTTTCTCATCACATTGTTAGCAGTGGAGGGATAACTAAGATAAGCCCCCCTGCACATGTGATAGCCGTCTGTTGGCCTTAAGTCACCCCAACCCGTGACGTAGGGTGTTGTGACCTGGTGGTCAGGACAATAATGGAACTGTTGGTTAAGAGCACACGGAATGACCTGATAGTTACTGATAATAAGGACGAGCTCTGGGACGTGGGAACTCTGCTGACCGCAATCCCTAAACCTATCAAACACACTAGAAATAGCCGTGGATTGTGCCTAACGCTCCCTATGCAACTTGGCACAGCCTAAGATACTAGCTAGCCCTGAAGATAGAAAAATAAAGCCTACCTTGCCTCAGAGAAATTCCCCAAAGGAAAAGGCAGCCCCCCACATATAATGACTGTGAGTAAAGATGAAAATACAAACACAGAGATGAAATAGATTTAGCAAAGTGAGGCCCGACTTACTGAACAGACCGAGGATAGGAAAGGTTACTTTGCGGTCAGCACAAAAACCTACAAAAAGACCACGCAGAGGGCGCAAAAAGACCCTCCGCACCGACTCACGGTGCGGAGGCGCTCCCTCTGCATCCCAGAGCTTCCAGCAAGCAAGACAACAAATTAAATAGCAAGCTGGACAGAAAAATAGCAAACCAAAGAAATACAAGCTGGAACTTAGCTTCTGATGGGAAGACAGGTCACAAGAACGATCCAGGAGAGAACTAGACCTATACTGGAACATTGACAGGTGGCATGGAGCAAAGATCTAAGTGGAGTTAAATAGAGCAGCAGCTAACGAATTAACCTCGTCACCTGTGAAACTCAGAAACACCCACCAGAGGAAGTCCATGGACAGAACCAGCCGAAGTACCATTCATGACCACAGGAGGGAGCCCGACAACCGAATTCACAACAGTACCCCCCCTTGAGGAGGGGTCACCGAACCCTCACCAGAGCCCCCAGGCCGACCAGGATGAGCCAAATGAAAGGCACGAACCAGATCCGCAGCATGAACATCAGAGGCAAAAACCCAGGAATTATCTTCCTGACCATAACCCTTCCACTTGACCAGGTACTGGAGTTTCCGTCTCGAAACACGAGAATCCAAAATCTTCTTCACCACATACTCCAACTCCCCCTCAACTAACACCGGGGCAGGAGGATCAACGGATGGAACCACAGGCGCTTCGTATCTCCGCAATAACGACCTATGGAACACATTATGGATGGCAAAAGAAGCAGGAAGGGCCAAATGAAATGACACAGGATTGATAACCTCAGAAATCTTATACGGAGCAATGAAACGAGGCTTAAACTTAGGAGAGGAAACCTTCATAGGAACATAACGAGACGACAACCAAACCAAATCCCCAACACGAAGTCGGGGACCCACACAGCGCCTTCTCCTGGGACAATGTCAAATTGTCCACCACATGAGTCCAAATCTGCTGCAACCTATCCACCACAGTATCTACACCAGGACAGTCTAAAGACTCAACCTGCCCTGAAGAGAAACGAGGATGGAAACCAGAATTGCAGAAAAATGGCGAAACCAAAGTAGCCGAGCTGGCCCTAATCGGGCGAACTCAGCCAACGGCAAAAAGGACACCCAATCATCCTGATCAGCAGAAACAAAGCATCTCAGATATGTTTCCAAAGTTTGTTAGTTCGTTCGGTTTGGCCATTTGTCTGAGGATGGAAAGCCGAGGAAAAAGACAAATCAATGCCCATCCTAGCACAAAAGGATCGCCAAAACCTTGAAACAAACTGGGAACCTCTGTCAGAAACGATGTTCTCCGGGATACCATGTAAACGAACCACATGCTGGAAAAATAATGGCACCAAATCAGAGGAGGAAGGCAATTTAGACAAAGGTACCAAATGGACCATCTTAGAAAAGCGATCACAAACCACCCAAATGACCGACATCTTTTGAGAGACGGGGAGATCCGAAATAAAATCCATAGAAATATGCGTCCAGGGCCTCTTCGGGACCGGCAAGAGCAACCCACTGGCACGAGAACAGCAGGGCTTAGCCCGAGCACAAGTCCCACAGGACTGCACAATAGAACGCACATCCCGCGACAAAGACGGCCACCAGAAGGATCTAGCCACCAAATCTCTGGTACCAAAGATTCCAGGATGCCCAACCAACACTGAACAATGAATCTCAGAGATAACTCTACTAGTCCATCTATCAGGGACAAACAGTTTTTCCGCTGGGCAACGGTCAGGTCTATCAGCCTGAAACTTTTGCAGCACCCGCCGCAAATCAGCGGAGATGGCAGACAAAATTACCCCCTCTTTGAGAATACCCGCCGGCTCAGGAACACCCGGAGAGTCAGGCTCAAAACTCCTTGATAGGGCATCAGCCTTCACATTCTTAGAGCCCGGAAGGTACGAAATCACAAAATCAAAACAGGAGAAAAATAACGACCATCGAGCCTGTCTCGGATTCAACCGTTTGGCAGACTCAAGATAAGTCAAATTCTTGTGATCTGTCAAGACCACCACGCGATGCTTGGCTCCTTCCAGCCAATGACGCCACTCCTCGAATGCCCACTTCATGGCCAACAATTCACGATTACCAACATCATAGTTACGCTCAGCAGACGAAAACTTTCTAGAAAAGAAAGCACATGGCTTCATCACCGAGCCATCAGAACTCCTCTGCGACAAAACAGCCCCTGCTCCAATCTCAGAAGCATCATCCTCAACCTGAAACGGAAGCGAAACATCTGGCTGGCACAACACAGGGGCAGAAGAAAAACGACGCTTCAACTCCTGAAAAGCCTCTACAGCCGCAGAAGACCAATTGACCACATCAGCACCCTTCTTGGTCAAATCAGTCAACGGTTTAGCAACAGTAGAAAAATTAGCGATGAAGCGCCGATAAAAATTAGCAAAGCCCAGGAACTTTTGCAGGCTCTTCACAGATGTCGGCTGAGTCCAATCGTAAATGGCTTGGACTTTAACAGGGTCCATCTCGATAGTTGAAGGGGAAAAAATGAACCCCAAAAATGAAACCTTCTGAACTCCAAAGAGACACTTTGACCCCTTCACAAACAAGGAATTCACATGATGGACCTGGAACACCATTCTGACCTGCTTCACATGAGACTCCCAATCATCCGAAAAGACCAAAATATCATCCAAATACACAATCAGGAATTTATCCAGGTACTCTCGGAAGATGTCATGCATAAAGGACTGAAATACTGATGGAGCATTGGAAAGCCCGAATGGCATAACCAGGTACTCAAAATGGCCCTCGGGCGTATTAAATGCTGTTTTCCATTCATTGTCTTGTTTAATACGCACAAGATCATACGCCCCTCGAAGATCTATCTTGGTGAACCAACTAGCCCCTTTAATACGAGCAAACAAATCAGACAGCAACGGCAAAGGATACTGAAATTTGACTGTAATTTTATTAAGAAGGCGTAATCAATATAAGGTCTCAAAGAACCATCCTTCTTGGCCACAAAAAAGAACCCTGCTCCTAACGGTGATGACGACGGGTGAATATGGCCTTTCTCCAAGGATTCCTTTATATAACTCCGCATAGCGGCGTGTTCTGGCACAGATAAATTGAACAATCGGCCCTTAGGAAACTTACTACCAGGAATCAAATTAATTGCACAATCGCAATCCCTATGAGGAGGTAGGGCACTGGCTTTGGGCTCATCAAATACATCCCGATAATCCGACAAAAACTCTGGAACTTCAGAAGGAGTGGAAGACGAAATAGACAAAATAGAACATCACCATGTACCCCCTGGCAACCCCAGCTGGACACAGACATAGATTTCCAGTCCAATACTGGATTATGAACCTGTAGCCATGGCAACCCCAAAACGACCACATCATGCAGATTATGCAACACCAGAAAGCGGATATCCTCCTGATGTGCAGGAGCCATGCACATGGTCAATTGGGTCCAGTACTGAGGCTTATTCTTGGCCAAAGGCGTAGCATCAATTCCTCTCAATGGAATAGGATACTGCAAGGGCTCCAAGAAAAAACCACAGCGCCTAGCATACTCCAAGTCCATCAAATTCAGGGCAGCGCCTGAATCCACAAATGCCATAACAGAATAGGATGACAAAGAGCAACTCAGAGTAACAGACAATAGAAATTTAGACTGTACCGTACCAATGGTGGCAGACCTAGCGAACCGCTTAGTGCGCTTAGGACAATCGGAGATAGCATGAGTGGAATCACCATAGTAAAAACATAGCCCATTCCGACGTCTGTGTTCTTGCCGTTCAGCTCTGGTCAAAGTCCTATCACATTGCATAGGCTCAGGCCCATGCTCAGATAGTACCGCCAAATGGTGCACAGCTTTACGCTCACGCAAGCGTCGATCGATCTGAATGGCCAAGGACATAGACTCATTCAGACCAGCAGGCATGAGAAACCCCACCATGACATCCTTAAGGGCTTCAGAGAGACCCTTTCTGAAGATTGCTGCCAGGGCACATTCATTCCACTGAGTCAGCACAGACCACTTTCTAAACTTCTGACAATATATCTCCGCTTCATCCTGACCCTGACACAGAGCCAGCAAGATTTTCTCTGCCTGATCCACTGAATTAGGTTCGTCATAAAGCAATCCAAGCGCCAGGAAAAACGCATCAACATCATGCAATGCCGGATCTCCTGGCGCAAGGGAAAATGCCCAGTCTTGAGGGTCACCACGTAACAAAGAAATAATGATCTTTACTTGTTGAACAGGGTCACCTGAGGAGCGAGGTTTCAAGGCAAGAAACAATTTACAATTATTTTTGAAATTCAAGAACTTAGATCTATCACCAAAAACCAAATCAGGAATTGGAATCCTAGGCTCTGACATCGGATTCTGAACCACAAAATCTTGAATGTTTTGTATCCTTGTAGTGAGATTATCCATCCAAGAGGACAGACCTTGAATGTCCATGTTTACACCAGTGTCCTGAACCACCCAGAGGTAAAGGGGAAAATAGAGACAAAACACACTGCAAAGAAAAAAAAAATGGTCTCAGAACTTCTCTTATCCCTCTATTGAGATGCATTAGTACTTTGGGCCACCTGTACTGTTGTGACCTGGTGGTCAGGACAATAATGGACCTGGTGGTTAAGAGCACACGGAATGACCTGAAAGTTACTGATAATAAGGACGAGCTCTGGGACGTGGGAACTCTGCTGACCGCAATCCCTAAACCTATCAAACACACTAGAAATAGCCGTGGATTGTGCCTAACGCTCCCTATGCAACTCGGCACAGCCTAAGAAACTAGCTAGCCCTGAAGATAGAAAAATAAAGCCTACCTTGCCTCAGAGAAATTCCCCAAAGGAAAAGGCAGCCCCTCACATATAATGACTGTGAGTAAAGATGAAAATACAAACACAGAGATGAAATAGATTTAGCAAAGTGAGGCCCGACTTACTGAACAGACCGAGGATAGGAAAGGTTACTTTGCGGTCAGCACAAAAATCTATAAAAAGACCACGCAGAGGGCGCAAAAAGACCCTCCGCACCGACTCACGGTGCGGAGGCGCTCCCTCTGCGTCCCAGAGCTTCCAGCAAGCAAGACAACAAATTAAATAGCAAGCTGGACAGAAAAATAGCAAACCAAAGAAATACAAGCTGGAACTTAGCTTCTGATGGGAAGACAGGTCACAAGAACGATCCAGGAGAGAACTAGACCAATACTGGAACATTGACAGGTGGCATGGAGCAAAGATCTAAGTGGAGTTAAATAGAGCAGCAGCTAACGAATTAACCTCGTCACCTGTGAAACTCAGAAACACCCACCAGAGGAAGTCCATGGACAGAACCAGCCGAAGTACCATTCATGACCACAGGAGGGAGCCCGACAACCGAATTCACAACAGTAGGGGTGACGGTCACGGTGTGAATCGTGACGAATTGGTAGCAGCGGTCAGGGGATTCCTGACAAATTGGTGGCAAGGCGGTGGGATATCTTAGAGCATGAGTGAATTTGTTTGAGTAATCATTCCTCTCACTAAAAACTTGCAGAAAGTTCTTGCGAGGACTCTGCGCAAATAAGTTTGGAGAACGAACTCAGTGTTTTATTAGTCTTGAGACAATTGCGTACTGGTAATTATCCCCTCCCTTCTCTTCGTTTTTCTATCCTATCTTTTTTTTGGCAACCATGGCTGCGAAAGGGGAAGCCTGGTACAACCAGCAGAAGAAGGACATTCTTGCTGGGATATGCATGTACCATGGCCTGAACCCCCAGGACAAGTTCAAGGCTCAAATGGTCGCTGACCTGGTGCAATTTGAAGCTGACCAAGCCAGGTCACAGAGCCCAGAGGCCGCAGAAGCCAGCACCAGCGAACATGGTGCTGCAGCAGAGGTCCAACCACTGAATGCTGGCCCTGTTAGCAATCCGGGCGAATTGGACCCTCACCTGCAGGCGGCCTTGAAAGAATTCCCCACTGACGACCATGAGGGACATCGGCAGCTGATTCAGCAATACCGGCAGGAGGCCCAGCAAGCCGAGAGAGAGGCCCGAGCCGAGTGGCAAGCCGAGCGAGAGGCTCAGGCCCAGCGAGCCGAGCGGCAAGCGGAGCGGGAGTACCAGCTGCAGTTAGCCCAACTGCAAATCCAGGGGTAGTCCCAGGCCAACCGTGAGCCCAGCAGCGCTCAGATACCTAAGCCCCGGCCCGATCACTTTCCTGTTATGGAGAAGGACGGGGACTTGGACACTTTTCTGCAGGCCTTTGAGAAAGCCTGCAGACAGTACCGGCTGCCTACAGATGAATGGGCACGATACCTGACACCATGGCTGAGAGGTAAAGCTCTGGAGGCGTTTGCTGCCCTCCCTCAAGAACAAGATGGTGACTATGAGGCCATCAAGCAGGCTCTGATAGCCAAGTACCAGCTTACACCCGAGGTGTACCGTAGAAAGTTCCGGACCCTCCAACGTGGCCCACACGACAGTTACAGTGATGTGGTGCATGGACTGGGGACACACTTTGACCAGTGGACCCAAGGACTGTCAGTGACCACCTTTGCACAGCTGCGAGACCTGATGATCAAAGACCAGTTCTTTCATCTTTGGCCAGCTGAGGTGCGACAGTTCGTGATGGACAGAGAACCCAAAGACGTGACGAAAGCAGCGCAGATTGCCGATGCCTATGAGGCCAACCGTAGATCGGAAGGGCGGAAGCCAGTCACCACCAGCTGGAGAGGGGGTAAGCCTGCAACCAACGCCAGTATCCCTGCCAGCCAACACACCAGAGGTCCTGGCCCCGTGGCCAACAGCACCAGACCTACCACCGAACCTCGCAAGTGTTTCACCTGCCATCAGACTGGTCATATCAGTCCCTCCTGCCCAACCAAGCAGAAGAACACCCCAGCCAAGGCCCCAGGGCCTAATGCAGCAGTTCTTTTGGTGGGTGGTGTGGTTGGGAGGGTGTGTGACAATGTACAGCACGTCACTGTGGGAGGCCATGTTGCTATAGGCCTCAAGGACACTGGGGCTGAACGAACCCTCATCCGACCCGAACTGGCGGCCCCTGAAGAAATCATTCCGGGGAAAACCCTAACTGTCACTGGGATTGGGGGCATCAGCTGTCCCTTACCGATGGCCCGGGTTTTTATTGATTGGGGTGCTGGGAGTGGGGTGAAGGAAGTGGGGCTGTCTGATAATTTGCTCACTGATGTTTTGTTGGGGACCGATTTGGGGAGGTTGGTTGCATACTACGTCCCTGACACCCCTCCCCAATCTACTAATAAGGGTAACGTTAACCCTGATGATGATGATGATGATGGTGGGAAATCGCATGTGTTACCTGACCATGCTTTATCTTGTAATGATGCATCTAATAACCATTTTTTTCCCTAGGACTGATGGTGAAAATGTTGTACCTGTGCCAACTGAAGGTGATAATGATTTTTCTGTGAAGGTTAATGTGTCCATAGGTACAGGCGTGCCCAGCCACATCGCTTTGCGGAGTGAGACGGCTGAGGAACCCCTAACAGGGGCAAGTGTCGGTGCTACAGGAAATGGGGAGATGCATGGGAACCGTGAGGAAGTTGATGCCATGAAAGTGACCAGTGCCACCGAGGAAGGTAACTGACCCATAAGTAGCACTGCCCCTGGAGTGTTGGGGGTGGATGGGGAGGTAGAGCCCATAGCAGCGCCGGCTGATGGGCCTGTAGAAACCCCCAGGGAGACAGCCTACATAGCTGCTGTCACCCGCAGTCAGAGTGCCCGGAACGCAGATAACTGTCTGCCTTCCGGACCCTCCTCATTCATCACTGTGACTGAACCAGAGGTGGACCCAGAGCAGGTCCAAGAGGGTTCCCGTGGGGAAGGGACCCTGACATCGCTTCTGGCTTCCCCTAGCCAGGAGTTTCAGGCCGCTCTACACACAGATGCGAGCCTAGAGAGTTTGAGACAACTCGCCAGGACGCGCTTCTCCGAGACTGATAAGGAGAAGGTGTTCTGGGAACAAGGAAGGTTGTACCGGGAGACAGTACCCGGAGAATCACAAAAGGAGTGGTTGAGGGAAAGACAGCTGGTCGTCCCGCAGCAATTCCGGGGTGAGTTGTTGCAAATTGCCCATGAGATCCCGCTAGCTGGACACTTGGGGATCAGCAAAACTAAGGCCCGGCTGTCTCAACACTTCTATTGGCCTAAGATGGGGACTGATGTGTCAAACTACTGCCGCTCCTGTGTCACCTGTTAAAGGTTGGGGAAAGCGGGGTCTGCTATTAAGGCTCCCCTGATCCCTTTGAAAGTGATAGAGGAGCCTTTCCAGAGGATCGCGGTGGACATTGTGGGCCCGCTGGCCGTCCCCAGCAGCTCTGGAAAGCAATACATCCTTACTGTGGTAGACTACGCTACCCGGTACCCAGAGGCAGTAGCTCTGTCATCAACTAGGGCAGATAAGGTGGCGGATGCCCTGTTGGCCATCTTTTCACGTGTAGGGTTTCCCAGGGAAATGCTTACTGATCAAGGGACCCAATTTATGTCTCACCTAATGGAGGCTCTCTGTAAGAGAATGCAGGTGAAGCACCTGGTATCAAGTGCGTATCACCCACAGACCAATGGCTTGTGTGAACGCTTCAATGGTACCCTCAAACAGATGCTACGCATGCTGGTTGAGACTCAAGGGCGCGACTGGGAGCGGTACCTCCCACACCTGCTGTTTGCTTACCGAGAGGTTCCGCAGGCCTCGACGGGGTTCTCCCCCTTCGAGCTCCTGTACGGCAGGCGAGTCCGGGGACCCCGTGGGTTGGTAAGAGAATCCTGGGAAGAGGAGCCGAACCCTTCTGAAGTGTCCATAGTGGAGTATGTCATGCGCTTCCGTGACAAGATGCAGACCTTGACGCAGTTGGTGCATGACAACATGACGCAGGCTCAGGCTGACCAGAAGCACTGGTATGACCAGAACGCCCGGGAGTGGACCTACCACGTGGGTCAAAAGGTGTGGGTGCTGGTCCCCGTACCAACGGATAAGCTTCAGGCAGCCTGGGAGGGCCCGTACGTCGTCCACCAACAGCTCAACCTGGTCACTTACGTGGTCACGCTTGCCCACGCTCGGGGTAGGCGAAAGGCCTTTCACATCAACATGATGAAGACTCATCACGAATGTGAACCTTTCGTCCTACCGGTCTGCAGCTTGCCCGAAGACAGGGAGGAAGACACCCTCCTGGACATGCTGGCCCAAGCCAAGGCCAATGGGTCCATTGAGGACATGGAGGTAAGCGCCTCGTTAACTGAACCCCAGCGGTTGCAGTTGCAAACCACACTGGAACCCTTCCGGGTCGTGTTCTCCAACCGACCTGGGAGGACTGAGTTAGCCGTCCACGAGGTGGACACCGGGAATCACGCCCCACTACGGCGAACACCCTATCGAATCTCTGACCAGGTGCAGCAGATTATGCGCCAAGAGATCGATGAGATGTTACAGCTGGGGGTGATTCGACGGTCAAAGAGTGCGTGGGCATCATCTGTAGTTCTCGTGCCAAAGAAAGACCGGACCACCCGGTTCTGTGTGGACTACAGGGGGCTCAAAAAAAAAAAATCAGGTTCCTCGCATTATGTTCTCATTCACTTTATGCAGTTAATAGCCCTCTGTGTCTGTACTGATACATACTTAGGCAGTTAACTGGTTCATGCAGCTTTACATGAACACCCGAGCCTTTCACTATGGCCGGTCCGAATAACTAAAGCAATTGTTACCATCCACCTCTCGTGTCTCCCCTTTTCCTCATAGTTTGTAAGCTTGCGAGCAGGGCCCTCATTCCTCCTGGTATCTGTTTTGAACTGTATTTCTGTTATGCTGTAATGTCTATTGTCTGTACAAGTCCCCTCTATAATTTGTAAAGCGCTGCGGAATATGTTGGCGCTATATAAATAAAAATTATTATTATTATTATTATTATAGATTTCAGGCCTCTCCTGCAACAGAACAATCAGCATTTCCACATTAATATGTTTGGCCATGTTGCTGGTATCCCTTGATGCGTGTTCCTGGCTTTTTAATTGGTTACCAGGACACTCTGCATGGCAAGCTCCCTGTTTTTGC
Organism: Ranitomeya imitator; assembly: GCF_032444005.1. Lineage (NCBI taxonomy): Eukaryota > Metazoa > Chordata > Amphibia > Anura > Dendrobatidae > Ranitomeya > Ranitomeya imitator. The sequence goes on from NC_091284.1 coordinate 405,446,938, forward strand.
CTGATGCAATCTCCTTCCTTTAGGAAAATGCGTGCATATGTGTCGCACACTATACATATGGTCCGTGTTGCGTCCGTGTTTTTTTCGCACCCATTGACTTGCATTGGCAAGTCTCTGGCGATATACGAGTACAATCGCAGTGTGCTGCGATTTTACATGCTCATCGAATACGCCTGAGAAAAAAAATGGTGATGTGAACTGCCCCATAGATCAACACTGGGTCGAGTGCTATGCGATGTTTTCTTGCAAAGCACTCGGCCGTTTTCTAGAGAAGTGTGACTCCGGCCTAAATGTAATGTTTGAGACTGTGGTCCCAGGTCTCTTCAAATCATTGATCAGGTCCTCTAGTGTGTAGTTCTGGGCTGATTCCTGACCCTTCTCAGGATCATCCTTACCCACTAGGTGAGCCTTAGACTGAAGAAGATTGACAGTCATCTTGTATTTTTCCATTTTCACCAAGCTGCTTGCCCATTGTCCCTTAGCCCATGCAAGCCTTGTGGAGGTCTACAATTTTGTTTCTGGTGTCCTTAGACAGCTCTTTGGTCTTGGCCATGGTGGAGAGGTTAGATCGTGGTTGAGTGTGTGGACAGGTGTCTATTATACAGGTAACTAGTTCAAAGAGGTGCAATTAATACAGATAATGAGTGCAGAGTAGGAGGCTTCTTAAATAAAAACTAACAGGTCTGTAAGAGCAAGAATTCTTGCTGGTTGGTAGGTGATCAAATATTTTATGCTATAAAATGAAAATGAATTATGTAAAACTTATACAATGTGATTTTCTGGATTTTTTTAAGATTCTGTCTCTCGAAATTGAAGTGTACATAGAATAAAAATGGCAGACCTCTCTATTCTTTGTAGTGGAAAAACTTGCAAAATCAGCAGGGTATCAAATACTGATTTTCCCACTGTAATTCTTTGATGGAGAAATTCACAAGTGTCAGTGCTCTGCAGAACAGTTGCCCGCCTTCTATCTTTCATCACCCCATTACCTCTTTCTTCCTGTTTAGGTGCTGCCTATCCCTTCCCCTCAGCACTGCTGGCCTCGCTCTGCATGCCAGCTTCCAAGGTTGGGTCAGTGACTTCATCATCCACCACCTCGTCTTACACCATATATATAAGACGACCCCCGACTGTTGAGAAGATTTTCAGGGGTTAAAAAGTCATTTTATATGCTGGAAAATACAGTATGCATAATATATAGTGCATGGCATAATAGATAGTGTTGGACAGCCTGCCTAATCTAATAGTATGGGTTTCAGAAATAGGATATAAGCAAGACACCGTATATTACCTGTGTGTGACAAGCCACTTTTGTTCAATTTAATGCTAAGCAATCACCCCCTCCATGAATTTAAGGTTGTGACTGAGTGGTTGTCTCTTCAGCATTTTGCACCTGTGTTGCCGCCATCTTTATTACATGGGCTTGCCTCATCCTGAGAGTTCATTAGTTCTGAAACCTGGGCAGGTAAACACTGCTGCCCTTTTTTGCTGCATTAATTGTTGAATTTTTTGAAAATTTTTATTCAACTTTTTGTGGCTTTGCTTTTAAGTTTAGTGATAATGGCCGTAACCTGGTGGCGGCTGTAAAGCTTGACAATGCTTGGCCCACATTCTAAACTTGGTGGTTCAGCGGTTTCTGAAAACCTACTTAGATTTGCCAGAGCTTCTGGTGAAGGTACACCATGTCAGCATACTGGCAGTACTGCAGCAGTGCATACAAGTGCCAGCTCACCAACTGATGTGAGACATTAACACGTGAACTCCACACTGCACATACTGGCAAGGCTTTGTGATCTGCAGAGGCCAGTTGTTGAATACCTGCTCTAACACGCTTGTTGGAATTTTGGGTAGTCTCTGCACATAAGAACTGAAGAGTGGGCATGGATGTCTGACATTTGTGCAGTTCTCCAAGACTTTCAGGATTCTACAAAGATGGTGAGCGGTGATGACGTTATAATCAGCACAATGAAACCGCTTCTGTGCCTTCTTGGGCTAGGGTCACACTGCGTTATGGCGGTACGTTTAACGGACTACGTTACACCGCGGCATAATGCGATGTAATGTAGTCCGTTAACGCCGCCATTGATTGTAATAGCGAACGCATTGCTAGCGCACGCCCACATTGGGCGTGCGCTAGCGATGTGCAATCATTTGAGTGACGGACCGCGAATGCTGCTTGCAGCGTTCGCGGTCCATTCCTAGCTAGCGCAGATCGGGGATCTGCACTAGCGGGATCGGCAAACACGATTCCTTTTGGGACATTGCGTTATGTAGCGCTATGTGCTAAACGGACTGCCCTAACGCAATGTCACCCTAGCCTTAAAGTGTCGCTGCTCACAAATAAACATGAAGCTTTGCACGTGTACCAGGTGGAGATGGAGGAAGAGAAGAGACATGGAGATACTACCCAGCCCAGCATCATCTCATCTGTTCAGCACAGATAAGCTAACAATGAGGACATGGAGGATGAGAAAGAGGAGGAGAAACAGGAGTTGGCTGATAACATTAACGCAACAATGTGTGCATGACACGTCAGGTTACTCATCTGCAATGTGTGCACACAGCCTAAAATTTTGAAGACTACTTTGAGGGTTGTATACCAGCAAAATGTACTTTAGGCCATGGAATAGTCTATGGGTGAGCAACATAATATCGATAAGGATATGTGCAAAAGTTGGTTAAAATTTCTGCACCATTTCTGCATCAGTAGCAGGAAAAACGCTGCTGCAGAAATGTGCATTTTTCGTGCATTTTTACCTAGTTTTCGCTGCATATTTGATTAATTGGAGTGAAGTCAATGGTGAAAAATGCAGGGCAAAAACATGCAGAAAAACACGTAAAAAATGCACCAAATCTGCAACATCTGCATACAGCCTAGATTTTTGAGGGTTATATACAAACAAAATTATTATTATTATTATTATTATTATTATTTATATAGCACCATTGATTCAATGGTGCTGTACATGAGAAGGGGTTACATACAAATTACAGATATCACTTACAGTAAGCAAACTAACAATTACAGACTGATACATAAGGGCGAGGACCCTGTCCATACGGGCTTACATTCAACAGGATGGTGGGGAAGGAGACAATAGGTTGAGGGTTGCAAGAGCTCCGGTGTTGGTGAGGCGGTAGCTTCTGTAGTGGTGAGGAGGCAGCGGGGTCAGTGCAGGCTGTAGGCTTTACTGAAAAGTTGAGTTTTTAGGTTCCGTCAGAAGGATCCGAATGTGGTTGATAGTCGGACGTGTTGGGGTGAAGAATTCCAGAGGATGGGGGATATTCAGGAGAAGTCTTGGAGGCGGTTGGGTGAGGATCAAATAAGTGTGGAGGAGAATACACTGAGAGCCAGTGAAGAGATTTGCAAAGGGGGAAGCGGAGGAGTAGCGAGGCGAGAGAAGAATTAGTCGGGCAGCAGAGTTAAGGATAGACTGGAGAGGTGCAAGGGCGTTAGCAGTGAGGCCACAGAAAAGGATGTTGCAGTAGTCAAAGCAGGAGATGATGAGGGCATACACAAGCATTTTAATAGATTGAGGGTTGAGGAAAGGACAGATTCTGGAGATATTTTTGAGCTGGAGGTGACAGGAGGTGGAAAGAGCTTGGATGTACGGTTCAAAAAAAGGACAGGGCAGAGTCAAGGGTTACTCCGCAGCAGCCGACTTCCGGTACGGGGGAAAGCGTGATGTTGTTAATTGCAATAATAGGTCAGGTATGGAACATCTATGAGATGGAGGAAAGATGATGAGTTCAGATTTGTCCACATTGAGATTGAGGAAGCGAGAGGAGAAGAAGGAGGATATGGCTGATAGACACTCCGGGATTCTGGACAGCAGAGAGATGACGTCTGGGCCAGAAAGGTAGATCTGAGTTTCATCAGCATAAAGGTGGTAAATGAATCCATGGGATTTTATGAGTTGCCCCAGGCCAAGTGTAGAGTTTGAGAAGAGTAGGGGTCCTAGAACAGAGCCTTGGAGGACTCCAACAGAGAGAGGGTGGGATGAGGAGGTAGTGTACGAGTGGGAGATGCTGCATGTGCAGTTGGAAAGGTATGAGGAGATCCAGGATAGGGCGAGGTCTTTGATGCCAAAAGAGGAGAGGATCTGTATTAGGAGGCAGTGGTCAATTGTGTCGACAGCAGAGGACAGGTCTAGAAGGAGGAGTTCAAAGTATTGTCCGTTAGCTTTGGCTGTAAGTAGGTCATTAGTAATTTTGGTCAGGGCTGTCTCAGTTGAGTGATGGGGCAGAAACCAGATTGTAGATTGTCAAAGTGCAAGTTAGATGAGAGGTGGGAGGAAAGTTCAGCGTGTACGTGCTGCTCCAGGAGTTTGGAAGCAAATGGGAGCAGCGATATTGGGCGATAACTGGACATAGCAGTTGGATCGAGGGTTGGCTTTTTAAGGATAGGCATAATTGTGGCATGTTTGAAAACAGAAGGGAAGGTGCCAGAAGTTAGTGAAAGGTTGAAGAGGTGGATTGAGAATGGGATAAGAGTGGTGGTGAGATTGGGGAGGAGGTGGGATGGGATGGGGTTGAGCACACAGATGGTGAGGTGTGATTTGGAGAGGAGACAATTAAACCTGCCTTCAGTGATTTTGTAGTGTGAAGTTATGGGGTTAGGGCATTGGTCTGGTGTACAAAGGAGTTGTGGTGGTTGAACAATGAAGACTTGCCTTGTTTGGTCGATCTTATTTTTAAAGTGTGTGGCAAAGTCCTCAGCAGAGATGGAGGAGGCAGTGGGGGGCGGAGGAGGGAGTTAAAGGTTTTGAATAACTGTTTGGGGATGTAGGATAGAAAAGATACGAGGGTTGTGAAGTAGGACTGTTTAGCAGAGGTGGGAGCAGATTTAAAACTAGTGTTACCTGTTTGAATGCAGTGAAGTCGTCTTGTGAATGTGTTTTCTTCCAATGTCACTCTGCAACCTTGGACACTTCCCGTGGCTTTTTAGTTGTGTTATTGTGCCAGGGTTGTATATTGATACCTCGCACTCTATCATGAAAGAGAGGGGCAACCGTGTCAATAGCTGATGTGAGAGTGACATTGTGGAAAGCAGTGGCACTTAGGGTTGAGCGACCTTCACTTTTATAGGATCGGGTCGGGTTTCACGAAACCCGACTTTTGGAAAAGTCGGGTCGAGTGAAATCGGCCGATCCTATAAAAAAGTCGGGGTCGGGGTCGGCCGAAACTCGAAACCCAATGCAGTGCATTGGGTTTCCATGGTTCCCAGAGTCTGAAGGAGCGGAAACTCTCCTTCAGGCCCTGGGATCCATATTTAAGCGTAAAATATAGAATTAAAATAAAAAATATTGCAATACTTACCCTCTGACGCGCCCTGGTACTAACCGGCAGCCTTCCTCCTTCGAATCCGCGCTTCTAGGACCTTGCCGTGACGTCGCGGTGACGTCGCGGCTTGTGATTGGCCGCGCGGCCGCCCATGTGACCGCTCGCGCGGCCAATCACAAGCCGCGACGTCACCCGCGACGTCACCGAAGGTCCTGGAAGGGCTGATTCTTAGGAAGGAAGGCTGTCGGAAGGAAGCAGGGCGCTTCCGAGGGTGAGTATATTCCTATTAGGTATATACTCACCCTCGGAAGCGCCCTGCTTCATTCCTATTAGGTATATACTCACCCTCGGAAGCGCCCTGCTTCCTTCCGACAGCCTTCCTTCCTAAGAATCAGCCCTTCCAGGACCTTCGGTGACGTCGCGGGTGACGTCGCGGCTTGTGATTGGCCGCGCGAGCGGTCACATGGGCGGCCGCGCGGCCAATCACAAGCCGCGACGTCACCGCGACGTCACGGCAAGGTCCTAGAAGCGCGGATTCGAAGGAGGAAGGCTGCCGGTTAGTACCAGGGCGCGTCAGAGGGTAAGTATTGCAATATTTTTTATTTTAATTCTTTATTTTACACTTTAATCTGAATTCCGATACCAATTCCCGATATCTTAAACATATCGGGAATCGGGATCGGAATTCCGATTCCAGATTCAAAAGATCGCCGACTTCATGGCCGACCCCCCACTGGGGTCGGGTCGGGTTTCATGAAACCCGACCTTGCCAAAAGTCGGCGACTTTTGAACAATTTCGACCCGTTTCGCTCAACCCTAGTGGCACTGTCTGTGCCGTGGAGTGAGAATATGGATGCCAGTGGTAGGATAGATTCAGAGAGTGTGTGGGCGTCTAGGTGCAAGGTTTCTGCGGGGGTGCACATGTTGCTGGAAATGGGTGACTGGTGAGGAGGACAGGGATGAGAAAGTGAGCAGATGGTGGTCGGATAGAGGGAGAGGGGAGGTGGTGAAGTTAGAAAGAGAGCAGTGACGGGTGAAGACCAGGTCTAGTGTATGTCAGTCTGTGTGGGTGGCTGCGGAGGACAATTGAGTAAGTCCAAAAGATGAAGTAAGGGACAGAAATGTAGTCCCGACCAATGAATAGTCTATGGATAAGCAATGTAATACCGATAAAATGTTGAAATTTTTTTTGAGGCATTTATACCAGTGAAATGAACTCCACCCCACAGAATAGTCTATGGGTAAGCAATTGTCACGAGTGTGTATCATCCTCCTGGGAGATCTGGATTTTGGCGATCTTTATGTACTGTGAATCGCAGGTCTTCCATTTAGCCTGTGTTAGTTCCTCATATTAAAGGACTTAATTTCCTTAGGTGCTGAAGAGGTTAATGATGGTATGCTGGTTAGAGACATGCAGCTCCATCTCACAGCTACTCCTGATCTGCTCATTATATCTCTCTATAAAACTTAACCAATACTTCTTATCCTTGCTTGTGAAAGTTTGCTTCCTGTCTTACAGGAGTTGGTGTGCTGAAGTTGGAGTTCGGGGTTGCTGCTGGAGATTGTTGTCTACTGTTTTTGGGTGTGTGCTTTTTCCATATTCCTATACCCATTTGGTTTGTACCATGTTAACCTTCCTTTTATTCCTATGTTCCCCTGGTTAGTATTTTTTGTATTACTTTTTGTTATCCCTGTTGGTTTATATACACAAATATTTCTGTCCAAGACCTCCTGGGGGTGAGGACAGTTTAGGACATTTAACACGAGCATAGAAAGGTCAGAGACTCAGGCCTCTCTACTTTTAAGAGTGCCCCCAGGACAGGGATAGTTAGGGTCCCAGATCAAGGGACAGTTTGAGCCCCTATTATTTACCAAAGAACATCATAACGTGACAGCAATATAATACCAATAAATTTTCAGCAAGTTTGTGGAAGGTTTTTTTCTAAAAAAATGGACCTTGCACCTAAGAATATGTAATACCCTATGGATGAGTAATATAATACTGATATATTTTGAACAATTTTTTTGAGGGTTATATCCCAACCAAATGTAATCCAGATCACGGAATACATTATGGGTGAGCAACAAAATAATAATAAAATTGTGAACAATATATTTGAGGCTTATATAGCAATGAAATGTACTCCAGACCATGTAATAGCTTATGGGTTAGCAACATAAAAACGATAACATTTTGGCCAAGTTTTTGAGCGTTATATAGCAGCAAAATGTAAACAAGAAAATGTAATACCCAATGGGTGACCAATATAATACAAAGAAATGTACTCTTTACCATAGAATAATCTATAGGTGAGCAATATTACACTGATACATTTTTGGCCAAGTTGTTTTAGGCTTTTTTAGCAACAAAGTTTACGAAAGAAGATGTAATACCCTATGGGCGAGCAATATAATACCAATACATTTTTTAACACGTTTTTTAAGGGTTATATACCAACAAAATGTACCCAAGAAAATGTAATACCATATGAGTCAGCAATATAATTCCTATAAATTTGGAATGAGTTTTTTGAGAGTTATATACCAGCGAAATGAACTTGAGACCACGGAATAGTTTATGGATGACAAATATAATACTGCTAAATTTTGAACATGTTTTTTAAATGTTATACACCAACAAAATTTACTCAAGAAGATATAATACCCTATGGGTGAGCAATATAATAACGATAACATTTTGACCAATTTTTTTAGGCTTATATAGCAACAAAATGTACTCCAGACCATGGAACGGTCTATGGGTTAGCAATATAATAACAATAACATTTTGTCCAAGTTTTTTGAGGGTTATAAAGCAATGAAATGTACCCAAGAAGATTTAACACCTTATGGGTAAGCAATGTAATACGGATACATTTTTAACACGTATTTGGAGGCTGTTATAGCAAAAAAATGTTTTCCAGAACAAGGAATAGTCTATAGGTGAACATTATAATACTGATACATTTTGAACAATTTTTTTAATGCTTTTAAAGCAATAAAATGTACACCAGGAGATATAATACCCTATGTGTGAGTAATATAATACCGATACATTTTGAACAAGTTTTTTGTAGGCTTACATAGCAACTATATGCTCCCAAGAAGATGTAATACCATATTACATAGTAACATAGTAACATAGTTAGTAAGGCCGAAAAAAGACATTTGTCCATCCAGTTCAGCCTATATTCCATCATAATAAATACCCAGATCTACGTCCTTCTACAGAACCTAATAATTGTATGATACAATATTGTTCTGCTCCAGGAAGACATCCAGGCCTCTCTTGAACCCCTCGACTGAGTTCGCCATCACCACCTCCTCAGGCAAGCAATTCCAGATTCTCACTGCCCTAACAGTAAAGAATCCTCTTCTATGTTGGTGGAAAAACCTTCTCTCCTCCAGACGCAAAGAATGCCCCCTTGTGCCCGTCACCTTCCTTGGTATAAACAGATCCTCAGCGAGATATTTGTATTGTCCCCTTATATACTTATACATGGTTATTAGATCGCCCCTCAGTCGTCTTTTTTCTAGACTAAATAATCCTAATTTCGCTAATCTATCTGGGTATTGTAGTTCTCCCATCCCCTTTATTAATTTTGTTGCCCTCCTTTGTACTCTCTCTAGTTCCATTATATCCTTCCTGAGCACCGGTGCCCAAAACTGGACACAGTACTCCATGTGCGGTCTAACTAGGGATTTGTACAGAGGCAGTATAATGCTCTCATCATGTGTATCCAGACCTCTTTTAATGCACCCCATGATCCTGTTTGCCTTGGCAGCTGCTGCCTGGCACTGGCTGCTCCAGGTAAGTTTATCATTAACTAGGATCCCCAAGTCCTTCTCCCTGTCAGATTTACCCAGTGGTTTCCCGTTCAGTGTGTAATGGTGATATTGATTCCCTCTTCCCATGTGTATAACCTTACATTTATCATTGTTAAACCTCATCTGCCACCTTTCAGCCCAAGTTTCCAACTTATCCAGATCCATCTGTAGCAGAATACTATCTTCTCTTGTATTAACTGCTTTACATAGTTTTGTATCATCTGCAAATATCGATATTTTACTGTGTAAACCTTCTACCAGATCATTAATGAATATGTTGAAGAGAACAGGTCCCAATACTGACCCCTGCGGTACCCCACTGGTCACAGCGACCCAGTTAGAGACTATACCATTTATAACCACCCTCTGCTTTCTATCACTAAGTCAGTTACTAACCCATTTACACACATTTTCCCCCAGACCAAGCATTCTCATTTTGTGTAGCAACCTCTTGTGCGGCACGGTATCAAACGCTTTGGAAAAATCGAGATATACCACGTCCAATGACTCACCGTGGTCCAGTCTATAGCTTACCTCTTCATAAAAACTGATTAGATTGGTTTGACAGGAGCGATTTCTCATAAACCCATGCTGATATGGAGTTACAGTTATTCTCATTGAGATAATCCAGAATAACATCCCTCAGAAACCCTTCAAATATTTTACCAACAATAGAGGTTAGACTTACTGGCCTATAATTTCCAGGTTCACTTTTAGAGCCCTTTTTGAATATTGGCACCACATTTGCTATGCGCCAGTCCTGCGGAACAGACCCTGTCGCTATAGAGTCACTAAAAATAAGAAATAATGGTTTATCTATTACATTACTTAGTTCTCTTAGTACTCGTGGGTGTATGCCATCCGGACCCGGAGATTTATCTATTTTAATCTTATTTAGCCGGTTTCGCACCTCTTCTTGGGTTAGATTGGTGACCCTTAATATAGGGTTTTCATTGTTTCTTGGGATTTCACCTAGCATTTCATTTTCCACCGTGAATACCGTGGAGAAGAAGGTGTTTAATATGTTAGCTTTTTCCTCGTCATCTACAACCATTCTTTCCTCACTATTTTTTAAGGGGCCTACATTTTCAGTTTTTATTCTTTTACTATTGATATAGTTGAAGAACAGTTTGGGATTAGTTTTACTCTCCTTAGCAATGTGCTTCTCTGTTTCCTTTTTGGCAGCTTTAATTAGTTTTTTAGATAAAGTATTTTTCTCCCTATAGTTTTTTAGAGCTTCAATGGTGCCATCCTGCTTTAGTAGTGCAAATGCTTTCTTTTTACTGTTAATTGCCTGTCTTACTTCTTTGTTTAGCCACATTGGGTTTTTCCTATTTCTAGTCCTTTTATTCCCACAAGGTATAAACCGCTTACACTGCCTATTTAGGATGTTCTTAAACATTTCCCATTTATTATCTGTATTCTCATTTCTGAGGATATTGTCCCAGTCTACCAGATTAAGGGCATCTCTAAGCTGTTCAAACTTTGCCTTCCTAAAGTTCAATGTTTTTGTGACTCCCTGACAAGTCCCCCTAGTGAAAGACAGGTGAAACTGCACAATATTGTGGTCGCTATTTCCTAAATGCCCAACCACCTGCAGATTTGTTATTCTGTCAGGTCTATTAGATAGTATTAGGTCTAAAAGTGCTGCTCCTCTGGTTGGATTCTGCACCAATTGTGAAAGATAATTTTTCTTGGTTATTAGCAGAAACCTGTTGCCTTTATGGGTTTCACAGGTTTCTGTTTCCCAGTTAATATCCGGGTAGTTAAAGTGAGCATTGGTGAGCAATATGATGCCGATAAATTTGGAATAGTCTATAGGTGAGCGATATAATACCGATACATTTTTAAGGATTTTTTGAGGCTTACATAGCAACGAAATGTACCCAAGAAGATGTAATACCTTGTGGTTGAACAATATGATACCGATACATTTTGAACAAGTTTTTTTAGGGTTATGTACCAACAAAATGTAATCCAGACAACGGAATACCCTATGCGTGAGCAATATAATAGCGATAACATTTGGAAAAAGTTTTTGGAGGGATATATACCAGCAAAATGTACCCAAGATATATATACTGTATGACTGAGAAACATAAGCCAGCAACATTTTTATTTTTTTTTAAGTCCTATATATCAACAAATGTATCTTAGAACAGTGTATGGGTAACAAATGTGAAGAAAAAGCTAAATTTACAAACTCTTTTTTTCTACTGTTATATACCACAAAAAATTAACATAAAGCACATAATACAGTATGGATGAGTAATCTAATCCTAAACTATTTTTTCACGCTTTTTGTATGTTTTACATCCCATTGTAATGCAACAATAACATTGTTAAACTTTCAGGATGAATCCAGAGCAACATTTTGAATGAAAATATTTTGAAAGTGTAGCAGATGTACTTATACAGTTATAAAGGCTTTGCAAAAATACCCAGACTCATATTGTACAGTATGCCAAGCAATTAATGCCTAGCTACCTACTACAACTCCATGATAGTTATATTCAAAAAGGAGAAACATTAGAGTTTTTGGCAAAATTTCTATAACAACCTTTACTGAAGCAGACCATCAAACATATATTAACAAACAAGATTTAAAAGATTTGATTAAAAAGGACACCAACACTGGTCGCACTTAGTACTAAACGTAATACTAAAGGGCTTCAATCAACATGATATGTTAAGGACTCCATCACCTACAATGTCTATCCACCTGCTCCCAAAGGTTAATGGAGGGAGGACATTAATCAATATAGCCCAGTGGCTGTTGTAGAATCTTCTCTGGGGATTCCTCTCCCATGCTGCCCCCTTAATATATATGGTCACAAAAATCAACCTATGTTAAGTTGAATAAAAGGGTCATCTTACCCAGACTGAGGCACACTGCTGGATGCACCCCTAGCTAAATTTACAAACTCTTTTTTTCTACTGTTATATACCACAAAAGTTTGACATAAAGCACACAGTACAGTATGGATGAGTAATCTAATCCTGAACTATTTTTTCACGCTTTTTGTATGTTTTGCATCCCATTGTAATGCAACAATAACTGTGTTAAAGTTTAAGGATGAATCCAGAGCAACATTTTGAATGAAAATATTTTGAAAGTGTAGCAGATGTACTTATACAGTTATAAAGGCTTTGCAGCAAGTACAAGACAGACAAATATTACAAGGAAGGCCATCCATAAACCCCTGGAAGGCAAATAACAGGCGTTCCTCATTAAAATATTGAATAATAATCTGGGGGTGTGGAAACGTGTGGGCTAATCCAGGCTTTATTAATTTTTATGAGTGAGCCTGTCTGCATTCTCTGTTAACAAGCAAAAGCGACTGTCTGCTATGATCCCCCACAAATTCACAGAAGGAAAGCCCCAATGCTAAATGATTTTAAAAATTACCTTTTATAAATTCAGTTCAAAAGAAAATCTTGATTGGTACATTACACAAACCATCACCATAACAACAACATCCAATAGAAAAGGCCAGGGTGGTGCCCAACCCTACACTTCACTATATGCACCCTACCTATCAGAGGAGGTTGGCACCCTATTACCTGTGCAGATGGTGCCCACGCTCACCGTTGACTATCTGTTCTACCCTTATTGGGCCCTTATAGGATGGGATAAATGTTTTTCATGCATACAATGTGCCAACTGCCATAATTAAAATTTGATCCACCAGAATATAGTGGCAAGGTGGGGCTGTCCCTATCTTATCCCTGCCTGTCAGCGGAGGTTGGCACCCTATTGATAAATCTCGCGCGATTGGCACCCCTGCTCCTCGATGGCTCCTGCTCTATCCCTTATTATACAGATCTAAGCAAAAAATAATAATAAGGTGCCTTTGTGCTGTAAAGTGCCAATAGTTGGAAATATTTAGAGTTTCCTATAGATATAGATATATGGGTCCTCTTAATGTAACATTCATTCGTAGCTTATATATACAAGACAAAATTCCAACTTATCTAGAGCTTATGAATTGACCATCAACCAGCCCAAATGCAAATTCAAAGTAAATGATCTTAATACCTATATCCAGTCAAATACATATACCCACACTGGAAGCTCTAAATCACTAAATATTTCCTTTAGAAAACTCATCAATAAGTATGTTCCTCAGATACGCGACGCGTTTCCCCTCTATAAGTATATGAGGTTCATCAGGAGTAAAAAATTATGCCATAGGATTACTTAGCTTATCCATAGATGATCGGTTTCAATCAATATGATTCTCAGCACCTCAGGGCAGGTCCTCTCTTGATATACTGCCTCAGAACGAGTGCCCAAATGCATACATTATATAGCCTCCCCCACAGCGGCAGGAAAGCACAGCACTTCCAAGGCAAAGAGGGACAGATCATGCCAGGTGTCCAGCTTTGAGATACAATATAGTTGAAAGTCGTAGCAGATTTAGGGAGTAGGTTGGTTTGGTCAGCCAGGCATTTCTTGGCCATATTTAAAAATGTTTCCCTCCTTGTCAATAATACCCGACATCATGCACTGGGCACTGGGCTGGTGTCAAGAAACTGGTCCGCTCCTTCGACAGTGTACCCCTGCCTCTGTGCTGTTCCATGTATATTCCTCAGTTTCCATGTATGTTATATTTTACTCTGCTGCTACCCAATGGCCTTTTTCTGTATGGCAGCTTGTTTTTCATGTATTTCTTGTGGGCATGTCTTACATCCGGTTCAGGGGTCAAATCTTCTCTTCCTCTGGCAGCCATTTCCAGTTTACTTTCTGTTGTGAGAGGACGTGCTTTTGAACTGGGCTTAGGAAGGCATCAGTCTTTCGACCACTCTCTCATGCTGCTCACACTTGCAGACACATTTGGTGCTACATCTTACTGTACCCTGTCTACCCTGCATTTCTGGAGAAGTTCTGTATTACCAGTTATACGCTGTATGTCCAGATCTACAAAATAAACAAGTCTGGATTACAAAATCCCTGGAGTGCATCATCTCTCTGGACGCTGAGCAGCATTGGTCCTGTCTGCCTCATATCGAGGAAATACAAAGGTACGACTTTCTCTCACAACTCTTATTAGTCTGCGTCACCTTCATTCGCCTCATGTGGGGACAGAACAGTCGAAAGACTGCCTTGAAGCCCGGCCAGAATCACCCTTATATCACTATTCACGTGCCCGCTCTCTGCCCGCTCACATACTGCAGCCCTGCTCTGCTAAGAAATCTCCTGCAGCATCAGCTCAGACTGCATTGTACATAAAGACTCTCTGTGTATTATACCACACTGCTGCAGATCGTCAGACCGCAGAACCCCACAATTCTCCAACAACACCTTGGGAATCTTATCAGGGGGTCGCAACTAAGCTGCACCGCAATTTCCAGCCCCCAATTCAAAGGTTCAGTTTCTTAAAGGGACAGCGCACCTTAAATCAAAATGGCCGAAAAGGACCTTACGCAGTTCCCCAATGCTGAAACAGAGCAAATACAACCTGATACTGTCCATTATGAAGATCAGGACGCAGAGCCTGCTTCTGCAGCAGACCCAGATGCACGACCAGTACGTTCCATCAAGCCAACATTAAAGGTCCTCGAGAATTACCATTCCACAAGGGATGAGTTCAATGACAACCTTAATGACCTATGGGAACGAGTCACCTCCCTTATGTCAAGCGTCCAACGCCACAAAAATGATGCAGCGGGTTTACAGGACACTATAAGACAGCTAGACGTGGCCCACGGCAGATACAAGAGACTGTCCGCGAAGTATGCTGCCTTCCTAAAAGAATCTAAAATCGACGAAGCCCTATCAGAGTTAAGCAAGGCAGATTCCACAGACAGAGAAAGGGACGCCGCCGTGCAAGACGCCAAAGATAAAGCGGAGCTTCGTATCACCCATCTGCAAGAAACTAGATCGCACAGGTCAGCCTCGTCTAAACACTCTGCTCGGTCATACAAATCATCCTGCTCAAGAACTTCAGCCCTCAGCGACAGAATCCTAGAGGCCCGTTTAAATGCAGAGCGGTCCAAACTAAGACGTTCATACACCGAAAAGAAAGCAGAAGCAGAGGCTCGAGCAAAGATTCTTCAAACAGAAGCAGAAGCGAAGAGAGCAGAAGCAGAGGCTCGAGCAAAGATTCTTCAAACAGAAGCAGAAGCGAAGAGAGCAGAAGCAGAGGCTCGAGCAAAGATTCTTCAAACAGAAGCAGAGGCTCAAGCAAAGATTCTTCAAACAGAAATGGAGGAAGAAATTGCATTAGCCGAAGTAAAAATACTCGAGCAAGCATTGAAGCAAAACCTCGACCCAATTTGCCTGCCACCACAGGAAGAAGACGACCCAGCTGTTCGTACCAGAGACTACGTGCAGAAACAGATACCTGCAGCGCACACCTTCTCCAGTGACGTTCAACCCAACATTGCGGAAACGTCCAAGTCAGCCCAACCTATGGTGCCAGTATCGCCCACAGCCCCTACAGAGACCCAAGACCAATGCCGTGATGTACCCCCTCAGGAGCAATCATCATCGCAAGACGACCACAAGGCACACTCCAGCCTGCCTCCACAGTTCAAGCAGCAGTCATCGGAATCTCTAGAG
Source organism: Ranitomeya imitator (assembly GCF_032444005.1). Taxonomy (NCBI): domain Eukaryota; kingdom Metazoa; phylum Chordata; class Amphibia; order Anura; family Dendrobatidae; genus Ranitomeya; species Ranitomeya imitator. The sequence continues at coordinate 405,462,614 of NC_091284.1, forward strand.
GTTAAACCACAGCTCAACCCTGCAGCGACATCATTCTACCCGGGAACAATTCACCCTTCCACGCCACACAGCTTATACGCCCGAGGGGCACCACAAGCTAATATGGTAACAAGGAGTGAAGGATCAGACATGTCCGAGTTTGCCAGGTTCATGGTGAGCAGGGAGCTAATCAGCACTAGCCTCTCAAAATTCGACGACCGTGCAGAGAACTACAGAGCCTGGAAAGCAACCTTCAAGGCCGCCATTGCTGATCTCAACCTATCCGCGGAGCAGGAGCTCGACCTCATGGTAAAATGGTTGGGTCCTGAATCCACAAACCGTATCAAGAGTCTTAGGACCGTCTATGTGGGGCAAGCTGAAGCAGGTCTCGCTGCGGCCTGGCAGAGACTCGAAAGAACCTACGGCAGCACTGAAGCCATAGAAAAGTCCCTATTCAAGAGACTGCAGAACGTTCCAAGGATCAACCTTAAGGAAGCCCACAAGCTTCTGGACTTAAGTGATCTGCTTATGGAGCTGGAACTTGCTAAAAGAGACCCTCGTCTGTCTGGACTGTGCTACCTGGACACTGCCCACGGGGTGAACCCGATCATCTCAAAGCTGCCACACAGTCTGCAAGAGAAGTGGGCAGTGTGCGTCTCCAGGTATAAAAGGTCACATGACGTCACCTTTCCTCCGTTCATTCAGTTCTGCAAGTTCATTGACGAACAAGCCCAAATGAGGAACGACCCTAGCCTCGACTTCCTGGAGTCTAACACTGCAGCTCCAGCAACACCTTCATCAAGGTATGAAAGCGTCGCACATAGACGCAAGGACTCAAGGAACAGTGTAAGGTTCAGAAAGACTAACCTGCCATCACCTGCAGTACCTGCCGACAAGCAGTACACTATTCCGTCGAGGGATAAGTCTTTCAATCGTGAGTGTCCCATTCACAAAAAACCACACTCACTGAACAAATGTAGAGGCTTCAGGTCCAAAACCATGCAGGAGCGCAAGAAAATCCTCAACGAACTTGAGGTATGTTTCAAGTGCTGCGCTTCATCAGAACACATGGCCAAGGACTGTAAATCTGCCACTAAGTGTGAAGAGTGTCATAGCGACAGACACCCATCAGCCTTGCACCCAGGCTCAGTCACCGGCGAAACAGCAGTTGCAGTTACCTCTAGTCCCGCTACAAACCATGGCGGGGAGCCACAGAATCATGCCAAGTCCACCACAGCTGTGTCCTGCTCATGCTCAGAGGTATGTGGGGAGAATCAAAGTGCTAAATGCTGTGCCAGGATATGCCTAATCAGAGTCTATCCAGAAGGGCAACCAGAGAAGGCTGTAAAAATGTATGCCATCATTGACGATCAGAGCAATCGATCCCTAGCTGGACCTAAGTTCTTTGAAGCCTTTAGAATCAAGGGACCAGCAACGCCCTACACTCTGAATACTTGCTCGGGGCGCATAGAGACTAGCGGCAGAAGAGCACAAGGTTTCATCGCTTCTCCTGTCAATGAAGACGTAGAAATACCCCTACCTACGCTAATTGAATGCGATCAAATACCAGACCAAAGGGATGAGATCCCTAACCCGGAAGCTGCTTTCCACCAACCACACTTAAGGCACCTAGCCAGCGTTATCCCACCTTTGGACACAGATGCTGAAATCCTACTTCTGCTCGGCAGAGACAATTTGAGGATACATAAGGTCCGCCAACAGTGTAATGGTCCTGACTACACCCCCTACGCCCAGAGACTTGACTTGGGGTGGGTAGTCATAGGAAATGTATGCTTGGACCAAACAGGAGTCCACTCCTTTAAGACGTACGTACGCCGAGACGGGCGCACTACCTTCTGCAAACCATGTCCTCATCACTATGAGGTGAAGGAAAAGCTTCCAGATTCCGTAGAGCTGCCTAATGTTATCCCTTCCCCCTATGCAGACGACTTGGGAAAATTGGTGTTTCATACCACTAAGGATGACAACAAAGTAGCCCCATCTATGGAAGACAAGGAATTTGTCAGGATAATGGACAATGAGTTCCTTAAGGACGAAACCAATCACTGGGTTTTCCCCTTACCCTTCCGAGCTACCAGGGTAAGGCTCCCGAACAATCGTGAACAAGCCTTGTCCAGATTTAACTCTCTCCAGCGCACGCTAAGCAATAAACCGGAGATGAAAGAACACATTGTCACCTTTATGGGCAAAATATTCCATAACAACCATGCGGAGCCAGCGTCTCCCTTAAAGGAAAATGAGGAGTGCTGGTACCTACCCTCATTTGGAGTATATCACCCGAAGAAACCTAAACAAATTAGAGTTGTCTTTGATTCAAGCGCCAAACATCAAGGCGTATCTCTCAATGATGTCCTCCTCACAGGTCCTAATCTGACAAACAACTTAGTAGGAGTGTTGATGAGGTTCAGGAAAGAGCCCATTGCCATCATCGCCGACATTGAACAGATGTTCCACTGTTTCATAGTCCGAGAGGACCACAGGAATTTCCTCAGGTTCCTGTGGTACAAGGACAATGACCCCAGCAAAGAGATGGTGGAGTATCGCATGCGGGTGCACGTATTCGGGAACAGCCCTTCACCCGCTGTGGCAACATATGGCCTGCGGAGAACCGCACAAGAAGGAGAGTCCGAGTATGGAACAGACGCCAGAGACTTTGTAGAGAAAGACTTCTACGTAGATGATGGACTAAAATCTCTACCTACAGAAGAAGCTGCAATCGACCTACTCAAAAGGACCCAACATATGCTGTACCGAGCTAAGCTTAGACTGCACAAAATTGCTTCAAACAGCCCGGCTGTCATGAGAGCCTTTGAGTCAAGCGACCACGCACCTGGATTCAAGGACATAGACCTGGGACCAGACCGTCCGCCTGTGCAGAGAAGCTTAGGCCTGAGGTGGAACCTGTCAGCCGACCCCTTCGGATTCCAAATCAACTGTGCAGACAAACCATTCACTAAACGTGGTGTCCTGTCAGTGGTAAATAGCCTGTATGACCCACTGGGATTCGTAGCACCAATTACCATACAAGGTAAATCCCTTCTGAGACAGCTGTCCGAAACTGTCAAGGACTGGGATACCCCTCTACCTCCTGATAAGGAACCAAAATGGGAAACCTGGAAGCAGTCTTTGTGTGCCTTGGATAAAATCCATATAACGAGATGCTACGCTGGAATCTCACTTGCTGCTAGCACTAGGACGGAACTCCATGTGTTCTCGGATGCATCCACGGAGGCCATTGCAGCTGTTGTCTACCTGAAGGTAACGGGATCTGACAATCAAGATCATGTTGGGTTCGTTTTCGGCAAAGCTAAGTTGGCTCCCAAGCCTGACCACACTATTCCCAGGCTGGAACTCTGTGGGGCTGTGCTTGCAGTAGAACTCGCAGACTTTATTCAGCATGAGCTGGACACTCACATAGATGACGTACAATACTACAGTGACAGTAAAGTTGTCTTAGGTTACATCTACAACCAAACAAGGCGCTTCTACGTGTACGTCAGTAACCGCATTGAGAGAATAAGAAGGTCTTCCAAACCTGAACAGTGGCACTATATCCCATCTGAACTTAATCCAGCCGACCATGCCACTAGACCTATGTCTATAAATTCCTTTGCTAACTCTTCTTGGCTTTCAGGTCCAAAGTTTCTGCTGGAACAGAAGGGAAGTGAATGTGTTCAGGAATTCTTCAGCATCCAGGATCCGGACGATGATCCAGAAGTCCGCTCCGAGGTCAGTGCTCTGGCCACGAATGCAAAACCAACCTCCACCCTCGGTTGTCAGCGCTTCAAATGCTTCTCCAATTGGATGAAACTCATTAAGACTATTGCAAGGTTAGTCCACATTGCGAGATCTTATCACAAGCCACATGGAGACAAAGACTGTCATGGTTGGCACGTCTGCCAAAAAATACTCACTATCGAGGACATTCCGGTAGGATAAACTACCAACAGAACACTGCACTACTATTTGTCCATTGGATTACAGTGGGTCAGAGTTTGGCCTAGTGCGGCTTCTCTGATCCGAAGATGGGTTTTCCATTGGATTATCTCAGGAACTGACTTAATGTCTTGTTTAAAGTTATTATTGCATTACATGCATGTTTGGTTTCACTTTCTAGGTTGTTGGACTTTTTAAGGACATTGATATAGTGAAATCCCTTACGGAATTTCAGACGGGGAGTGTGCTGTTCCATGTATATTCCTCAGTTTCCATGTATGTTGTTATATTTTACTCTGCTGCCACCCAATGGCCTTTTTCTGTATGGCAGCTTGTTTTTCATGTATTTCTTGTGGGCATGTCTTACATCCGGTTCAGGGGTCAAATCTTCTCTTCCTCTGGCAGCCATTTCCAGTTTACTTTCTGTTGTGAGAGGACGTGCTTTTGAACTGGGCTTAGGAAGGCATCAGTCTTTCGACCACTCTCTCATGCTGCTCACACTTGCAGACACATTTGGTGCTACATCTTACTGTACCATGTCTACCCTGCATTTCTGGAGAAGTTCTGTATTACCAGTTATACGCTGTATGTCCAGATCTACAAAATAAACAAGTCTGGATTACAAAATCCCTGGAGTGCATCATCTCTCTGGACGCTGAGCAGCATTGGTCCTGTCTGCCTCATATCGAGGAAATACGAAGGTACGACTTTCTCTCACAACTCTTATTAGTCTGCGTCACCTTCATTCGCCTCATGTGGGGACAGAACACTCTGCTGTGTGTCTCACTGGCCTCTCATCCTTGGTTGGCCAAGGAAGCAAACTTCACCTTGAAGCATGTGTCTCCATTTCCTTCTCTTCCTCCTCCCTCTCTTCTTCCTCATTTCCCTTTTCAGCACATCCACATAACTGAGACGGGACAAAGGTTGTGTTGCTATTAGCCCATGTTGCACAACCACAGGCTCTTGTTCCTTTTTGGCTTCCACCTCCTCTTTGTTACTCAATCCATGCTGAGCAGATGAGATGAAGCTAGTTCATCTACAATCTCTTTGTTTCGTCTTCCTCCACGGGCACCTGACTTGCATACAAAGCTTCATGTTTAATTGTGAACAGCAACTGTTTAAGTAGACACTGTAGCAGGATAGTTGCACTCACTTTGGCATCATCACTACTCACCATCTTTGTGGATATCTCAATGTCTTGGAGAACCAAACAAATGTCAGAGATCCATGCCCACTGTTCAGTTGATAAGTGCGGAGGCTGAGCAGAATACTGATGGGCATGTTTGAGCTGGTACTCAACCTCTGGCCTCTTCTGCTTACAAAGCTTTGCCATCATGTGCAGTATGGAGTTCCAATATGTGATGATATCGCACACCATTTGGTAAGCTGGCATTTGCATGCGCTGAAGAAAGAGCGGTGGCAGCTGTAGCTGACTTGCAGAAATCGGCACTGACGCAGCATGCCTTGACCAGAAGCTCTGACAAATCTGGGTAGGTTTTCAGAAACCGCTGAACTACCAAGATGAGTACATGTGCCAAACATGGTATATGTGTGAGCTTTCCAAGCTTCACCAAGCTGCCACCAGGTTACCCCCATTATCACACTTGACCATGCTGGGTTGGAGGTTCAGCAGCAAGAGCCACAGATCTGTCTGGTCTGTTATTCATTTCAATAACTCTGCCTAGGCAAATTAACTTCAGGAGAGCTTGTTGCTGCTTCGCTGAGGCAGTGCTGCAGAGCTTCCAGCTTCTGGCTGATGTGGAAAACATGCTCTGAGACACCACATCAGAGATGGAGGATGAAGAGGAGCAGTAGGGGGTGCAGGAACTGCTGTAAGAGGCAGAGGAAATCCTAATAGAAGTAGGGCCAGCAATCCTCGGTGTCAGAAGCACATGTGCCATGCCAGGATGTAACTCATCCCTAGCTTCCACAATGTGTGGACAGTGTGCTGTCAGGGAAATGTAGTGCTCCTGCCACAAGCACTTGTCAATGTGTCGGTTGTTAAGTAAGTGTGTTGGTAAGGGCTCGAGTGATATTCCTGGACACGTGGTACAAGGTTGGGACGCAACACCAGGAAAAAAAGTGGTGGCTGGGGTTTTAGAATGGAGGGGCAGCTACCGCCATGGGAAATCCTCTATGTCCACCAATCTAAACGGCAACATTTCCATGGCAAGCAACCTGTAAATTTGCCCGTTTAGCATTTGGGCCTGTGGGTGAGTGGCTGGGAACTTTCTTTTTAATTCCAATGAATGGGGTAGGGACAGCTGAACGCTGGGCTGGGGCAAGCATTTGGAAGTTCCTGATGATTCCAAGACAGAATGTGCAAGGATAGGTGCAGGGCAGGAGCAATCTTTACCAATGTTTTGGACAGGTGATTGGGAAGCAAATAACACAGAGGTGCCAATCCTGAGCCAAGGCATTCTGCCCACTGAGTTGGGTACTTAGATGACATGTGCTGATCATTCTGGTGGTTTTTAGTTTCTTAGTGGTCAGGCCCCTGCTGATCTTTGAATGGCACATGTTGCAAATGGCGATTTTGACTCTCTCAGGACCGAAGTTTTTACTGAAAGTTAGTCAAACCCAGCGAACCCGAACATCCATGGGTTTGCTCATCCCTAGTTAACACTGTTGCTTTGCAGTGCTTGGGTACTGGGTTAAAATCCCACTAAGAACAGCATCTGCAAGGAGTTTGCATGTTCTTCCCGTGCTTGTGTGGGTTTCCTCCAGATTCTCCGGTTTCCTCCCGCACTCCAAAGATATACTAATAGGGAATTTAGATTGTGAGCCCTAATTGGGACAGTGAGGATAATATCTGTAAAGTGCTGCAGAATTATCAGTGCTATATAAGTCAGTAAAATAAATAAATAGTAGTAGAAATAATAACAAAACTAATTATAATCCAAATCTTAAATAGAAAATATCTGAAGCCATGAATTGCTTTAAGAGATAGACAAGTTAAGGACCAATTACTCTTTTTTTCTCCAGAACTGAAGCTGAAGGAGTGTGCTCCAGTAAAGAACACACAAAGAGTAGGGATGTGTTTAGAATTATCCCAGAGGACCACACACTTTCAACTGCCCTTATGATTTCCTCAGAGAATGAAGTTTCACAGAGCCAAAACAGAAAAGGGCAAAGGTTCCCAGCCTTTTTGAGCACAACTCTTGAAAAAAGCATCTGATTTGCCTTTGGAAACTCTTTTCTATTTGGTGTTTGAGGTAAAGTGACCAACAATTGGTTATTTTTACCTACAAATCCTATTTAAAAACAATGGCAATCTCACATCGTGGAATAATGCATTGGTTTGTTAATGCAGAGCATTGACCTTAATCACCTCCTTTCTTTCTCTATGTAGAGTGAGGGGTAACAAGGCTATTGTAACCATTTAAGTGGACAATTCTATTGTATGTGCTGACCCATCATATATATATCCACAGGACATTGATCTTCTATAGATTCCTTAAACCTATGTATTTACAAAAAAAAAGTACATTCAATAAAGTGCGCCCTCACACAATGAGAAATATCACGATGAGGAAGGTGCTCACTGAAACAGGAGGTTCTCAGGAGAAAACAAATATATATAATGAAAAAACTCCGACACACTACAAAGTCCAAAGAAAATTCTTATAGTTTATTTCTCGGCAATTTTCAACAATATATGACACAAAATAGGATTTCCAAAAAAGGAGAGACGTTCTGTACACTTTACTTGGACATATACAATTTCTTTCTCAACGTTTCGGCTTAAGAAGCCTTTCTCAAGAGATTAGATGTCCTTTTGCGGGTACAGGGAACTGGTCCAAGGAAACCCACTTAGTGTTGAGCCACAGGAGAGCATCGCATAAAATGCAAAGGGCCAGGGAGCTGTGATCGCTGTACGGGAAGCGTGTGTGTCACCCTCGCTGAAACCCTCGCCGATCCCGAGAACCATGGCCAGATCGAGGTTTTCATAGGCTCTGGGCGAAAGAGTCTCAGTTGGCCCTTTTAACACATACCACGATTCATGATGCACAGATACAGCACAGAAATAAAGATAGGCTGGAGTCACACTAGCGATTTTAAAATTCTTTCGATTTTGATGCAGGAGAGTCGGACAAGTGTAATGCAAGTGTCATGCGAGTGTAATGCGTTTTTTATGCGACCACAATCAAAATTTTTTCACACCTAGCATCCGATTTACACACACTGACAGACTAGAATAGAATAGATAGAATAAAAATATACACATAGAATATATATATATATATATATATATATATAATCTAATATATAAAGCTGACTGTGTGTGTGAATGTGTTTATGTGTGTATGTCCGGGATTGGCATCTGCACCGTCACAGCTGCAGCCACAAAATTTTGCACAGTCACATGTCTGGACCCTGAGAGCGTCATAGGCTATATTGTGAGGTGAAATTTTAACCCTGCGCTTTCCAATTCACCAAACAATTTTGCCCCTATCTACATAATGGGGAAAAAGTGAAAGGAAAAGTGTTGGAGGCAAATTGACAGCTGCTAGATGTGAACAAGAGGGACTTAAAGAATGAGAGCGATTGCGCCAAAGAGTATATACCGTACAGTTGCTAAGGTGGGGCCCCGACATGGGATACTCACCACACATGGGGATATGAACACACACACAAAATGCGCCACACACTACCATGTGCTTGAACACATATACCACCCTCAGCACACATTTCACCACACATACACCAACCTGGCCACATAAAAGTCGAAACACAAAAGTCGCCGCTCAAAACTCACCACGCGCAAAACTTGCCACATGCAAAACTAGGCTCACGCAAAACTCGCCACACGTGCAAAACTCACCTCATGGAAAACTCGCCACACGCGGAAAAATTGCCACATGCACAAAAGTTGCAACACATGCAAAAGTTGCCTCACACAAAACTTGCACATACTCAAAAGGCACCACACATAAAACTCGCCATGTGCAAAACTCGCCATGCGCAAAACTTGCTGCACACAACTTGCTACACTAAGGCTAGGTTCACATTGCATCAAGTACATGGCGTTAAATGGATCCGTTAAATGCATGGACAGAAAAGGAGACATAATTTGTGTAAAATCGTCGTCATGGTAACGCTTGCGTTAACGCATGTGATCGCGTTTCTTCATTTGGATGTCCGTTAGCGAAGTATCCGTTTGTCTGCGTTTGTCACTGTCAATAAAGTTGTTCTTTTTTTTTTTTCCTTTTGTCATCGTCGGGTGTGGGTGCAGACTCATTCTCCATTTTGAAAGCACTGAGTGAACTTCTGCTAGCAAGATGTTTGTGTCTGAGCTCGTAAGATTTCGCTTGATGCGGTTGCGACTTCGGCAGAGAAAGCGTAGTTCACAAAGGAGATATTGGATCCACGACATCTGCGTGCAACAAAGCAATACATTTTTAGTACACACACATCCGATGGACAATACAGACTCCCATGATGTATACAGAGATATATAATATATAGAAATGTACTTACATTTCCTGTGATCTCTTGCAAGACTATGTCACGTGCAGTAGGCCTCAGGAGAAATGTGTGGGTGGGATATTCCTCCTTTAATGGCCGAAATCACATTTCCTGTCACATGACCATATGGACCACCCTCAAACGCTATTAAAACGTGTGGTTCTATTTGGAAATTTTTCATGATTTGTGTCTGACTGCGTTTGCCATAGCCTTCTATGGCAGAATGAACGCTTCCGTTAGTATTGCGTTAGCTTGGCCGGACCCGAAGCCGCATTCCAAGGTCCGTCAGAAAAAAACGTTATGTGACAAACGCATACCAATTTTGGCATGTGTCACGATGCGTCACACAATGCAAGTCTATGGACGCGGTAGTATGTGCGTTATATTGCGTTTTCAGTACTTAAAAACGTGTCCATTAGACGGACTCACCTAGCGCAATGTGAACCTAGCCTAACCTGTCACATGCAACTCGACGCACAAAAAGTTGCTACATGCATGTCGCCACATGCAACTCAACACACAACTTGACATACGAAACTCGTCCTAAAACACCCACAAGTCTGGTATTACCCTTCAAAAATAAAAATCTGATTAATAAGCAGACAAACTACAAGAGCAACAAATGTACCATATAGGAAATATGGCAGCTGTCAGTCACATGACCTGTCTATTATGTGTATGTGTGAGCTAATATAAACTGCCGGGGGGGGAGGGCTTCCTGTTGGCTGGGGATTTATCAGGCTGCCAATTTAGCTTACAAATACTGAGGTAAAAATACTGACCAAATAACGTGTGAACGAGGTCTAATACAGGAGGAGATGACACACAGATATATACTATGTACGGTGAAATGACACACAGGTATATACTATATACAGGAGAGATGACACACATGTATATACTATATAGAGGAGGAGATGACATACAGGTACATACTATATACAGGAGGAGATGACATACAGGTATATACTATATACAGGAGGAGATGACACACAGGTATATACTATATACAGGAGATGACATACAGATGTATACTATATACAAGAGGAGATGACATACAGGTATATGCTATATATAGGAGGAGATGACATACAGGTATATACTATATACAGGAGGAGGTGACACACAGATATATACTATATACAGGAGATGACATACAGGTGTATACTATATATAAGGGAAATGACAAACATGTATATACTGAGGTGAAAATGAGAGGTGTGAGGTGAAAATGAAAAGGTGTAAGTGCAAAATGAGAGGAGTGAGGGAAAATAGTGGAGTGATCGGAAAATGACAGATGTGAGGTCGAAATGACAAATGTTAGGGGGGAATGAGAGGAGTGAGGGGGGGAATAAGAGGAGTGAGGGGGAAAATGAGAGGTGTGAGGGAAAAAATGAGAGGTGTGAGGGAGAAAATGAGAGATGTGAGGGGGAAAATGAAAGATGTGATGGGGAAAATGAGAGGCGTGATGGGAAAATAAGAGAAGTGAGGTGCTATAACTAACCACAGATATTTACTATGCCCAGGCAACGCCGGGCTCTTCAGCTAGTATATAATATAAAGCTGAATGTGTGTGTTTATGTGTGTATGTGTGTATGTTCGGGATTGGCATCTGCACCGTTGCAGCTACAGCCACAAAATTTTGCACAGTCACATATCTGGACCCCGAGAGCGTCATAGGCTATGTTGTGGGGTGAAATTTTAACCCCACGCGTTCCAATTCACCAAACAATTTTGCCACTATCTACATAATGGGGAAAAACTGAAAGGAAAAGTGTTGGAGGCAAATTGACAGCTGCCAGATGTAAACAAGGGGGACTTAAAGAGTGAAAGAGATGGCGCCAAAGAGTATGTACCGTGCAGTTGCTAAGGTGGGGCCCCGACATGGGATACTCACCACACACGGGGATATGAACACACCCACAAAATGCGCCACGTGCTTGAACAAACATACCACCCTCAGCACACATTTCACCACACATACACCAACCTCGCCACATAAAAGTCAAAACACAAAAGTCGCAGCTCAAAACTCGCCACGCGCAAAACTCGCCACATGCAAAACTAGGCTCACGCAAAACTCGCCAGATGTGCAAAACACACATCATGGAAAACTCGCCACACGCAAAACTTGCACACGCGGAAAAATTTCCACATGCACAAAAGTTGCAACACATGCAAAAGTTGCCTCACACAAAACTTGCACATACTCAAAACGCACAACACATAAACTCGCCTCGCGCAAAACTCGCCATGTGCAAAACTTGCTGCACACAACTTGCTACACTAACCTGTCACATGCAACTCGACACACAAAAAGTTGCTACACGCATGTCGCCACACAAAACTCATCTCACAAAAGTCGCTACATGCATGTCGCCACATGCAACTCAACACACACAACTTGACACATGAAACTCGCCCTAAAACACACACAAGTCTGGTATTATCCTTCCAATATAAAAATCTGATTAATAAGCAGACAAACTACAAGAGAAACAAATGTACCATATAGGAAATACGGCAGCTGTCAGTCACATGACCTGTTTATTATGTGTATGTGTGAGCTAATTTATACTGCCAGGGGGTGGGCTTCCTGTTGGCTGGGGATTTATCAGGCTGCCAATTTAGCTTACAAATACTGAGGTAAAAATACTGACCAAATAACGTGTGAATGCGGTCTAATACAGGAGGAGATGACATACAGATATACAGTGGGGCAAAAAAGTATTTAGTCAGTCAGCAATAGTGCAAGTTCCACCACTTAAAAAGATGAGAGGCGTCTGTAATTTACATCATAGGTAGACCTCAACTATGGGAGACAAACTGAGAAAAAAAAAAAATCAAGAAAATCACATTGTCTGTTTTTTTAACATTTTATTTGCATATTATGGTGGAAAATAAGTATTTGGTCAGAAACAAACAATCAAGATTTCAGGCTCTCACAGACCTGTAACTTCTTCTTTAAGAGTCTCCTCTTTCCTCCACTCATTACCTGTAGTAATGGCACCTGTTTAAACTTGTTATCAGTATAAAAAGACACCTGTGCACACCCTCAAACAGTCTGACTCCAAACTCCACTATGGTGAAGACCAAAGAGCTGTCAAAGGACACCAGAAACAAAATTGTAGCCCTGCACCAGGATGGGAAGACTGAATCTGCAATAGCCAACCAGCTTGGAGTGAAGAAATCAACAGAGGGAGCAATAATTAGAAAATGGAAGACATACAAGACCACTGATAATCTCCCTCGATCTGGGGCTCCACGCAAAATCCCACCCCGTGGGGTCAGAATGATCACAAGAACGGTGAGCAAAAATCCCAGAACCACGCGGGGGGACCTAGTGAATGAACTGCAGAGAGCTGGGACCAATGTAACAAAGCCTACAATAAGTAACACACTACGCCACCATGGACTCAGATCCTGCAGTGCCAGACGTGTCCCACTGCTTAAGCCAGAACATGTCTGGGCCCGTCTGAAGTTTGCTAGAGAGCATTTGGATGATCCAGAGGAGTTTTGGGAGAATGTCCTATGGTCTGATGAAACCAAACTGGAACTGTTTGGTAGAAACACAACTTGTCGTGTTTGGAGGAAAAAGAATACTGAGTTGCATCCATCAAACACCATACCTATTGTAAAGCATGGTGGTGGAAACATCATGCTTTGGGGCTGTTTCTCTGCAAAGGGGCCAGGACGACTGATCCGGGTACATGAAAGAATGAATGGGTCCATGTATCGTGAGATTTTGAGTGCAAACCTCCTTCCATCAGCAAGGGCATTGAAGATGAAACGTGGCTGGGTCTTTCAACATGACAATGATCCAAAGCACACCGCCAGGGCAACGAAGGAGTGGCTTCGTAAGAAGCATTTCAAGGTCCTGGAGTGGTCTAGCCAGTCTCCAGATCTCAACCCTATAGAAAACCTTTGGAGGGAGTTGAAAGTCCGTGTTGCCAAGCGAAAAGCCAAAAACATCACTGCTCTAGAGGAGATCTGCATGGAGGAATGGGCCAACATACCAACAACAGTGTGTGGCAACCTTGTGAAGACTTACAGAAAACGTTTGACCTCTGTCATTGCCAACAAAGGATATATTACAAAGTATTGAGATGAAATGCTGTTTCTGACCAAATACTTATTTTCCACCATAATATGCAAATAAAATGTTAAAAAAACAGACAATGTGATTTTCTGGATTTTTTTTTCTCAGTTTGTCTCCCATAGTTGAGGTCTACTTATGATGTAAATTACAGATGCCTCTCATCTTTTTAAGTGGTGGAACTTGCACTATTGCTGACTGACTAAATACTTTTTTGCCCCACTGTATACTACAGTATATACAGGAGGAGATGACACACGTGTATACAATATATACAGGAGGAGATGACATACAGGTATATACTATACACAGGAGAGATGACACACAGGTATATACTATATACAGGAGGAGATGACATACTGTTAGGGCTAGCGGAATGCACCGAGGAAATATAGATGTTTTATTGTTATTGGTGTGTTCGCAGCCCGGGGTCCACCGTGCAGGAGAACCTTCTGCTAGCAAATGGCGGAACTATGTGGCGGTATGAACTAGCTCTGTTATTTCACAGAGTAGCCGTGAAAGCAAAGCACTGTGCCCTGCTAGACTTCACAGAGGCACAGGCTAACTACCCAACTGAGAGCAGTCAGTGGTCATGCATGCACACAAAACTCTTCGCCGGAGGTGTCAGCATTCTAGGGGCTTATTTCAGCCAGGTCCCTGAATACACTCTTACATGACCACACTGGCGCAAAGCATATAACATAGAAAGATACTAGCGCATGGCCGTGCAGCTATGCGAGCCTTAAATAGTTGCAGCACATACAGGACCTTCCTAGCAGGACCAATGACAGGCTGCCACAGAGCCTAAGCACCTACAGGACCTTCCTGAAGGACCAATGGCTTTAGCTGCAGTATCTGAACATGTCACCCTCAATCTCCACTGAGAGACCTTACTCTGGGCATGCTCAGAACGAGAAACGCAGGACTTAGTCCCAGAAGAGTCTGCTCGCCGATGCAAAGCATTGGCTTCAATGGCAGAAGCAGGAAAAGCAGCAGTAACTCTTTGTACAGAGTCAGACTGAGCGAGATGCTGGGACTGACGTCTCCGCTGAGCAGGCTCCACTGCGGCAGGAGAAGAATGGGAGACCACAGCAGAGATGGCCCGAGATTCCCCCTGTGCAGAGGCGGGAACTCCACCCCTAACATTACCCCCCCCTTCTAGGGCCCCCCTCCTTGGGCCTCGATACGTTCGAAGGCAGGAATGAGCTGCGGAGCCTGTATGTGCTCAGCAGGCTCCCAGGACCTATCCTCAGGACCGTAACCCTTCTAGTCCACCAAATACAATTTTTTGTCACGTACCACCTTGCACCCCAAAATATCGTTCACCTCGTAATCGTCCGTAGATGAACCTGATGTCCCGGCAGATGACTCAGAAAACCGGGACATGTATACGGGCTTAAGGAGGGACACATGAAAGGTGTCAGTGGTACCTAGGTGTGGAGGAAGGGCTAGACGGTAGACCACAGGATTAACCTGTTAGAGGACCTTGAAGGGACCCAAGTAGCGAAGTGCAAACTTAGTGGACTCAACACGCAGCCTGATGTTATGGGTGGAGAGCCACACTAAGTTGCCAGGAGCAAAGGTCGGGGCAGAGCACCGATGTCCATTGGCGGAGGACCTCATTCTCTCCTTGGAGGCCCGGATGGCATCCTGAGTGTGGTCCCAAATGTCCCGTGCCTCCACAGCCCAGTCTGCCACCCTGGAGTCAGCAGAGGACACGGGCATAGGCACAGGAACCCGCGGATGCTGGCCGTAATTAAGGAGGAAAGGAGTCTGACCAGTGGAGTCGGCTACAGCGTTGTTAAGGGCAAAATCTGCCCACGGTAACAAGGATGCCCAGTCATCCTGCCTGGCAGAAACAAAATGTCGTAAATATGTGACCAGAGTCTGATTGGCCCTCTCAACCAACCCATTCATCTCGGAATGATAAGCCGAGGAGAGATTCAACTCAATACTGAGTAGACGACAAAGCTTTCTCCAGAATCGAGACGCAAACTGGGGACCCGGTCACTGACAATCTTGTCTGGCATACCGTGTAAGCGAAAGATATGCTTGATGAACAACGCTGACAGAGCCCTGCAGAAGGTAGCCGTGGAAGAGGCACCAAATGAACCATTTTGGAAAAATGGTCGGTGATCACCCAGATAATGGTGCAGCTATGAGACTTGGGTAAGCCCACCACAAAGTCCATCCCGACCATCTCTCAGGGCCTGTCCGCCACCGGCAAGGGGTAAAGCAACCCAGCTGGCCATTGCCGAGGAGACTTGTTCTTGGCGCAAGAGACACACGCCCGAACATAGTCTGCGACATCACGAGCCATATGCGGCCACCAGTATGTCCTCGCCAGCAACTCAGATGTCCTTTTGGAACCAAAATGTCCACCAACCCTGGATGAGTGAGCCCAAGAGAGAACCTCCGGTCGCAAGCTGGATGGTACGAAAGTCTTGCCCAGAGGCACAGACTCAAGCGAAACCGGGGCCACAGATCTCAGGCTCTCGGTGGGGACAATAAGCAGAGGCTCCTCTTCCTCCTCCACAGATGATACAACGGAGAGAGAGACAGCGTCAGCACAAATGTTCTTTTCCCCAGAAAGAAAATGGAGGGTAAAATGAAAGCGGGAGAAGAACAAGGACCATCTGGCCTGTCGAGAATTTAACCGCTGGGCTGTCAGCAGGTATACCAAATTCTTGTGATCTGTGAAGACTTGGAAGGGAAAACGAGCTCCCTCCAAGAGATGTCTCCACTCCGAGAAAGCCAACTTCATAGCTAGCAACTCCCTGTCCCCGATGGAATAATTCCTCTCTGCTGATGTGAAGGTCTTGGAGAAGAAGAAGCAAGGATGCTTCCGACCTTGGCCATCCTTTTGGAAAAGGACTGCTCCAGCACCAACAGATGAGGCATCCACCTCCATAATAATTGGCTTATCTACATCGTGGCGATGTAGGATCGGAGCGCTAGCAAAATGTGACTTAATGGAGTTAAAGGCCTTGGAGACCTCCTCAGACCACAATTTGGGATTTGCTCCCTTCTTGGTGAGGGCAACCAAGGGAGCTACCAAAGTTGAGAATTGTGGAATGAACTGGCGATAGTAGTTAAAGAACCCCATAAAGCGCTGCACCACTTTAAGAGAATGGGGTTCCTGCCAGTCCACCACAGCCTGTAGTTTGGCAGGATCCATAGTCAATCCCTGGGTGGAGATGATATAGCCCAGGAAAGGTAAGGACTCCTGCTCGAACACACAATTCTCCAACTTGGAATAGAGGGAGTTTGCCCGTAGGAGGTCGAATACTTTGCAAACATCTCTCCGGTCGGAGTCAATATCTGGAGAGTAGATGAGAATATCATCCAGAGAAACTACGGCCGAGGTGGAGAGCATATCCTGGAAGATGTCATTGACAAAGTCTTGGAAAACGGCTGGGGCATTACTGAGCCCGAAGGGCATCACCAGATATTCATAGTGCCCATCCCTGGTGTTAAAAGCCGTCTTCCATTCGTCCCCCTCTCAGATGCGAATCAGGTTGTAAGCACCCCGCAGATCTAATTTAGTAAATACCCTTGCTCCCCGAAGCCTATCAAAAAGCTCAGATATCAGGGGCAAAGGATACTTATTCTTAATAGTGATGGCATTAAGACTCCTATAATCTATGCATGGACATAGTTCCCCATTCTTCTTCTGCACGAAAAAGAACCCTGCCCCAGCAGGTGACACTGAATTCCTGATGAACCCTCTTGCCAGGTTCTCTTGAATGTACTGAGACATTGCCTCCGTCTCCAGGAGAGATAATGGGTAGACTCGACCCCGGGGAGGCTCAGCATCAAGAAAGAGATCAATAGGACAGTCATACGGGCGATGGGGCAGAAGGATCTCCGCCGCCTTTTTGTAGAACACGTCCGCATAGGACCAATATTGCTTGGGGAGAGAGGATAGATCTGCGGGTACCTCTGTAGTAGCAAGCTGAACGCACTCCCTCTGACACCTACCCCCACAAGATTCACACCATCTCAGAATTCTGCCAGAGGACCACTCGATATGAGGAGAGTGGTACTGTAGCCAAGGTATCCCCAACAGGACCTCATCAATTCCCTTAGGAATGATGAGCAGAGATATAATCTCCTGATGGGATGGCGACATGGACAGAGTAAAAGGGATGGTCTGGTGTGTTATCTGTGAGGGCAGTGTCGATCCATTCACCACTCGTACCGTTACTGGTTGAGCTAGCAAAACCAGGGGTATTGCGTGACGTTGGGCGAAGGCAGAAGACATAAAATTGCCCTTCCCCCCAGAATCCACGCAGAGCTCTACCGAGTGGGAGGATGAGCCCATACTAATTGTCCCCTTAAAGGACAATTTGGAGGCAAACGTCGCCGTGTCTAGTGTACCTCCACCTACTACCACTAGATGCTGACGTTTCCTCGACCGCTGGGGACATCTGGCGGCAAGATGTCCTGACTGCTGGCAAACATGACAGACCTAGAGTGCACAAGTGGTCTGGGACTTAGATCCCGCTCGTGACACTTCCATGGCCTCATGTGACTCAGGGACCAGGACTGGAGATTCCAGAGGTTTGGCGAAGGAGGGAGCCATGTTGTGGATTCTGTTTTTGGGCTCCCTCTGGTGGTTACAGATGGTACTGGGTGACTTGTGTTCTCTGCGGTCTCTGGTGTCCACCTGTTCTATCAGGATATGGGAGTTTCCTATTTAACCTGGCTTTCTTGTCATTTCCTCGCCGGCGATCAATGTAATCAGTGTGTCTTGTTACCTCTGCTTTCCGCTTCTGTAATCTTCAGGACAAGCTAAGTTTTTGATTTTCCTGTTCCACGTTTTGCTTTATTTTTGTTTTAGTCCAGCTTGCAGTTATGTCATTCCTTGTTGCTGGTTGCTCTAGTGGGCTGATATTACTCCTCATGTTCCATGAGTTGGCACATGAGTTCAGGTAATTTCAGGATGGTTTTTTGTAGGGTTTTTGCGCTGACCGCGCAGTTCACTTTTGTATCCTCTGCTATCTAGTTTTAGCGGGCCTCATTTTGCTGAATCTGTTTTCATTAATACATATGTGCTTTCCTCTCATTTCACCGTCATTACATGTGGGGGGCTGCTATTTCTGTGGGGTGTTTCTCTGGAAGCAAGAGAGGTCTTTGTTTCTTCTAATAGGGGAAGCTAGTCCTTCGGCTGGCGCGAGACGTCTAGAATCATCGTAGGCACGTTCCCCGGCTACTGCTAGTGTTGTAATTAGGTTCAGGATCGCGGTCAGCTCAGTTTCCATCACCCTAGAGCTTGTTCTGTTTTTTGTGTGCTTGTCCTTTTGTGATCCCCTGCCATTGGGATCATGACAGTATCGCCGGCCCAAAAGTGGTAATCGTATTGGCTGAAGTAGGAGGAAAAGTAGTCTGAGGAAGTTTTTTTTTTTTTTTTTTTTCCTTCCCTCAGAGGTTGCTGCCTAGCCTTAATTGCAGCCTGGCTGCGTCTTACCTCCTCTTAATCCTTGAATGGCTCTAACCTCAGCTGTTTATCATGGACGTCCAGAGTTTGGCTTCCAGCCTGAATAATCTTGCTGCTAAGGTTCAAAATATACAAGATTTTGTTGTACATGCTCCTATGTCTGAACCTAGAATTCCTATCCCAGAGTTTTTTTCTGGAGATAGATCTAGTTTTCTGAATTTTAGGAACAATTGCAAGTTGTTTCTTTCTTTGAAATCTCGCTCCTCTGGAGACCCTGCTCAGCAAGTCAAAAATGTAATATCTTTCCTGCGGGGTGACCCTCAGAATTGGGCATTTGCATTGGCACCAGGGGATCCTGCGTTGCTCAATGTGGATGAAGCAGAAATATATTGTCAGAAATTTCGGAAATGGTAGGTGCTTACTCAGTGGAATGAGTGCGCTCTGGCTGCAAAATTCAGAGATGGCCTTTCTGAGGCCATTAAAGATGTTATGGTGGGGTTCCCGGCGCCTACAGGTCTGAATGAGTCTATGACTATGGCTATTCAGATTGATCGGCGTTTACGGGAGCGCAAACCTGTGCACCATTTGGCGGTGTCTTCTGAACAGGCACCTGAGACAATGCAATGTGATAGAATTCAGTCCAGAAGTGAACGGCAAAACTATAGGCGGAAAAATGGGTTGTGTTTTTATTGTGGTGATTCAGCTCATGTTATATCAGCATGCTCTAAACGCACAAAAAAGGTTGATAAGTCTGTTGCCATTAGTACTTTACAGTCTAAGTTCATTCTGTCTGTGACTCTGATTTGTTCATTATCAGCCATTTCCGTCGATGCCTATGTGGATTCAGGCGCTGCCCTGAGTCTTATGGATTGGTCATTTGCCAACCGCTGTGGGTTTAGTCTGGAGCCTCTGGAAGTCCCTATTCCTTTGAAAGGAATTGACTCTACACCTTTGGCTATGAATAAACCTCAGTACTGGACACACGTGACCATGCGTATGACTCCCGTTCATCAGGAGGTGATTCGCTTCCTGGTACTGTATAATTTACATGATGTCTTAGTGCTTGGTCTGCCATGGTTACAAACTCATAACCCAGTCTTGGACTGGAAGGCGATGTCTGTGTTAAGCTGGGGATGTCAGGGGGTTCATGATGATGCACCTCCGATTTCTATCGCTTCATCTACTCCTTCTGAGGTTCCTGTATTTTTGTCTGATTATCGGGATGTTTTTGAGGAGCCTAAGCTCAATTCGCTTCCTCCTCACAGGGATTGCGATTGTGCTATAGATTTGATTCCTGGCAGTAAATTTCCTAAAAGTCGTTTGTTCAATCTGTCAGTGCCAGAGCATACTGCTATGCGGGATTATGTTAAGGAGTCCTTGGAAAAGGGACATATCCGTCCATCTTCATCTCCTTTGGGAGCAGGTTTTTTTTTCGTGGCCAAAAAAGATGGTTCCTTGAGGCCTTGTATAGATTACCGTCTTTTGAATAAGATTACGGTCAAATATCAGTATCCTTTGCCATTGTTGACTGATTTGTTCGCTCGCATTAAGGGGGCTAAATGGTTCACTAAGATTGATCTTCGGGTGCGTATAATCTTGTGCGGATTAAGCAGGGTGATGAGTGGAAAACCGCATTTAATACGCCTGAGGGCCATTTTGAGTATTTGGTGATGCCTTTTGGACTTTCTAATGCTCCTTCTGTCTTCCAGTCCTTTATGCACGATATTTTCCGTGAATATCTGGATAAATTTATGATTGTGTATTTGGATGATGTTTTGGTTTTTTCTGATGACTGGGAGTCCCATGTTCAGCAGGTCAGGAAGGTGTTTCAGGTCCTGCGGGCCAATTCTTTGTTTGTAAAAGGTTCAAAGTGTCTCTTTGGAGTCCAGAAGATTTCTTTTTTGGGGTATATTTTTTCCCCTTCTACTATTGAGATGGATCCCATCAAGGTTCAAGCTATTTGTGACTGGACGCAGCCTACATCTCGTAAGAGTCTACAGAAGTTCTTGGGCTTTGCTAATTTTTATCGTCGTTTCATAACTAATTTTTCTAGTGTTGTTAAGCCTTTGACGGATCTGACTAAGAAGGGTGCTGATGTTGCTGATTGGTCTCCTGCGGCTGTGGAGGCCTTTCAGGAACTTAAGCGCCGGTTTTCTTCTGCTCCTGTGTTGCGTCAGCCAGATGTTTCGCTTCCTTTTCAGGTTGAGGTTGATGCTTCTGAGATTGGAGCGGGGGCAGTTTTGTCACAGAGAAGCTCTGATTGCTCGGTGATGAAGCCATGTGCGTTCTTTTCTAGAAAGTTTTCGCCCACTGAGCGGAATTATGATGTTGGTAATCGGGAGCTTTTGGCCATGAAGTGGGCATTTGAGGAGTGGCGTCATTGGCTTGAGGGTGCTAGACATCGTGTGGTGGTCTTGACTGATCACAAAAATCTGATTTACCTTGAGTCTGCCAAGCGTCTGAATCCTAGACAGGCTCGTTGGTCACTGTTTTTCTCCCGTTTCGATTTTGTGGTTTCATACCTGCCAGGTTCAAAGAATGTGAAGGCGGATGCTCTTTCTAGGAGTTTTGTGCCTGATTCCCCTGGAAATTCTGAGCCCACTGGTATCCTTAGGGATGGGGTGATTTTGTCGGCTGTCTTCCCAGACTTGCGACGTGCTTTGCAGGAGTTTCAGGCGGATAAACCTGATCGTTGTCCACCTGAAAGACTGTTTGTTCCGGATAATTGGACCAGTAGAGTCATCTCCGAGGTCCATTCTTCTGCGTTGGCAGGTCATCCTGGAATATTTGGTACTAGAGACTTGGTGGCCAGGTCTTTTTGGTGGCCTTCCTTGTCGAGGGATGTGCGTTCTTTTGTGCAATCTTGTGAAGTTTGCGCTCGGGCTAAGCCTTGCTGTTCTCGGGCCAGTGGATTGTTGTCACCTTTGCCTATCCCGAAGAGGCCGTGGACGCACATTTCCATGGACTTTATTTCGGATCTCCCTGTCTCTCAAAAAATGTCCGTCATCTGGGTTGTGTGTGACCGCTTTTCTAAGATGGTTCATCTGGTCCCCTTGCCTAAGTTACCTTCCTCCTCTGAGTTGGTCCCTCTGTTTTTTCAGAACGTGGTTCGTTTGCATGGGATTCCGGAGAACATTGTTTCTGACAGGGGATCCCAGTTTGTGTCTAGATTTTGGCGGACGTTCTGTGCTAAGATGGGCATTGATTTGTCCTTTTCGTCTGCATTCCATCCTCAGACGAATGGCCAGACGGAACGAACTAATCAGACCTTGGAAACTTATTTAAGGTGTTTTGTTTCTGCTGATCAAGATGACTGGGTTACCTTTTTGCCGCTTGCCGAATTTGCCCTTAATAATCGGGCTAGTTCTGCTACCTTGGTTTCTCCTTTCTTTTGTAATTCGGGGTTTCATCCTCGTTTTTCCTCTGGTCAGGTGGAGCCTTCTGATTGTCCAGGAGTGGACATGGTGGTGGATAGGTTGCATCAGATTTGGAGTCATGTGGTGGACAATTTGAAGTTGTCCCAGGAGAGGGCTCAGCAGTTTGCTAATCGCCGTCGCCGCGTGGGTCCTCGACTTCGTGTTGGGGACTTGGTGTGGTTGTCTTCTCGTTTTGTTCCTATGAGGGTCTCTTCTCCTAAGTTCAAGCCTCGGTTTATCGGTCCCTATAGGATCTTGGAAATTCTTAACCCGGTGTCGTTTCGTTTGGATCTCCCGGCATCGTTTGCTATTCATAATGTGTTCCATCGGTCGTTGTTGCGGAAGTATGAGGTACCTGTTGTTCCTTCGCTTGAGCCTCCTGCTCCGGTGCTGGTGGAGAGAGAATTGGAGTATGTTGTGGAGAAGATCTTGGATTCTCGTGTTTCCAGACAGAAACTTCAGTATTTGGTCAAGTGGAAGGGTTATGGTCAGGAGGATAATTCTTGGGTGGTTGCCTCTGATGTTCATGCTGCTGATTTGGTCCGTGCATTTCATAGGGCTCATCCTGGTCGCCCTGGTGGTTCTCGTGAGGGTTCGGTGACCCCTCCTCAAGGGGGGGTACTGTTGTGGATTCTGTTTTTGGGCTCCCTCTGGTGGTTACAGATGGTACTGGGTGACTTGTGTTCTCTGCGGTCTCTGGTGTCCACCTGTTCTATCAGGATATGGGAGTTTCCTATTTAACCTGGCTTTCTTGTCATTTCCTCGCCGGCGATCAATGTAATCAGTGTGTCTTGTTACCTCTGCTTTCCGCTTCTGTAATCTTCAAGACAAGCTAAGTTTTTGATTTTCCTGTTCCACGTTTTGCTTTATTTTTGTTTTAGTCCAGCTTGCAGTTATGTCATTCCTTGTTGCTGGTTGCTCTAGTGGGCTGATATTACTCCTCATGTTCCATGAGTTGGCACATGAGTTCAGGTAATTTCAGGATGGTTTTTTGTAGGGTTTTTCGCTGACCGCGCAGTTCACTTTTGTATCCTCTGCTATCTAGTTTTAGCGGGCCTCATTTTGCTGAATCTGTTTTCATTACTACGTATGTGCTTTCCTCTCATTTCACCGTCATTACATGTGGGGGGCTGCTATTTCTGTGGGGTGTTTCTCTGGAGGCAAGAGAGGTCTTTGTTTCTTCTAATAGGGGAAGCTAGTCCTTCGGCTGGCGCGAGACATCTAGAATCATCGTAGGCACGTTCCCCGGCTACTGCTAGTGTTGTAATTAGGTTCAGGATCGCGGTCAGCTCAGTTTCCATCACCCTAGAGCTTGTTCTGTTTTTTGTGTGCTTGTCCTTTTGTGATCCCCTGCCATTGGGATCATGACAGAGCCAGCCGAAACCTCTGCCTACACTGGGCTCGCTCTAACCTCCGCTCATTAAAACGGAGGTCAATACAAGTGAAGACAGCTATTAACTCCTCCAGTGTGGCAGGAATCTCCCTAGTGTCCAGAGCGTCCTTCACGTGATCAGCCAGCCAGCTCCAAAATATGGGGATAAGAGCTTTATCCGACCACTCCAGCTCAGATGCTAAGGTACGGAAGTGGACGGCAAAATGGCTGACCAAGGACAAACCCTGAGTTCATGCCAGCAGTTTTAGCGCCGTGTCATGGGTGACTCGAGGTCCTAAAAAGACCTGTTTCAGAGTGCTCAGGAACAGCGGAGCACTCTGTACCACATGATCACCACACTCCCACAGTGGCATAGCCCATTCCAGTGCCCTGTCCGACAAGAGAGACACAATAAATCCCACCTTTGCCCGCTGTGTGGGAAAACGTGCTGCCAGGAGCTCGAGGTAAATAGAGCACTGACTCACGAATCCCCTACAAGATTTACTATCTCCAGAAAATTTTTCTGGCAGCGGGAGGCAATATAATGTCGGAACAGGGGTGGCAGTGGACAAGATTGCTGCAGCCATGCTAGCAGTCTGTACAGAAACTGCGGTAACATCCACAGCTGATGTTGTGCTCTCGAGAGCCGCCAACCTACCCTCCAGCTGCTGGATATACCGCAAGGATTGTTGAATGTCCGCCTTTTACTAGCCAGACACTGGTGCTAGTATTCTGTTAGGGCTAGCGGAATGCACCAAGTAAATACAGATGTTTTATTGTTATTGGTGCGTTCGCAGCTTAGGGTCCACCGTGCAGGAGAACCTGCTGCTAGCAAACGGCGGAACTATATGGCGGTATGAACTAGCTCTGTTATTTCACAGAGTAGCCGTGAAAGCAGAGCACTGCACCCTGTTAAACTTCACAGAGGCACTGGCTAACTACCCAACTGAGAGCAGTCAGTGGTATACCTGTGGTCTTGCATGCACACAAAACTCCTCGCCGGAGGTGCCAGCATTCTAGGGGCTTATTTCAGCCAGGTCCCTGAATACACACAAACACAATCTCCTTGCCGGAGGTGCCAGCATTCTAGGGGCTTATTTCAGCCAGGTCCCTGAATACACACAAACACAATCACCTCGCCGGAGGTGCCAGCATTCTAGGGGCTTATTTCAGCCGGGTCCCTGAACACACTCTTACATGACCACACTGGCGCAAAGCATATAACATAGAAAGAAACTAGTGCATGGCCGTGCGGCCATGCGAGCACGTACCGGACCTTCCTAGCATGACCAATGAGAGGCTGCCACAGAGCCTGAGC
Organism: Ranitomeya imitator; assembly: GCF_032444005.1. Lineage (NCBI taxonomy): Eukaryota > Metazoa > Chordata > Amphibia > Anura > Dendrobatidae > Ranitomeya > Ranitomeya imitator. The sequence continues at coordinate 405,487,661 of NC_091284.1, forward strand.
ACCTACAGGACCTTCCTGAAGGACCAATGGCTTTAGCTGCAGTATCTGAACATGTCACCCACGATCTCCACTGAGAGATCTTACTCTGGGCATGCTCAGAACGAGAAAAGCAGGACTTAGTCCCAGAAGCATCTGCTTGCCGCTGCCCAGCACTGACTTAAATGGCAGAAGCAGGAAAAGCAGCAGTAACTCTTTGTACAGAGTCAAACTGAGCGAGGTGCTGAGACTGACGTCTCTGCTGACCAGGCTCCACTGCGGCAGGAGAAGAATGGGAGACCGCAGCGGAGATGGCCGAGATTCCACCTGTGCAGAGGCGGGAACTCGACCCCTAACACACACAGGTATATACTATATACAGGAGGAGATAACACACAGGTATATACACTATATACAGGAGGAGATGACATACAGGTATATACTATTTACAGGAGGAGATGGCAGACAGGTATATACTATATACAGGAGGAGCTGACACACACACATATATACTATATACAGGGGAGATGACACACAGGTATACACTATATACAGGGGGAGATGACATACAGGTACATACTATATACAGGAGGAGATGACACACAGTTATATACTATATACAGGGGAGATGACACATGTATATACTATATACAGGAGCAGATGACACAGAGGTATATACTATATACAGGAGGATATGACACACAGGTATATACTATATACAGGAGGAGATGACATACAGGTACATGTTATATACTGGAGGAGATGACTTACAGCTATAAACTATATACAGGAGGAGATGACACACATATATACTATATACAGGAGGAGATGACATACAGGTATATACTATATAAAAGAGGAGACAACACATAGGTATATAGAGGAGGAGATGACATACAGCAGGTATATAATATATACAGGGGAGATGACATAGAGGTATATGCTATATACAGGAGATGACATACAGGTGTATACTATATATAGGAGGAGATGACATACAGGTATATAGTCTATACAGAAGAGATGACATACAGGTATATACTATATACAGGAAGAGATGACACATAGGTATTTACAATATACAGGAGGAGATAACATACAGCACGTATATACTATTTACATGGGAGATGACATACATGTATATACTATACACAGGAGATGACATACAGGTGTATACTATATATAAGGGAGATGACAAACTTGTATATACTGAGGGGAAAATGAGAGGTGTGAGGTGAAAATGAGGGGTGTGAGGTGAAAATGAAAAGGTGTGAGTGCGAAATGAGAGGAGTGAGGGAAAATAGTGGAGTGATCGGAAAGTGACAGATGTGAGGTCGAAATGACAAGTGTTAAGGGGGAATGAGAGGAGTGAGGGGGAAAATAAGAAAAATGAGGGGGAAAATGAGAGGTGTAAGGGAGAAAATGAGATATGTGAGGGGGAAAATGAGAGGCGTGAAGGGAAAATAAGAGAAGTGAGGTGCTATAACTAACCACAGATATCTACTATGCCCAGGCAACGCCGGGCTCTTCAGCTAGTATATATATATATATATATATATATATATATATATATATATATATATATATATATATATATATATATATATATATATATATATATACAGTTAAGTCCATATATATTTGGACAGAGACAACATTTTTCTAATTTTGGTTATAGACATTACCACAATGAATTTTAAACAGAACAATTCAGATGCAGTTGAAGTTCAGACATTCAGCTTTCATGTGAGGGTATCCACATTCAAATTGGATGAAGGGTTTAGGAGTTTCAGCTCCTTAACATGTACCACCCTGTTTTTGAAGGGACCAAAAGTAATTGGACAATTGGCTCCATGGCTATTTCATGGACAGGTGTGGGCAATCCCTTCGTTATGTCATTCTCAATTAAGCAGATAAAAGGCCTGGAGTTGATTTGAGGTGTGGTGCTTGCATTTGGACGGTTTTGCTGTGAAGTAAACATGCAGTTAAAGGAGCTTTCCAAGCAAGTGAAACAAGCCATCCTTAAGCTGCGAAAACAGAAAAAAACCCATCTGAGAAATTGCTACAATATTAGGAGTGGCAAAATCTACAGTTTGGTACATCCTGAGAAAGAAAGAAAGCACTGGTGAACTCATCAATGCAAAAAGACCTGGGCGCCCACGGAAGACAACAGTGGTGGATGATCGGAGAATAATCTCCATGGTGAAGAGAAACCCCTTCACAACAGCCAACCAAGTGAACAACACTCTCCAGGAGGTAGGCATACCAATATCCAAATCTACCATAAAGAGAAGACTGCATGAAAGTAAATACAGAGGGTTCACTGCACGGTGCAAGCATCTCATAAGAATCAAGAATAAAAATACTAGACTGGACTTTGCTAAAAATAATCTAAAAAAGTCAGCACAGTTCTGGAAGAACATTCTTTGGACAGATGAAACCAAGATCAACCTCTACCAGAATGATGGAAAGAGAAAAGTATGGTGGAGGTGTGGTACAGCTCATGATCCAAAGCATACCACATCATCTGTAAAACATGGCGGAGGCAGTGTGATGGCTTGGGCATGCATGGCTGCCACTGGGTCACTACTGTTTATTGAAGATGTGACACGGGACAGAAGCAGCCGAATGAATTCTGAGGTATTCAGAGCCATACGGTGTGCTCAGATCCAAAGCAAAAACGTGGAATATTTTTGAGTGGCCAAGTCAGTCACCTGATCTCAACCCAATTGAGCATGCATTTCACTTGTTAAAGACTAAACGTCAGCCAGAAAGGCCCACAAACCAACAGCAACTGAAAACCACCGCAGTGAAGGCCTGGCAGAGCATCAAAAAGGAGGAAACACAGCGTCTGGTGATGTCCATGAATTCAAGACCTCAGGCAGTCATTGCCAACAAAGGGTTTTCAACCAAGTACTAGAAATGAACATTTTATTTAAAATTATTTAATCTGTCCAATTACTTTTGGCCCCTTTAAAAACAGGGTTGCACATGTTAAGGAACTGAAACTCCTAAACCCTTCATCCAATTTTAATTGTTTTGTTTAAAATTCATTGTGGTAATGTCTATAACCAAAATTAGAAAAATGTTGTCTCTGTCCAAATATATATGGTCTTAACTGTATATATATATATATATATATATATATATATATATATATATATATATATATATATATATATATATATATATATATATACACATATGTATGTGTGAGTATTTATATTGCACAGCTTTAGTCATGGCACAGCTAGTCACTGAAGCTGCGCTGGCAGCATCTCCTCATTCACCATTGGTTTTCAGCCAGGACGGTCGCATCTTGCCACCGTCCTGGTTGAAAACTGTATATACCCCAGATATGGATTGCGGCATGGGACACAACTACGGACAGGTATGGGTATATTGTTGTTTTATTATTTCACTTTTATTACAGGAGATCGAAGGTGTCGCATGGATTAGGAGTAACAATAAATTGGTAAAACTGTGTTGTGCTTTATTTCATTAAAAGACTTTATTCTGGCTTTGTCTTTATTTCACATGTAACACCTATAGGATTAGTAATGGATAGGTGTCTTATTGACACCTCTCCATTACTAAACCAGGCTTGATGTCACCTGACTCACCTTACAATACAAAGTGACAAAAAAGCCCAAACTATTACCCCACTTGCCTCCACTACAGGGCAAGTGGGAAAGGAGAGACTAAGTGCCGGAATTGGCACATCTTAGAGATGAGATATTTTTGGGATGTGGCTGAGAGCTGGTGTTTGTAGCCAGGGGGGCAATATCCATGGCCCCTTCCAAGGCTATCAATATTAGCTCGCAGCTGTCTGCAGAGCCTTTTCTGGTTATTAACCCCTTCATGACCGGGGGATTTTTCATTTTTCCGTGTTCGTTTTTCGCTCCCCTCCTTCTCAGAGCCATAACTTTTTTATTTTTCCGTCAATTTGGCCATGTGAGGGCTTATTTTTTGCAGGACGAGTTGTACTTTTGAACGACATCATTGGTTTTAGCATGTCGTGTACTAGAAAACGGGAAAAAAATTCCAAGTGCGGTGAAATTGCAAAAAAAGTGCAATCCCACATTGGTTTTTTGTTTGGCTTTTTTGCTAGGTTCCCTAAATGCTAAAAATGACCTGCCATTATGATTCTCCAGGTCAGTATGAGTTCATAGACACCTAACATGACTAGGTTATTTTTTATCTAAGTGGTGAAAAAAAATTCCAAACTTTGCTAAAAAAAAAAAAAATTGCGCCATTTTCCGATACTCGTAGCGTCTCCATTTTTCATGATCTGGGGTCGGTTGAGGGCTTATTTTTTGCATGCCGAGATGACGTTTTTAATTATAGCATTTCGGTGCAGATACGTTCTTTTGATCGCCCGTTATTGCATTTTAATGCAATGTCGTGGCGACCAAAAAAACATAATTCTGGCGTTTTGAATTTTTTTCCCGCTACGCTGTTTAGCAATCAGGTTAATACTTTTTTTTAATTGATAGATCAGGCGATTCTGAGCAAATATGCATAGATTTGATATTTTTTTTATTGATTTATTTTGATTGGGGCGAAAGGGGGGCGATTTAAACTTTTATGTTTTTTTTATTTTTTTCACATTTTTTTAAACTTTTTTTTTAACTTTTGCCATGCTTCAATAGCCTCCATGGGAGGCTAGAAGCAGGCACAACTCGATCGGCTCTGCTACATAGCAGCGATCTGCTGATCGCTGCTCTGTAGCAGAAATGGAGGTGTGCTGTGAGCGCCGACCACAGGGTGGCGCTCACAGCCACCGGTGATCAGTAACCATAGAGGTCTCTGGGACCTCTATGGTTACAATATACAAGCATCGCCGACCCCCGATCATGTGATGGGGGTCGGCGATGACGTCATTTCTGGCCGCCCGGCCGGAACCGGTAGTTAAATGCCGCTGTCTGCGTTTGACAGCAGCATTTAACTAGTTAATAGGTGTGGGCAGATCGCGATTCTGCCCGCGCCTATTACGGGCACATGTCAGCTGTTCAAAACAGCGGACATGTCCCGGCTTTGATGCGGGCTCACCGCGGAGCCCTGCATCAAAGCAGGGGAGCCGGCATCGGACGGTATAGTACGTCCGATGCCGGTAAGGGGTTAATTATAGGGGGACCCCACATCTTTTTCTGGGGGACCCCTATTTTAATACCCAGTAAAGGCTAAATATACAGCTGTGGGCTCATATTCATAGCCTAGAAAGATCCATGGGTATTAACCCCTTCCTAGGCTATAAACATCAGCCCCCAGTCGCTGGCTTTCCCTCTCTGGTTTGGAAAATTGCCAAGGAGCCTACACAATTTTTTTCCACAAAAAGAATCTTTTATTAATTACATATATCCCCTTATTGCACACACACTCTACTAATTGTATTGGTCACCGATATCTATATATCTACCTGTTCTGCATCTATTTACTGAATGTAAACCATGTCTTATATCCTGTCGGCTTCTGCAGTGATTTTACAGAAGCCAACAAATGAATTACCAGCTTTTCTTCTATCTAGCTTTCAGTTCAATATAAATACATATGTATAAATGGGTGTGTTACTGACATGTGTGTGTGTGTGTGTGTATATATATATATATATATATATATATATATATTTAGTACAGACCAAAAGTTTGGACACACCTTCTCATTTAAAGATGTTTCTGTATCTTCATGACTATGAAAATTGTACATTCACACTGAAGGCATTAAAACTATGAATTAACACATGTGGAATTATATACTTAACAAAAAAAATGTGAAACAACTGAAATTATGTCTTATATTCTAGGTTCTTCAAAGTAGCCACCTTTTGCTTTGATGACTGCTTTGCACACTCTTGGCATTCTCTTTAAATGAGAGGGTATGTCCAAACTTTTGCAGACCATAACATTGACCTTATGTGTCTTATTTCAAGGAATGTTTACACAATTTTTGCTCTATGCCAGGATGCATTATCATCTTGAAAAATGATTTCATCATCCCCAAACATCCTTTCAATTGATGGGATAAGCAAAGTGTCCAAAATATCAACATAAACTTGTGCATTTATTGAAGATGTAATGACAGCCTTCTCCCCAGTGCCTTTACCTGACATGCTATCAATGACTGTGGAAATTTGCACGTTCTCTTCAGGCAGTCATCTTTATAAATCTCATCCACAGTCCATAATTGCTTTTCCTTAGCCTACTGTAACCTTGTTTTTTTCTGTTTAGGTGTTAATGATGGCCTTCATTTATCTTTTCTGTATGTAAATCCAATTTCATTTAGGCGGTTTCTTACAGTTTGGCCACAGACGTTGACTCCTGTTTCCACCCATTCGTTCTTCATTTGTTTTGTTGTGCATTTCCTGTTTTGGAGACATATTGCTTGAAGTTTCCAGTCTTGATGCTTTGATGTCCTTGTTCTACCAGTTTGTTTGCCTTTAACAACCTTCCCATGTTGTTTGTATTTGGTCCAGATTTTAGACACAGCTGACTGAACAACCAACATCTTTTGCAACATTGTGTGATGAATGATTTACCCTCTTTTAAGAGTTTGATAATCCTCTCCTTTGTTTCAATTGACATCTCTTGTGTTGAAGCCATGATTCATGTCTGTCCACTTGGTGCAACAGATCTCCAAGGTGTGATCACTCCTTTGTAGATGCAGACTAATGAGCAGATCTAATTTAATACAGGCATTATTTTTGGGTATGAAAATTTACAGGGAGATTCCATAATTTTTTTCCTCAGAATTGAGTGATTCCATAATTTTTCCCCTATGCTTGGTTAAAAAAGTAACCATTACTGACTACCACATGTTTTGTTCTTGATTTATTTAAGTGTTTCTTAAAGCCAGAAAGTTGTCATTTGAAGTGACTTTAGTTTTTGTTCCTTGTCTGTGATCTGCTTTTTTTTCCACAAAATTAAACAACTGAATGAACATCCTCCAAGGCTGGTGATTCCATATTTTTTGCCAGGGGTTGTATATATATATATATATATTTATTCTATCTTTGCTATTATAACCTGTATGTGTGATTTTACTATAGCCGGATATGAATTGCTGGCTTTTCAAAGGACACCGGTGTGTAAAAATCGCCCAGAACTTCCATGGTACGATTGCTGTGCGAGTGCTGTGCGATTTTTTTCTCGCACTCATTGACTTCTATTGTGGGATGCAATCTGATTTCTGATTACAATTGCAGCATGCTGCAATTTTTTTCCAGTCCGATCGTGATCCGATCCGAGCTGGAAAATGAACACATAATCATAGAATAACATTGGCCCGTATTCTATCCAATTTTTATCAGATTGAATTGGTCCGATTTCATCGCAAGTGGGCATGAGCCCATATAGTACAATTCTATAATAGTTCAGAAACCAGCAATATAGGCTGGCGCTGCTTCCTGTCCTGGCTGCACCTTCTACTGTATGAGCGGTCACGTGGGGCCGCTCATTTACAGTAATGAATATGCAGCTCCACCCCTATGGGAGGTGGAGCTGCATATTCATGACTGTAATCGGCGGCCCCACGTGACCGCTCATACAGTAGAAGGCGCGGCCAGGACAGGAAGCAGCGCCAGCGAGCGAGGGAGCTGGGTGAGTATTTTAATAACAGTGGGCGGGCGCACAGGGGGTGAGAGGGGGTGGGGTTACATGGAGCTTTATATTAAACACGAGAAACACAAAAAAAAGGAATATTCATATCTTCTCTACAGGAAACACTGCTGCAGGGAAGATATGAATGGGGCTTCAGCACCAGTGGGGGGGACAGCGCTTACTGTAGCGCTGTCTCCTGCATGGCACACGGACTGCACACGGACAACATCCGTGTGCGGTACGTGTTTTACAAGGACCCATTGACTTTAATGGGTCCGTGTAATCCGTGCGCTCCCACGAACACTGACATGTCTCCGTGTTTGGCAAACGGAGACATGGTCCGCAAAAAATCAATGACATCTGCACAGATGCATTGATTTTAATGTGTCTACGTGTGTCAGTGGCTCCGGTACGTGAGGAAACTGTCACCTCACATACCGGAGCCACTGACATGTGAAACCGGCATAATCCAGTTTTCCCCCATGTAGTGCAGGTAAAATCCTATGCTGTTGGCAACTGCTAGTAAGCAAACTCTGCACAAAATGTGTTCGTAATGTTTTCACGTTTAATTTTCTCCAAAGTCCAGCTCACACTATTTGATTTACACAGATATATCACTCACACTTCATTGCTCTTTTGTCAAATTCTCACCTGCTTCTCCAGTCTCACTGTTTATCTTCCTTCATCGTTGTCGTCATTTGCATCTCTCATTGCTTGGACTTATTAATATACATGTAGATGTGTGAAAATTTTCTGTAAATGCATAACTTTGCATTAGATGTGATTACACATTGTGAAGAGTAAATTTTATTCACTTAAATGGGACCTGTACTTTCAAAAGACTTTGCTTTAATCAATAATGAAGGCAATGATAAGAGACTTTGTACTTTAGGTCAACAGAGAATTTTGCTTCTTTCTGCCTTTATGAGCTACTTCTTTACTCCCCCCTGACTCCACTCTCAACTCTGTATTGCTCAAATCAAGACAAATGCCAACATTGTATTACACATCCATAGAGAAGCGAGGAGTAGTGTTGAGCGATACCGTCCGATACTTGAAAGTATCGGTATCGGATAGTATCGGCCGATACCCGAAAAATATCGGATATCGCCGATACCGATATCTGATACCAATACAAGTCAATGGGACATCAAGTATCGGAATGTATCCTCATGGATCCCAGGGTCTGAAGGAGAGGAAACTCTCCTTCAGGCCCTGGGATCCATATTAAAGTGTAAAATAAAGAATTAAAATAAAAAATATTGTTATATTCACCTCTCCGGCGGCCCCTGGACATCAGCGGGAGGATCCGGCGTCCGGCACGGCTTCTTTCTTCAAAATGCGCGCCTTCAGGACCTGTGGAATGACGTCCCGGCTTCTGATTGGTCGCGTGCCGCCCATGTGACCGCCACGCGACCAATCAGAAGCCGCGACGTCATTCCTCAGGTCCTAAAAGGCGCTCATTCTAGGACTTTAGCTGAGGAATGACGTCGCGGCTTCTGATTGGTCGCGTGGCGGTCACATGGGCGGCACGCGACCAATCAGAAGCCGGGACGTCATACCACAGGTCCTGAAGGCGCGCATTTTGAAGAAAGAAGCCGTGCCGGACGCCGGATCCTCCCGCTGATGTCCAGGGGCCGCCGGAGAGGTGAATATAACAATATTTTTTATTTTAATTCTTTATTTTACACTTCCGATACCGATACCCGATATCACAAAAATATCGGATCTCGGTATCGGAATTCCGATACCGCAAGTATCGGGCGGTATCGGAATGCTCAACACTAGCGAGGAGGAATGACGAGTAGAGTAAGAAATCCAGCGCAGTGAGGCATGTGAAGATCATGCTGAAGCTCTGAACAATGTAAATAAAAGCTTATAACCTGACGTTAAATTCATCCATTGGTTGTATAAATTATTCTTTTGAAAACTGAAACTCTCTGAAATGTGATTTAGGTTAAGAAATAAATTGGCATTAATGCAGGAATATTGATCAGTTAATGGACACAGAATGGTCAGATTTTGGCAAGACAAAAGTTTTGTCGCCTGGTCATATAATGCACCCAATCCTAGTTTACATCCTCACCTGTGTTCAGTGAATGATTGGTTAATTAGTGTGTGTGTATAAAAAGAAACCCAGCACCCCAGACCTTCACTTGAACTGCAACTTGAGCTCTGACAACATGCCAAATATCCACCCTGCGACCAAAGCCTGGATTATCAAGAGGCTGAAGACCAGATCCACTGCAGAGGTGTTTGGCACCTTTAATGTGTCTCAGCGTCAAGTACAAAGAATTAAAAAAAGATTTGAAGAGACTGGAGATGTGTTTGACAAGCTCAGGTCCGGCAGACCCCGAAAGACAACTGCTCAGTAGGAATGTTTGTTGGCTAGAAAATCCAAAGCAAGCCCCTCTTCCACTGCAGCAGAGCTCCAACAGGCCTGGTCATCTCAAGTCCCTGTGTCAACTAGAAGAGTTTATAAGATTCTGTCTCGAAATGGCCTCCATGGTCGAATCAGTGCCCAGAAGCCAGCACTAAACAAAAGGCAAATAAAAATCCATGTGGCATTTTTTAAAATCCCACAGCCTGCTAAACAGATGGATGCTGGAAAAGTTGCAGAAGGTGGATTTCTCTGATGAATCTTCAGTAGAATTACACCACAGCCACCGCAAATACTGCAGAATACCTATTGGAGCCCGTATGGATCCAAAATACACCCAGAAAACAGTTAAATTTGGTGGTGGAAAGATCATGGTCTGGGGTTACATTCAGTATGGGGGTGTGCAAAACATTTGCAAGGTGGAAGGCAATATCAATAGCCTAAAATATTAAGAAGGTTGAGCTACCTCTCATTCTAAATCATAAAAGGGGTTAAATTCTGCAGCAGGATGGCGCTCCATCTCATACATCCATCTCTACAACAAAGTTCCTCCAGGCAAAAAAGATCCAGGTGCTCAAGGACCGGCCAGTCCAGTCACCAGACATGAACATCATTGATCATTGGTATGATGAAAGAGGAAGCTTGGAAGACAAAATCAAAGAATCTAGATGAACTCTGGGAGACATGTAAGACTGCATTCTTTACTATTCCTGATGACTTCATTAATAAATTGTATGCATCATTGTTGAACTGCATGGATGAAGTCCTTCAAGCTCATGGAAGTCACACAAAATATTAAATATGACTCTAATAGCACCACAACTTCATTCACCAATGTTATGCAACATATATTTGTATTTTAAGTTAATTATTTGTTCAAATATCACTTTACTTTCTGTGGGTGACAAAACTTTTGTCTTGCCAAAATCTGACCATTCTATGTCCATTAACTGATCGATATTTCTACATAGATGTCAATTTATTTTCTTAACCTAAACCACATTTCGGAGTGTTTCAGCTTTCAAAAGAATAATTTATACAACCAATGGATGAATTTAACGTCAGGTTCTAAGCTTTTATTTACATAACATGGATAAGCGAGATAACTTCTGTCAGGGAGTGTACACCTACATCTCTATATAATAAACTGTGTAGTTTGGTTAGTGAATGATGAGATGCTGCTTTTTCTGTGCAGAGTGAATCAAGTGAATTATACCAAGTACTGCCCATACAGTAGGGTTGGGGCCCACATTGCATAGGGGCCCACAAGGGGATTCCCCTGTTACCCTATGGGCCAGTCCGAGCCTGATCACATCTAAAGCAGCAAATCCATCTAATACATCAGAGAAGTCCTCAGAAAGGGTTCTTGGATGACTTTCCCACCTTTACACATGGGTTAACTCAATTTCCCCTTCTACATCCACATTCTACACCTTAATTCCCCTCCTCTATATCTTGCTGCATAATATTGGGACTTATAGAGTCATCAACAGCCCCAGAGCAACTATGAATGTGTACAAGTTGTTATCTTCCCATCCCATGTTGAATCCTGGTGGGTGTTTTTTTTCCAAGATAATTATGAGAGGGATGACAATGTTGATGTCATAGCTATTCCTACTGACAAAAATACTGACAAACAGCAATTGAAATGCATCCCTCATCAGCTGTCAATGAAAAATCTAAAAAAGAAAACATGCTCCAGTTTGCTGCATGATATAGTCCATCACTGCTTAATGCTGCTCTTACAGATGCTTCAACATAGGCAGTGTAGAATTCTAGTGGGTTGTGATGTCACATATCAGGTGGCACTCCAACAGACCATTCTGTTTTTACAAAGCCAAAATTACATGATTGGCCATATAAGTACTGTTGAAATGAGCAAACAGTTTCCTGGTCATAGCCATCACCAACAATGTAAGGCAGCCATCATGTTCCTCCACCAACGTAAGGCAGACATCATGTTTCACCACCACCAACGAAAGGCAACTATCATGTTTCAGACAGTGTTACTAATGAGAAGGCGCATTTACAGTTGACATTGAGCCAGCCAGTGTGAGATTTGCTGCTTGATGCACAGCAGCAACTCATCCACTGTATGGCTTCTGTCCCCCAAGCTTTCAAGCAGTAAAACATCTTTTTTGCCTTGTATGAACAGAAAGAATGAAAGAAGTGTCTGGAATGAACGCTGTATCCTGTTGTTCGGGTTGAGGTTATGTCTGCTAAAGAGGCTACAGATGAGGTATGGGAGAAGACAGATATGTGCTTCTTGGTGGAAAAGACTATACCACCTGGCCTGGTTGCTATGAAGTGCAAAACATTTATCCAGTGCACTGTGAAACTTGGATTGTCTTTACTAATAGTTTCTTCTTCAAGTGTCTATGGTGTAGTGCAGTTTAGAGCTCATCGACAAGTTTAAAGCGTGGCCTGTGTTCTCCTGCAAGTCAAGCTCAGAGCAGGCTCCCCTTTATTCAATAAATAATTGTGGCTGGCAGTGAGTAACTAGAGTCCAATGGGCCTCAGTGCAATATTTGGATCTGGGATGCCACAAGAAAGAACAAAATATACATAGAATACTTGTACAGACAAATTGCCTCTTCAGAGAAAAAGAGGACTTGAACTCTATAGCGCCACCTATTGGAAGTAGCGATCCGACACGTCACAATTAGTGTTGAGCATTCCTATACTGCAAATATCGGGTATCGGCCGATATTTGCGTTATTGGAATTCCGATACTTTTGCAATATCGAATACCGGAAGCGGAAGTTCCCATAATGCTATGAGCCAGTTTGATTTAATTCAGCCGATGAGGAATCCTAAGAAGTGTGGGCACATCCTGTTATGCATGTTAGGCATGTAACTACCGGCATGGCTGTGATTGGCCACTGAAATGATGTCATGATGCACTATAAAAACCGCCACCGCTATTTTGGGTTCACTCTGCTGTGAATTCAGTTAGGGACAAGACGCTGCTGTTCTGACTGAGGGACAGTTTGAGATAGCGATTTGCTTCATTGTGCTTTACCCAGGCTACTGTAGCAACCAGTGTGTGAGAACGTTTTTTTGGCCTTGCAGCACTGTTCATGGCTGTCTGCAAGGTCTCTGTGTGTGAGTGCAGCTCACGCTGCAGTGTGTTCTGCAGCCACATCTGGTTGTAGTTCCCTCAGCGTGCGTCACTGCCTCATACTGTTCTATTGTCATTTTTTGCATTTGTGCTGCTGCACATTTTTGCTGATTTCTCCAATTATTGTGTTTCCATCTGTAGGTTACCTTCCTGCATTGTAATAGCTACAAAAAGTTTGTGATACTATCGGTTTTACATCTTTGGGCACATCCATTATTTGTGTCCAAAAAAAACCTAAATAAAGTACACCAAACACTCCACTTTACAGTTGTGTAAAGTTGTGTAAAGTTCACATTAAAGTCTAGTCCACACTTTATAAAATTAGTGTTTATTATACCTGTTAGCAGCTGTTCAGGAATAAGCACACTAGCCCCTTAGTACTTTTCTGCCTATCAGTCTACCAAGATTAAGAAGGCAGGGAGTAAGGCACGTGGTCCTGTGCGTGGAGTTTCTGCAGGAAGAGGAGGTGAGAAATCTGTGCCTGCTGCGGGCACCAGTGACTCAGCGTCCCCCAGATTTACCAGGGAACAGTCCTTTATGCGCAGCTTTGTAGGAGCTCGCCGTATCCCACTGCTGCGGGACTAACAAATTCAAGCCGTTGTCGGATGGATGGCAGCTAACGCATCTACTTAAATTAGTGCCACATCCTCTCAGGTCCAGAGCACTGAAGAGCACCCATCTGTCTCTTCATCACCAGCCAAATTGCCCAGGCAGTCAGAGAGCCCTGGACAGGAGCCATCTCTACTTCTTTTCTCTGAATCTTTTGGCTTGGAAAGAGGGGGCCAGCCAAGCAGCATTGAGAAATGGAAGAAGAGGCCAAAATGCAGTGATGCGCAACTGCTTTGTCTCTCTGAATCTGAAGAGGTGGGTGGGCCAGTGCCTACGGTCAACACACCTCAGTACGCATCTGATGATAAGACTCAGGTGCCACTTTCTGGTGCGTACTCTGCTGCCGAGACTACTCAGGAGAAGCAGTTGTTGGAAAAGGGTAGTGTAGATGATGAGGTCCTTGACCCATCATGGCGTAAGGTACAGGAAGGTGGTGGGAGCATCTCTGAGGAAGAGATTTCCCAAACGGCCCAAAAAGGAGGGAGAGGGAGGGGGCAGACTGGGTTGCCTGTAGCCTCCACTTCGGTACCCATTAGCAACATGCCTCTTCCAAAACCCAAAACAGGAGCTCCCAAGATTTGCAGTGCCTGGTCCTTTTATGACACAGTTGCAGATGACATTTGCTTTGTCAAATGCAAGCTTTGTCATCAGAAAGTGAAAAGAGGGAAAAGTGTCAGCAACCTCAATACCACAAATATATGGAAACATGTGCGGACCAAGCACGTGGTGGAGTTACAAAAACACACTGAAGACCTAGGCCAAGCTATAGCGCCACCTACCACCTCTTCAGCTCGTGTTGTAGCCTCTTCCTCCAGCTCACACACAGCTTGTTCGGCTTCCTCACAGGATCGCCATGGATGAACCTCTGGCACTGTTGTACAGAGACCCAGTGTAATTCCATCCACAGCACTACGTTTCCTGTCATTCTCACACTCCCAGCCCAGTATACAGCCATCGGTAGCACAGGCATGGGAGAAAAGGCAGCCATTCTCGGCAAACCACCCACGAGCACAGGCTCTGAATGCTGGCATTGCAAAACCACTGTCCCTTGAAATGCTATCATTCAGGCTGGTGGAGACTGACACCTTCCGTAACTTCATGTCATTGGCAGTCCCACACAACATGCCCAGCCGCTTTTATTTCAGCAGGCAAGCCGTCCCTGCCCTGCAAAAGCATGTGGAGGGAAACATTAAACATGTGCTACTAAACGCTGTCGGTAGGAAGGTCCACCTGACCACCGATGCGTGGACCAGTCACCATGGACAGGGACGATACCTTTCCCTCACTGCCCATTGGGTAAATGTTGTGGAGCCAGGTACAGATCTTGAGAGTGGCACTGTACGTGTTCTGCCAACTCCAAGGATTGCAGGAATTCAGTCTGTACACAATGACTCCTCCTCATACTCCAGTTCCTCTGAATCAGCGCTGCAGTAGCCGTCACGGTCTACCTCCACATGGACCCGTGAACGCTTACCTGTTACAACCGATATGACCTCAGCCGTGGCCAAACATCAACAGGCCGTATTGAAATTAATTTCTTTAGGGAATCGAAGCCACACAGCGCAGGAGCTCTGGAATGCCATCAAGCACGAGAGTGACGTGTGGTTTGTGCTACCGAATCTCCAGACAAGCATGGTAGTATGTGACAATGGCCGAAATCTGGTGGCAGCTTTAGGCCTAGGCAACCTCACTCACATCCCAAGTCTGGCACATGTGCTCAACTTAGTCATGCAGAGTTTTTTGAGGGACTATCCGGATTTTGATGTCCTGCTGCACAAGGTCCGCCTAGAGTGCGCTCATTTGCGGCGTTCCAGCATGGCAAGATTGCGCATTGCAGCTCTGCAGCGCCAATTCCGCCACCCGGAACATCGCATCATATGTGACCTACCCACCAGGTGGAATTCAATGTTACATATGTTGGAGCGGTTGTGTGGGCAGCAGGCAGCAGTAATGGAGTACCAGCTGCATCAGGCGCAAATAAGTCGCACTGCGCACCGTTCACACTTCACCACCACTGAGTGGGCCTGTATGAAGGACATCTGCCACGTTTTGCGTGCCTTCGATGATTCCACACGGATGGCGAGTGCAGATGATGCACTAGTCAGCATGACTATCCCCCTTATCTGCCTGCTTGAAAAAAAACCGCAAGCACTAAGGGAGGATGTTGTGGAAGAGGAGGAGGATGAGGAGTCACAAATGCCATCTTCTTCTGGACAGTCTGCGCAACGTGGTTCCTCGCAAAGGCCTAGGCAGAGGACACTTTGTGAGGAGGATGAGGAGGAGTCAATGGAGGAGGAAGACATTGGTCCAGAGGAGGGAGTTACATAATTCTCAAGTAGTCAGTGTGTAGAGCGAGGGTGGGGTGATGCAGAGCAGGCAGAGATCACGCCTCAAGCAGGGGACAGCGTTTCTTGGCCAGTTGGCAGTCTGCAGCACATGGTTGATATCATGCTGCAGTGCCTGAGAAACGACCGCTGCATCGCCCACATTCTCAACACGGCTGATTAATGGGTGTACACCCTCCTAGATCCTCGCTACTGGGACAACTTACAAAGCCTCATAACACCGTTGAACCAGGAGTGTAAAATGCGGGCGCTCCAAGACACACTGGTGCATTCCATCATGTTCTCCATTCCAACTGAGAGCAGTGCTGCTAGTGCTTTACAAAGTAGCTCAGTGCGTCGAGGCAGTGGAGGAAGCTCTGCACAAAGAGGGAGCAGAAGCAGCGCCTCAACACAAGGCAAGAATAGTATGGCCCAAATGTGGCAAAGTTTTGTGTCCTTGCCACAAATGTTTACACCATCACAGACGGCTCCAGTATGCAGGAGGCAACGTTTCCATCAGATGGTGACAGACTACATGTCTTGCCCTCTCAGTGTACTCCCAGACGGCTCTTCCCCCTTAAGTTTTGGGTCTCTAAGCTGGATACATGGCCAGAGCTTAGCCAGTATGCATTGGAGGTGCTGGCTTGCCCTGCTGCTAGTGTATTATCGGAACATGTCTTTAGTGCCGCAGGTGGTGTACTAACAGACCGTCGCATGTGACTATCCTCTGATAACGTTGACCGGCTTACTTTTCTGAAAATGAACAAGGCCTTGATCTCACAGGAATTTGCCACTCCTCTTCCAGATTAAATAATTGGTTGGCAATGGTATCCAGGTTTCCTGTTGTGTTCATGTTTCTACCACCTGAACTGTAATCCCTGGGCTCCAACACTGCCAGTTGCTGCTCAGAAGGGCCGTCTGCACAGTCAACACTTGCTGCCGTGTTATTGGGGTTCAGTAACGTCAGCTGCTCCCCTGTTGTGTATCTGGCAATTTCTCCTGCTCAGTCCACTCTCACACTGCAACAGATATTAAACTGCCTCCAATTAGGCCTCAGCCTAGAGTCTGTTTTCCCACGCAGCAATTGCCATAAATTGAGACTCTGAACTCTAGTAACCTCTCAGTGATGCACTGCAGGAACCATTGTCTCCTGTCAATGTGTCACTGAAGGTCCTATAGAGCAGTGACATCACCCGATATATACCTCTCTTAGAGTATTTCATAGATTGACGTTCTAATAGGAGTGTGACACTCGGACGAGCGGTGGATGCCGCGTCCGCACAGCACAGCACTGGCGCCAAGTGTAGCCTGCAATTTATACCTGTACCAGCCACAAGCAGAGGGATTAATCTCCTATTAGAACGTCAATCTATGAAATACTCTAAGAGAGGTACATTGATGAAGGTCTAACCTGAGACCGAAACGTCAATATTGTATGTACTCTCTTTCAATTAAATCTCACTTTCATTTGACCACGTGTTTGCCAAGTTTATCTACAACATAAGAACAGTTTGGGCACCTACTTGTGCACCACAATTTATAGTAGTGCCTACGGCTATCTTCCACAGAAAATGGCAGATGTGACGGACCAAAAAGCGTTCCCTTGAATGTTTTTTCGTGCCGACGGTACGCTAAAACATGACGGATCCGTTGCATGACGGACGCGACGTGTGGCCATCCATCGCGACTAATACAGGTCCATGGGTAAAAAACGCATCCTGTGAGCACATTTGCAGGATCCATTTTTTTCCCAAAACGACGGATTGTGACGGATTGCTAAAAACGCAAGTGTGAAAGTAGCATTAGAAACATCGACCTTTCTATTATATACCTATGGATATATCTATCGATAGATATATTTATAGATAGATATATGTATAGATACATAGATGTATCTATCCATATACAGTGGGGCAAAAAAGTATTTAGTCAGTCAGCAATAGTGCAAGTTCCACCACTTAAAAAGATGAGAGGCGTCTGTAATTTACATCATAGGTAGACCTCAACTATGGGAGACAAACTGAGAAAAAAAAATCCAGAAAATCACATTGTCTGTTTTTTTATCATTTTTTTTGCATATTATGGTGGAAAATAAGTATTTGGTCAGAAACAAACAATCAAGATTTCTGGCTCTCACAGACCTGTAACTTCTTCTTTAAGAGGCTCCTCTTTCCTCCACTCATTACCTGTAGTAATGGCACCTGTTTAAACTTGTTATCAGTATAAAAAGACACCTGTGCACACCCTCAAACAGTCTGACTCCAAACTCCACTATGGTGAAGACCAAAGAGCTGTCAAAGGACACCAGAAACAAAATTGTAACCCTGCACCAGGCTGGGAAGACTGAATCTGCAATAGCCAACCAGCTTGGAGTGAAGAAATCAACAGTGGGAGCAATATTTAGAAAATGGAAGACATACAAGACCACTGATAATCTCCCTCGATCTGGGGCTCCACGCAAAATCCCACCCCGTGGGGTCAGAATGATCACAAGAACGGTGAGCAAAAATCCCAGAACCACGCGGGGGGACCTAGTGAATGAACTGCAGAGAGCTGGGACCAATGTAACAAGGCCTACCATAAGTAACACACTACGCCACCATGGACTCAGATCCTGCAGTGCCAGACGTGTCCCACTGCTTAAGCCAGTACATGTCCGGGCCCGTCTGAAGTTTGCTAGAGAGCATTTGGATGATCCAGAGGAGTTTTGGGAGAATGTCCTATGGTCTGATGAAACCAAACTGGAACTGTTTGGTAGAAACACAACTTGTCGTGTTTGGAGGAAAAAGAATACTGAGTTGCATCCATCAAACACCATACCTACTGTAAAGCATGGTGGTGGAAACATCATGCTTTGGGGCTGTTTCTCTGCAAAGGGGCCAGGACGACTGATCCGGGTACATGAAAGAATGAATGGGGCCATGTATCGTGAGATTTTGAGTGCAAACCTCCTTCCATCAGCAAGGGCATTGAAGATGAAACGTGGCTGGGTCTTTCAACATGACAATGATCCAAAGCACACCGCCAGGGCAACGAAGGAGTGGCTTCGTAAGAAGCATTTCAAGGTCCTGGAGTGGCCTAGCCAGTCTCCAGATCTCAACCCTATAGAAAACCTTTGGAGGGAGTTGAAAGTCCGTGTTGCCAAGCGAAAAGTCAAAAACATCACTGCTCTAGAGGAGATCTGCATGGAGGAATGGGCCAACATACCAACAACAGTGTGTGGCAACCTTGTGAAGACTTACAGAAAACGTTTGACCTCTGTCATTGCCAACAAAGGATATATTACAAAGTATTGAGATGAAATTTTGTTTCTGACCAAATACTTATTTTCCACCATAATATGCAAATAAAATGTTAAAAAAACAGACAATGTGATTTTCTGGATTTTTTTTTCTCAGTTTGTCTCCCATAGTTGAGGCCTACCTATGATGTAAATTACAGACGCCTCTCATCTTTTTAAGTGGTGGAACTTGCACTATTGCTGACTGACTAAATACTTTTTTGCCCCACTGTATTTGGCTGCTTTCACACATCAGGTTTTTGCCGTCAGGCACAATCCGGTGAGTTTTGAAAAAAACGGATCTGTTTTTTTCCACCGGATCTGTTTTTTTCTTATAGATTTGTATTAGCGCCGGATTGCGCCTGATGGCAACACATTTCATCCGTTTTTTGCCGGATCCGTCTCTGTGCATTTTTTCACCGGACAGAATAACCGTTCCTCTGCATGTGTTTTCCGTCCGGCAGAAACAGCTTTTTTGACGTATCCGGCAAAAAACGGATGAAACTTGTGGCTATCAGGTGCAATCCGGCGCTAATACAACTCTATGAGAAAAAACGGATCCGCGGAAAAAAACAGATCTGTTTTCCTCAAAACTCGCCAGATTGTGCCTGACGGCAAAAACCTGATGTGTGAAAGCAGCCAGATATATGGATAGATACATCTATGTATCTATAGATATATCTATCTATAAATATATCTACAGATAGATATATCCATAGATATAAAAATAGAAAGGCTGATGTTTCAAAGGGTACTTTCACACTTGTGTTTTTAGCAATCTGTCGCAATCCGTTGTTTTGGGAAAAAACGGATCCTGCAAATGTGCTCGCAGATTGCGTTTTTTACACATAGACTTGTATTAGCGACGGATCATGATGGATGGCCACACGTCACGTCCGTTGTGCAACGGATCTGTTGTGTTTTGGCGGACCGTCGGCACAAAAAATGCCGCCCCCTCCTCCCCGGACTTCAGAATGGGCAGCGGATGCATTGAAAAACTGCATCTGCTGCCCACGTCATGCACAAATTTCACAATGTGCGTCGGTACAACGGCCCGACGCATAGCGACGGACCCGTACCGGCACAAGTGTGAAAGAGGCCGTAATGAGCATATAATTTTTTAAAAAAAGGGAAAAAAACAGCGTGGGCTCCCATGCAATTTTCTGCGCCAGAGGGGAAAACCTGATGGCAGTGGACCAATATTTGTAGAATGGGAAGGGGTTAATACCCATGGCCCCTCCCAGGCTATGAATATCAGCCCGCAGCAGTCTGCGTAGCCTTTACTGGCTATTAAAATAGAGGGACCTCCCCAAAAAATGACGTGGGGTCCCCCTATATTTTATAACCAGAAAGGCTACGCAGACAGCTGCAGGCTGATATTCATAGCCTAGAGAGTGGCCATGGATATTGCCCCCCAGTTACAAATACCAGTCTGCAGCCGCCCCAGAAATGGCGCATCTGTAACATGCACCAATTCTGGCACTTAGCCTCTCTCTTCCCACTCCCGTGTAGCGGTGGGATATGGGGTAATAAGGGGTTAATGTCACCTTGCTATTTTAAGGTGACATTAAGCCGGATTAAAAATGGAAAGGCGTCAATAAGACGCCTATCCATTATTAATCCAATACTAGTAAATGGTTAATAAAACACACACACATTAGGAAAAAAGTATTTTAATATTCTTCATTTAACCATACTTACCATACTTCAGTGCCTGCAAAAAATGTAAAATAATAAGCCGTATACTACCTGTCCACCGTAGTCCAATTAATAACGAGTGTCCCATGACGATCTCCCCTATAGAATAGTGACATCGGGTAATGTCACTGCTCTATAGGACCTTCAGTGATACACTGACAGGAGACAATGGCTT
Organism: Ranitomeya imitator; assembly: GCF_032444005.1. Classification (NCBI taxonomy): domain Eukaryota; kingdom Metazoa; phylum Chordata; class Amphibia; order Anura; family Dendrobatidae; genus Ranitomeya; species Ranitomeya imitator. Next base: position 405,508,819 of record NC_091284.1, read on the forward strand.
CACTGAGCGGTTACTAGAGTTCAGAGTCTCACTTTATGGCAATTGCTGCTTGGGAACATTTCTCACACAGCAATGCCAAAAGTGAGACTAGGGACAATTTTTTTACAGCGGCGGAGGAATACAGTTCGGAAGGATACCTCCCTCCCATCATTGTGTTCCTGGAGCCCCTAGAGAGTGGTCGCATCAGCTGATGCTGCCGTTCTCCACGGGAGATCGTCGTGGGACACTCGTGGATTTCTGCGGATCAGGGAGTATATTGGTTGTTTGTAGTATGTATGTATGTATGTATGTATGTATGTATGTATGTATGTATGTATGTATGTTGTATGCATGTACTATGTATGTAGTATGTTGTATGTATGTAGTATGTATTTAGAATGTATATAGTATACATGTATGTTGTATGTATGTAGTATGCTGTGTGTATGTAGTAGGTATGTAGTATGTATGTAGTATGCATGTAGTATATATGTAGTATGTATGTAGTATGTATGTAGTATGTATGAAGTATGCATGTATGTAGTATGTATGTATTATGTATGTATTATGTATGTATTATGTATGTATGTATTATGTATGTAGTATGTATGTAGTATGTATGCAGCATGTATGTAGTATGTTGTATGTATGTAGTATGTGTGTAGTATGCATGTATGTTGTATGTATGTTGTATGCAGTATGTTGTATGCATGTTGTATGGATGTATGTAGTATGTTGTATGTATGTTGTATGGATGTATGTAGTATGTTGTATGGATGTATGTATGTAGTATGTTGTATGTATTGTAAGATTGCTCTCACTAAGTGTATTGGGGGACACTCATTTAGCACGAGATTAATGTAGTCAGGCACGATTTTTCCAAACAAACAGTCCATACGGTTTATTAAATTGTCATAAACCGGGTTATGCACAGTTCATATTAAACGTTCCATAGAACGCAATAGGCACCAACTGGTGATATTAACTTGCAGCTTTATCTTAACACTTCATTTACGGCTTTGACTCACGGACACTAAACATGCTGGACCTCTCACTTCGCCCAGTTACCATGGGTGTCCGTGCGCCGTACACTTCACCAATGTCCCAAGTCACATACAGCACATATGACACTGGGTCGCGGTCTCTAAACACGCTGAATCTCACTCCGTTCAGTCACCGTGGGAGACCACACAGTTCATAGAACATTACAAGCACCAACAGTCTGTATAGGTACCTGACGGGAGCTCCTGCTCCACCTGCTGACTCCTTGTCAGTCCACTCCTCTGGGAAAGCTGCCTCACAGGGATCACCAACTTGCCTGGGCAGCATATCTTAGTCAGTCCAGACCCACCGAAGGACGGTAGCTTCCCCACATGAACCGCACATGTGACCTGTCCAGGTGCTATTCAGGACCTGGTCCAACACCCCAGGCCACCAGGTCGGTCCAAAGCCCCCACCATGTGCTCTTCAGGACTCCTACTCCCAGGAAATCCAACACAGGTAGTTCAGTGTGCTATTCAGGGATCCAGTCCTACTCCCAGGACCTCCCAACACATAGGCTCTCCAGGACCTTTTCACAGGAACCACACAGGAACCATGTGACCCACACCCTGGTCACATTATATATCCTTAACCACTCCCCTGGGTGGGAATGTGGATGTGTGGCTAGTTTGTCCCACCCATCTCTCATAACTAGCCCTGCCAAACCTCCCATGACTTATTATACAACACTATAACTATAGGACTACAGGTCCCAGAAGACCTCATCGCTTCAGGCTGGCAGCGCAGAGTCTCTTCCTCTGCGAGACATATATCGGCCATTCACCACAATGCCAGACTTTGTCACATAATCACATCCATGCATGCAACTGCCATGCACTCTCACAGCCTCAATATGCCTCCGTGCATACACTGGGGAGACCATGCAGCGCCCCCTACCTGTTACAGGGGTCACTGCATCACAGTATGTTGTATGTATGTATGTATGTAGTATGTTGTATGCATGTTGTATGGATGTATGTAGTATGTTGTATGTATGTTGTGTATCTGTAGTATGTTGTATGTATGTTGTATGTATGTTTGTTGTATGTATGTATGTAGTATGTATGTAGTATGTAAGGAGTCTGTATGTATGTTGTATGTATGTTTGGATGTATGTAGTATGTTGTATGTATGTTGTATGGATGTATGTAGTATGTTGTATGTATGTTGTATGCATGTAGTATGTATGTTGTTTGTATGTAGTATGTATGTAGTATATATGTATGTAGTATGTATGTAGTATGTATGTATGTAGTATGTGTGTAAAACACCAAAAAGGGAAAAACTCAAGAAAACACCAAAAACAGGCAGAGATGCTTACCTGTGTGAATGGGCCTCAATACAATTGCACAGACAGGGTGCAGCGGACCCAAGTAAAATGTCAAATACACAGGTGCAATGCCTAATGAAACAGCCAGCCTTCAATCAGGGATTGGCCGTGTGGTACACCAATGCACTAAGATGCAAAGCGTCTGGCTCCAGCCTATTAATAACGCCCTATGGCGGGCTGCCCAGTGCTACAATGCATCCTGTGTGAACAGAGGCCACAGTGTACAGAATCATTTGGGCCCAACTGCACCCTGCAAAAAATACAACGTGCAAAACAAAACATATAAATATATGTAAGTTATTGGTTGATATTCTGGCCATAATATGTAAGCCGGCAACCCGCGTCAAGGGTCCTTACGTTTGCCAGTCCTACTCTAACATGAAAAACACCAAAAAAGGAAAAAGTCAAGAAAACACACCAAAAACAGGCAGAGATGCTTACCTGTCTGAATGGGCCTCACTACAATTGCACAGACAGGGTGCAGTGGACCCAAGTAAAATGGCAAATGCACAGATGCAATACCTAATGAAACAGCCAGCCTTCAATCAGGGATTGGCCGTGTGGTACACCAATGCACTAAGATATATACTCTGTATGTGGTGTGTTCACACAAGGAATGCAGAGCATCTGGCTCCAGCCTATTAATAACGCCCTATGGCGGGCTGCCCAGTGCTACAATGCATCCTGTATGAACAGAGGCCACAGTGTACAGAACCATTTGGGCCCAAATGCACCCTGTAAAAAATATAACGTGCAAAACAAAATATATAAATATATGTAAGGTATTGGTTGATATTCTGGCCATGTAGTATGATTGTAGTATATATCTTGTATGGATGTATGTAGTATGGTGTATGAATGTTGTATGGATGTATGCATGTTTGAAGTATGTATGTAGTGTTATATAGTATGTTGTATGTATGTGGTGTGTTGTATGCAGTTAGTATGTATGTAGTATGTGTTAGGAGTCGAGTTTCCTCTGCTGCACAGGGGGAATCTCGATCCGTCTCCGCTGCAGTCTCCCATTCTCCTCCAGCCGCAGTGGAGTCTGCTCAGTAGGGACGTCGCTCCCAGTGTCTTGCTCGCTCTCACTCTGTACAGAGAGTTACTGCTGCTTCTTCAGCTCCTGCCATTAAAGTCAGTGCTGGTCAGCGGCGAGCGGACTTCCCTGGGACTAAGTCCTTGTTTGCGCACACTGAGCATGCCCAGAGCAAGATCTCCCGTTGGAGATCGAGGGTCATGTGCTCTGGCTCTGCAGCGCATTCCATTGGTCCTCTTGGCAGGCCCTGGAAGGGCAAAGTTTCTGTGGCCACTTCCTGTCCTGCAATTATATAAACTGCGCATGACCGCACGGCCATGCGCTAGTGTACAATTGAATACGTGAAGACACAAAAGAGAATAGTAAAACCAAAAACACTCAGTTTGAAAAAATGTTGCAGTAATCCGCAAGTGCTAGTAAAAGATGTAAAAAACAGGGTATTTGGTTTATACGTTTTTTGCAAAAAATGTATACAAAGCTGCTCTACCAATCTTCACGGTATACCCTTATCAGAGCAGTCCTAACTAATGTATGCAATCCCTATCTGATGTATTTAAAAACCTGATCATCTGTATATAACCTGTGTGAACAGGGTTCAGAGAGGAAAAATCCATGTGTGCATACAGGGTAGAACAGCTTTTGTGCAGATAGCCCAAGAGGAGTGGTGGAACTCCCCAGTCTTGTAGACACAAGAGAACAATTATGGAAACAGGAACACATGGGCTACTTGCACAGTGAACAAGTCTGTATGATCATGTTCACACACCACCAAGAAACCTGAAGACACAAAAGAGAATAGTAAAACCAAAAACACTCAGTTTGAAAAAATGTTGCAGTAATCCGCAAGTGCTAGTAAAAGATGTAAAAAACAGGGTATTTGGTTGATACGTTTTTTGCAAAAAATGTATACAAAGCTGCTCTACCAATCTTCACGGTATACCCTTATCAGAGCAGTCCTAACTAATGTATGCAATCCCTATCTGATGTATTTAAAAACCTGATCATCTGTATATAACCTGTGTGAACAGGGTTCAGAGAGGAAAAATCCATGTGTGCATACAGGGTAGAACAGCTTTTGTGCAGATAGCCCAAGAGGAGTGGTGGAACTCCCCAGTCTTGTAGACACAAGAGAACAATTATGGAAACAGGAACACATGGGCTACTTGCACAGTGAACAAGTCTGTATGATCATGTTCACACACCACCAAGAAACCTGAAGACACAAAAGAGAATAGTAAAACCAAAAACACTCAGTTTGAAAAAATGTTGCAGTAATCCGCAAGTGCTAGTAAAAGATGTAAAAAACAGGGTATTTGGTTGATACGTTTTTTGCAAAAAATGTATACAAAGCTGCTCTACCAATCTTCACGGTATACCCTTATCAGAGCAGTCCTAACTAATGTATGCAATCCCTATCTGATGTATTTAAAAACCTGATCATCTGTATATAACCTGTGTGAACAGGGTTCAGAGAGGAAAAATCCATGTGTGCATACAGGGTAGAACAGCTTTTGTGCAGATAGCCCAAGAGGAGTGGTGGAACTCCCCAGTCTTGTAGACACAAGAGAACAATTATGGAAACAGGAACACATGGGCTACTTGCACAGTGAACAAGTCTGTATGATCATGTTCACACACCACCAAGAAACCTGAAGACACAAAAGAGAATAGTAAAACCAAAAACACTCAGTTTGAAAATATGTTGCAGTAATCCGCAAGTGCTAGTAAAAGATGTAAAAAACAGGGTCTAATCGGACTTCAATCCTAGTTGGGGTTAAGTTCGCTGACTGCTTGCTCGCCTTCTATGTGCGGTACCGCGATCCTGTGACGCAACAGGATCGCTTCCTTCACGTTGGGTGAAGTTTAACCCACGCGAGTATACTTATGAGTACCGCCATATAGTCCGTCATTACTCAGCAGCAGGTTCCATCTCTGCACGGTGGACCCCGGGCTACGAACGCACCGTACACTATCAGTCTTATCATTTGGTGCGTTCCGCTAGCCCTAACATTACACTAGAGCCAGGGTCTGGCTAGTGATGATGGACAAACAGCAATCCCTGCGGTATATACAGCAGCTGGAGGGTAGGTTGGCGGCTCTCGAGAGCGCAACCCCAGCTGTGGATGTTACCGCAGTTGCTGTACAGGCTGCCAGCGTGGCTGCAGCAACTTTGTCCATTGCCACCCCTGTTCCGACATTTTCTCGCCTCGCGCTGCCAGAAAAATTTTCTGGTAATAGCAAATTTTGTAGGGGATTCGTGAGTCAGTGCTCTATTCATCTCGAGCTTCTGGCTGCACGTTTTCCCACAGAGCGGGCTAAGGTGGGATATATTGTGTCTCTATTGTCGGACAGGGCGTTGGAATGGGCTACGCCGCTGTGGGAGCGTGGCGATCATGTGGTGCAGAGTGCTCCTCTGTTTTTGAGCACTTTAAAACAGGTCTTTTTAGGACCTCAAGTCACCCATGACACTGCGCTCCAACTGCTGGCATTAACTCAGGGTAAGTCCTTGGTCAGTCATTTTGCCGTCCAATTCCGCACTTTAGCATCTGAGCTGGAATGGTCGGATAAAGCTCTTATCCCCATATTTTGGAGGGGCTTGGCTGACCATGTAAAGGACGCTCTGGCCACTAGGGAGATTCCTGCCACACTGGAGGAGTTAATAACAGTCTCCACTCGAATTGACCTCCGTTTTAACGAGCGGAGGTTAGAGCGAGCCCAGTGTAGGCAGAGGTTTCGGCTGGCTCCTACTTTCGCCAAACCTCTGGAATCTCCGGTCCTGGTTCCTGAGCCACATGAGGCCAGGGAAGTGTCACAAGCGGGACCTAAGTCCCGGACCGCTTGTGCACTCAGGGTCTGTCATGTTTGCCAGCAGTCTGGACATTTAGCCACCAGATGTCCTCAGCGGTCGAGGAAACGTCAGCGTCTAGTGGTCGTAGGTGGAGGTACACTAGACACGGCGACGTTTGCCTCTAAATTGTCCTTTAAGGGGACAATTACTTTAGGCTCATTCTCCCACTCGGTAGAGCTCTGCGTGGATTCTGGGGCGGAGGGCAATTTTATGTCTTCTGCCTTCGCCCAACGCCACGCAATACCTCTGGTTATGCTAGCTCAACCTGTAACGGTACGAGTGGTGAATGGGTCGACTCTGCCCTCACAGATAACTCACCAGACCATCCCTTTTACTCTGTCCATGTCGCCATCTCATCAGGAGATTATTTCTCTGCTCGTCATTCCAGAGGGAATTGATGAAGTCCTGTTGGGAATACCTTGGCTACGGTACCACTCTCCTCATATCGAGTGGTCCTCAGGCAGAATTCTGGGATGGGGTGAATCTTGTGAGGGTAGGTGTCAGAGGGAGTGCGTTCAGGTAGCTACAACTGAGGTACCCACAGATCTTTCCTCTCTCCCCAAGCAGTATTGGTCGTATGCAGACGTATTCTCCAAAAAGGCGGCGGAGACCCTTCCGCCCCATCGCTCCTATGACTGTCCTATTGACCTCTTGCCTGGTGCTGAGCCTCCCCGGGGTCGAGTCTATCCGCTATCTCTCCCGGAGACGGAGGCAATGTCACAGTACATCCAGGAAAATCTGGCAAGAGGGTTCATCAGGAAGTCAGTGTCACCTGCTGGGGCAGGGTTCTTCTTCCTGCAGAAGAAGAGTGGGGAATTGCGTCCATGCATAGACTACAGGGGTCTTAACGCCATCACCGTTAAGAATAAATACCCTTTGCCTTTGATATCTGAACACTTTGATAGGCTTCGGGGAGCAAGGGTATTTACTAAATTAGATCTGCGGGGTGCTTACAACCTGATTCGCATCCGTGAGGGGGACGAATGGAAGACGGCTTTTAATACCAGGGATGGGCACTATGAATATCTGGTGATGCCCTTTGGGCTCTGTAATGCCCCAGCCGTTTTCCAAGACTTTGTGAACGATATCTTCCGGGATATGCTTTCCACCTCGGTCGTAGTCTATCTGGATGATATTCTCATCTACTCTCCAGATATTGACTCCCACCGGAGAGATGTTTGCAAAGTCTTCGACCTCCTACGGGCAAACTCCCTCTATGCCAAGTTGGAGAAGTGTATGTTTGAGCAGGAGTCCTTACCTTTCCTAGGCTACATCATCTCAGCCCAGGGATTGGCTATGGATCCTGCCAAACTACAGGCTGTGATGGACTGGCAGGAACCCCATTCTCTTAAAGCGGTGCAGCGCTTTATGGGGTTCATCAATTATTATCGCCAGTTCATCCCGCATTTCTCAACTTTGGTAGCTCCCTTGGTTGCCCTCACCAAGAAGGGGGCGAATCCCAAATTGTGGTCTGAGGAGGTCTCCAAGGCTTTTATCTCTATAAAGTCACACTTCGCTAGCGCTCCCACTCTTCATCGCCCCGATGTTGATAAGCCATTTATCATGGAGGTGGATGCCTCTTCTGTTGGTGCTGGAGCAGTCCTCTTCCAAAAGGATGCTCAAGGTCGGAAGCATCCTTGCTTCTTTTTCTCCAAGACCTTCGCACCAGCAGAGAGGAATTATTCCATCGGGGACAGGGAGTTGCTAGCCATGAAGTTGGCTTTCTCGGAGTGGAGACATCTCTTGGAGGGAGCACGTTTTCCCTTCCAAGTCTTCACAGATCACAAAAATTTGGTGTATCTGCAGACAGCTCAGCGGTTGAATTCTCGCCAGGCCAGATGGTCCTTGTTCCTCTCCCGGTTTCATTTCACCCTCCATTTCCTTTCTGGGGAGAAGAACATTCGGGCCGACGCTCTCTCTCGCTCCGTTGTGTCATCTGCGGAGGAGGAGCCTCGGCTTATTGTCCCCACCGAGAGTTTGAGAACCGTGGCCCCGGTTTCGCTGGAGTCTGTGCCCCCGGGCAAGACTTTTGTTCCATCTAGTTTGCGACCGGAGGTTCTCTCTTGGGCGCACTCGTCCAGGGTGGGTGGACATTTTGGTACTAAAAGGACATCAGAGTTACTGGCGAGGACATACTGGTGGCCGCATATGGCTCGTGATGTCGCGGAGTACGTTCGGGTGTGTGTCTCTTGCGCCAGGAACAAGACTCCTCGGCAACGGCCAGCTGGTTTGCTATATCCTCTGCCCGTGGCTGACAGGCCCTGGGAGATGGTCGGGATGGACTTTGTGGTTGGCTTACCCAAGTCTCGTAATTGCACCATTATCTGGGTGATCACCGATCATTTTTCCAAAATGGTGCATTTGGTGCCTCTTCCACGGCTACCATCTGCACGGGCGTTGGCTGTCTTGTTTATCAAGCATATCTTTCGCTTACACGGTATGCCAGACAAAATTGTTAGTGACCGGGGTCCCCAGTTTGCGTCTCGATTCTGGAGGGAGCTATGTCGTTTACTCAGTATTGAGTTAAATCTCTCTTCGGAATATCATCCCGAGACGAATGGGTTGGTAGAAAGGGCCAACCAGACCTTGGTCACATATCTGCGACATTTTGTTTCTGCCAGACAGGATGACTGGGCATCCTTGCTACCGTGGGCAGAGATTGCACTTAACAATGTCGTAGCCGACTCCACCGGTCAGACTCCATTCCTCTTAAATTACGGCCAGCATCCGCGTGTTCCGGTGCCCATGCCTGTGTCTTCCGCTGATCCCAGGGTGGCAGACTGGGCTGTGGAGGCACGGGACATTTGGGATCGCACGCAGAATGCCATTCGGGCCTCCAAGGAGAGAATGAGGTCCTCCGCCGATGTTCATCGGCACCCTGCTCCGACTTTTGCCCCTGGCGACTTGGTGTGGCTCTCCGCCCGTAACATCAGGCTGCGAGTTGAGTCCACTAAGTTTGCTCCTCGCTACTTGGGTCCCTTCAAGGTTCTCGAACAGGTTAATCCTGTGGTCTACCGCCTGGCTCTTCCTCCACGCTTGGGTATCACCGACACCTTTCATGTGTCCCTCTTGAAACCTGTATACATGTCCCGGTTTTCCGAGTCATCTGCCGGGACATCGGGTTCGTCTACGGACGATTACGAGGTGAACGCTATTTTGGGGTGCAAGGTGGTACGCGGCAAAAAGTTTTATTTGGTGGATTGGAAGGGTTATGGTCCAGAGGACAGGTCTTGGGAGCCTGCTGAAAACATTCGGGCCCCACAGCTCATTGCTGCCTTCGAGCGTAGCGAGGCCAAAGGAGGGGGGGCCCTAGGAGGCGGGGTAATGTTAGGAGTCGAGTTTCCTCTGCTGCACAGGGGGAATCTCGATCCGTCTCCGCTGCGGTCTCCCATTCTCCTCCAGCCGCAGTGGAGTCTGCTCAGCAGGGACGTCGCTCCCAGTGTCTTGCTCGCTCTCACTCTGTACAGAGAGTTACTGCTGCTTCTTCAGCTCCTGCCATTAAAGTCAGTGCTGGTCAGCGGCGACCGGACTTCCCTGGGACTAAGTCCTTGTTTGCGCACACTGAGCATGCCCAGAGCAAGATCTCCCGTTGGAGATGCTCTGCAGCGCATTCCATTGGTCCTCTTGGCAGGCCCTGGAAGGGCAAAGTTTCTGTGGCCACTTCCTGTCCTGCAATTATATAAACTGCGCATGACCGCACGGCCATGCGCTAGTGTACAATTGAATACGTGTGTTTGTTGTGAGTGCAAGTCGTTCATTAAATACCCCTACCCTATTGTATGACTGTTCGCGTATGGAGTATGGCTGCTATCTAGCGCCCGACAAATCACTCAACGTGTCACACACGTATCAGCGTCTATTGCTGTGACCGCCAGTGCGGCGCCACGCGCCAGTAGTGCGCTTCCTGACCCACGTCTGGGTGCTTAGTGGTGCCTGCCAGCACGGCACAGTTCGCACTTCGGTGCTCTAATTATAAGAGTTGCCTAACACACCCTGTTGCGGTGTTGTGCCAGCAAGTGGTCTAATCGTACTTCAATCCTAGTTGGGGTTCAGTTCGCTGACTGCTTGCTCGCCTTCTATGTGCGGTACCACGATCCTGTGACGCAACAGGATCGCTTCCTTCACGTTGGGTGAAGTTTAACCCACGCGAGTATACTTATGAGTACCGCCATATAGTCCATCATTACTCAGCAGCAGGTTCCATCTCTGCACGGTGGACCCCGGGCTACGAACGCACCGTACACTATCAGTCTTATCATTTGGTGCGTTCCGCTAGCCCTAACAGTATGTTTGGTTTTTTTTTACATTCAACACATTAGCCGGATGATGGGACTACTACTGTCCCATCATTGGCTAATGTGTCAATCACTGCCATTGTAGCAGGCATAGCCCGATGGGACTTGTAGTCCCATCGGAAGATGCCTGCACACCCACACAGATCCCTGGCAGGCCGCAGAGACCCCCGAGCGGCCCGTACAGACTCCCGGCAGCCCGCACAGACCCCCGGCATCTTGCACAGACCCCCGGCAGCCCACACAGACCCCCGGCAGGCCTGTACAGACCCCTGGCAGGCCCACACAGACCCTCGGCAGGCCGCACAGACCCCCGGCAGGCCCGTGCAGACCCCCAGCAGACCCGTACAGACCCCCAGCAGGCCCGCACAGACCCCCAGCAGGCCCGCACAGACCCACCACGGTCACACACAGACCCCGCCAGCACACACAGACATGCAGTCTCCGCCCATGCACCACCCACACTCCATTATAGTGCATCGTTGCACTATAGGAACTTCTGATTCCGGTATCCGATATCATAAAAGTGTCGGAACTCAGTATCGGAATTCCAATACAGCGAATATCGGCCGATACCCGATATTTGCAGTATCGGAATGCTCAACACTACTCCTTATCTCAACGGTATGTCACTCTCCACAAGGAGAAACCTTACCCTTTAGTCCAGAGCCTCTCATCTAGCCTAATCAGTTCTCATGCTTCGCACTGACGAGGGCCAACAACCCAAAACACCGTGTCTTGAACTGAGATACTGATTTGGCTTTTATCCTAAGTCATATTGCAAAACTCGTTAAAGGGTTGATTGTGACTTGTAGGATCGCTACTTCCAAAAGGTGGCGCTATAGAGTTCAAGTCCTCTTTTTCTCTGAAGAGGCAATTTGCATGTTAAGTTTCCCAGAGGAGCATTGTATGGTGAGTAAGTCTCCTTACCTTGACAAGCCAGAGCTGGTATGTCACTCTCCATAAAGAGAAACCTTAGACCTAATTTGTACAGAAGCACAGCAAAAAGATCATTTCCTAAGTAATACTTCTTAATGATAGTCATTCAATTTCCCCCCCAACAAATATAATCATATTGTTTCTGAACAAATCTGCTATACCAAAACTAATATGTCAATAACAAACCAGATAACAAAGATAAATACAGCCACAGAATGACCATATATTATCACCACAATGTAATCACTATCCTGTTACTGAACAAAATCCACCATGCCTATAATATCTCTCATTCTATAATAATGTCACCTGCCCTGGCCCCTATCCTGTAATAATGTCCTCCATATTGTATTTATGTCTTCCTTCCTGTAATAATGTCCCCATCTGGTAATAATGTCCTCTATCCTGGCCCCCATCCTGTAATATAATCCCATATCCTGGCCACTGTCATATACTGGCCCCCATCAGGCAATAATGTCCTCCATCCTGTAATAATGTCATATTCTGGCCCCTACCTCCTAATAATGTCCCTCTTCCTGGCCCCTTCCTGTAATAATGTCCCCAGTCTTGTAACAATGTTCCATCTTGTACTGGTTTTGGCTTACAAATACTGAGGTAAAAAACTGACCAAATACTCTACGTGTGCACGTGATCTTACTGGTCATATAAGCTGAGAATGGAATGCTTGATCCATTGCAATTCCATGATCTATCCATCCCTCTCTCCCTTACTTCCTTAATACATATATGTAGAAAAGTTTAGAAAAAAACCACAGGAATTGAGTAACTCAAATTTCAGAGAAAAATCAGGGCCCCTGATCTAGGAGTTAGCAATTTTCTTTCAATCTATATTCACAGTGGATATAAACCACCAACCCAGCACCTGTATCTGTTACCGTGAAAGTCAGGGAAAAGTCACAGAAAATATCAAATTAATATTCAAATGTATATTGAATGGAAATATGTGACTGAAATATGTTGCTTCTGTGTGAGGAATAATAGGATTCCCAAAATGTTAGCATTTGTCTCTCATTTCTGAATCTAATGAAGATATTCTGTATACCAACAGAGTGATTTACATGTTATCGCTCAGGAAAGCCGTTATTCTGATATTCAATGAAGGTTAAAATTTTCATTTTTTTTATCACATTTTACAATTGATTTTAATGACAGGTTCACATTTATGCAAGGAACTTTTTGTGATTGTATCAATACAAATGTGCAGACTGTCACCTTTTTCCACCCGTATTAACCCATGCATTGCCACCGGGGATTATTATAGCTTTGAATGTATTATCAGTGCACTTTTCCAGCTGCATGTATAATAAAGTCACACCTCTAAACTGGCTGGCTGCAAAATTAGTAAAAATGCATCCAAATAAAGTAAAAACGTAAAATGGAACTTAGTGTCAATAATTATGACATCTAAGGATAGACTTAGGAAATAAACCATTCGCAGAAAGAGCTAAGTGAGAATGTATTGCTACACAGTAGAGTTGAGCGACTTTTACTTTTTTAGGATCGAGTCCGGTTTCGCGAAACCCGACGTTGTCAAAAGTCGGGTCGGGTGAAATCGGCCGATTATTTCGAAAAGTCAGGGGCCGACCAAAACACGAAACCCAATGCAAGTGAATGGGGAATCAAAGTTGGCAGTGAGTGGAGGACAGGAAAACACCTACAGTGCCCATTTTAATGCCAAAAACATCATTTCTTATTTCTTAAGCTTGTCAGTCTTAATTTACTTTATGATAATAGTTAGGCATTGAAAACAGGGGGTCGTTTGGATAAAGTTGTGGGGGGGTAGGGCTGGCTTAAGATTTTCGTGGGCCCAGGAAACGCTGAATACGTCACGGCGGTGGAGCAGGGAGAGGTAAGTATTTCAACTTTGCAAGTGCTGTAATCCTGAGCAAGCAGGGGGGGCCCACTCGTTGGCACTTGGCACTGGCACGGGGCCCCTCATAGTATGGTGGTGTGTTTGACAGCGGGTGGCGCCTCCCACTGCCAGAGACACTTTTGTGTACTATGAGGGGCCCTGTGCCAGCGACGTCGCCAATGAGTATGCCCCCCCACCTGATGAAGGAACCTGCACTTTCATCTGCACCTTCCTCTTTGTCCCGGTGTAAGGTGGTATAGTATGCGGGAAGGGGAACCTGACTTTCAGCAGGGTCAGATTCTGGCTGTGTAGAGTGCAAGGGGAATGTAGTGGTCTGGGTCAATGTACCAGCAGACTCATCTACTTGTGGCTGGGCAATGGGGAGGATGAGGAAGAAACACAGATATAGGCCCAAATAATAAAGTAGGCTAAATGCAGTTCAAAATTGGTAACAGGACTAAAGAGGCGGCATAGCTTTGTTCAGTGGAGGACAACTGTAATGAGTGGCGCAGACACAGTTTATAGGCCAACAATAAAATAGTAGGCTAAATGCAGTTCAAAATTGGTAACAGGACTAAACAGGCGGCATAGTTTTGTTTAGTGGAGGACAACTGTAATGAGTGATGCAGACACAGTTAGTATGCCCAAATACAAAAGTAGGCTAAATGCAGTTCAAAATTGGTAACAGGACTAAACAGGCGGCCTAGCTTTGTTCAATGGAGGACAACTGTAATGAGTGGCGCAGACACAGTTAGTAGGCCCAAAATAAAAAAAGTAGGCTAAATGCAGTTCAAAATTGGTAACAGGACTAAACAGGCGGCATAGCTTTGTTCAGTGGAGGACAACTGTAATGAGTGGCGCACACACAGTTTGTAGGCCCACAATAAAAAAGTAGGCTAAATGCAGTTCAAAATTGGTAACAGAACTAAACAGGCGGCATTGCTAGGTACTGGGGTGGGCTCCTCTGCTGAGTAGCAGACAGTGGTAGTAGGCACAAAGCATTAACTGGTCAAAATGGAGGCCAGGGCCTCTGTATATTTTAACTATCATCTATCATTTCAACAAATTTGTACTGGCAGTGCCATTGAAGGATTTAACAGCACAGACTAGACAGTGGTGGAGCAGGGAGAGGTAAGTATTGAAAGTGGTAGAGCACTGTTCGAGCTTGGGGGAACACTCTCTCGTGGGTGGCGGTACTGGCACAGGGCTCCTCATATTACGACGGTGTGTCTGACGTTTTTTGTGCACCACCACCATCATTGTACTATGAGGGACCCTGTGCCAGTGCCGTCGCCCAAGAGTGGGCACACCCACCTGTCCAGGCAAACGGCACTCGCACGGGTGCTTGCACCAGGTGGTGACTACGGACCTGTGGGGGGAGTCAGCCCATTTAGGGAGGTATAAAAATGGCCTAAGGTGGACATTCAGCAGCTGCAAATGGGGGAATTGGAGAAGTCAGTAAGAGGAGGCCAAAAGCAAGACATTTTTCAGGCAAGCTACGTGTGAACAGGAGAAGATGGGGCAAAATAATTTGAAATCTATGATTGGTTCATTTTAATGAAGGTTAGATCATCAACATTCTGGGTAGCCAGACGTGTCCTTTTTTCGGTCAGTATTGAACCAGCAGCACTGAAGACTCTTTCTGATAGCACACTAGAAGCAGGACAAGCGAGCTCCTGTAATGCATATTCTGCCAATTCAAACAAGGTGTCTATTTTAGATGCCCAGTAATCAAAGGGGAATGACCTGTGAGGGAGAACATCGATAAGGGAGGAAAAGTAGTTCGTAACCAAACTGGACAAACGCTGTTTCATGTCACTTTGGATCGATAATAATAATAATAATAATAATTTTTATTTATATAGCGCCAACATATTCCGCAGCGCTTTACAAATTATAGAGGGGACTTGTACAGACAATAGACATTACAGCATAACAGAAATACAGTTCAAAACAGATACCAGGAGGAATGAGGGCCCTGCTCGCAAGCTTACAAACTATGAGGAAAAGGGGAGACACGAGAGGTGGATGGTAACAATTGCTTTAGTTATTCGGACCGGCCATAGTGTAAAGCTCGGGTATTCATGTAAAGCTGCATGAACCAGTTAACTGCCTAAGTATGTAGCAGTACAGACACAGAGGGCTATTAACTGCATAAAGTGAATGAGAACATGATGCGAGGAACCTGATTGTTTTTATTTATTTATTTTTTTAAATAGGCAATAGGCCACACAGGGATCGTTAGGTTAATACATTGAGGCGGTAGGCCAGTCTGAACAAATGAGTTTTTAGGGTACGCTTAAAACTGTGGGGATTGGGGATTAATCGTATTAACCTAGGTAGTGCATTCCAAAGAATCGGCGCAGCACGTGTAAAGTCTTGGAGACGGGAGTGGGAGGTTCTGATTATTGAGGATGCTAGCCTGAGGTCATTAGCGGAGCGGAGGGCACGGGTAGGGTGGTAGACTGAGACCAGAGAGGAGATGTAGGGTGGTGCCGAGCCATGGAGTGCTTTGTGGATGAGGGTAGTAGTTTTGTACTGGATTCTGGAATGGATGGGTAGCCAGTGTAATGACTGGCACAGGGTAGAGGCATCGGTGTAATGGTTGGTGAGGAATATGATCCTGGCAGCAGCATTCAGGACAGATTGGAGCGGGGAAAGTTTGGTAAGAGGGAGGCCGATTAGTAGAGAGTTACAATAGTCCAGACGAGAATGAATAAGTGAAACAGTAAGAGTTTTTGCAGAGTCAAAAGTAAGAAAAGAGCGAATTCTAGAAATGTTTTTGAGATGCAGGTAAGAAGAGCGAGCCAGTGATCGGATATGGGGGGTGAATGAAAGGTCAGAATCAAGGATGACCCCAAGGCAGCGGGCATGTTGCTTTGGAGTAATGGTGGAACCGCACACGGAGATGGCAATGTCAGGCAAAGGTAGGTTAGTAGAGGGAGAGAACACGAGGAGTTCAGTTTTTGACAGGTTTAGTTTCAGATAGAGGGAGGACATGATGTTAGAGACAGCAGTAAGACAATCCCTGGTGTTTTCTAAAAAGGTCGGCGTGACAACAGGAGAAGAGGTGTATAATTGGGTGTCGTCAGCATAGAGATGGTACTGGAAACCAAATCTACTGATTGTTTGTCCAATAGGGGCAGTATACAACGAGAAGAGGAGGGGGCCTAGGACTGATCCTTGAGGAACCCCAACAGTAAGGGGAAGGTGAGAGGATGAGGAACCAGCAAAACATACAGTGAAGGATCGGTCAGAGAGATAGGAGGAGAACCAGGAGAGAACGGTGTCCTTGATGCTGATGGTGCGGAGCATAGTGAGGAGGAGCTGATGATCCACAGTATCGAATGCTGCAGAGAGATCCAAGAGAATTAGCATGGAGTAGTGATGCAGCCGTACCTGTCGTGTCAGCAGTCATTGCGAAATCACTCCACAATCTGGTCATAAAACACCTCTGTCCAACACCACTTCAGATTTATGCACCTCTAACACCTCTGCCATGTTGCCCCCTACGG
The DNA here is from genome assembly GCF_032444005.1 of Ranitomeya imitator. Taxonomy (NCBI): domain Eukaryota; kingdom Metazoa; phylum Chordata; class Amphibia; order Anura; family Dendrobatidae; genus Ranitomeya; species Ranitomeya imitator. Next base: position 405,525,674 of record NC_091284.1, read on the forward strand.
CTCGTGTGAGAACCATCACCGCCGCTGTGTGCTGGGAATGCCTGAACCAAACAGTCTACAAGAGTTGTATGGAAAAAAATATAAAATACACTGGCGCTCGGAGAGTGAAGAATAGGAGGGAATGGAAGCTGCTGGTGATAAAAACAGGGTCTGTGTATCACCCTGTAAATGGATAACAAGAGTGAGAAAACGGGGGTAGATCACCTGCACTAGTGTGGGTGCCTCTGCTGGCACTAGAAGCTACACATGGGAACAATACCCGGCAGATAGGAGCTAACAATAGTTAGAATGGTGCACTTACTTCATACTGGGAAGATGATGTGGGCGTAGAACTTCGTAGAGCTGAGTGCCTGGCTCCGTACTGCAAGATCAGGGGATAGTGGTAGCGCCTGGATCCGCGCGAGCCTGAACAGCAGGGTGAACGCTGGAACCAGGAAAAGAACCGCCAACTTCTAGCATGCCCCGGCCGAAAGCAACGCCGAAGCGGTGGCGGAGTGTGGAGGGGGCGTGGCGAGTAGCGTGACGTCACAGCAAATGGGCGGGCGCGTATGAGGATTATCCAATCCAACGCGTTTCGAAGGAAGCGATCCTTCTTCGTCAGGGCTGGAGTTCCCCATGGAGCCCTCCCCTTATATAGCGAACTACCTACACGCCCCCTACAGAAAAAACTACCTGACAGCCCTGATTAATGCAGCGTAATTGGTATATCAAATGGGCGCTATGCCTGAATATCTCAATAGATGATATATATAGTGTACTTGGTGGATTACAAGAAGACCCAGGTGAAGGTACATAGAGTGGAAGAACATAAAAGAAATGATGGCGCAGAATAAACGCTGGGATAATGGATTGGTGCCCTAAATCCTGGGCTTTAACACAATAGGGAAAAATCAGGGGGGGGGGGGAGGGAAGGGGAGATGACATATAGTCGACCTCGATAAAAACAGTTTAACTTTAATACAAAAAATGAATAAAAACCTTAAAAATAAAAGGATACTACATTATAAAGTTTTATCAACCTAGAACAATAATAAAATGTAAAAAGTTTAAAACAAAAAAATATGGAGGTATTTAAAAACAGGGATGTAAAAAATTTAGCACATTGTAACACATAATAGTAAAATACGGGCTGTGTAATAAATGTGCCAAGATGGGGTTGTTCACAGGAACACAATTTGGTCCTCAACCTCATACCTATAGACAGGGATGGCTGAACATGAAAAATGCGCATTAAAAAGCGTATAACTCGATCTCATAATTGAGGCCTCTTGGGGCCATGCTGTCTAATAGGTAAATCCATTTGGATTCAACCCTAGACATTGCTTTAAGGAAATCTCCGCCCCTAGGGTTTTGCTGGACTATTTGGATTCCACAAAAACGGATCCCTCCACAAGATTTGTTGTGTTTTTCTAGAAAGTGGCGAGATAAAGGGTGACCTTTGAAGCCTTTTTGAATATTATCTAAGTGCTCCTTAATTCTGACCTTTAAAGATCTTTTTGTGCGACCCACATACATTTTGTTACAAGGACACTGCAATATGTAGATTACCCCCGTGGTTTCGCAAGTTATTGAGTTTTTAATCTGAAATTGCTTAGTGCCACCAGAGTTTGTAAATGTTGTTTGGACAACCTTCCCAAGAGATGTTCGTTTACAACACGAACAACTACCACATGGCCTGAAACCCCATTTTCTGGGGGACTGATGGTTTTGCAGACGCTCCTGGTCTAGAGAGGACTGGTTTGGTTGTCGGTGCTAAGAGGAGGCCCAAATTTTGTGCCTTAGTATACACAAATCTAGGATTGTGTGGTAATATGTCCCCAATGTACTTGTCGCATTGTAGGACGGGCCAATGTTTTTTAACTATGTTCGTGAATTTCTTGTACCCTGAATGGAATTGAGTGACAATGGGTAAATCTTTAATTTGTGATTGGATATCTTGGGGGTAATTAGTCTTTTTTGTTTTGTGAACGAGGTTCGCTCGTGGAATATGACCCACTGTCTGACGAGCTACATCAAGGGTTTGAGTTGGATAACCTTTGGCTTCAAATTGTTTGGTGATGTATGTGGACTCCTCATTATAATCCTCCAAATTCGTGCAATTGCGTCTAATACGGGTGTATTGTCCTCTGGGGATGTTCGTAAGCCAGATTGGAAGGTGGCAACTTGTTAGATGTATAAAACTATTTGAATCTACTGGTTTGCAAAAACACTTTGTTTTAAGTACGTTATTTTCCGCATAAATGGTAAGGTCCAGGAAATTAACTGTTGTGAATTCTGTGGCAGAGTTCACTCCTGTGGTCACAAGTGGTACTTCGGCTGATTCTCTCTGGGATCTTCCGTTTGTGGAGGAAAGTGGTACTGCAGCTTCTGAGTTTCCTCCCTCAGGTGATCTGGTGAGCTTGTTAGCTTCTTCTCTACTTAACTCCACCTGATGCTTTGATCTATGCTTCCTGTCAATGTTTCAGTGTGGGACTTGTTTTTTCCCTGGATCATTCCTGTGGCCTGCTGCTCTGCAAAGCTAAGTTTTGCTTATGTTATTTTGTTGCTATTTTTCTGTCCAGCTTGCTTTATTGGTTTTTCTCGCCTGCTGGAAGCTCTGAGACGCAGAGGGACCACCTCCGTACCGTTAGTCGGTGCGGAGGGTCTTTTTGTCCCCTCTGCGTGGTTTTTTATAGGTTTTTGTGCTGACCGCAAAGTTATCTTCCCTATCCTCGTTCTGTTCAGCTAGTCGGGCCTCACTTTGCTAAATCTGTTTCATCTCTATGTTTGTGTTTTCATCTTACTCACTGTCATTATATGTGGGGGGCTGCCTTTTCCTTTGGGGAATTTCTCTGAGGCAAGGTAGGCTTATTTTTCTATCTTCAGGATTAGCTAGTTTCTCAGGCTGTGACGAGGCGCCTAGGTTCTGGTCAGGAGCGCTCCACGGCTACCTTTAGTGTGGTTTGATAGGCTTAGGGATTGCGGTCTGCAGAGTTCCCACGTCTCAGAGCTCGTTCTATTATTTTGGGTTATTGTCAGTTCACTGTATGTGCTCTGACCTCCATGTCCATTGTGATTCTGAATTGCCTTTCATAACAGTACAGGAAGCCAAAAGTGCTAATGATTCTCAATAGAGGGAAAAAAGAAGTTCTGAGACCATTTTTTTTTCTTTGCACTGTGTTTTGTCTTTTTTTTCCCCTAGACATTTGGATGGTTCAGGACACAGGTGTAGCAATGGACATTAAAGGTCTGTCTTCATGTGTGGATCAGCTCACGGCAAGAGTTCAAAATATTCAAGATTTTGTGGTCCAAAATTCTTTGCTTGAACCGAGAATTCCTATTCCAGATTTGTTTTTTGGAGATAGAACTAAATTTCTGAGTTTCAAAAATAATTGTAAACTATTTCTGGCTTTGAAACCTCGCTCTTCTGGTGACCCAATTCAACAGGTTAGGATCGTCATTTCTTTTTTGCGCGGCGACCCTCAGGACTGGGCATTTTCTCTTGCGTCAGGAGATCCTGCATTGAGTAATATCGATGCGTTTTTCCTGGCGCTTGGGTTGCTGTACGATGAGCCTAATTCAGTGGATCAGGCAGAAAAAAATTTGCTGGCTCTTTGTCAGGCTCAGGATGAGATAGAGGTATATTGTCAGAAATTTAGAAAGTGGTCAGTGCTCACTCAATGGAATGAATCTGCGCTGGCAGCAATATTCAGAAAGGGTCTCTCTGAAGCCCTTAAGGATGTCATGGTGGGATTTCCTATGCCTGCTGGTTTGAATGAGTCTATGTCTTTGGCCATTCAGATCGGTCGACGCTTGCGTGAGCGTAAACCTGTGCACCATTTGGCGGTATTACCTGAGCTTAAACCTGAGCCTATGCAGTGTGATAAGACCTTGACCAGAGTTGAACGGCAAGAACATAGACGTCTGAATGGTCTGTGTTTCTACTGTGGTGATTCCACTCATGCTATCTCTGATTGTCCTAAGCGCACTAAGCGGTTCGCTAGGTCTGCCACCATTGGTACTGTACAGTCAAAATTTCTTCTGTCCGTTTTCTTGATCTGCTCTTTGTCATTATATTCTGTCATGGCATTTGTGGATTCAGGCGCTGCCCTGAATTTGATGGACTTGGAATATGCTAAGCGTTGTGGGTTTTTCTTGGAGCCCTTGCAGTGTCCTATTCCATTGAGAGGAATTGATGCTACGCCTTTGGCCAAGAATAAGCCTCAATACTGGACCAAGCTGACCATGTGCCTGGCTCCTGCACATCAGGAGGTTATTCGCTTTCTGGTGTTGCATAATCTGCATGATGTGGTCGTGTTGGGGTTGCCATGGCTACAAGCCCATAATCCAGTATTAGATTGGAAATCCATGTCGGTGTCCAGCTGGGGTTGTCAGGGGGTACATGGTGATGTTCCATTTCTGTCAATTTCGTCATCCACTCCTTCTGAGGTCCCAGAGTTCTTGTCTGATTACCGGGATGTATTTGATGAGCCCAAGTCCAATACCCTACCTCCGCATAGGGATTGTGATTGTGCTATCAATTTGATTCCTGGTAGTAAATTCCCAAAAGGTCGATTGTTTAATTTGTCCGTGCCTGAGCACACCGCTATGCGCAGTTATGTGAAGGAATCCCTGGAGAAGGGGCATATTCGCCCGTCATCGTCGCCATTAGGAGCAGGGTTCTTTTTTGTAGCCAAGAAGGATGGTTCGCTGAGACCTTGTATAGATTACCGCCTTCTTAATAAGATCACGGTTAAATTTCAGTACCCCTTGCCATTGTTATCTGATCTGTTTGCTCGGATTAAGGGGGCTAGTTGGTTCACAAAGATAGATCTTCGTGGTGCGTATAATATGGTGCGAATTGAGCAAGGTGATGAATGGAAAACTGCATTTAATACGCCCGATGGTCATTTTAAGTATCTCGTGATGCCGTTCGGACTTGCCAATGCTCCATCAGTGTTTCAGTCCTTAATGCATGACATCTTCCGAGAGTACCTGGATAAATTCCTGATTGTGTACTTGGATGACATTTTGATCTTCTCGGATGATTGGGAGTCTCATGTGAAGCAGGTCAGAACGGTTTTTCAGGTCCTGCGTGCTAATTCTTTGTTTGTGAAGGGATCAAAGTGTCTCTTTGGTGTGCAGAAGGTTTCATTTTTGGGGTTCATCTTTTCCCCTTCTACTATCGAGATGGATCCTGTTAAGGTCCAAGCCATCCATGATTGGACTCAGCCGACATCTCTGAAAAGTCTGCAAAAGTTCCTGGGCTTTGCTAATTTTTATCGTCGCTTCATCTGCAATTTTTCTAGTATTGCTAAACCATTGACCGATTTGACCAAGAAGGGTGCTGATGTGGTCAATTGGTCTTCTGCTGCTGTGGAAGCTTTTCAAGAGTTGAAGCATCGTTTTTCTTCTGCCCCTGTGTTGTGTCAACCAGATGTTTCTCTTCCGTTCCAGGTCGAGGTTGATGCTTCTGAGATTGGAGCAGGGGCTGTTTTGTCGCAGAGAGGTTCTGGTTGCTCAGTGATGAAACCATGCGCTTTCTTTTCCAGGAAGTTTTCGCCTGCTGAACGTAATTATGATGTGGGCAACCGAGAGTTGCTGGCCATGAAGTGGGCATTCGAGGAGTGGCGTCATTGGCTTGAAGGAGCTAAGCATCGCGTGGTGGTATTGACTGATCATAAGAACTTGACTTATCTCGAGTCTGCCAAGCGCTTGAATCCTAGACAAGCTCGTTGGTCGTTGTTTTTTGCCCGTTTTGACTTTGTGATTTCGTACCTTCCGGGCTCTAAAAATGTGAAGGCGGATGCTCTGTCTAGGAGTTTTGTACCCGACTCTCCGGGTTTATCTGAGCCGGCGGGAAGGAGTAATTGTGTCTGCCATCTCCCCTGATTTGCGGCGGGTGCTGCAAAAATTTCAGGCTAATAAACCTGATCGTTGCCCAGCGGAGAATCTGTTTGTCCCTGATAGGTGGACGAATAGAGTTATCTCTGAACTTCATTGTTCGGTGTTGGCTGGTCATCCTGGAATCTTTGGTACCAGAGAGTTAGTGGCTAGATCCTTTTGGTGGCCCTCTCTGTCGCGGGATGTGCGTGCTTTTGTGCAGTCCTGTGGGATTTGTGCTCGGGCTAAGCCCTGCTGTTCTCGTGCCAGTGGGTTGCTTTTGCCCTTGCCAGTCCCGAAGAGGCCTTGGACACATATCTCTATGTATTTTATTTCTGACCTTCCCGTTTCTCAAAAGATGTCAGTCATTTGGGTGGTCTGTGATCGCTTTTCTAAGATGGTCCATCTGGTACCCTTGTCTAAATTGCCTTCCTCCTCTGATTTTGTGCCTTTGTTCTTCCAGCATGTGGTTCGTTTGCATGGCATTCCAGAGAATATTGTTTCTGACAGAGGTTCCCAGTTTGTTTCGAGGTTTTGGCGAGCCTTTTGTGGTAGGATGGGCATTAACTTGTCTTTTTCCTCGGCTTTCCATCCTCAGACTAATGGCCAGACCGAGCGAACCAATCAGACCTTGGAAACATATCTGAGGTGCTTTGTTTCTGCTGATCAGGATGACTGGGTGTCCTTTTTGCCTTTGGCTGAGTTCGCCCTTAATAATCGGGCCAGCTCGGCTACCTTGGTTTCACCGTTTTTCTGCAATTCTGGGTTCCATCCTCGTTTCTCTTCTGGACAGGTTGAGTCTTCGGACTGTCCTGGTGTGGATACTGTAGTGGACAGGTTGCAGCAGATTTGGACTCAGGTAGTGGACAATTTGACCTTGTCCCAGGAGAAGGCTCAACTTTTCGCTAATCGCAGACGCCGTGTGGGTCCCCGACTTCGTGTTGGGGATCTGGTTTGGTTATCTTCTCGTCACATTCCTATGAAGGTTTCCTCTCCTAAGTTTAAACCTCGTTTTATTGGTCCGTATAGGATTTCTGAGGTTCTTAATCCTGTGTCTTTTCGTTTGACCCTTCCAGATTCTTTTTCCATACATAACGTATTCCATAGGTCATTGTTGCGGAGATACGTGGCACCTATGGCTCCATCTGTTGAGCCTCCTGCCCCGGTTTTGGTGGAGGGGGAATTGGAGTATATTGTGGAGAAGATTTTGGATTCTCGTGTTTCAAGACGGAAACTCCAGTATCTGGTTAAATGGAAGGGTTATGCTCAGGAGGATAATTCCTGGGTTTTTGCCTCTGATGTCCATGCTCCCGATCTTGTTCGTGCCTTTCATGTGGCTCATCCTGGTCGGCCTGGGGGCTCTGGTGAGGGTTCGGTGACCCCTCCTCAAGGGGGGGTACTGTTGTGAATTCTGTGGCACAGTTCACTCCTGTGGTCACAAGTGGTACTTCGGCTGATTCTCTCTGGGATCTTCCGTTTGTGGAGGAAAGTGGTACTGCAGCTTCTGAGTTTCCTCCCTCAGGTGATCTGGTGAGCTCGTTAGCTTCTTCTCTACTTAACTCCACCTGATGCTTTGATCTATGCTTCCTGTCAATGTTTCAGTGTGGGACTTGTTTTTTCTCTGGATCATTCCTGTGGCCTGCTGCTCTGCAAAGCTAAGTTTTGCTTATGTTATTTTGTTGCTATTTTTCTGTCCAGCTTGCTTTATTGGTTTTTCTCGCCTGCTGGAAGCTGTGAGACGCAGAGGGACCACCTCCGTACCGTTAGTCGGTGCGGAGGTTCTTTTAGTCCCCTCTGCGTGGTTTTTTATAGGTTTTTGTGCTGACCGCAAAGTTATCTTCCCTATCCTCGTTCTGTTCAGCTAGTCGGGCCTCACTTTGCTAAATCTGTTTCATCTCTATGTTTGTGTTTTCATCTTACTCACGGTCATTATATGTGGGGGGCTGCCTTTTCCTTTGGGGAGTTTCTCTGAGGCAAGGTAGGCTTATTTCTCTATCTTCAGGATTAGCTAGTTTCTCAGGCTGTGATGAGGCGCCTAGGTTCTGGTCAGGAGCGCTCCACGGCTACCTTTAGTGTGGTTTGATAGGCTTAGGGATTGCGGTCTGCTGAGTTCCCACGTCTCAGAGCTCGTTCTATTATTTTGGGTTATTGTCAGTTCACTGTATGTGCTCTGACCTCCATGTCCATTGTGATTCTGAATTGCCTTTCATAACATTAACCTGGAAATTGTTAGTAGTGGGAGTGAATTCAAGGACAAACTGATTGTTGTTTAGGCCCGAAATGAAGGAGCTTAGTTCTGTTGTGGTTCCCTCCCAAATAAACAGGATGTCGTCAATGAAGCGACGCCAATGTTTTAATCCTGGATGTAATATGCCTTCTTTAAAGATATATTGGTGCTCTCAGTAGCTTACATATAAGTTTGCGTAACTGGGCGCAAAACGTGTGCCCATAGCGGTGCCCCACATTTGTAAGTAATACTGTTGCTCGTATTGGAAATAATTGTGTCTTAAAATAAAATCAATACTTTCCAAAATAAATTCGATTTGGGGTTTTGGGTATATCTCCAAAGCGTTTTAGAAAGAAATTGGCCGACTCACATCCTTTTTCATGGTTGATTACCGTGTATAAGGATTTAATGTCAAGGGTGCCCAAAATGAAATTGCTTTGCCATATGATGGGTTCCAAAAGTTGTATGGTATGAGCAGTGTCTTTTAAATAAGCTGGAATTAAGGGCATACATTTTTGTAAGTGCAGATCTACATATTTGGACAAATTGGCGGTCAAGCAATTGATGCCTGATATAATTGGGCGGCCTGGGGGGTTAGAGGTATCTTTGTGGATTTTAGGTATATGATAAAATATAGCTGTTGTTGGGGTTCGGTTATTGATAAATTGAAACTCCTTTTTATTTAATACCCCTAGGGTCTTGCCCTTTAGTGCTAAGAGATTAAGTTTTTTGATGTAATTAATAGTAGGATTGAAGTGCATTTTTTTGTAAGTGACGGAGTCACTTAAAAGTCTCAATGACTCATTATGATACGTAGTACAATCGAGAACCACAATGCCGCCACCTTTATCGGCTGGACGAATGACAATATCATGATTTTTCTGAAGGTTAATGATGGATTTCCTTTCACTGATAGTGAAATTATGTGGGATATACTTAGAGTTATTTTTGCAGAGTTTTTTATATCTGTTGTAACCAGGGTTTCAAAAGACTGGAAGGCACTGGAATATTCATTGATGGGATTGAATGAGGATTGGGGTGCTAAGTTAGTATGGATATAGTCCTGAGTGTTGGTTATAGTTGAATAAGTGGTGGAATTAATAATGGGTACCTTTTTCAGAAAGTTTTTTTTTAGAGCTAAATTACGCATGAACTTTTTAATACTGATGAATAGGTTAAAGGGATTAGCTGTAGCAGTAGGGGCAAATTTTAAACCTTTTTGTAAGAGGTTAGTTTCACTATGGGTTAATTGGTAAGAGCTGAGATTAAAGATTTTTTGCGTATGATTTTGTAGAAGTTTTTTTAAATTTTTCTTTTTGGCGAGTTTCCCACCCCTCTTGCCTCTTTTGGTTTTGAGTTTCGTGGGTGGAAAAAATCCCGCTTGATGGTGGATTGTACGGTTTTGTTTCGTCTGGTATCTGTACCCCTATATGTGCCGTTAAGCATTCGATTGGGTAATTGTCTGGAAATTGGGACTGATACTTGTCTGTGCCTGGAATAGTTTTTGTTATGATATTTAGTATTGGTTTTGCTGATTGGATTTTGATGAAGCCTATTGTTATTGGTACTTGTAGTGGGTTGTTCCCATTCAGCGGTTGTTGTTGGTTCTTCCGCCATTATGGACAATTGAGAAAACCTATTTGAAGTAGGAATTTGAGTATTAATTACAGGATTAGATTCTCTTACTGGAGAATTGACCTCATTCATGGATATATTTGAAATCATTTCTTTGTTTGGAGAGTTGGTCGACCCCATTTCATGATCAGTCCTGGTACGAACCGACATGGGTGTGTACTGGGTGGAATTGGTATTAGTATATGTGGAGAATACTAAAGAAATATCTTCCAAATGATTAGTTGGGGTGGAATTATATTCGTCCAAAGTAACAAATTGTTCATTTGGACTAAGCGTGGGTTCGTTGGGTGTAATGTTCTCAAAAGGTAAATTATCTCTTGCGAACTTTCTCATTTTTTTGGTGATAATTTCTTTCTCTTTTTCTTTTAGCCTGTACATAATGTTTGAAGTAAGATCATGCAGTTCTTCAATATGATTATATGTTTTTAGTTGCTCAAATAAATGTGTAATAGATTGGCTGATTCCCTTAAGATTAATACGACGTTTCTCTATGATAAAGTTCAAAGCTTGATTAGAAAATTCCTTAAACAGAGATTCCCACTCCCTTTGGATGTCAGGATCCCCAAAATCGCCTGCAAGGGCTTTCTGAATAACGAGACCTTTTGGGACAATGCCTGCCTCGGCATATTTTTCCAATGACGCGATTTCCCATAGGTTCCTCATTTCATTAATTAATTGTTTTTCCAGTGATCTTAATAAGATTTTAACCTGGTCTTGCTCATTGATTGAAAGTTTCTGGTGGGAAAATTGTGTTTGTATGAACCTACGGCGGAAGTCCCTATCATGTATGAGGGCATCTATGGCCATGTCCGAGCTGCCTACGTGTGGAATACACAGAAGCTAGAATAGTATGGAAAAAAATATAAAATACACTGGCGCTCGGAGAGTAAAGAATAGGAGGGAATGGAAGCTGCTGGTGATAAAAACAGGGTACAAACATTCAGGGTACAAGAAATTCACGAACATAGTTAAAAAACATTGGCCTGTCCTACAATGCGACAAGTACATTGGGGACTTATTACCACACAATCCTAGATTTGTGTATACTAAGGCACAAAATTTGGGCCTCCTCTTAGCACCGACAACCAAACCAGTCCTCTCTAGACCAGGAGCGTCTGCAAAACCATCAGTCCCCCAAAAATGGAGTTTCAGGCCATGTAGTAGTTGTTCGTGTTGTAAACGAACATCTCTTGGGAAGGTTGTCCAAACAACATTTACAAACTCTGGTGGCACTAAGCAATTTCAGATTAAAAACTCAATAACTTGCGAAACCACGGGGGTAATCTACATATTGCAGTGTCCTTGTAACAAAATGTATGTGGGTCGCACAAAAAGATCTTTAAAGGTCAGAATTAAGGAGCACCTAGATAATATTCAAAAAGGCTTCAAAGGTCACCCTTTATCTCGCCACTTTCTAGAAAAACACAACAAATCTTGTGGAGGGATCCATTTTTGTGGAATCCAAATAGTCCAGAAAAACCCTAGGGGCGGAGATTTCCTTAAAGCAATGTCTAGGGTTGAATCCAAATGGATTTACCTATTAGACAGCATGGCCCCAAGAGGCCTCAATTATGAGATCGAGTTATACGCTTTTTAATGCGCATTTTTCATGTTCAGCCATCCCTGTCTATAGGTATGAGGTTCAGGACCAAATTGTGTTCCTGTGAACAACCCCATCTTGGCACATTTATTACACAGCCCGTATTTTACTATTATGTGTTACAATGTGCTAAATTTTTTACATCCCTGTTCTTAAATACCTCCATATATTTTTGTTTTAAACTTTTTAAATTTTATTATTGTTCTAGGTTGATAAAACTTTATAATGTAGTATCCTTTTATTTTTAAGGTTTTTATTCATTTTTTGTATTAAAGTTAAACTGTTTTTATCGAGGTCGACTATATGTCATCTCCCCTTCCCCCCCCCCCCCCGTTTTTTCGCTATTGTGATAAAGCCCAGGATTTAGGGCACCAATCCATTATCCCAGCGTTTATTCTGCGCCATCATTTCTTTTATGTTCTTCCACTCTATGTACCTTCACCTGGGTCTTCTTGTAACCCACCAAGTACACTATATATATCATCTATTGAGATATTCAGGCATAGCGCCCATTTGATATACCAATTACGCTGCATTAATCAGGGCTGTCAGGTAGTTTTTTCTGTAGGGGGCGTGTAGGTAGTTCGCTATATAAGGGGAGGGCTCCATGGGGAACTCCAGCCCTGATGAAGAAAGATCGCTTCCTTCGAAACGCATTGGATTGGATAATCCTCATATGCGCCCGCCCATTAGCTGTGACATCACGCTACTCGTCACGCCCCCTCCACACTCCGCCACCGCTTCGGCGTTGCTTCCGGCCGGGGCACACCAGAAGTTGGCGGTTCTTTTCCTGGTTCCAGCGTTCACCCTGCTGTTCAGGCTCGCGCGGATCCAGGCGCTACCACTATCCCCTGATCTTGCAGTACGGAGCCAGGCACTCAGCTCTAGGAAGTTCTACGCCCACATCATCTTCCCAGTATGAAGTAAGTGCACCATTCTAACTATTGTTAGCTCCTATCTGCCGGGTATTGTTCCCATGTGTAGCTTCTAGTGCCAGCAGAGGCACCCACACTAGCGCAGGTGATCTACCCCCGTTTTCTCGGTCTACAAGAGTTGCTTGTTTGGTAGCCAATATTTGCTCAAGGTTCTCATGTTGCATGATATTTTGTAATTTTCCTTTATATCATGGATCCAGGAGGCAGGCCAACCAGTAATCGTCATCGGTCATCATTTTGATAATGCAGGGGTCCCTTTTTAGGATACGCAAGGCAAAATCAGCCATGTGGGCCAATGTTCCAGGTGTCAATTCACTGCTTATGCTGGGTTGAGGAGCACTTTATTACAAATCAACATCACTTGTGCCCCTCAAAAACCCTGTAAATGACCTTGCAACGCCATGAGTTTCTATTGCCCCCTGTGAAGCATCCTCCTCCCATAAATATTCATCCCCATCATCCTCCTCCTCCTCTTCATCCGCCACCTTGTCCAGGAGAGTTCCCTGAGCAGACAATGGCTGACTGTCATCCAGGCTTTCCTCCTCCTCGGCTGCAGACGCCAGCTCCTTAATGTGCGACAAATTTTGTATCAGTAGACGCATTAGTCGGATGCTCATGCTTATGATGGCATCGTCTGCACTTACCAGCCATGTGCATTCCTCAAAACACTGAAGGACTTGACAGAGGTCTTGGAGCTTCAACCACTGCACACCAGACAACTCCATGTCTGCCATCCAAGTGCCTGCCCGTGTATGTGCATCCTCCCACAAACACATGACAGCACGCCTCTGTTCGCACAGCCTCTGAACCATGTGCAGTGTGGAGTTCCACCTTTTTGCAACGTCGATTATTAGGCGGTGCTGGGGAAGATTCAATGATCGCTGATGGTTCAGCATACGGCTGGAGTGTACGGGCGACTGGCGGATGTGCGAGCAAAGTCTTCGCACCTTCAGGAGCAGGGCTGGTAACTCCGGATAATTTTTGAGGAAGCACTGCACCACCAGGTTTAAGGTGTGAGCCAGGCAAGGTATGTGTTTAAGTTCTGAAAGGGCTATGGCAGCCATAAAATTCCTTCCGTTATCACTGACTTCCTTGCCTGCCTCAAGATGTACACTGTTCAGCCATGACTGAGTTTGTTGCTGCAAGTACTCGGCCAGTACTTCTGCGGTGTGTCTGTTGTCGCCCAAACACTTCATTTCTAACACAGCCTGCTGACGCTTACCACTACCTGTTCGATAATGTGACACCTCGTGTGCAACACTGGCAGCTGCGGATGGAGTGGTCGTGCGACTGCGCTCTGTGGACGAGCTTTCGCTTCTGGAGGAGGAGGGGTGGCGAACGCCTACAGCCAACTGTTTCCTAGACCGTGGGCTAGGCAGAACTGTCCCACTATGGCTGTCCCCTGTGGACCCTGCATTCACCACATTAACCCAGTGTGCCGTGATGGACACGTAACGTCCCTGGCCATGCCTACTGGTCCATGCATCTGTTGTGAGGTGCACCTTTCTACTGACTGATTTCCTCAGTGCATGGACAATGCGGTCTTTGACATGCTGATGGAGGGCTGGGTTGGCTTTTCTCGCAAAGAAGTGTCGACTGGGTAGGTCATAGCGTGGTACTGTATGGGCCATCAGGGCTTTGAAAGCTTCGCTTTCAATCAACCGGTAGGGCATCATCCCTAACGAGATTAGTTTAGCAATGTTGGCGTTCAAACCCTGTGTACACGGATGAGAGGATGAGTACTTTCTTTTCCTAACGAGAGTCTCTTGTAGGGTGAGCTGGACTGGAGAGGTGCATATGGTGGAACTAGCGGTGGTGGTGGTGGTGGACATGACAGATTGAGAGAGGGTTGGTGATGGTATTCTCGATGTTGGCCTACATACAGTGTTTCCTACCAATAATCTTGTGATTCCCTGGCTGCTTAGGTCTTGCGATGATACCTCCATATTTGCTGCTGGTGGTGTCCTAACCGGTGGGGTTACAGTGAGGGAAGCAATGTAGCGTTGCTGACTACCTTCATTCTGAACAGGTGCACCAACGGTACGGGACGTTTGGTAGTTAGTCTAGGCTTGCAAGTGCATGCTGGTTATATGTCTAAGCATGCATGTTTTATTTAAATTTTGAAGATTCTTCCCTCTGCTAAAGGTCTTTGAGCATTTCTTACAAATAAGTTTTGACTGATCATTCAGATCTTGGTTAAAAAATTGCCACACTGCACTCTTCCTACTATGGAATACCTTTACAGGCATTTCACGCTGTGCTACTTTCACCGGATGGCCATGTTGTCCTAAAACTGTTTTTTTTTTTACAAACGTTTTTGGCCTGATAAGGGCCTGCCAGATGACAGCTGTTGCGATGTAGATGGCTGCTGCGGATCATCCTCCTCCGCTTTTAAGCTACTGGCAGCTGCACCCTCTTCCCCCAATGGCTACCAATCTGGGTCAACAACTGGGTCATCTATCACCTCCTCTTCAATTTCATGTGCACCTTCTTCTGTGTCACCGTGTAAGGTGCTATAGCCTTCGGGACGGGGCACCATAGTCTCATCAGGGTCAGATTCTAGCTCACTACACTGTGAGGGCAATGTAGTGATCTGAGTCAATGGAACAGCATTATAATCTAGCTGTGGCTGTGCATCAGTGCACTCCATGTCCGATTAACCTTGTAATGGGCAGTTAACAATTTCCCGTTCTAACCCAGGCATGGTATGTGTAAAGAGCTCCATAGAGTAACCTGTAGTGTCGCCTGACGCATCCTTCACTTTTGGTTTGGGTGAAGGACACAAGGAAATGTCTTGTTCTTGACCGGAAGCATCCACTGATGACTCTCTGCTTTTATAATTGGAACTTTCTGAAGAGGAGGCGAAAGAGCTAGAGGCTGAGTCAGCAAGGAAAGCCAAAACTTTTTCCTGCTGCTCTGGCTTTAAAAGCCGTTTTCCTACTCCAAGATAAGGGAGCCTTCGAGGCCTTGTGTAGCCAGACGATGACGCTGGCTCAAAACCTCCTGCCTTAGGTGCTATTGTGCTTTTGCCACTACCACCAGATGCACCACCACCACCATCAGTACCAGCTCGCAACCACCGTCCACGGCCTCTTCCACCTGACTTCCTCATTTTTTTGAAAATCTAACCAAAATAACAACAGTTATATGGTACTGTAAAACAAGGAAGAAGGTGTATATAAACATGTTGAGATTTTAAATCTCCCTTTTTTGGGGGTGAGACTGAACAAAAAATCAGGCCCTGTGCAAAAAACAACACAATGTAAGTGGCAGAAAGTGGCTGGCTGATATACCACAAACTAACAGGACTGCAGTATATCCACATTGTGATAATTTGAATCTCACTTTTTTTTGGGGGGGAGACTAAACCAAGCCTCAGGCCCTGTGCATAAAACAACACAATGTAAGTGGCAGAAAGTGGCTGGCTGATATACAACAAACTAACAGGACTGAAATATATCCACTTTGTGATAATTTGAATCTCACTTTTTTGGGGGGAGACTAAACCAAACCTCAGGCCCTGTGCATAAAACAACACAATGTAAGTGGCAGAAAGTGGCTGGCTGATATACCACAAACTAACAGGACTGCAGTATATCCACTTTGTGATAATTTGAATCTCACTTTTTTTTTGGGGGGGAGACTAAACCAAACCTCAGGCCCTGTGCATAAAACAACACAATGTAAGTGGCAGAAAGTGGCTGGCTGATATACCACAAACAAACAGGACTGCAGTATATTCAATTTGTGATAATTTGAATCTCACTTTTCTTGGGGGGGAAGACTAAACCAAACCTCAGGCCCTGTGCATAAAAAAACACAATGTAAGTGGCAGAAAGTGGCTGGCTGATATACCACAAACTAAGAGGACTACAGTATATCCACATTGTGATAATTTGAATCTCACTTTTTTTGGGGGGAGACTAAACCAAACCTCAGGCCCTGTGCATAAAACAACACAATGTAAGTGGCAGAAAGTGGCTGGCTGATATACCACGATCTAACAGGACTGCAGTATATCCACTTTGTGATAATTTGAATCTCACTTTTTTTTGGAGGGAGACTAAACCAAACCTCAGGCCCTGTGCATTTTTGCTTTTAAAAAAGCAGTTGGTTTGCTCAGCGGCGTTCAAACAGCAATGCAGCTATCAGGGAGCCTTATAGGGCAGCCTAATAAGCTACATAGCTGATGCACAAAAATATAGCCTCCACTGTCCCTGCAAACAAATGGTGGTGTTGGACAGTGGAAATCGCTACAGCACAAGCAGTTTCGGGGCTTAATCTTCCCCCTCTAACTATATCCCTTCTTCTGATGAAGCTGTGGCAACCTCTCCCTATGCTACTATCGGCAGAAGTAAGATGGTGGTCGGAGTGCACGCCCCTTTATAACCCCTGTGATGCCGCAGAAAGCAAGACAATCACTGTCATGCCCTTCTCTAAGATGGTGGGGAACGAGACCTATGCCATCACGCTGCCCACACTCTGCATCCTCCTTCATTGGCTGAAAAATGGCGCTGAACGCGTCATACGAAACGCGACTTTGGCGCGAAGACCGCCGACCTCATGGCCGATCCCACACTAGGATCGGGTCGGGTTTCATGAAACCTGACTTTGCCAAAAGTCGGCGATTTTTGAATTTGTCCAATCCGTTTTGCTCAATCCTACTACACAGCACAGATTAGATTGTATTTCTAATTTTTTTGTAAACACAAGCTTAGATCAAATTTGTCAATATTCTCCTGCACTAATAATATACATATGCCATAACAGGGCTTATGGAAAGTGGTTTGTCAGATGGGACAGTGTAAAATGTATCCAATTAATGCAGGAAAGAAATATATCTTGGTACCGTGTTAGCCAGTGGATACAAAAATATTTAGAATTGAGAGTCCTCAGTGGTTGATACCTTTTAATGGCTAACTGAAAAGATGGTAACAAATTGCAAGCTTTCGAGACTACATACGTCTCTTCATCAGGCAAAGACTAAAACAAATTCTGAAGAATCACATATTTATGCACAACATAGTATAGAAAAAAAAAGGGGAAAATGGATAAGCCAGGTGACATGAAGCAGAATTACCTTGGGTGATAAACAGTTACGTCCATAAATATTGGGCCAATTCTTAGATAAGGATTGCTTTATTGTCCTGTGATTAGGGTCTCTGTTGTGATGACCCCACATGGTCTGAGGGGCAAGTTCCTTAGTTGATGTAAAAAGACATAAATCCGTGTGACACATTCATTCCTGCATTAAGAGTGTCAAAGGTCGTCATCAGTTTATATTCCCAGACTCTTCAGTCTCTCTGCGATTTGAAGCTACCTTTTAGCACAAGTAATTTCATGTCCATAATGTTATGATTTGGGAGACAGAAACGTATTGCCACAGGTATACATATACATCCATTTATCATTATTAGGCATTTAGGACAATATTAGATCATTCAGAGATCCACAATGAACTTCTAGAGTGAGTCTGCTGCACTGAAAGTAAAGGGGCCAAATAATATTGCATGCCCCACTTTTCAGTTTTTGAATTTCCACAAAAATGTAAAATAAGCAATATATTTTGTTCGACTTCACAAGTGTGTTCCACTTGTTGTTGATTCTTCACCAAAAATTTATATTTGGTGTCTTTGTTTGTAGCATGATATGTGGGAAAAGGTTGAAAAGTTCCAGGGAGCCGAACACTTTCGCAAGGCACTGTACACTATGTTCCAAATTATTATGCAGATGACATTGCACTATGTAACGCTTTTCAGCAACAGAGAGATCCCTTTTATTTCTCATATTGCTTGAAACCTTTGGCCTGCTTATTCATTTTTATGTAGTATTTCTTTAATTAGAATCACCTGGAAAACTAATTATCACATGTGTTTAAGATTGATTTCAGTTATGTATTGAGCACTGAGACACAATACTATCCAAAAGTTTATTTGAAAAACAAAACAATACAATTTTTATGACACTTAAATCCAATTTGCATAATAATTTGGAACACAGTGTACATATATATATATATATACATATATATACATACTTTATAAACGTAGAGTACGTATAAATTTACTCCGAAGGCTGGAATAGAGAAATCGAGGCTGGAATAGAGGTCTGTTCTCTTTCGTAACGAGTCTAGCTGTTGTCTTGAATGCAATCGTGGGAAATTGGTCTGGAGACCTCGTGAGCAGTGCCTTGGAGAGGCCTTAAGGAGGTAATGTCACACTGGTCTTACTCCCAGGATTATGTTGTGTGGTGGTGGATCGCCCCCAGACACAGGGCCATGCATTCTCGGTACCGGGCATCTCTAGTTCGGTTCTGAGGCTTTCACGGTGGCTAGACCCGGTCCGTGACCCTGCTAAGGGGCATCCAATAAAGGTGGTGCAGTCTGTCAGTGGCTCGTGACACCACCTGTGGTGTTCGGTCAGGGTGACCGACGCTGCTGTGGGGTCCGCTGGGGTGATGGAATAGCAGCTAGATGGTATACCTTCCCACAGGTGAAGTATGTCCCCAGGGCTTCCCAGTAAGGTAGATGGTGATGGTGTGAAGTGCAGGCAATAACGAGGACACAAGGTTGCAGTCTCTTTACCTCTTTACTGAAGACTTCAGGATCCTCAATCCAGAGCACAGGGCTATCAGAGACCGGCCGGCCTGATGGGCACTTCTAGAGTTTCCCTCACAGATGGAAATTGTTGCCCACCACTAGCGCCTGTGTGTTGTAGTCGTACCCTGCTGAGCATTCGGAATAGTCCTCACAACTGCTGTTCTCGTTCGTTCGTTCTCTACAGCTCTCTCTCTCTTTAGTTCCAGATGTTGCTAGTTTCTCGTCCCCCAGTATGTTTTGGCTAGGACACACCCATATGACGGGAAGGCCTGGAGGTCTTCCAGGACCCTAGAGACGCCCCTCTCCCACTGTTGCCCCCTATGTCTTCTTAGGAAATTTAAGGTAGACAGCCAACCTATAATTAACTGTCCTGCGGAGTTTGAAGTAAGGCCTAAAGTCAGTTACTCCCGCGGTGTTCCGGCCACCGGCTACGCGCCTCAGTAGGATGTTGCCTCGGTCTCACGGCACGACTTCTACTGGTACTCCTTTTTGCTTGATCTCGTTTACACTGTTCCACAATATCCTTCACTTCTTGTCTCTTTCTTAGGATACCGCCGCAAGGTAGTGCAGGCGTGGTTCCGTAATGTTCTGTTCGCTAGGCACCTGCCAGGTTCCCACGCCTGCCAGGGACCCCCCTGTGTCTTCTCCCTGCAACACCCCCTGCCACGGGATGTTGACTGAATCCAACCCAGTCAGCTTCTGACTAACTTTCTATCCAACCCCTAGTTTTACCAGTGTGAGGAGGGGCCCAATAAATAAAGCCTTTTGCTCCCCCTAGTGGCCGGAGTGTGAAGTATAGTGTGTGCTGGTGATTAGGGTTGAGCGACCTTGACCTTTTTAGAGTCGAGCCGTGTTTCGCGAAACCCGACTATCTTAGAAGTCGAGTCGAGTGGAATCGGCCGATTATCGCGAAAAGTCGGGTATCGCCCGAAACACGAAACCCAATGCAAGTCAATGGGGGAGCATAGTCGGCAGTGAGTGGAGGCCAGGAAAACACCTACACTGCCCATTTTAATGGCAAAAACATCCATTCTTGTTAAAGAAGCTTGTCAATCGTAATTTACCTTATAATAATTGGAAGGCATTTGAAATTGGGGGTCATTTGGCTAAAGTTGTGGGGGGTAGGGCTGGTTCAAGTAATTAGTGGGCCCAGTAAATCTGGACCACGTCACGGCAGTGGAGCAGGGAGAGGTAAGTATTTCAACTTTGCAAGTGCTGTGATCCTGAGCAAGCAGGGGGGGCCCACTCGTTGGCATTGGCACTGGCACAGGGCCCCTCAAAGTACAGCGGTGTGTTTGCATGGCGGGGGCGCCTCCCACCGGCAGCAACACTTTTGCGTACTATGAGAGGCCCTGTGCCAGTGACGTCGCCAACTAGTATTCCTCCCCCCACCTGATGAAGGAACCTGCACTTTCATCTGCACCTTCCTCTTTGTCCCCGTGTAAGGTGGTATGGTATGCGGTAAGAGGAACCTGACTTTCAGCAGGGTCACAATCTTGCTGTGTAGCGTGCACGGGGAATTTTGCCTTATGGGTCAATGTACCAGCAGACTCATCTATCACTGGCTGGGCAATGGGCAGGATGAGGAGGAAACACAGATATAGGCCCAAAGAATAAAGTGGGCTAAATGCAGTTCAAAATTGGTAACACAGGAATAACCAGGGGGCATTGCAGTGGAGGACAACTGGAATGAGAGGCTGACACAGAGAGTAGGCCCAAATCAGTAAGTAGTCGAAATGCAGTTCAAAATTGGCAACCGTAGTAAACAGGCGGCACAGCTTTGTTCAGTGGAGGAGAACAGCAAGGAGTGGCAGACACCGATAGTAGGCCCCAACCCAACTAGTAGGCCAAATGCAGTCTAACATTAACAACTACTTAACGAGAGCCTGAAAATGGAATTTCAGGACAGGAAACCAGGAGAACAGCAAGGAGTGGCAGACACCGATAGTAGGCCCCAAACCAACTAGTACGCCAAATGCAGTTGTTCCGTTTAGCCACAATTTAATGAGAGCCTGAAGATAGAAGTTCAGGAAAGGCAACCTGGAGAACACCTTGGAGTGTAACACACCATATCTCTACACCCCATACCCAATTTGTAGGCCTAATGCAGCGTAGTTTCCAACAACTACTAAACGAGAGCCGGAAGATCGAAGCTCAGGAAAGGCAACCTGGAGAACACCTTGGAGTGGAACACACCATCTCTCTACACCCCATACCCAATTTGTAGGCCTAATGCAGTGTAGTTTCCAAGAACTACTAAACGAGAGCATGAAGATCGAAGCATTGGCGAGGAAACCTGGGGAACACCTTGGAGTGGAACACACCATCTCTCTACACCCCATACCCAATTTGTAGGCCTAATGCAGTGTAGTTTCCAAGAACTACTAAACGAGAGCCGGAAGATCGAAGCTCAGGAAAGGCAACCTGGAGAACACCTTGGAGTGGAACACACCGTCTCTACACCCCATACCAAATGTGTAGGCCTAATGCAGTGTAGTTTCCAAGAACTACTGAATGAGAGCCGGAAGATCGAAGCTCAGGAAAGGCAACCTGGAGAACACCTTGGAGTGGAACACACCATCTCTCTACACCCCATACCCAATTTGTAGGCCTAATGCAGTGTAGTTTCCAACAACTACTAAACGAGAGCCGGAAGATCGAAGCTCAGGAAAGGCAACCTGGAGAACACCTTGGAGTGGAACACACCATCTCTCTACACCCCATACCCAATTTGTAGGCCTAATGCAGTGTAGTTTCCAACAACTACTAAACGAGAGCATTAAGATCGAAGCAATGGCGAGGAAACATGGGGAACACCTTGGAGTGGAACACACCATCTCTCTACACCCCATACCCAATTTGTAGGCCTAATGCAGTGTGGTTTCCAAGAACTACTAAACGAGAGCCGGAAGATCGAAGCTCAGGAAAGGCAACCTGGAGAACACCTTGGAGTGGAACACACCATCTCTCTACACCCCATACCCAATTTGTAGGCCTAATGCAGTGTAGTTTCCAACAACTACTAAACGAGAGCCGGAAAATCGAAGCTCAGGAAAGGCAACCTGGAGAACACCTTGGAGTGGAACACACCATCTCTCTACACCCCATACCCAATTTGAAGGCCTAATGCAGTGTAGTTTCCAACAACTACTAAACGAGAGCCGGAATATCGAAGCTCAGGAAAGGCAACCTGGAGAACACCTTGGAGTGGAACACACCATCTCTCTACACCCCATACCCAATTTGTAGGCCTAATGCAGTGTAGTTTCCAAGAACTACTAAACGAGAGCCGGAAGATCGAAGCTCAGGAAAGGCAACCTGGAGAACACCTTGGAGTGGAACACACCGTCTCTACACCCCATACCAAATGTGTAGGCCTAATGCAGTGTAGTTTCCAAGAACTACTAAATGAGAGCCGGAAGATCGAAGCTCAGGAAAGGCAACCTGGAGAACACCTTGGAGTGGAACACACCATCTCTCTACACCCCATACCCAATTTGTAGGCCTAATGCAGTGTAGTTTCCAAGAACTACTAAACGAGAGCATGAAGATCGAAGCATTGGCGAGGAAACCTGGGGAACACCTTGGAGTGGAACACACAATCTCTCTACACCCCATACCCAATTTGTAGGCCTAATGCAGTGTAGTTTCAAACAACTACTAAACGAGAGCCGGAAGATCGAAGCTCAGGAAAGGCAACCTGGAGAACACCTTGGAGTGGAACACACCATCTCTCTACACCCCATACCCAATTTGTAGGCCTAATGCAGTGTAGTTTCCAACAACTACTAAACGAGAGCATTAAGATCGAAGCAATGGCGAGGAAACCTGGGCACACCTTGGGGAGGCAGACACCGTTAGTAGGCCCTACCAAAGTTGTACCCCCAATGCAGTTTTAAAATTCCTAGAGGCTGAAAACAAGACTATTGACGCTCAGCTTTTTTCAAAGGAACACAGCTGAATTGAGTGGCGCAGACAGACACAGGTAGTAGGACTTAACCCAAAAATGTGGCTCACTGCAGCTAAAAAAAGTTACAGGGGTACACAAGCAGCAGTGCTCTGGGCAGTGGAGGACAAATTCAATAGTGGACCGCAGACAGACTTTGTACGCCTACCATTAAAAAAAGGATGCTCTATGCAATTAAAAATAGGTTCCAGGGGTCCACGGGCAGCAGTGGTGTGGTCAGTGGACGAGTATTGGAAGGAGGGACTGCAGACAGGCGTAGTAGGCCTAACATAACAAAATTAGGCTGTAGACACTGTAAAATTGGTTCCAGGAGTACACGGGCAGCAGTGGTGTGGTCAGCGGAGGAAAATTGGAATTAGGGACTGCAGACAGACTTTGTAGGCTGTCCCCTGTGGACCATGCATCCAACACATTAACCCAGTGCGCCGTAATGGACACGTAACTTTTTGTGGACATGCCTACTGGTCCATGCGTCTCTTGTCAGGTGCACCTTTCTACTGTTTGATTGCCTGAGTGCTATGACAATGCAGACTTTTTCATGCCGGTGGAGGGCTGGGATGGCTTTTCTCGCAAAAGAAATGTCGACTGGGTAGCTTGAACCGTTGCACAGCGTAGTTCATCTGGGCTTTCTAAATATAAAACAAAGAAAAAAAGGAGGCTACATGCACTTTCAGCTGGGTTCCAGGGGTACACGGCCAGCATTGGTCTGGTCAGTGGAGAACTATTGGAAGGAGTGACCGCAAACAGGCATCGAAGCCCTAACATAATAACACATTGCTGTTGGCAATTTTAAATTGGTTCCAGGGGAACACGGGCAGCAGTGGTGTGGTCAGTGGAGGCCTAGTGGAAGGAGTGACCGCAGACAGGCATCGAAGGCCTAAAATAATAACACATGGCTGTAGGCAATTTTAAATTGGTTCCAGGGGTACACGGGCAGCAGTGGTGTGGTCAGTGGAGGCCTAGTGGAAGGAGTGACCGCAGACAGGCATCGAAGGCCTAAAATAATAACACATGGCTGTAGGCAATTTTAAATTGGTTCCAGGGGTACACGGGTAGCAGTGGTGTGGTCAGTGGAGGCCTAGTGGAAGGAGTGACCGCAGACAGGCATCGAAGGCCTAAAATAATAACACATGGCTGTAGGCAATTTTAAATTGGTTCCAGGGGTACACGGGCAGCAGTGGTGTGGTCAGTGGAGGCCTAGTGGAAGGAGTGACCGCAGACAGGCATCGAAGGCCTAAAATAATAACACATGGCTGTAGGCAATTTTAAATTGGTTCCAGGGGTACACGGGCAGCAGTGGTGTGGTCAGTGGAGGCCTAGTGGAAGGAGTGACCGCAGACAGGCATCGAAGGCCTAAAATAATAACACATGGCTGTAGGCAATTTTAAATTGGTTCCAGGAGTACACGGGCAGCAGTGGTGTGGTCAGTGGAGGCCTAGTGGAAGGAGTGACCGCAGACAGGCATCGAAGGCCTAAAATAATAACACATGGCTGTAGGCAATTTTAAATTGGTTCCAGGGGTACACGGGCAGCAGTGGTGTGGTCAGTGGAGGCCTAGTGGAAGGAGTGACCGCAGACAGGCATCGAACGCCTAAAATAATAACACATGGCTGTAGGCAATTTTAAATTGGTTCCAGGGGTACACGGGCAGCAGTGGTGTGGTCAGTGGAGGCCTAGTGGAAAGAGTGACCGCAGACAGGCATCGAAGGCCTAAAATAATAACACATGGCTGTAGGCAATTTTAAATTGGTTCCAGGGGTACACTGGCAGCAGTGGTGTGGTCAGTGGAGGCATAGTGGAAGGAGTGACCGCAGACAGGCTTCGAAGGCCTAACATAACAAAAATGTCAATACAATGGTATTGTCAGTGGCAGGCATTGAAGGATGTCAGCGTATAGACTAAACATTGGTGGAGCTGTGAGATAATTTTGCAAGTGGTAGAGCACTGTTTGAGCTGGGGGGGGGGAACTGTCTTGTGGCCGGCGGTACAGGCCCAGGGCCCCTCATATTACAACGGTGTGTCTGACGTTGGGTGCGCACCACCACCGCCAGAGACACTTTATTGTACTAGGAGGGACCAAGTGGCAGTGCCGTCGACCAAAAGCGGGCACACCCACCTCTTCAGACAAACAGCACTCTCACGGGTGCTGTCGCCAAGTGTCGATACCACGGCCCCGTGTGGGGAGTTTGGCCATTTAGTGAGGTGTAAACATGTCGTATGCTGGACAATCAGGTGCAGAAAATTACGAGATTGGAAAAGGCATTCAGAATAGTCCACAGGCAAGACCTTTTCATAGAAAAGCTAGGTGTCAGCCGGGCAAGGTGGGGCAAAAGATTTCGAAATCCAGTTGTGGTTCATTTTAATGAAGGTTAGATCATCTACATTTTGGGTAGCCAGACGAGTCCTTTTTTCTGTTAGTATTGAACCTGCAGCACTGAATACTCTTTCTGATAGGACACTAGCTGCCGGGCAAGCAAGCTCCTGCAATGCATATTCTGCCAATTCTGGCCAGGTGTCTAATTTTGATGCCCAGTAATCAAATGGGAATGACGGTTGAGGGAGAACATCGATAAGGGATGAAAAATAGTTTGTAACCATACTGGACAAATGTTGTCTCCTGTCACTTTGAATTGATGCTGCAGTACCTGTCCTGTCTGCGGTCATAGCAAAATCACTCCACAACCTGGTCAGAAAACCCCTCTGGCCAACGCCACTTCTGATTTCTGCCCCTCTAACTCCTCTGGTCTGCTGGCCCCTGCAGCTCGTGTGAGAACGATCACGGGCGCTGTGTGCAGGGAATGCCAGAAGCAAACGGTCAACAAGAGTTGATTGTTTGGTTGCTAATATTAGTTCCAAGTTCTCATGTGGCATTATATTTTGCAATTTGCCTTTATAGCGAGGATCAAGGAGGCAGGCCAACCAGTAATCGTCATCGTTCATCATTTTAGTTATGCGTGTGTCCCTTTTGAGGATACGTAAGGCATAATCCGCCATGTGGGCCAAAGTTCCAGTTCTCAAATCTGCGGTTGTGCTTGGTTGAGGGGCAGTTTCAGGCAAATCCACGTCACTTGTGTCCCTCCAAAAACCAGAACCCGGCCTTGCCGCGCCACCAATTTCCAGTGGCCCCGGAAAAGCGTCCTCATTAAAAATATAATCATCCCCATCATCCTCCTCGTCCTCCTCCTCCTCTTCGCCCGCTAACTCGTCCTGTACACTGCCCTGGCCAGACAATGGCTGACTGTCATCAAGGCTTTCCTCTTCCTCAGCTGCAGACGCCTGATCCTTTATGTTCGTCAAACTTTGCATCAGCAGACGCATTAGGGGGATGCTCATGCTTATTATGGCGTTGTCTGCACTAACCAGCCGTGTGCATTCCTCAAAACACTGAAGGACTTGACACATGTCTTGAATCTTCGACCACTGCACACCTGACAACTCCATGTCTGCCATCCTACTGCCTGCCCGTGTATGTGTATCCTCCCACAAAAACATAACAGCCCGCCTCTGTTCGCACAGTCTCTGAAGCATGTGCAGTGTTGAGTTCCACCTTGTTGCAACGTCTATGATTAGGCGATGCTGGGGAAGGTTCAAAGAACGCTGATAGTTCTGCATACGGCTGGAGTGTACGGGCGAACGGCGGATATGTGAGCAAAGTCCACGCACTTTGAGGAGCAGGTCGGATAACCCCGGATAACTTTTCAGGAAGCACTGCACCACCAGAATTAAGGTGTGAGCCAGGCAAGGAATGTGTTTCAGTTGGGAAAGGGAGATGGCAGCCATGAAATTCCTTCCGTTATCACTCACTACCTTGCCTGCCTCAAGATCTACAGTGCCCAGCCACGACTGCGTTTCTTTCTGCAAGAACTCGGACAGAACTTCCGCGGTGTGTCTGTTGTCGCCCAAACACTTCATAGCCAATACAGCCTGCTGACGTTTGCCAGTAGCTGCCCCATAATGGGAGACCTGGTGTGCAACAGTGGCAGCTGCGGATGGAGTGGTTGTGCGACTGCGGTCTGTGGACGAGCTCTCGTTTCTGCAGGAGGACGAAGAGGAGGAGGAGGGGGTGCAAACGGCTACAGCCAACTGTTTCCTAGACCGTGGGCTAGGCAGAACTGTACCAAACTTGCTGTCCCCTGTGGACCCTGCATCCACAACATTCACCCAGTGTGCCGTGATGGACACGTAACGTCCCTGGCCATGCCTACTGGTCCATGCATCTGTTGTCAGGTGCACCTTGTGCTCACAGATTGCCTGAGTGCATGGACGATGCGCTCTTTAACATGCTGGTGGAGGGCTGGGATGGCTTTTCTGGAAAAAAAGTGTCGACTGGGTAGCTCGTAGCGTGGTACAGCGTAGTCCATCAGGGCTTTGAAAGCTTCGCTTTCAACTAACCGGTAGGGCATCATCTCTAACGAGATTAGTCTAGCTATGTGGGCGTTCAAACCCTGTGTACGCGGATGCGAGGCTAAGTACTTCCTTTTTCTAACCATAGTCTCATGTAGGGTGAGCTGGACTGGAGAGCTGGAGATCGTGGAACTAGCGGGGGTGCCGGTGGGCATGGCAGACTGAGAGACGGTGGGAGATGGTATTGTTGCCGCCGGTGCCCTAGATGCAGTGTTTCCTACTACGAAACTGGTGATTCCCTGACCCTGACTGCTTTGGCCTGGCAAAGAAACCTGCACAGATACTGCAGGTGGTGCGGAAAATGGTGGCCCTACACTGCCGGAAGGGATGTTGCGTTGCTGACTAGCTTCATTGGCCGAGGGTGCTACAACCTTAAGGGACGTTTGGTAGTTAGTCCAGGCTTGCAAATGCATGGTGGTTAAATGTCTATGCATGCAACTTGTATTGAGACTTTTCAGATTCTGTCCTCTGCTTAAGGTAGTTGAACACTAGATATCATGATTAAGGGTGCTTTGCCACCTGAAACGTGTAGATAGATAGTGTTTTTATCCTTATTGTGCTGATGTTTTTATCCTCTGCTTCAATATGAAGTGAATAAAGTACCAAGTTTTTACTTTTCACTGTCTCGTTGAGCTGGATATTTTTTTTTTGCTTTTTGGATTCCCCACGCTTTGACACAGCGTTTCCGTGCTCCGAGTGGAACTGTTACTATGGTGAGCTGGATTTTCTTTTTCGTTACGTTGAACATTTTTGACAGATGACTTTGCGCTGATCAATTGGATGTTGTTTAAAAAAATGCCAGACTGCACTCTTTCTAGCATCGGATACCTTTTCAGGCATTGCAGACTGAGCTTTAACCGGATGGCCACGCTGTCCTCCAACAGGTTTTGGCTTTGCCACGCGTTTTGGGCAAGATACGGGCCCGGCAGATGGAACCTGTTGCGATGTTGATGCCTGCTGCGGCCCCTCCTCCTCCGCTTCAGAACTGCTGCCGCCTGCACCCTGTTCCCCCAATGGCTGCCAATCGGGGTCAAGAACTGGGTCATCTATTACCTCTTCTTGTAGCTCGTGTGCAACTTCGTCTGTGTCACCGTGTCGGTCGGTGGTATAGCGTTCGTGATGGGGCAACATAGTCTCATCAGGGTCTGATTCTTGATCATTACCCTGCGAGGGCAATGTTGTGGTCTGAGTCAAAGGACCAGCATAGTAGTCTGGCTGTGGCTGTGCATCAGTGCACTCCATGTCAGATTCAACTTGTAATGGGCATGGACTGTTAACTGCTTCACTTTCTAAGCCAGGGACGGTATGTGTAAAGAGCTCCATGGAGTAACCCGTTGTGTCGCCTGCTGCATTCTTCTCTGTTGTTGTTTTTGCTGAAGAGGACAAGGAAGCGACTTGTCCCTGACCGTGAACATCCACTAACGACGCGCTGCTTTGACATTTACCAGTTTCACGAGAGGAGGCAAAAGAGCTAGAGGCTGAGTCAGAAAGATAAGCCAAAACTTGCTCTTGCTGCTCCGGCTTTAAAAGCGGTTTTCCTACTCCCAGAAAAGGGAGCGTTCGAGGCCTTGTGTAGCCAGACCACGAACCTGGCTCCACAGCTCCAGACTTAGGTGCAATATTTTTTTTCCCACGACCAGCTGATGCTCCACCACTACCCTCATTACCAGCTGACAATGAACGCCCCCGGCCACGACCTCTTCCACCAGACTTCCTCATTGTTTTAAAAACGTAAACAAACTAACGGTATTTGTTGCTGTCACACAACTTACACGGTGAGCTATAACTTCAGTATGATTTAGCTACCCCTTTACAGGTGAGTGAGACCACAACGAAAATCAGGCACAATGTTACACACTCTGTTGTTGGTGGCAACAAATGAGAGAGATGCCACACACGCAGGACTGTCACTGAAGCACAAATGTAAATATTAATCTCCCACTGATTTGTTTTTTTTTGTTTTTTCAGGGAGACTTTAGGAAAAAAAAAATAATAGAATAAAATGATTTTTTCCGGAAGAATTTAGAAACCAAATAAAATAAAATGATTTTTTCAGGGAGAATTTAGAAAACAAATAAAACAAAAAAAGGCTTTCTATGGCCCACTGAGTGAGAGATGACACACACAGGAGTCAGGAGTGGCACACAAGCCCAGAGGCCAATATTTATCTCCCACTGATTGATGTAGTGATTTTTTCAGGTAGATTTTGGAACCCAAATCAAGCTAAAAAATAATAGGCTTTCTATGGCCCACAATTGGAGAGAGAGAGAGAGAGATGGCACACCCAGGAGTCAAGACTGGCACACAAGCAGAAAGGGCAATATTAATCTCCCACTGATTTGTTTTTTGTTTTTTTTTCAGGGAGACTTTAGGAAAAAAAAATAATAGAATAAAATGATTTTTTCAGGAAGAATTTAGAAACCAAATAAAATAAAATGATTTTTTCAGGGAGAATTTAGAAAACAAATAAAACAAAAAAAGGCTTTCTATGGCCCACTGAGTGAGAGATGACGCACACAGGAGTCAGGAGTGGCACACAAGCCCAGAGGCCAATATTTATCTCCCACTGATTGATGTAGTGATTTTTTCAGGTAGATTTTGGAACCCAAATCAAGCTAAAAAAATAATAGGCTTTCTATGGCCCACAATTGGAGAGAGAGAGAGAGAGAGAGGGCACACCCAGGAGTCAAGACTGGCACACAAGCAGAAAGGGCAATATTAATCTCCCACTGATTTGTTTTTGTTTGCTTTTTTTCAGGGAGACTTTAGGAAAAAAAAATAATAGAATAAAATGATTTTTTCAGGAAGAATTTAGAAACCAAATAAAATAAAATGATTTTTTCAGGGAGAATTTAGAAAACAAATAAAACAAAAAAAGGCTTTCTATGGCCCACTGAGTGAGAGATGACGCACACAGGAGTCAGGAGTGGCACACAAGCCCAGAGGCCAATATTTATCTCCCACTGATTGATGTAGTGATTTTTTTCAGGTAGATTTTGGAACCCAAATCAAGCTAAAAAAATAATAGGCTTTCTATGGCCCACAATTGGAGAGAGAGAGAGAGAGATGGCACACCCAGGAGTCAAGACTGGCACACAAGCAGAAAGGGCAATATTAATCTCCCACTGATTTGTTTTTTGTTTTTTTTTCAGGGAGACTTTAGGAAAAAAAAATAATAGAATAAAATGATTTTTTCAGGAAGAATTTAGAAACCAAATTAAATAAAATTATTTTTTCAGGGAGAATTTAGAAAACAAATAAAACAAAAAAAGGCTTTCTATGGCCCACTGAGTGAGAGATGACGCACACATGAGTCAGGAGTGGCACACAAGCCCAGAGGCCAATATTTATCTCCCACTGATTGATGTAGTGATTTTTTCAGGTAGATTTTGGAACCCAAATCAAGCTAAAAAAATAATAGGCTTTCTATGGCCCACAATTGGAGAGAGAGAGAGATGGCACACCCAGGAGTCAAGACTGGCACACAAGCAGAAAGGGCAATATTAATCTCCCACTGATTTGTTTTTTGTGTTTTTTTCAGGGAGACTTTAGGAAAAAAAAATAATAGAATAAAATGATTTTTTCAGGAAGAATTTAGAAACCAAATAAGATAAAATGATTTTTTCAGGGAGAATTTAGAAAACAAATAAAACAAAAAAAGGCTTTCTATGGCCCACTGAGTGAGAGATGACGCACACAGGAGTCAGGAGTGGCACACAAGCCCAGAGGCCAATATTTATCTCCCACTAATTGATTTATTGATTTTTTCAGGTAGAATTTAGAACCCAAATCAACCAAAAACATAAATAGGCTTTCTATGGCCCACTATTTGTGAGAGAGATGGCACGCTCAGGACTGGCACACAAGCCCAGAGGCCAATATTAATCTCCCACTTTTTATTTTTTTTCAGGGAAAATTTATAAACCCAATAAAAAAAAATAAATAGGCTTTCTATGGCCCACTATCTGAGAGAGAGAGATGGCACGCTTAGGACTGGCACACAAGCCCAAAGGCCAATATTAATCTCCCTTTTTTTTTTCAGGGAGAATTTATAAAACCAAAAAAAAAAAAATAAATAGGCTTTCTATGGCCCACTATTTGTGAGAGAGATGGCACGCTTAGGACTGGCACACAAGCCCAGAGGCCAATATTAATCTCCCACTTTTTTTTTTTGTTCCAGGGAAAATTTATAAACCCAATAAAAAAAAAATAAATAGGCTTTCTATGGCCCACTATCTGAGAGAGAGAGATGGCACGCTTAGGACTGGCACACAAGCCCAAAGGCCAATATTAATCTCCCTTTTTTTTTCAGGGAGAATTTATAAAACCAAAAAAAAAAAATTAAAAATAGGCTTTCTATGGCCCACTATTTGTGAGAGAGATGGCACGCTCAGGACTGGCACACAAGCCCAGAGGCCAATATTAATCTCCCACTTTTTTTTTTTTTGTTCCAGGGAAAATTTATAAACCCAATAAAAAAAAAATAAATAGGCTTTCTATGGCCCACTATCTGAGAGAGAGAGATGGCACGCTTAGGACTGGCACACAAGCCCAAAGGCCAATATTAATCTCCCTTTTTTTTTTCAGGGAGAATTTATAAAACCAAAAAAAATAAATAAATAGGCTTTCTATGGCCCACTATTTGTGAGAGAGATGGCACGCTCAGGACTGGCACACAAGCCCAAAGGCCAATATTAATCTCCCTTTTTTTTTCAGGGAGAATTTATAAAACCAAAAAAAAAAAATTAAAAATAGGCTTTCTATGGCCCACTATTTGTGAGAGAGATGGCACGCTCAGGACTGGCACACAAGCCCAGAGGCCAATATTAATCTCCCACTTTTTTTTTTTTTGTTCCAGGGAAAATTTATAAACCCAATAAAAAAAAAAAAATAGGCTTTCTATGGCCCACTATCTGAGAGAGAGAGATGGCACGCTTAGGACTGGCACACAAGCCCAAAGGCCAATATTAATCTCCCTTTTTTTTTTCAGGGAGAATTTATAAAACCAAAAAAAATAAATAAATAGGCTTTCTATGGCCCACTATTTGTGAGAGAGATGGCACGCTCAGGACTGGCACACAAGCCCAAAGGCCAATATTAATCTCCCTTTTTTTTTTCAGGGAGAATTTATAAAACCAAAAAAAAAAAATAAATAGGCTTTCTATGGCCCACTATTTGTGAGAGAGATGGCACGCTCAGGACTGGCACACAAGCCCAGAGGCCAATATTAATCTCCCATTTTTTTTTTTTGTTCCAGGGAAAATTTATAAACCCAATAAAAAAAAATAAAAAAAAATAAATAGGCTTTCTATGGCCCACTATCTGAGAGAGAGAGATGGCACGCTTAGGACTGGCACACAAGCCCAAAGGCCAATATTAATCTCCCTTTTTTTTTTCAGGGAGAATTTATAAAACCAAAAAAAATAAATAAATAGGCTTTCTATGGCCCACTATTTGTGAGAGAGATGGCATGCTCAGGACTGGCACACAAGCCCAAAGGCCAATATTAATCTCCCTTTTTTTTTTCAGGGAGAATTTATAAAACCAAAAAAAATAAATAAATAGGCTTTCTATGGCCCACTATTTGTGAGAGAGATGGCACGCTCAGGACTGGCACACAAGCCCAGAGGCCAATATTAATCTCCCACTTTTTTTTTTTTTGTTCCAGGGAAAATTTATAAACCCAATAAAAAAAATAATAAATAGGCTTTCTATGGCCCACTATCTGAGAGAGAGAGATGGCACGCTTAGGACTGGCACACAAGCCCAAAGGCCAATATTAATCTCCCACTGATTGATTTATTGATTTTTTCAGGTTGAATTTAGAACCCAAATAAAGCAAAAAAAAAAAAAAAAAATGGGCTTTCTATGGCCCACTGAGTGAGTGATGATGCACACAGGAGTCAGGAGTGGCACACAAGCCCTGAGGCCAATATTTTTCTCCCACTGATTGATGTAGTGATTTTTTCAGGTAGATTTTATAACCCAAATCAAGCAAAAAAATAAATAGGCTTTCTATGGCCCACTGAGTGAGAGATGGCACACACAGGGATGGCACTCTAGCAGAAATGTCAATCTTAATCTCCCACAAAAAACAAAAAAAACAAAACAGGGAGTGTCCAACAATTACTATCTCCCTGCAGTAATCTCAGCCAGGTATGGCAGGCAGCAATAAGGAGTGGACTGATGCACAAATTAAATAAAAAGTGTGGACAAACAAAAAAGATAGCTGTGCAGAAAGGAAGGAACAAGAGGATTTGTGCTTTGAAAAAAGCAGTTGGTTTGCACAGCGGCGTACACACAGCAATGCAGCTATCAGGGAGCCTTCTAGGGCAGCCCAATGAGCTGCAGCGCTGAGGGGAAAAAAAAAAAATGTAGCTTCCACTGTCCCTGCACACCGAAGGTGGTGTTGGGCAGTGGAAATCGCTACAGCACAAGCGGTGTGGTGGTTAATGGACCCTGCCTAACGCTATCCCTGCTTCTGACGAAGCGGCAGCAACCTCTCCCTAAGCTCAGATCAGCAGCAGTAACATGGCGGTCGGCGGGAACGCCCCTTTATAGCCCCTGTGACGCCGCAGACAGCAAGCCAATCACTGCAATGCCCTTCTCTAAGATGGTGGGGACCAGGACCTATGTCATCACGCTGCCCACAATCTGCGTTTACCTTCATTGGCTGAGAAATGGCGCTTTTCGCGTCATTGAAACGCGACTTTGGCGCAAAAGTCGCGTACCGCATGGCCGACCCCGCACAGGGGTCGGATCGGGTTTCATGAAACCCGACTTTGCCAAAAGTCGGCGACTTTTGAAAATGAACGACCCGTTTCGCTCAACCCTACTGGTGATACCTGGTCAGGAGAATTCCTTCAGTGCCATCAGACGTACCATCACTCCCCTTAGTGGCAGAGTGTCATACTGCAACGACCAGGTCTCTGGGGTGCTGCAGTGGCATAATGTACGGTAGCAACTCTGGTTACCACTGATGCCACTTTGATCAAACTCTGATCAAAGTGTGATCAGAATAATTGGACCATTTTTCTTGGATGTGGAGAAAACAGTCGTGTGACTCTACCCCTGTAGTGCAATATAGTTTCGACAATGCAACAGTTCTTACCTCTTATCGCCATTACACATTTTTCTTCTATCAGGTTATATGTGCATTACATTTTTATACAATCTTTGACAGCTTAAACTCATCCAATGTAAAAAGATTTAGAAAATTAGCTCTCTAGCTTAGTAATCACTATGCTTTCCCATTGATTTTTTGTTTCCACTGAATGAACTGAGATCGTAAAATGTACAGGTATTGGAGCAAGACATAGCATTTTATACGACTTGTATAAGCTCAAAGGTATTGTCCCATCTTGAGTACTCCCATCTTATTTGCAGTCCACTTGATAGTAATTACTGCTGTCCAATACAGTTACCTCCAGCAACTCATAAATCAGTGGCGTAAGTAACATGAAGGTTTGTTGCTAATCTGCTGCAGATTGTAACCTC
This sequence comes from Ranitomeya imitator, assembly GCF_032444005.1. Lineage (NCBI taxonomy): Eukaryota > Metazoa > Chordata > Amphibia > Anura > Dendrobatidae > Ranitomeya > Ranitomeya imitator. The sequence continues at coordinate 405,560,399 of NC_091284.1, forward strand.
TGCATTTTAAAAGCAAAATCACAGCACAAAATGACATGCTGCATAATGAAAATGTGCACTGTAGGTCAATTCCCATGCAATTTTCACTTGGCTTTTTCATATTTTTTTATGCAGCTCATGCGTGACATTTGATAAAATCTCACCCAATATGTTGATGGAATCTAGACAGAAACATGGAAGAATGTTCCCAACCTTAAGAACATTCCCATAAATTAGTTAGATATACACATGAGCATCCTCTTAAAGTGGTTATACACATTTAAGGAAACAGGATTGCCCTTCTCCAGAAAGCATGGTGCACATGTGTATGGATTGTTTTTAAAAAAATGATGTGCTACATTTCCACACTTAACCTTTGACAGGTTTGGCACTATTGTTGAAATAGAGGCGTCATGTTTTTGTCATTTTGTAGAACCCTTTAAGGTTTAGAAAAAGTTAAAAGAGAAAAAATAACAGAATGGAAAGTCAAACACAGTTAATCCCAATTGTTTGTAGAAGAACACTTGTAGTTACTATAGAAATTCCGACACTGAGCCAACCGCAAGCATGCACCTGTGCTCATTGGTGACATCTGACTAATCGCAGGGCATTATGGGCAAAGAGATCCTATAAAGTCCACAAAGACCATGGTGCCATGTTGTTTCCACTGTAACATTTTAATGCATAGCAGCAGGATAATACAGTGTGTGCAATAAAGGCTTGTGTCTACAGTGAAGTGTACAGAAATACAGTGAATGATTCCAATATGGCACTTCTGAAAGCAAACCGCATCGAGATTGATTTCATTAGCTGCCCATTAACTAGATTTCCTATATTTCTATTTAAAAAAAAAGTTAAAAGCCGGCTATGTACTTATCACTGATGTGTAAAGATTAAAATGATGATGGACTGTGGCTTTCAAATTATTAAGGAAAAAAACATCATCATGTTTATTTTATCTGCCCATAAAAGTCTAGCAGTTCTCCATGAATATGCAAACTGATTTGGTTTAATTAGCATGATTGGCTTTTGCAGGAGCAGAGTCGAATGTGTTTAGAGGGATATGAGGCAATCGCTAATGAGGTCAGGGTAATGGGCTTGTAAAAGAAAGCTTCAACTGCTGGTCCATCTGCTACACAACCAACATAAAATCATACAGTATGTCTCTATTGAATCTTTTCTGTGATTGTAAGAGGAGCAGCGCAGAAGTGGGAATGATAATGAGCTGCCATAAACATGTTGAATGGGCAAGCAAAGGTTGATACTCTCTGTGCTGGAGGGTTGCTCATTTCTGGAAAGCTAAACAAACATTACATCCCATTCAGTCAACAGAAGAGACCTTGTTGCTAAAAAAACATGGCCACCACATCCTACTCTAGACAATTAGACAAGACAATTATATCCGTCAATAAAGCGCTGCTTTTATTGTCTTAAAGTAGTGTTTTCCAACTGCAGTCCACAAGAGCCACCAACAGATCATGATTTCAGGATTTCCTTAGTATTCCACAGATGATAATAATTCCTTCACCTGTGCAATATTAAGGAAATCTTGAAAACATGATCTATTAGTGGCCTTTGAGGACTGCAGTTGGGGAACACTGTCTTATGGCCACTTCACAAGACCAGTTTTTACACGTCACGTGCAAATACAGACACACGCACACCCATTGTATTCGGTGGTGATGTGCTGATCAGGTTTTCACAAGACCAAGTGATGCTGATGGGAGTTGGAGTTGGAGTCAGCACCCCGCTATTTGTGTATATTGTGTATTGCCTTTCTTGAAAAGTATAATGTTACTTGTTATATATATTAGATTCCTAAAAGGGCGTTGATCCAGGGAACTAGTCTGATTGCCGTATGTGGAGTCGGGAAGGGATTTTTTCCCCCAATGTGGAGCTTACTCTTTGCCACATGGGTTTTTTTGCCTTCCTCTGGATCAACATGTTAGGGCATGTTAGGTTAGGCTATGGGTTGAACTAGGTTTAAAGTCTTCCTTCAACCTTAATAACTATGTTACTATGTTCCCAGAGTATTAATATCAGCTCTCAGCTGTGTGCATAGCCTTTACTGGTTATTATAGGGGTGACCCCCAAAAAAGCTGATTAGGAAAATGAAGAAGAACCCCCACATCATTTTTTTTAAATTATTTTTTTATTTAAACAATAAATACAAGTACCGATGCGCCTTGATAATGCTGACAGCTGAGGGTTACAGCACCCAGCTGTGAGTTCTGACAGGCTGGTTATCAAAAACACAGGGTAACCCGTGCTATTTTTTTTTATTATTTATTTAGAGCGCAGGCATCGGCTGATGAATACTCCCATCAGCTGCACCTGCTCTCGCTGTTATTAGCGGCAGCGGGCGTAGGCTGATAGAAGCAGTAGTCCAATCAGCTGAAGCTAGTGACCGGAGGTACACATTTTACCTCCGATCATAGCTGCAAGCTCATGCTATCATTTGATAGCCTGGGAACCACGGCTGTCTGACCAGCAGTAATGATTTTACTGCCGATCAGATGCAGTGTTTGCCTCGCTGTCATGCACATGACAGTGTGGCAAACACTGGATGTTAGGGACCAACATTCAAGTGAATGGGGTTTGGGTACGGGTACTGTTCTAGTACCCTGAACATCCCGGAGTCCGCCCATCTCCAATGATAAGCTGCAGTATGTGTTTCCTAATATTCTAACTGAAGTATTAAACAATATTTTGCAGATACTATAATTTTAATATAATAAACTAGAGATTTAATATAAAGCAAACAGTACATCTTGTTCATACTTGTAAAACCATAAAAAATTCAGGCAAAACAAACAATAAAATGTAACATCTGTGGTATTAAAACTTTATGAGACTTGTTTTGGTTACATTTATAAGCAGACAATTGAATGTGTGTTTAATACATCATGCAGCAGTCACTATTGTAAGAAATGAACATTGTGCTATGTGTAAAAGCAAATGATACAAGAAACCAAAAAGCTGCAAAATTTAAATTTACATTAAATTGACAATAACTGTTGCTGTTATTTATCTGACGCAGTTCAAGTGCCTAGTTTCTTTTCCGTGTGGCAGCCTCATTTTGTGCTAGCCCATGCTGGGTTACTGTATTGCTCTCAACCATGCTGGATGTAGTGAGACTGTCCAGCTGAATCGGGAGCTCAGGGCTATGTCCCACTTTTCACTCAAGTTATCTAAGCTGACTCATGTAGTGAAGGCTTCACTCGCCTTCCCATCTTTAGTGCCAGTGTTCTGTGCTCTCCATTTTTCCTCCTCCACTCATGACTCGATGGGCTGTGATCAGCCTCTCAATGCTCTGTTTAGACTTACAGTCATTTAAATAAATAGCTCTTCTCTCCTCAAGAATCAAATCCACAATCTGTATCACTGGATGCAGAACAGGAGAATTTTCCATCCTTTAATGTACAATGTATTTTACTACACTACAGGCTCAATGTATTGGTATATAGATATACATCTGTATCTACCAGTGCATTTCTATGTCCCTGTATTTTAGAGGTCAGACTTTTTTTCATATAAAATTACTACAAAATAATGACAAACAGTTGCATTGATGACATTTTCAATGTACTTTTTAATTATTATTTTTAATGAACAACACAAATAAGAAAATAACAGACATATTTGGTGTCCTTGTAACCGTAACAACCCATGCAATACAGTCAACAGATCAGTAAATGTCATAAAAAAAGTATGATTGATTTTTTTCTCCATCGAACCCATTAAAAATGTAATAACAATGTAACACTGAGGCACACGTTAATCCTGCATTTTTCTGCAGCGCCAATAACAATCTTTTTCCAGTTATTGCATTTATGCTGCCGTTTTCTTATATTTTTCCCTTATTTGATACATATTTAGTGCAGAATTGAAGTTGTGTTTATTAATGCTTTTTTTCATAGCCCAGAAAAGCTTTAGTTTTGCACATAAAAATGTAACAGTTTTTTTACATGCATTTTTTTTCAAACTCAACAAAGAAGCTTATAGTGAAAAAATGCACCAAAACTGCACAGTTCTGCAGCATGTTTAGACGCACAATGGGCAGGAATTGTCATGAAAGCACATCCACTTTGCTTAAACAGTTAGGATGTATTCACACATATTATCAAAAAAGTGTCCAAAACAGTTGCGCTAATGGCACTTTGAATAGAACATTAAACACATACTCCAGTATAAAATTGTCATACGGAATGAAGAAGAGAACCATCAGATAAAAATCAATAATTATTTATTTAGAAACTTGTTATATTATAATTTAAAAGCTCACAGAGTGCCCAGTTAAAGTGGGAGACCACAAAATACAGAAAGGTGAATCGGTCACTGCAAATATGAAAAAGTAAGGCTTGGGATAGTATCATATTTAAATTAAAGTCAAGAGACTTCCTATATTAATATGTCCTATAAGTAAGTAACCAATACTTACCAGTACAATAAATAGAAACAATCTATCCCAAGAGAGAAGAAAATGAAGAGAATGGAAATAGCAGTGAAAGCTGGCTCAAGGACCAGCCTCCAATATTACAAGTAAAGAATGTCTACGTATGACTGGTAGAGTCAAATGGCTGAAATACCAATCTAATGATATGAGTACACAAACCCTAAAGAATCCAATTACAGCCATAAAGACAATCACTATTAAACAATCACTATTAAACATGAATAAATATGAAATGCAGCCGCATTACAGAAATGCCAGTATGCAAAAATGCAAAAGTTGGTATACTACCTATAAAGATAAATGACAGGAGAACAGGACATGACTATCCGAATCGAGTGGTGCCCCGTGAACACCAACGCGCGTTTCGCCTCTTGCTTTTCCTAGGGGCCTTACCATTTTATCTATGAATTGACTGACTTACCTTTCTGTATTTTGTGGTGTCCCCTTTGAACAGGACACTGTGTAGACTTACAAACTAACTATGAAACAAGGGTACAAACCAGTTTTACAAAAGAAAACACCCCCCATAAAAATATATACTTTATTAAATTACCAAGAAAAACATACCCTAAGGGAAAAACAAATAGCCTAAAAGGTGGGTAGGTCAAAGAGACTGATGAAACGGGAGATATATTCCCCACATAGGACTAGATCAATGATGATTTTAGTCAAAAAAACCTCAAAAAGTGATTAGAGGTATCCCCATCCACATGTAGTAGCACCAGTGAAATACCAGTGTAATTATTTAATTATATAGATGTGCAGATGTAAGTGCCATTTCCCTAAGCACTATAAAGTACCTGTAAATACTTATGCCTACCTAGATGCGGAGGTTGGCACCCTAAGAGGTTCGAGAATGGTGCCCCCGCTCGTGCGATGGCTTTCCCTAGTCTCCTAATCAATCAGTATTTACAGGTATTGTATAGTGCTTAGGGAAATGGCACTTACATCTGCACATCTATATAATTAAATAATTACACTGGTATTTCACTGGTGCTACTACATGTGGGTGGGGATACCTCTAATCACTTTGCAATAATCAGAGAAGATTCTTATGTCATGGTTTGGTGTGCAAAACGTGCAGATAAAAAGCAGCATTTACTGTGTATGTGAACACAGCCCTAACTGTCCAAGCAACGCGGATGTGACTTAATGAAAACTCCTGCCCACTGTGTGTCCAAAGACGCTGCTGAACTGAGCAGTTTGGGTGCATTTATTCTCAATAAGCTTCTATGTTGAGTTTGAAAAAAATGCGTGCAAAAAAATGTTTTTACATTTTTGCGTGCAAAATCAAAGCTTTTTTATACTATGAAAAAGCATTGGTAAATGCTGCATCAGATCTGCACCATAACACATCAAATAATGGGAATAATGCATAAAAATTTGAGAAGAAATGCAACAACAAGAGATTCTTATGATATAGTTTACTGTGGACACCTGATCAAAACATGCAGATAAAAAGTAGAACTTTTTACTCTGTGTGAACACAGCCTTCCTGATGTGTTTGGCAAAATGGCACATAAGAAAACAACAGTTCTTCTTAAAAAAAACAAAACAAGATCTCATATAGTGAAGTTAACGAAAAAATGAAAAGGTTCTGGTTGCTACAACTACGAATAAATGAGCAAAAAATAAATTCATAGATCCAAATCATCCTGGATGAAGCGGGACAGTCCTGGATTTGGGTCTGCACTCTGCAGTCTCAAGAGTTGGATGACTGTCACTAACTGCTACCATTCCTCTTCTGACATATCCTCCTGCAAGGGAAGAAAGAAATGGTAAATTCTTGGGTGGACACTGTCAGCTTGGGGTCCCTGTGCAGGAAATGTGTCTGGGCCCCCTCCTTGTATGGCAGCAAAGATATATATATATATATATATATATATATATATATATATAAATAAATAAAGACGGGGGCAGGAGTAGGGCGCAGCTAGAGGAAGTCCCCTCATGACTGCTTTTGGCCGGGCGGTCTTTTTGAATAATGCCATGGGTCGTGATAAGAGGTTTGCAGTGGGGGAGGAGCTATAAGGAGGGGGGACTTGGGAGGAAAAGTGCGGGAAAACCACCATTCCATCCCATATTCCAGGCTGGGGCAGACCCGGGCAGACCCACCCACCCTCCCTTTTTGCTTTTTTGCCTGGGGGGGTTTTATGGGGGGGAATTGTCATGTATATTTTATATATCGATATGTTTATGTAAGTTATGTAAAAAAAAAGGGGTATGGGCGTATTCTTTATATGCGTTTGAGGGAGGAATGTTGGGTATCAGTTTGTATATCTTTATTTGTGTTATTGTCACAGTGGCAGTGTGGTGGGGGGGGTGGGGGTTCTTGGAGTTGACACTGATTGGTAGAGGAAGGAATTGGAACATAATTACAGGCAATTTAAAATGTTGTGGGGTTTGATCTGGCATTTTGGTATGGGCTCTGGACAGGGTTTTACCCTGGGAGCTGTTGGTGGTTTTTCTCGTCCCGGAATGGGATGTACGGTGCCCTCGAGCTGGTGATGTACAGCTGAGGGTAATATGGTGGTCGATCTTCTTTTTGGGGGGTTTTGCCAGATCTTTTTGCTCCAAGAACCCTCCCCTCGAATTTATATATTGATTTTATTACTGTTTATGTTATTTTTGTTAATAAAAGTTGGCCGTTGTGGCCAAAATATCCAAAAAGAATATAATTGGTTGTGTTTTTATTTAAGGAATTGGTTGGGACAGTGGGTCAGGGTTTGGTGGTTTAGGATTACACACGAAGGAAAAGACCGTACTTGGCATACGCGGTCAAGAAAAAAATTGGAACAGCATCAAAGTATTACCTCAGATAATATGCAGAGTTTTCCCAACTAATAATAATAATCCAATATTTACCAACAATAAAGTAAAAACAGGAAAACAGCACCAAAAAAAGAAAAAAAGTGGACCTTATTTCCCAATGGCGTGGCTTCAGATGTATTATCCTTTCTCCTTGTTTTCCTTTCTTTCCTTTTATATATATACTACTGATTTCTTGTGGCATCCACACTGTCTTAAGGATGATTTAAAACATGAAAAGGAGTAGAAAAACATTACCACAGTAAACTTTAGTGTCCTCAAAGTCTGTCAACAGTGACATTGATGCATTTTTCATGGCATTGGGAAGATAGAATGTCTTCAACTCTCCTGGAAAGTTAAACTCTTTCCTTTTGTTAGCCTCTGGGAGTCATGAGAGCTGCATCCAGTTTTTAACAAGACATTGGATTTGTCTTTGGCAATAATGTGAAATTGAGATCTTAACATTGTAGCTGTTGGAATTCTAGTGTACATCAAATATATATATATATATATATATATATATATATATATATATATATATATATACAGTGGGGCAAAAAAGTATTTAGTCAGTCAGCAATAGTGCAAGTTCCACCACTTAAAAAGATGAGAGGCGTCTGTAATTTACATCATAGGTAGACCTCAACTATGGGAGACAAACTGAGAAAAAAAAATCCAGAAAATCACATTGTCTGTTTTTTTAACATTTTATTTGCATATTATGGTGGAAAATAAGTATTTGGTCAGAAACAAAATTTCATCTCAATACTTTGTAATATATCCTTTGTTGGCAATGACAGAGGTCAAACGTTTTCTGTAAGTCTTCACAAGGTTGCCACACACTGTTGTTGGTATGTTGGCCCATTCCTCCATGCAGATCTCCTCTAGAGCAGTGATGTTTTTGGCTTTTCGCTTGGCAACACGGACTTTCAACTCCCTCCAAAGGTTTTCTATAGGGTTGAGATCTGGAAACTGGCTAGGCCACTCCAGGACCTTGAAATGCTTCTTACGAAGCCACTCCTTCGTTGCCCTGGCGGTGTGCTTTGGATCACTGTCATGTTGAAAGACCCAGCCACGTTTCATCTTCAATGCCCTTGCTGATGGAAGGAGGTTTGCACTCAAAATCTCACGATACATGGCCCCATTCATTCTTTCATGTACCCGGATTAGTCGTCCTGGCCCCTTTGCAGAGAAACAGCCCCAAAGCATGATGTTTCCACCACCATGCTTTACAGTAGGTATGGTGTTTGATGGATGCAACTCAATATTCTTTTTCCTCCAATCACGACAAGTTGTGTTTCTACCAAACAGTTCCAGTTTGGTTTCATCAGACCATAGGACATTCTCCCAAAACTCCTCTGGCTCATCCAAATGCTCTCTAGCAAACTTCAGACGGGCCCGGACATGTACTGGCTTAAGCAGTGGGACACGTCTGGCACTGCAGGATCTGAGTCCATGGTGGCGTAGTGTGTTACTTATGGTAGGCCTTGTTACATTGGTCCCAGCTCTCTGCAGTTTATTCACTAGGTCCCCCCGCGTGGTTCTGGGATTTTTGCTCACCGTTCTTGTGATCATTCTGACCCCACGGGGTGGGATTTTGCGTGGAGCCCCAGATCGAGGGAGATTATCAGTGGTCTTGTATGTCTTCCATTTTCTAATTATTGCTCCCACTGTTGATTTCTTCACTCCAAGCTGGTTGGCTATTGCAGATTCAGTCTTCCCAGCCTGGTGCAGGGCTACAATTTTGTTTCTGGTGTCCTTTGACAGCTCTTTGGTCTTCACCATAGTGGAGTTTGGAGTCAGACTGTTTGAGGGTGTGCACAGGTGTCTTTTTTTACCGATAACAAGTTTAAACAGGTGCCATTACTACAGGTAATGAGTGGAGGAAAGAGGAGACTCTTAAAGAAGAAGTTACAGGTATGTGAGAGCCAGAAATCTTGATTGTTTGTTTCTGACCAAATACTTATTTTCCACCATAATATGCAAATAAAATGTTAAAAAAACAGACAATGTGATTTTCTGGATTTTTTTTTCTCAGTTTGTCTCCCATAGTTGAGGTCTACCTATGATGTAAATTACAGACGCCTCTCATCTTTTTAAGTGGTGGAACTTGCACTATTGCTGACTGACTAAATACTTTTTTGCCCCACTGTATATATATATATATATATATATATATATATCTATAATATAACGCTGGAAGCGTCACTCTGTCCAAAGCCTTTATAGACTGCGCAGGCGCAAGCGCCGGCGCAGTCTGGCCCCCACAGAGTGACGCTCCCAGGAGATCGCGGTATGCGTAAACACTGAACGCATACCGCGATCTCCACCGGAGAGTCAGGGACCGTGGTCGCGCCAGGAGGGAGGGTAAGTATATTCACCTATCCTCCGTTCCAGCGCTGCATGCGGCTCCGTCTCCCGGCTCCTCTGCTGTGACAGAGTCCAGTCACAGGCAGAGGAGCCGGAGTGTGTGTTCAAGAAAATGGCGCCGGAAAGCGCGGACTGCGCAGGCGCCGATTCCTGCTGCCGGAATCGGCGCCTGCGCAGTCCGCGCTTTCCGGCGCCATTTTCTTGAAGACACACCCCGGCTCCACTGCAGGTGTGTCTTCAAGAAAATGGCGCCGGAGAGCGCGGACTGCGCAGGCGCCGATTCCTGCTGCCGGAATCGGCGCCTGCGCAGTCCGCGCTTTCCGGCGCCATTTTCTTGAAGACACACCTGCAGTGGAGCCGGACGATAGGTGAGTATGGTATTTTTTTTTTTTTTATATGGCAGCAGCATACGGGGGCATATAATACAATAGTGGCGCAGGATGGGAGCAGCACATGACAGAACGGGCGCAGGATGGCAGCAGCGCATGACAGAACGGGCGCAGGATGGCAGTAGCACATGACAGAACGGGCGCAGGATGGCAGCAGCACATGACAGAACGGGCGCAGGATGGCAGCAGCACATGACAGAACGGGCGCAGGATGGCAGCAGCGCATGACATAACGGGCGCAGGATGGCAGCAGGATGGGAGCAGCACATGCCAGAACAGGTGCAGGATGGGAGCAGCACATGACAGAACGGGCGCAGGATGGGAGCAACACATGACAGAACGGGCGCAGGATGGGAGCAGCACATGACAGAACGGCGCAGGATGGCAGCAGCACATGAAAGAACGGGCGCAGGATGGCAGCAGCACATGACAGAACGGGCGCAGGATGGCAGCAGCACATGACATAACGGGCGCAGGATGGCAGCAGGATGGAGCAGCACATGACAGAACGGGCGCAGGATGGCAGCAGCGCATGACAGAACGGCGGCGCAGGATGGGAGCAGCACATGACAGAACGGGCGCAGGATGGCAGCAGCGCATGACAGAACAGGCGCAGGATGGCAGCAGCGCATGACAGAACGGGCGCAGGATGGCAGCAGCACATGACAGAACGGGCGCAGGATGGCAGCAGCACATGACAGAACGGGCGCATTATGGCAGCAGCACATGACAGAACGGGCGCAGGATGGCAGCAGCACATGACAGAACGGACGCAGGATGGCAGCAGCGCATGACAGAACGGGCGCAGGATGGCAGCAGCGCATGACAGAACGGGCGCAGGATGGCAGCAGCACATGACAGAACGGGCGCAGGATGGCAGCAGCACATGATGGAGACCATATACCAATATAAATGCTCGCCACCCGGGCGTAGAACGGGTTCAATAGCTAGTATATATATATATATATATATATATATATAAACTAGCTGAAGATCCCGGCATTGCCCAGGCATAGTAACTAACTGTGGCTAGTTATAACAAATGGCAATGATTATATTGCACATAAAAACATTTCACATCATATATTCAACACTACAGATTTGCAACACAAATTAACTAAATGATTACCCAAGTATTGATAGTATTTTATTTTCAACTCATTAAAGAGCCTTTTGGATAAACATCATTTTTGGTTTTTCCTTCTGATGCAAAGATGAACAGATTTTTGGCAGTTCCAACTCTTGAATAGGCCACGTAAAGTTGACCATGAGATTGCAAATCGATCCCTACTACTTTCAAGGACTGTCCCTGAGCCTTGTTAATGGACATTGCAAATGACAGTCGAAGTGGAAAAGGGAGGTATTTAAAATCAGATGGAATGAGTGGAATTCTTGGAATGAAAGGTCCTCTCCTTTGGCACATCCTGTTGCTGAGCTGTGTATCTAATCCTATCCTGTGTGATACCATCTGCTGAGCTGTGTATCTAATTCTGTCCTGTATGATACTGTCTACTGAGTTGTGTACCTAATCTTATCCTGTGTGATACTGTCTCCTGAGCTGTGTATCTAATCCTACCTGTGTGATGCTGTCTGCTGAGCTGTGTATCTAATCCTCTCCTGTGTTATACTGTCTCCTGAACTGTGTATCTAATCCTATCCCGTGTGTTACTGTCTGCTGAGCTGTGTATCTAATCCTATCCTATGATGCTGACGGCTGATATGTGTATCTAATCCTATCCCGTGTGATACTGTCTGCAGAGCTGTGTATCTAATCCTGTCCTGTGTGTTACTGTCTGCTGAGCCATTTATCTAATTCTATCCTGTGTAATACAGTCTGCTGAGCCATGTCTCTAATCCTATCCTGTGTGATACTGTCTGCAGAGCCGTGTATCTAATCCTATCCTGTGTGATACTCTATGCTGAGCCATGTATCTAATCCTATCCTGTGTGACACAGTCTTCTGAGCCATGTATCTAATCCTATCCCGTGTGACACTGTCTGCTGAGCCATGTATCTAATCCTATCCTGTGTTATACAGTCTCCTGAGCCATGTATCTAACCATATCATGTGTGATACAGTCTGCTGAGCCGTGTATCTAATCCTATCCTGTGGTACTGTCTGTTGAGCCATGTATCTAATCCTATCCTGTGTTATACTGTCTGATGAATAGTAGAATTTTGTGCTACTCAGCAGAGTACCCCACCCATGAAGCAAGCTACACCGCCTGTTTATCTAATTACTAATTTTTAACAGCATCTGGCCCAGGAAATCCTTTTGGGCCTAGTAGCAATTTCTGCTACTCAGCAGAGTACCCCACCCATGAAGCAAGCTACACCGCCTGTTTACCTAAGTACTATTTTTTAACAGCATCTAGCCCAGGAAATCCTTTTGGACCTAGTAGAATTTTGTGCTACTCAGCAGAGTACCCCACCCATAAAGCAAAGCTACACCACCTGTTTACCTAAGTAATATTTTTTAACGGCATCTAGCCCAGGAAATCCTTTTGGGCCTAGTAGAATTTTGTGCTACTCAGCAGAGTACCCCACCCATGAAGCAAGCTACAACGCCTGTTTATCTAATTACTAATTTTTAACTGCATCTAGCCCAGGCAATACTTTGGGCCTTGTAGCAATTTCTGCTACTCAGCAGAGTACCCCACCCATGAAGCAAGCTACACCGCTTTCTTCCTTTCTCAATCTAACCCCTCGGCTCTGGGGTGTCCACTCTCCCTCCAGCTTTTTCCTTCTCACAGGTGGACTATTGCATGTATTCACACTGTGTCGAATCATTTGGGCCCAGGCATAAGAAGTCGTCGAGGTAACAAATAATATGTGCCGCCTTTGAAACGTCCATGACGACCTATTCGAGGAAGCAACTAAATGCCTCAAATAGTGAGCATGATATGGAGCACCCCATGGGCAAACAGCGATCTATGTAGTATGCTCCTTCACAGAAGCAGCCCAATGGGAGGACACTATTCGGAGGCACAGGTAGTAACCGGAATGCCCCCTGGCCATTAAGTTGCCCCTTCCCAACTTCTTGACCCGCCTGATTGCCTTGTCAAAGGAGGTATAGTACATAGTACTGTACTTGGTTCCGCGTCGATGTTGTCGTTTACTGACCTGCCCCTTGAATATGACATTCTACCTAAAGATTTTTTTTTTTTTGTCACGACATCTGGGTGTTGGTAGGGTGATTTTAGATTTTTACTCCAGCCTTTCTTGATGTTAGAAAGGCATTGACATGCCTATATCTCTTTCTCCACCTCCTTTTACTCCTCCACCTCTTTTCTTTTCGCATGACTATATTAAGTTGTGACTTTTCCATTTGTTTGTTGTGTCTTCTGAGCAGTTTGTCAGCTATTGGACACCTTTTAAGGTGTTTTCTATGTGTTTTCTATGTGTTTGTATGTGTTTGTTTTTGCCTGCCATTGGTTTCAATGGGGTTCGACTGTGTTCATCGAACGTTCGACAAACATTCGTCGAACACGCCCCAGTTTGACTAACCGAACCGAACTCGAACACTAGAGGGGTGGCTCAACACTACCAGTGAGTCACCATACTGTGCACACCTGACCCCCTACATTGACTTACACATTTATTTATCAAATGTTTGACCTGTTCCTATGGAAAAAGTTTAGCAACTGTAGGACAGGTCCTGTATGAACATTATAACACATTCAAAGTCGCTGAAAAGATTGTCTCTTTCTTACTCAGAGATGCAGTGGTGATGAATAGAGAACTTGTTCGGAAAACTTTTGCCAATCTCAAATTTGGAATGAACGTAGTACATTCCAATTTGTGTTTTCACAAGAAATTTTACTCAAAGTCTGCAAAATTCAGTCACAGTTCGGAAAATCATCACATTTCCACTAATGCTTTTGTTATGACTTTAGTTAGGATAGTGGAGCTGTATGATGAGTGGTGGGACAGGGGGCATGTTTGATGATGGGAGAAGGTGTGTCTAAGTCAGAGGAGCTACAGACAGCTGTCTGTGGATGGATACCATGCTTGGCATAGGTGGTTTTCCTTTATTGGATGTTTTCCTTTATTGGATGCTGCCCTTCCCTTGGTTGTGATGGTGTCTCCGCAGCTCCTTTACAAGCATTTGCATATTTGGGGGCAGTGTTCTAGATCACTGCGTTGAGAAACACGTGATGGTGTCTCCACGGTGTTGGATGTTTTGGTCTCCACAAGGTCAATCATCCGTGCCTTTATAGACAATCTGCAGAGGTGGCGCCCCACTCACTATTGTTTGCCCCTTTCTAAATGCCACAATGATTGAGGAGAACCACAGATGGGCCATTCTGCATAGCTGTTCACAAATTATATTAAATGGGCATCAGAGGTCTTCTCCAAAGATTCACAGAATCCAGAGGAGGAAAGCATTGTTTTTTCATGTTGGATCAGAGGTCGGATGAAGTAGGGTCTGATCAAAATCCAGACCCTTCTCAACAGATGTTAACCATCGGGGGGTGGAGGTGATCTTGATGAGACTCAGATACCTGATGTGCATGAGGACTGTAATGTCGTGTCAAAGGAGCAAGAGGAGGAGGGTAACTCTCATGGTGAAGAGTGTGACAACAGAGAGGATGACGATGAGGTTGTACATAGTGGGCCATTTATATGGATACACCTAAAAAAAAGTGGGAATGGTTGGTGATATCAACTTCCTGTTTGTGGCACATTAGTATATGGGAGGAGGAAAACTTTTCAAGATGGGTGGTGACCATAGTGGCCATTTTGAAGTTGGCCATTTTGGATCCAACTTTATTTTTTACAATGGGAAGAGAGTGATGTGACATATCAAACTTATTGAGAATTTGACAAGAAAAACAATAGTGTGCTTGGTTTTAACATAACTTTATTTTTTCATTAGTTATTTACAAGTTTATGACCACTTATAAAATGTGTTCAAAGTGCTGCCCATTTTGTTGAATTGTTAATGCAACCCTCTTCTCTCACTCTTGACACACTGACAGCAACACCGCATAAGAAATGCTAGCACAGACTTCCAGTATCCATTGTTTCAAATGCTGCACATGTCGTATCTTCACAGCATAGACAATTGCCTTCAGATGACCCAAAAGATAAAACTCAGGGAATGTGCCATCCTCAGTACATAAAGAGGGCAACACATCATCATGTAGCAATTTCAGATATCCAGTGGCATTGAGGTTTCCATTGATGAAGAATGGTGCCACTATCTTTGGACCCCATATACCACACCATACCATCAATTTTTGTGTTCCAACAGTCTTGGAGGGATCTATCCACTGTGGGTTAGTGTCAGACCAATAGCGATGGTTTTGTTTGTTAACTTCACCATTCACAAAAAAGTTTGCTTCATCACTGAAGATAGCCCATTCCCTGAGTTTTTCCAGCAAGATGGCGCACCACCACATTATGGGTGTCAGGTCCAAGCATTCCTACATTTCCTGGAAAGTGGATTGGTCATCGTGGGCCTGTTGAATGGCCACCAGGGTCTCCCGATCTGACCCCATTAGACTTTTATCTTTGCAGTCATCTGAAGGCAATTGTCTATGCTGTGAAGATACCACATGTGCAGCATCTGAAACAATGGATAATGGAAGCCTGTGCTCAGGGCCATATTTGCCACTAGGCACTTGAGGGCACGTGCCTAGGGCGGGATGATGTGGGTGGGCGGCACCTGAGCAAGTTTTTCTCTGCTTTTTTTAAATTAAAGTCCGGAATCACCTCTTGACCGCACATAATCACCCCTTGACCGCCCACTTGAAGACGTCATACTCACCTACTCCAGCGATGCCTGGTCTCAGTGCCGGCAGCTCGTCCTGTGTAAGTGGTCACGTGCTACCGCTCATAAAGGTGATGAATATGGACGCATATTCATGACTTTAATGAGCGTTACCAATTACCGCTCAAGCAGGAAGAAGGTGCTGCATCCGCGCCGGGACAGAGCTGGAGGAATGTTCGGCGTGGTGTGGAAAAGGTGAGTATGATAGCCAGGGAGGATGAGGGGAGGATGAAGGAGGACAAGTAGCCAAGCCATGCAAGATGGGAGCGGGGCGCCGATGAGCCATGCATACAGGAAGGAGTGGAGAGATGAGCCATGCATACAGGGAGGGGGGAAAGATGAGCCATGCAAGATGGGAGCGGGGAGCCGATGAGCCATGCATACAGGGGGAGAGATGAGCCATGCAAGATGGGAGCAGGGAGCCGATTAGCCATACATACAGGAGGGGGGAGATGAGCCATGCAAGATGGGAGCGGAGAGCGGATGAGCCATGCATACAGGGAGGGAGGAGAGAAGAGCCATGCAAGATGGGAGCGGGGAGCAATGAGCCATGCATACAGGGAGGGGAGATGAGCCATGCATACAGGGAGGGGAGATGAGCCATACATGCAGGGAGGGGGGAGATGAGCCATGCATACAGGATGGGGGGCAGATGAGCCATCCATACAGGGGGGAGATGAGCCATCCATACAGGGAGGGGGATGAACCATGCATACAGGGAGGGGGAGATGACCCATGGATATAGGGGGTGGAGATGAGCCATGCATGCAGGGAGGGGGAGATGAGCAATGCATATGGGGGGGAAATGAGCCATGCATATAAGAGGGGGGCATTATTCAGTGAGGAGCATCATATGCAGCCATTATACAGTATTGAGCATCAGTGGGGCCATTATACAGTATGGAGCATCATGTGCGGCCATTATACAGTTTGGAGCATCATGTGGGGCTATTATACAGTATGAAGCATCATGTGGGACCATTATACAGTATGGAGCATCATGTGGGGCTATTATACAGTATGGAGCATCATGTGGGGCCTGTTGTGAATTCTGTGGTCAAGCTCCCTCCTGTGGTCGTGAGTGGTACTTTGGCTGGTTCTGTCTATGGGCTTCCTCTGGTGGATGTGAGTGGGGCTGCGGCTTCTGGGTTTCCTTCCTCAGGTGACGAGGTTAAGTCGTTAGGTGCTGCTCTATTTAACTCCACCTAGTTCTTTGTTCCTTGCCTCCAGTCAATGATCCAGTGTTGGTCTTGCTCTCTCCTGGATCGTTCTTGTGGCCTGTCTTCACTGCATAAGCTAAGTTCTGCTTGTGTTTCTTGGTTTGCTATTTTTTCTGTCCAGCTTGCTATTTTGGTTCGTCTTGCTTGCTGGAAGCTCTGGGACGCAGAGGAAGCACCTCCGTACCGTTAGTCGGTGCGGAGGGTCTTTTTGCGCCCTCTGCGTGGTTGTTTGTAGGTTTTTGTGCTGACCGCAAAGCTATCTTTCCTATCCTCTGTCTATTTAGTAAGTCGGGTCTCACTTTGCTAAAATCTATTTAATCTCTGTGTTTGTATTTTCATCTTTACTCACAGTCATTATATGTGGGGGGCTGCCTTTTCCTTTGGGGAATTTCTCTGAGGCAAGGTAGGCTTATTTTTCTATCTTCAGGGCTAGCTAGTTTCTCAGGCTGTGCCGAGGCGCCTAGGTCTGGTCAGGAGCGCTCCACGGCTACCTCTAGTGTGGTGTGAAAGGATTAGGGATTGCAGTCAGCAGAGTTCCCACGTCTCAGAGCTCGTCCTATGTTATTAGTAACTATCAGGTCACTTTGTGTGCTCTTAACCACCAGGTCCATTGTGTTTCTGAACCACCAGTTCATAACAGTACTGGAGGCCCAAAGTACTAATGCTTCTCAATAGAGGGAAAAGAGAAGTTCTGAGACCATTTTTTTTCTCTGCACTGTGTTTTGTCTTTCTTTTCCCCTAGACATTTGGGTGGTTCAGGACACAGGTGTAGTGATGGACATTAAAGGTCTGTCTTCTTGTGTGGATCATCTCACTGCAAGAGTACAAAATATTCAAGACATTGTGGTTCAGAAATCTATGTTAGAACCTAGAATTCCTATTCCTGATTTATTTTCTGGAGATAGAGCTAAGTTTCTGAATTTCAAAAATAATTGTAAACTGTTTCTGGCTTTGAAACCCCGCTCCTCTGGTGACCCAGTTCAACAAGTTAAGATCATTATTTCTTTATTACGTGGCGACCCTCAAGACTGGGCATTTTCCCTTGCGCCAGGAGATCCTGCATTATGCGATATTGATGCGATTTTTCTGGCGCTCGGATTGCTTTATGATGAACCTAATTCAGTGGATCAGGCAGAGAAAAATTTGCTGGCTCTGTGTCAGGGTCAGGATGAGGTAGAGATATATTGTCAGCAGTTTAGGAAGTGGTCTGTGCTCACTCAATGGAATGAATGTGCGCTGGCAGCAATTTTCAGAAAGGGTCTCTCTGAAGCCCTTAAGGATGTCATGGTGGGATTTCCTATGCCTGCTGGTCTGAATAAGTCTATGTCTTTGGCCATTCAGATCGATCGACGCTTATGTGAGCGTAAAAATGTGCACCATTTGGCGGTATTATCTGAGCATAAACCTGAGCCTATACAATGTGATAGGACTTTGACCAGAGCTGAACGGCAAGAACACAGACGTCGGAATGGGCTGTGTTTTTACTGTGGTGATTCCACTCATGCTATCTCCGATTGTCCTAAGCGCACTAAGCGGTTCGCTAGGTCTGCCACCATTGGTACGGTACAGTCAAAATTTATTTTGTCCGTTACTTTGATCTGCTCTTTGTCATCCTATTCTGTCATGGCATTTGTGGATTCAGGCGCTGCCCTGAATTTGATGGACTTGGACTTTGCTAGGCGCTGTGGGTTTTTCTTGGAGCCCTTGCAGTATCCTATTCCATTGAGTGGAATTGATGCTACGCCTTTGGCCAAGAATAAGCCTCAGTACTGGACCCAACTGACCATGTGCATGGCTCCTGCGCATCAGGAGGATATTCGCTTTTTGGTGTTGCATAATCTGCATGATGTGGTCGTGTTGGGGTTGCCATGGCTACAAGTCCATAACCCAGTATTGGATTGGAAATCTATGTCTGTGTCCAGCTGGGGTTGTCAGGGGGTACATGGTGATGTTCCAGTTCTGTCTATTTCATCATCCACCCCTTCTGAGGTCCCAGAGTTCTTGTCGGATTACCGGGATGTATTTGATGAGCCGAAGTCCAGTGCCCTACCTCCGCATAGGGATTGCGATTGTGCTATCGATTTGATTCCTGGTAGTAAGTTTCCTAAAGGTCGACTGTTTAATTTGTCTGTGCCTGAGCACGCCGCTATGCGGAGTTATGTAAAGGAATCCTTGGAGAAGGGTCATATTCGCCCATCGTCGTCGCCATTGGGAGCAGGGTTCTTTTTTGTGGCCAAGAAGGATGGTTCGTTGAGACCTTGTATTGATTACCGCCTTCTAATTAAAATCACAGTCAAATTTCAGTACGCCTTGCCGCTGCTGTCTGATTTGTTTGCTCGGATTAAGGGGGCTAGTTGGTTCACCAAGATAGATCTTCGTGGTGCGTATAATCTTGTGCGTATTAAACAGGGCGATGAATGGAAAACAGCATTTAATACGCCCGAGGGCCATTTTGAGTACCTGGTTATGCCATTCGGGCTTTCCAATGCTCCATCAGTATTTCAGTCCTTTATGCATGACATCTTCCGAGAGTACCTGGTTAAATTCATGATTGTATACTTGGATGATATTTTGGTCTTCTCGGATGATTGGGAGTCTCACGTGAAGCAGGTTAGAATGGTGTTCCAGGTCCTGCGTGCGAATTCTTTGTTTGTGAAGGGGTCAAAGTGTCTCTTTGGTGTTCAGAAGGTTTCATTTTTGGGTTTCATTTTTTCCCCTTCTACTATCGAGATGGACCCTGTTAAAGTTCAGGCCATTTATGATTGGACTCAGCCAACATCTCTGAAGAGTCTGCAAAAGTTCCTGGGCTTTGCTAATTTTTATCGTCGCTTCATCAGTAATTTTTCTAGTATTGCTAAACCGTTGACTGATTTAACCAAGAAGGGTGCTGATGTGGTCAATTGGTCTTCTGCTGCTGTGGAAGCTTTTCAGGAGTTGAAGCGTCGTTTTTCTTCTGCCCCTGTGTTGTGCCAGCCAGATGTTTCGCTCCCGTTCCAGGTCGAGGTTGATGCTTCTGAGATTGGAGCAGGGGCTGTTTTGTCGCAAAGAAGTTCTGATGGCTCGGTGATGAAACCATGTGCCTTCTTTTCCAGGAAGTTTTTGCCTGCTGAGCGTAATTATGATGTGGGCAATCGAGAGTTGTTGGCCATGAAGTGGGCATTCGAGGAGTGGCGTCATTGGCTTGAAGGAGCTAAGCATCGCGTGGTGGTATTGACTGATCATAAGAACTTGACTTATCTCGAGTCTGCCAAACGGTTGAATCCTAGACAGGCTCGTTGGTCGCTGTTTTTCTCCCGTTTTGACTTTGTGGTTTCGTACCTTCCGGGCTCTAAGAATGTGAAGGCGGATGCCCTGTCTAGGAGTTTTGTGCCCGACTCTCCGGGTTTGCCTGAGCCGGCGGGTATTCTCAAAGAGGGGCGTAATTTTGTCTGCCATCTCCCCTGATTTGCGGCGGGTGCTGCAAAAATTTCAGGCTAATAGACCTGACCGTTGCCCAGAGGAGAAACTGTTTGTCCCTGATAAATGGACGAGTAGAGTTATCTCTGAGGTTCATTGTTCGGTGTTGGCTGGTCATCCTGGAATCTTTGGTATCAGAGATTTGGTGGCTAGATCCTTTTGGTGGCCGTCTCTGTCGCGGGATGTACGTTCGTTTGTGCAGTCCTGTGGGATTTGTGCTCGGGCTAAGCCCTGCTGTTCTCGTGCCAGTGGGTTGCTTTTGCCCTTGCCGGTCCCGAAGAGGCCCTGGACACATATCTCTATGGATTTTATTTCGGATCTCCCCGTCTCTCAAAAGATGTCGGTCATTTGGGTGGTTTGTGATCGCTTCTCTAAGATGGTCCATTTGGTACCCTTGTCTAAATTGCCTTCCTCCTCTGATTTGGTGCCATTGTTTTTCCAGCATGTGGTTCGTTTACATGGCATTCCGGAGAACATCGTTTCTGACAGAGGTTCCCAGTTTGTTTCGAGGTTTTGGCGAGCCTTTTGTGCTAGGATGGGCATTGATTTGTCTTTTTCCTCGGCTTTCCATCCTCAGACAAATGGCCAAACAGAACGAACCAATCAGACCTTGGAAACATATCTGAGATGTTTTGTTTCTGCTGATCAGGATGATTGGGTGTCCTTTTTGCCTTTGGCTGAGTTCGCCCTTAATAATCGGGCCAGCTCGGCCTCTTTGGTTTCGCCGTTTTTCTGCAATTCTGGTTTCCATCCTCGTTTCTCTTCAGGGCAGGTTGAGTCTTCGGACTGTCCTGGTGTGGATACTGTGGTGGATAGGTTGCAGCAGATTTGGACTCATGTAGTGGACAATTTGACATTGTCCCAGGAGAAGGCTCAACGTTTCGCTAACCGCAGGCGCTGTGTGGGTCCCCGACTTCGTGTTGGGGATTTGGTTTGGTTGTCGTCTCGTTATATTCCTATGAAAGTTTCCTCTCCTAAGTTTAAGCCTCGATTCATTGGTCCGTATAGGATTTCTGAGGTTCTTAATCCTGTGTCTTTGCTTTTGACCCTTCCAGCTTCTTTTTCCATCCATAATGTATTCCATAGGTCATTGTTGCGGAGATACGTGGCACCTGTGGTTCCATCCGTTGATCCTCCTGCCCCGGTTTTGGTTGAGGGGGAGTTGGAGTATATAGTGGAGAAGATTTTGGATTCTCGTATTTCGAGACGGAAACTCCAGTACCTGGTTAAGTGGAAGGGTTATGGTCAGGAAGATAATTCCTGGGTCTTTGCCTCTGATGTTCATGCTGCCGATCTGGTTCGTGCCTTTCATTTGGCCCATCCTGGTCGGCCTGGGGGCTCTGGTGAGGGTTCGGTGACCCCTCCTCAAGGGGGGGTACTGTTGTGAATTCTGTGGTCAAGCTCCCTCCTGTGGTCGTGAGTGGTACTTCGGCTGGTTTTGTCTATGGGCTTCCTCTGGTGGATGTGAGTGGGGCTGCGGCTTCTGGGTTTCCTTCCTCAGGTGACGAGGTTAAGTTGTTAGGTGCTGCTCTATTTAACTCCACCTAGTTCTTTGTTCCTTGCCTCCAGTCAATGTTCCAGTGTTGGTCTTGCTCTCTCCTGGATCGTACTTGTGGCCTGTTTTCACTGCATAAGCTAAGTTCTGCTTGTGTTTCTTGGTTTGCTATTTTTTCTGTCCAGCTTGCTATTTTGGCTCGTCTTGCTTGCTGGAAGCTCTGGGACGCAGAGGAAGCACCTCCGTACCGTTAGTCGGTGCAGAGGGTCTTTTTGCGCCCTCTGCGTGGTTGTTTGTAGGTTTTTGTGCTGACCGCAAAGCTATCTTTCCTATCCTCTGTCTATTCAGTAAGTCGGGCCTCACTTTGCTAAAATCTATTTCATCTCTGTGTTTGTATTTTCATCTTTACTCACAGTCATTATATGTGGGGGGCTGCCTTTTCCTTTGGGGAATTTCTCTGAGGCAAGGTAGGCTTATTTTTCTATCTTCAGGGCTAGCTAGTTTCTCAGGCTGTGCCGAGGCGCCTAGGTCTGGTCAGGAGCACTCCACGGCTACCTCAAGTGTGGTGTGATAGGATTAGGGATTGCGGTCAGCAGAGTTCCCACGTCTCAGAGCTCGTCCTATGTTATTAGTAACTATCAGGTCACTTTGTGTGCTCTTAACCACCAGGTCCATTGTGTTTCTGAACCACCAGTTCATAACAGGGGCCATTATACAGTATGGAGCATCATGTGGGGCCATTATACAGTATGGAGCATCATGTGTGGCCATTATACAGTATGGAGCATCATGTGGGGCCATTATACAGTATTGAGCATCATGTGTGGCCATTATACAGTATGGAGCATCATGTGGGGCCATTATACAGTATGGAGCATCATGTGGGGCCATTATAGAGTATGGAGCATCATGTGTGGCCATTATACAGTATGGAACATCATGTGTGGCCATTATACAGTATGGAACATCATGTTTGGCCATTATACAGTATGGAGCACCGTGTGGCCATTTTTTTTGTTTATAATTATTGTTTATGAAACAGTGTGATCAGCAGTGCTAAATGGGTGTGGTTGGGATGTGGATATGGGTGTGACTAGTTGTGAAATGGGTGTGGTCAGAGGCGCGGCCTAAATTGTGCCAGGGCGCGCTCCGCAAAATTTATCCCTCTTTCACCTCCTTCAAAAGTTTGGAGGTATGATACCGCATTTGCTGGATCACAGCAAGTGCCGTAAATCCCATAAGGAATGAATGAGGCAAAACGCAGTGTTGCCGTAAGTGATCTGTTACGCAGCAGATGCGGAAAAACTGCTGGATCTGCTGCAGAAGGCTACTTTCACATCAGCGATTTTTGGCAAAAGTCACTGCCGATAGTGTCATACTCACCAATGGGGGAGGCAGCACTAAAAGTGCCTAGGGCAGCAGAAACTCTAAATACGGCCCTGTCTGTGCTAGCATTTCTTCAGCGGTGTTGCTATCAGTGTGTCAAGAGTGGGAGAAGAGGGTTACATAGACAATCCAACACAATGGGCAGCACTTTGAACACATTTTATAAGTGGTTATAAACTTGTAAATAACTCATGAAAGAATAAAGTTACGTGAAAACCAAGCAAACCGTTGTTTTTTTCTTGTGAAATTCTCAATAAGTTTGATGTGTCACATCACCCTCTTCCCATTGGAAAAAAAAGTTGGATCCAAAATGGCCGACTTCAAAATGGCCACCATGGTAACCACTCATCTTGAAAAGTTTTCCCCCTCCCATATACTAATGTGCCACAAACAGGAAGTTGATATCACCAACCTTTCCCATTTCATTTAGGTGTATCTATATAAATGGCCCACCCTGTAGATCCCACTTGGTGGGAACCCAGAGGTATGCAGCTGAGTAGCTCAGTAGAGGAGGTGGAGGAAGAGGACGATGAGGAGGTTATGTTGCGGGTTCCTGCACAAACACAAAGTAATACAACCATGACAAGCACTGCATCATCAGCCACAACGATGGCTGTGGCTGGCACCAGTCACGATTGTGCAGTTCTCAGGGACAGCGAGGGTTGCCTAGCCGGGACCTTTTATGAGAACTCAAAGTATGACCCAACTCATGGTATCTTCCAAATTTAAAGAGAGAAGCCAGCGCTGCTTGTGGTCAGAACGCAATTTGAAAAGCTCAAATGCGCATATTCAATTCTGACTGTATATCAAAATGAGATATTTAGCAAACAATTGATCAATTCTTTGAGCCACCCCGCCACGTCATGGCAATCTCTTGGGGCAGTCCTGCTCTACGATTTTTATATTCGCTGTGCCATTACGGCCTCCTTAATGTGCTGGGAGAAAGACCACATTAGTCCCGCTGTAAGTTTTTTTATGTTTTACTCACTGTGCCATTACGGCCTCCTAAATGTGTTAAAAGCGGGACCATATTGAATGCAAACCGTACCTGTAGCTTTTCCGAATAACTCCCATGGCGCCAGAAAGGGTATGCGACAATAACGGTCGACCAGGTCTGCCCGGGCTCTGTTTTAATTAGTGCACCTGTGCCTGGGCCTGTATCTCTCTTAAAGCCATGGTGCTGGTCAGGTATCGTGGAGGTCAGATCTGACATGTCCATGCTTGGACCTGGTCGACCGTTATTGTCGCATACCTTTTCTGGCGCCATTGGAGTGATTCGGAAAAGCTACAGGTACGGTTTGCATTCAATATGGTCCCGCTTTTAACACATTTAGGAGGCCGTAATGGCACAGTGAGTAAAACATAAAAAAACTTACAGCGGGACTAATGTGGTCTTTCTCCCAGCATATTAAGGAGGCCGTAATGGCACAGCGAATATAAAAATCGTAGAGCAGGACTGCCCCAAGAGATTGCCGTGATGTGGCGGGGTGGCTCAAAGAATTGATCAATTGTTTGCTAAATATTTCATTTTGATATACAGTCAGAATTTAATATGCACATTTGCGCTTTTCAAATTGCGTTCTGACCACAAGCAGCGCTGGCTTCTCTCTTTTTGTTTTGTATTGGTTTGTGGCTGACCACCACTGTTGCCGTGCGCGCTTGGGTCATTTACGCCATTCTTTCTGTTTTCATTGTGATTGATCTAGGCTGCTGTACACACTTACAGCAGCCCTGCCCTGCCCGGGCTCTGTTTTAATTAGTGCACCTGTGCCTGGGCCTGTCTCTCTCTTTAAGCCATGGTGCTGGTCAGGCATCGTGGAGGTCAGATCTGACATGTCCATGCTTGGACCTGGTCGACCGTTATTGTCGCATACCCTTTCTGGCGCCATGAGAGTGATTCGGAAAAGCTACAGGTACAGTTTGCATTCAATATGGTCCCGCTTTTAACACATTTAGGAGGCCGTAATGGCACAGTGAGTAAAACATAAAAAAACTTACAGCGGGACTAATGTGGTCTTTCTCCCAGCATATTAAGGAGGCCGTAATGGCACAGCAAATATAAAAATCGTAGAGCAGGACTGCCCCAAGAGATTGCCGTGACGTGGCGGGGTGGCTCAAAGAATCGATCAATTGTTTGCTAAATATCTCATTTTGATATACAGTCAGAATTTAATATGCGCATTTGTGCTTTTCAAATTGCGTTCTGACCACAAGCAGCGCTGGCTTCTCTCTTTTTATCTTCCAAATTTGCCAAAAAAATTCAGCAGAGGCAAAAATTGCAATAATTTGACAATAGTGTTGAAGTTCCTTAAGAAAAAAAAATGTGGCACTATTTAAGTGTTGTAAGAAATAATCAATTGAGAAGGTGAGTACCTATAGGAATTTGCTCACCTGATACAGTTGTACAAACAGAAACACAACTTCCGCTTGATATAGGGAAGTATTTGCAAGAGACTGCTGCTGACAATAACATGTATGAACTGCCACATGCGCAAATAACATGCTTTAGTCTGGGATTCTCATTGTGCCATTTTATGCCGACTAGCGGGCCTCGCCAACCACCGACCATACTATCAACCACATCTGCTGCTTCTTCCTTCTATGTTACTGTGCCAAGTCTTCTCACACAGGTCTCTGGCCACAAAAAAATCCACTTGTTTACCCTCTACTGTTGAAGTGACTGAGGATCCATCAGCTGTTATGGAAGTGGACATGCCTGCTGATTTTGTGTCGCCTAGCACAACACATTTTTCTCAATCCACCATATCATCTCCGCCTGCACCTCACTCACAGTCCAGCAGTTTGTCCTGTTCACCCTACTCAACCCTCTCACAGCATAGCAGCCAGCCTTCGGTCATGTGGTAGTGGTCACATAAAAGAATGATTCCTCCTACACATGCCAAAGCTAAGAGCTTGAACTCCACCATCTCCATTCTGTTGGCCACCGAAAAGCCACCTTTCCATCTGGTAGAGACATATGGTTTCCGAGAATTGATGGCCATTGCAGTCCCCCAGTACAAGTTGCCAAGTTGCCATTACTTCTCTATTAAAGTTGTGCATGCGCTACATCAGCATATTGCAGACAACATCCCCTGTTCCCTAAAAAATCTATGTCTGCCAAGGTTCATTTCACCACAGACACATGGACGTGCAAACATGGGCAGGAGTGTTACATCTCACTGCTTGGGAACTCGGTGACTTTGGTGGCTGTGGGGATATGTGGTCAAGGGGCTGCTCCACAAGACTTTGAATCCCCAAGGCTTGCAGGACTTGGCTGGAAAAAAAGAGAGGTGCTGGATGTGGTTGGGACTCCCACGTTTACTCTGTTCCCATAACCACCAGGACTTCATTGAAACTTCAATTCAAAGCTGTAAATGCTGGCCCAGACCCTGATACATCATGCATGGCCAATGGAGGACTGCTGCTGTGCCATGTGAAAATTTCTACTGTGGGTCAATGGATGCCACTTTCATGGTGTCTGCCCCTAATTTTAGCTGTTTGTGAGGCTTTTTGTCACCCATTAAGGTGTTGTGTATACGTTTAGTTTGGCCTCCCTTTGAATTTCTTGGGGTTCAGGTACGTTCTTCGTACAGTTCGGCAAACATGTTCTGCAAACGTCTAAACGTTCAAGTAATCGAACCAAACCTTAAAAGGTTTGCTCATCTCTAGTTATGAAACAGCCCTACAAACATAGTTATCACTCATTTATCTGATAAATAGTCTTATTTTCTAAAATGAATAAACCAAAGCTGACAAACAGTTTACAAATACAGGCAGAATTCTTTATGTCGGGCTGTAATTTTCTAATACCTAAAGCTGTACAGTTTTTTTTAGTGGTAATAGAACTTTTTGTGTTCATGTATATTAAAGGTCAAGTTTTATAATGTTATATTTCAGAAATGTTATGTAGAAAAGAAAATCATGATGTGCAAATGTGGTCATCAAATAAATTCCACAGACTTGTCCAATTTTGTCCTAGTCTAGAGTGAAACTCTTCAATGCAATTCTGTGGATCCATGAAAATATCAGTTTGCACCAGAATGCCATCTTAAATGCATCTTAGTGTTTTATTATTATCAGTTTTGTTGGAGATGCTTGAAAAACCATCTAAATGAAACTCTGGTGGTAAAAACTGACACATTAACGAAAATCTGATTCAGAACCCTGATGAAAATATGACTTCTTTTTTTGCATATCAGTTAAAAACAAACCGTGACACTGAGTTAGCCTTTGCAGGCATTTTTTTTAAATAAAATATGTGTTTTGCATCAGCTGTACCTACAATTTTCAGATATTAGATTTTAAAGAGGATGAAATCTGCAAGTTAAAAATGAAGCATACATCACAAGATGAGGTGCTAGAATGACTGTGTCCTGCGTGGTGAGCTGTCAATCAGCAGTGTCATGAGTATAGTGCTTTCCTCTGCGATATTCCAAAGCAAACAGCATATGCTGCTATATACTGTACCCACACAAGCTAATTTCGGCATATCATCCCAAATACCTCCTGCTCTGTACAGAATGGGTGAGCAAATTAGCAACTCATGTCCCTTCTATATATGTATTAAAGATTCTTTATAACTGCTAAACATGATAGATGTCTGAGCAGATTTAAGGATATATGGCTAAATTATCTTTAACTGTACTTAAAATACCATGCTACAGTGGCTTGCGAAAGTATTCACCATACCTGGCATTTTTCCTTTGCCCCCTCATAACCTAGAATTTCACTGTTTTTTTTAGGGTTTGCATCAGCTCATGTAAAGAACATGAATACAACTGTGAACATGTGGTTTTATTTTTATTGTGAAGCAAACAACAAATAGGATGATATAAATGAAAACTTCAGTGTGAATGACTCCTCCCCCCCCCCCCCAAAGTCAGTAGTATGTAGAACCTCCTTCTGCAGCAATTACAGCCGCAAGTTGCTTTGGATGAATCTCCATGAGCTTGTGACTGGGATTTTTGCCCATTCCTCACGGCAAAACTGCTCCAGCTCCTTCAGGTTAGATGGTTTCTTCTGGTGAACAACAATCTAAGTGTGACAACAGATTCTCCATTTAATTGAGGTCTGGGTTTGGACTAGGCCACGCCTATACATTTACACGTTTCCCCTTAAATCACTCGAGTGTTGCCTTGGCAGTGTGCTTTGGGTAATTGTCTTGTTGGAAGGTGAACCTCTGTCACAATCTCAAATCTCTGATAGACTAAAACTGGTTTTGCTCAATAATATCCCTGTTTTTTACATCATCCGTCTTCCCCTTGACTCAGACAATTTTCTCTGTCCCTGCTGCCAAAAAGCACCCCCATAGTATGATGCTGCCACCACCATGTTTCACTGTGGACATGGTGTGCTTGGGGTGAGGAGCTGTGTTGGTTTTGGCACGAGACATAGCATGTATAATGGTGGCCAAAAAGTAAAATTTGGGTCTCATATGACCACAGCACCTTCCCTCCCTTCATGTGGTGCTAGTCACGTCTAACGGCCAAGCTGAGAATATGGTCAAGGAGTCCAAGGTCAGAAGCCAGAAGAGTACGTCATAAACAGAAGGAAGAGGCAAAAGTGTGGTCAGGTAATGTTCCAAGGTCAGAGTACCGGGAGAAAAATGGATCAGGGATGAAGGGGTTAAACAGATGGATGGTCTGAATGAAATCCAAGCTCAGGTGTTGTGAATTCTGTGGCAGAGTTCACTCCTGTGGTCACAAGTGGTACTTCGGCTGATTCTCTCTGGGAGCTTCCGTTTGTGGAGGAAAGTGGTACTGCAGCTTCTGAGTTTCCTCCCTCAGGTGATCTGGTGAGGTCGTTAGCTGCTTCTCTACTTAACTCCACCTAATGCTTTGATTCATGCTTCCTGTCAATGTTCCAGTGTTGGACTTGTGTTTCTCTGGATCATTCCTGTGGCCTGCTGCTCTGAATAGCTAAGTGCTTCTTCTTCTAAGTGGGTCTTTTTGCCCCCTTTGCGTGGTTTTCTTTAGGGTTTTGTGTAGACCGCAAAGTTATCTTTCCTATCCTCGTTCTGTCTAGAATATCGGGCCTCACTTTGCTGAATCTATTTCATCCCTACGTTTGTCTTTTCATCTTACTCACAGTCATTATATGTGGGGGGCTGCATTTTCCTTTGGGGTATTTCTCTGAGGCAAGGTAGGCTTATTTTTCTATCTTCAGGCTAGTTAGTTTCTCAGGCTGTGCCGAGTTGCATAGGGAGCGTTAGGCGCAATCCACAGCTGCCTCTAGTTGTGTTTGGAGAGGATTAGGAATTGCGGTCTACAGAGTTCCCACGTCTCAGAGCTCGTTCTGTTATTTTGGGTTGTTGTCAGATCACTGTGTGTGCTCTGATCGCTATGTACATTGTGTTCCTGAATTGCCTATCACAACAGTACAGGAAGCCAAAAGTACTAATGTTTCTCAATAGAGGGAAAAAAGAAGTTCTGAGACCATTTTTTTTCCTTTGCACTGTGTTTTGTCTTTTTTTTCCCCTAGACATTTGGGTGGTTCAGGACACAGGTGTGGACATGGATATTCAGGGTCTGTGCTCTTCAATGGATAATCTCGTTATAAATGTACAAAATATTCAAGACTTGGTGGTTCAGAAGCCTATGTTAGAACCAAAAATTCCTATTCCTGATTTGTTTTTTGGTGATAGAGTCAAGTTTATGAATTTCAAAAATAATTGCAAGCTGTTTTTGGCCTTGAAACCTCACTCCTCTGGTGACCCAGCTCAACAAGTGAGAATTATTATTTCTTTTTTGCGTGGGGACCCTCAAGACTGGGCATTTTCCCTTGCGCCGGGAGATCCTGCATTGGGTAATATTGATGCGTTTTTCCTGGCGCTCGGATTGCTGTACGATGAGCCTAATTCAGTGGATCAGGCAGAGAAAAATTTGCTGGCTTTGTGTCAGGGTCAGGATGAGATAGAGGTATACTGTCAGAAATTTAGAAAGTGGTCTGTACTCACTCAATGGAATGAAGCTGCGCTCGCAGCGATTTTCAGAAAGGGTCTCTCTGAAGCCCTTAAAGATGTCATGGTGGGATTTCCTATGCCTGATGGTCTGAATGAATCTATGTCTTTGGCCATTCAGATCGGTCGACGCTTGCATGAGCGTAAAGCTGTGCACCATTTGGCGGTATTACCTGAGATTAAACCTAAGCCTATGCAGTGCGATAGGACTTTGTCCAGAGTTGAACGGCATGAACACAGACGTCTGAATGGTCTGTGTTTCTACTGTGGTGATTCTACTCATGCCATTTCTGATTGTCCTAAGCGCTCTAAGCGGTTCACTAGGTTTGCCACCATTGGTACAGTACAGTCAAAATTTCTTCTGTCCGTTACTTTGATATGCTCTTTGTCATCATATTCTGTCATGGCGTTTGTGGATTCGGGCGCTGCCCTGAATTTGATGGACTTGGATTATGCTAAGCTTTGTGGGTTTTTCTTGGAGCCCTTGCAGTGTCCTATTCCATTAAGAGGAATTGATGCTACACCTTTGGCCAAGAATAAGCCTCAGTACTGGACCCAGCTGACCATGTGCATGGCTCCTGCACATCAGGAGGATATTCGCTTTCTGGTGTTGCATAATCTGCATGATGTGGTCGTGTTGGGGTTGCCATGGCTACAAGTCCATAATCCAGTATTAGATTGGAAATCCATGTCGGTGTCCAGCTGGGGTTGTCAGGGGGTACATGGTGATGTTCCATTTCTGTCAATTTCGTCATCCACCCCTTCTGAGGTCCCAGAGTTCTTGTCTGATTACCGGGATGTATTTGATGAGCCCAAGTCCGATACCCTACCTCCGCATAGGGATTGTGATTGTGCTATCAATTTGATTCCTGGTAGTAAATTCCCAAAAGGTCGATTGTTTAATTTATCCGTACCTGAGCACACCGCTATGCGCAGTTATGTGAAGGAATCCCTGGAGAAGGGGCATATTCGCCCATCATCGTCGCCATTAGGAGCAGGGTTCTTTTTTGTAGCCAAGAAGGATGGTTCGCTGAGACCTTGTATAGATTACCGCCTTCTTAATAAGATCACGGTTAAATTTCAGTACCCCTTGCCATTGTTATCTGACCTGTTTGCTCGGATTAAGGGGGCTAGTTGGTTCACAAAGATAGATCTTCGTGGTGCGTATAATCTGGTGCGAATTAAGCAAGGCGATGAATGGAAAACTGCATTTAATACGCCCGAGGGTCATTTTGAGTATCTAGTGATGCCGTTCGGACTTGCCAATGCTCCATCAGTGTTTCAGTCCTTTATGCATGACATCTTCCGAGAGTACCTGGATAAATTCCTGATTGTGTACTTGGATGACATTTTGATCTTCTCGGATGATTGGGAGTCTCATGTGAAGCAGGTCAGAATGGTTTTTCAGGTCCTGCGTGCTAATTCTTTGTTTGTGAAGGGATCAAAGTGTCTCTTTGGTGTGCAGAAGGTTTCATTTTTGGGGTTCATCTTTTCCCCTTCTACTATCGAGATGGATCCTGTTAAGGTCCAGGCCATCCATGATTGGACTCAGCCCACATCTCTGAAAAGTCTGCAAAAGTTCCTGGGCTTTGCTAATTTTTATCGTCGCTTCATCTGCAATTTCTCTAGTATTGCTAAACCATTGACCGATTTGACCAAGAAGGGTGCTGATTTGGTCAATTGGTCTTCTGCTGCTGTGGAAGCTTTTCAAGAGTTGAAGCGTCATTTTTCTTCTGCCCCTGTGTTGTGTCAACCAGATGTTTCTCTTCCGTTCCAGGTCGAGGTTGATGCTTCTGAGATTGGAGCAGGGGCTGTTTTGTCGCAGAGAGGTTCTGATTGCTCAGTGATGAAACCATGCGCTTTCTTTTCCAGGAAGTTTTCGCCTGCTGAGCGAAATTATGATGTGGGCAACCGAGAGTTGCTGGCCATGAAGTGGGCATTCGAGGAGTGGCGTCATTGGCTTGAAGGAGCTAAGCATCGCGTGGTGGTATTGACTGATCATAAGAACTTGACTTATGTCGAGTCTGCCAAGCGCTTGAATCCTAGACAAGCTCGTTGGTCGTTGTTTTTTGCCCGTTTTGACTTTGTGATTTCGTACCTTCCGGGCTCTAAAAATGTGAATGCGGATGCTCTGTCTAGGAGTTTTGTGCCCGACTCTCCGGGTTTATCTGAGTCGGCGGGTATCCTCAAGGAAGGAGTAATTGTGTCTGCCATCTCCCCTGATTTGCGGCGGGTGCTGCAAAAATTTCAGGCTAATAAACCTGATCGTTGCCCAGCGGAGAAACTGTTTGTCCCTGATAGGTGGACGAATAGAGTTATCTCTGAACTTCATTGTTCGGTATTGGCTGGTCATCCTGGAATCTTTGGTACCAGAGAGTTAGTGGCTAGATCCTTTTGGTGGCCGTCTCTGTCGCGGGATGTGCGTACTTTTGTGCAGTCCTGTGGGATTTGTGCTCGGGCTAAGCCCTGCTGTTCTCGTGCCAGTGGGTTGCTTTTGCCCTTGCCGGTCCCGAAGAGGCCTTGGACACATATCTCTATGGATTTTATTTCTGACCTTCCCGTTTCTCAAAAGATGTCAGTCATTTGGGTGGTCTGTGATCGCTTTTCTAAGATGGTCCATCTGGTACCCTTGTCTAAATTGCCTTCCTCCTCTGATTTGGTGCCTTTGTTCTTCCAGCATGTGGTTCGTTTGCATGGCATTCCGGAGAATATTGTTTCTGACAGGGGTTCCCAGTTTGTTTCGAGGTTTTGGCGAGCCTTTTGTGGTAGGATGGGCATTGACTTGTCTTTTTCCTCGGCTTTCCATCCTCAGACTAATGGCCAGACCGAACGAACCAATCAGACCTTGGAAACATATCTGAGATGCTTTGTTTCTGCTGATCAGGATGACTGGGTGTCCTTTTTGCCTTTGGCTGAGTTTTCCCTTAATAATCGTGCCAGCTCGGCTACCCTGGTTTCACCGTTTTTCTGCAATTCTGGGTTCCATCCTCGTTTCTCTTCAGGACAGGTTGAGTCTTCGGACTGTCCTGGTGTGGATACTGTGGTGGACAGGTTGCAGTAGATTTGGACTCAGGTAGTGGACAATTTGACCTTGTCCCAGGAGAAGGCTCAACTTTTCGCTAATCGCAGACGCCGTGTGGGTCCCCGACTTCGTGTTGGGGATCTGGTTTGGTTATCTTCTCGTCATATTCCTATGAAGGTTTCCTCTCCTAAGTTTAAACCTCGTTTTATTGGTCCGTATAGGATTTCTGAGGTTCTTAATCCTGTGTCTTTTCGTCTGACCCTCCCAGATTCTTTTTCCATACATAACGTACTCCATAGGTCATTGTTGCGGAGATACGTGGCACCTATGGTTCCATCTGTTGACCCTCCTGCCCCGGTTTTGGTGGAGGGGGAATTGGAGTATATTGTGGAGAAGATTTTGGATTCTCGTGTTTCAAGACGGAAACTCCAGTATCTGGTTAAATGGAAGGGTTATGCTCAGGAAGATAATTCCTGGGTTTTTGCCTCTGATGTCCATGCTCCCGATCTTGTTCGTGCCTTTCATGTGGCTCATCCTGGTCGGCCTGGGGGCTCTGGTGAGGGTTCGGTGACCCCTCCTCAAGGGGGGGGTACTGTTGTGAATTCTGTGGCAGAGTTCACTCCTGTGGTCACAAGTGGTACTTCGGCTGATTCTCTCTGGGAGCTTCCGTTTGTGGAGGAAAGTGGTACTGCAGCTTCTGAGTTTCCTCCCTCAGGTGATCTGGTGAGGTCGTTAGCTGCTTCTCTACTTAACTTCACCTAATGCTTTGATTCATGCTTCCTGTCAATGTTCCAGTGTTGGACTTGTGTTTCTCTGGATCATTCCTGTGGCCTGCTGCTCTGCATAGCTAAGTGCTTCTTTGCTATTTGTTGCTATTTTTTCTGTCCAGCTTGTCTATTTGTTTTGCTGGAAGCTCTGGGACGCAAGGGGTGTACCTCCGTGCCGTTAATTCGGTACGGAGGGTCTTTTTGCCCCCTTTGCGTGGTTTTCTTTAGGGTTTTGTGTAGACCGCAAAGTTATCTTTCCTATCCTCGTTCTGTCTAGAATATCGGGCCTCACTTTGCTGAATCTATTTCATCCCTACGTTTGTCTTTTCATCTTACTCACAGTCATTATATGTGGGGGGCTGCATTTTCCTTTGGGGTATTTCTCTGAGGCAAGGTAGGCTTATTTTTCTATCTTCAGGCTAGTTAGTTTCTCAGGCTGTGCCGAGCTGCATAGGGAGCGTTAGGCGCAATCCACAGCTGCCTCTAGTTGTGTTTGGAGAGGATTAGGAATTGCGGTCTACAGAGTTCCCACGTCTCAGAGCTCGTTCTGTTATTTTGGGTTGTTGTCAGATCACTGTGTGTGCTCTGATCGCTATGTACATTGTGTTCCTGAATTGCCTATCACAACACTCAGGCAGCAACAAATCAAGCATACAGCTCAAGTCACATGCTGAATGTACAAACCGAACACAGCAAAAAGTAGCATAAGGTACTGGATTATCACGATAGAAGATCATAATATATTAAGTTGACAGTGCACAAAAATCCATACCAAACTGGGGAGAGCTATAAATCCAATATTTTATTTAGAAAAACATAATTTAATATTTGAATAAACATAAGAGACAGCAGCAACAAGTGAAGAAATAACAGATACAAGGTAGGCGCCTCAGATGGTGTGAGAAGCGCTGCAAGATAGCACATATATAACTGCTGCAAAGCCCGCAGCATCACAGGTGCCATGAGTGGACAAAACAGCAGTAAACAGCTCCTATATGATACTAGGTATATAAGCTGACACTCAATAGCACTAAACATCCCAGGTCCTGGATAGCTATAGTGTAATGCAATAGTATACGATAAAGCTGATGAACGTTATGCCAAAACTGGCTCATAACTATTACCTTGGGACGTCATGGCAGAGGAGTGCGGGCATGCAAGCAGGATGTGGGGAGCAATCTTGCCTTGTGCAGGCGTGTACTATGGAGGACAGAGATTGAACTTCAATCCAATATTGCAGCCAGCATGCAGCCAGCGGGTAAGGAAAGGGTGAATCAAACACCTGAAAACCCCGCCTCCATGGCTGAAGATTGTTCCCTCCAAATTCAGGTGACAGAGTCCCTTTAAGAGATGATATGAATGATGCACAGTCAGAGAGAAAAAATAAATCACTATTTTATCAATAATCAAATTCCGTCAATTGATCAGAATATATATGGTGAAAACAGTGATGGCTGAGATTGAATCCAGAAAAAATTCTCCGTGAACTGTGGAAGATCCAAAAGGGTATATCTATAGGCTG
The DNA here is from genome assembly GCF_032444005.1 of Ranitomeya imitator. Taxonomy (NCBI): domain Eukaryota; kingdom Metazoa; phylum Chordata; class Amphibia; order Anura; family Dendrobatidae; genus Ranitomeya; species Ranitomeya imitator. The sequence continues at coordinate 405,596,003 of NC_091284.1, forward strand.
TGGAAGTGTGAAAGAGTATACAGTGGGGCAAAAAAGTATTTAGTCAGTCAGCAATAGTGCAAGTTCCACCACTTAAAAAGATGAGAGGCGTCTGTAATTTACATCATAGGTAGACCTCAACTATGGGAGACAAACTGAGAAAAAAAAATCCAGAAAATCACATTGTCTGTTTTTTTAACATTTTATTTGCATATTATGGTGGAAAATAAGTATTTGGTCAGAAACAAACAATCAAGATTCCTGGCTCTCACAGACCTGTAACTTCTTCTTTAAGAGTCTCCTCTTTCCTCCACTCATTACCTGCAGTAATGGCACCTGTTTAAACTTGTTATCAGTATAAAAAGACACCTGTGCACACCCTCAAACAGTCTGACTCCAAACTCCACTATGGTGAAGACCAAAGAGCTGTCAAAGGACACCAGAAACAAAATTGTAGCCCTGCACCAGGCTGGGAAGACTGAATCTGCAATAGCCAACCAGCTTGGAGTGAAAAAATCAACAGTGGGAGCAATAATTAGAAAATGGAAGACATACAAGACCACTGATAATCTCCCTCGATCTGGGGCTCCACGCAAAATCCCACCCCGTGGGGTCAGAATGATCACAAGAACGGTGAGCAAAATCCCAGAACCACGCGGGGGGACCTAGTGAATGAACTGCAGAGAGCTGGGACCAATGTAACAAGGCCTACCATAAGTAACACACTAGGCCACCATGGACTCAGATCCTGCAGTGCCAGACGTGTCCCACTGCTTAAGCCAGTACATGTCCGGGCCCGTCTGAAGTTTGCTAGAGAGCATTTGGATGATCCAGAGGAGTTTTGGGAGAATGTCCTATGGTCTGATGAAACCAAACTGGAACTGTTTGGTAGAAACACAACTTGTCGTGTTTGGAGGAAAAAGAATACTGAGTTGCATCCATCAAACACCATACCTACTGTAAAGCATGGTGGTGGAAACATCATGCTTTGGGGCTGTTTCTCTGCAAAGGGGCCAGGACGACTGATCCGGGTACAAGAAAGAATGAATGGGGCCATGTATCGTGAGATTTTGAGTGCAAACCTCCTTCCATCAGCAAGGGCATTGAAGATGAAACGTGGCTGGGTCTTTCAACATGACAATGATCCAAAGCACACCGCCAGGGCAACAAAGGAGTGGCTTCGTAAGAAGCATTTCAAGGTCCTAGAGTGGCCTAGCCAGTCTCCAGATCTCAACCCTATAGAAAACCTTTGGAGGGAGTTGAAAGTCCGTGTTGCCAAGCGAAAAGCCAAAAACATCACTGCTCTAGAGGAGATCTGCATGGAGGAATGGGCCAACATACCAACAACAGTGTGTGGCAACCTTGTGAAGACTTACAGAAAACGTTTGACCTCTGTCATTGCCAACAAAGGATATATTACAAAGTATTGAGATGAAATTTTGTTTCTGACCAAATACTTATTTTCCACCATAATATGCAAATAAAATGTTAAAAAAACAGACAATGTGATTTTCTGGATTTTTTTTTCTCAGTTTGTCTCCCATAGTTGAGGTCTACCTATGATGTAAATTACAGACGCCTCTCATCTTTTTAAGTGGTGGAACTTGCACTATTGCTGACTGACTAAATACTTTTTTGCCCCACTGTATATGTTGCCACAATATGTACAGTTTGAGTTCTGGTCAATGCATGTCTTCCTATTATCGGTCTATAATATACAGCATTAGCGCCTCTATTAGGCTTCTTTCACACTTCCTCTTCCAAATCTGCACAGGATCCGTTAGGACGTTGAAATGACGGATCCTGTGCAGATTGTGGAAAAACGTGTGCACTGGGCCCGTCTTTCTGACTGACCAGTCGAGGCTATGTGCACCTGTTGTGTATGCATCTTCGCAGCGTTTTTCCGCTGCAAAAACACATACACAACACAAACCAGGTTAGAAAAAAATAAAAAATTGCAGTATTCTCACCTACCGGCGATCCCGCGCAGCAATGCTCCCGGCAGCTAGCGTTACTTCCTAGTAATACATTGCGAAATCTCGCGAGAAGTCGCAGTCTCGTGAGACCGCTACTTCTCGCGGGATTTTACAATGTATTACTAGGAAGTAACGCTAGCTGCCGGGAGCATCGATGACGCTGCGTGAGAACGCCGGTAGGTGAGAATATTGCGATTTTTTAATTTTTTAAATTATTTTTAACATTATATCTTGTTACTATTGATGCTGCCTAGGGAAATTCTTCCACACATGCTCAGTTTGAAAAGACGGGACCCGTCGCTGGATTCCTGCTTTTCACAGGCAGCGACGCATCATGCACCCATATGCTTCCATTGTAGCCAGTGACGGGCAGCACAGGATGCGTTGCTGACCGATTTTCCGACGTGCAGAAAAAACGTTCCTCTGAATGTTTTCTCTGCCCGATGACCTTTTTTTTACCCAGGATCCACTGCACGACGGATAAAACGGATGGCCATCCGTCACAATCCGTCGCTAATACAAGTCTATGAGAAAATGCAGGATCCTGCATTCTCAAAAATCGACGGATTGTGACGGAAGCTGAAAGACGGAAGTGTGAAAGAGGTCTTACTGTAACCCATTACATTTCCTCATGTCTTTATGGTTAGGTTTCATGCCCTAGATATGTCCTATATAGTGGTGCCTCCTAGTGGGTCCTTTAAGCACATATCCCGGGTATTCCTGTGCTTTCTCTGGACAATAGTACAGATTTTGTACTGAGCATGCGCGGCTAACGTGACCGCGATGACGCGGTAGGACAGGTGACACATCCCCAGTGCGCACATAAACCTGGAAGTAGCGCTGTTTCACGGCATTACTCGTGACGGTCGGCGTCTCTGCACTTCGGACCTGGAGCTTCAGGTAATTATAGGGAAAGTAGATCGTGGCCCTCCCTATTACACATATTCAGGGTTTTGTCCCTTTGTTTTTTAGCACCATTCCAGACTGCGATTCATCACTTTTTCCTATGCGTCTCTTAGGATTTGTGTAATCCAGGATCCTACAGGTACTTTAGATAACCCATTTCATTTACCACCATATCCCGGCAGCGCACTTTATATTTCCCCTACTCCTCCCACAAACATCTTTTGACCGTAGTTCCCTGTTTTTTTCCTTTTGTTTTCCTTTTCATCATATATATTCCTAGGTTTATTTTTTCCGGGTCGTACCGATATGCAGGCTTTCAGGCCCAAATATCGTGAATACTTTTCCAGGTACTACATGCGTTGCATTTCCTATTGTACATATTGCTAATATATTACAAACAGTTTGTTTTAACTCACGGGTTCAGTAGCCAGCACTGACTTTACCACACAGATACTATGGTTCTTTCATTTTAATTTACTTCATGTTGCCACGTGCTAATGTGCTTTTCTTTGCAGCTCGACACACAAGGTTTTATATAGGCGCAGTGACCATTGATGTTGATAGTGCATATATTTCTGTTATAGGTATTAACCTTGTATCCACTGCACATCCACATCTAGCGCTATGGCCGATCTCCTTGGGAGTTCTTCTTACAATCTTCCTACTCAGTATCCTTCACGGTGTCGCTACTGCATTAACGCCATAACAGCCATTTTCAGGTCTCACCAGAGATGCTCAATTGGGTTTAGGTCAGAGCTCTGCCTGGGCCACTGAAGAATGGTCACAGAATTGTTCTGAATCCACTCCTTTGTTATTTTAGCTGTGTGCTTAGGGTCACTGTCTTGTTGGAAGGTGAAGATCCAGGCAAGTCTTAGGTCCAGAGCGCTCTGGAAGAAGTTTTCATCCAGGATATCTCTGTACTTGGCCACATTCCTGTTTCCTTCATTGTCAACCAGTCATCCTGTCCCTGCAGCTGAAAAACACCCCCATAGCATGATGCTGCCACCCCCATGTTTCACTGTTGGGATTGTATTGGGCTGGTTATAAGCAGTGCCTGGTTTTCTCCACACATACTGCTTAGAATTATTACCAAAAAGGTCTATCTTCGTCTCATCAGACCAGAGAATCTTATTTCTTACAGTCTGGGAGTCCTTCATGTGTTTATTAGCAAACTGTATGCAGGCTTCCATATGTCATTGAGGAGAGGCTTCCGTCAGGCCACTCTGCCATAAAGGCCTGACTGGTGGATGGCTGCAGTGATAGTTGACTTTGTGAAACTTTCTTCCATCTCCCTACTGCAACTCTGGAGCTCAGCCACAGTGATCTTGGGGTTCTTCTTTAATATCAAATCTTTCTAATGTCTAATTAAAAATGTAACATAGTCCATACATGGAAATATCTAGATCCAATATGGTGTTGTCCTGATCCAATATGGGTGTTGAAAAGGGGGAAGGGCTCCACAAAAGAAATCTTGAATATCATCCAGGAAATAAGAACACTAAACATAAAAATAGTGAGTACAAAAAAAACAACACACAGTTAAAATCAAAGTCAGGGAACACTGAACTCACAAAATCCAAAAAGGGATTTCTTTACAATAATGAGGCAAAGCTAATTTGCTCATTAAGCCCTAGTGGTGTAGGGGTCCCGAGTGTGACAATCCAGTGGCATTCATACTGAGCCACCTATGTTTCAGATTTCCACCCCGGAATCCACTATATAACCTATCTATACCTCTAACTTTAAGATCCTTTGGGTTACAATTATGGTGCAGTCTGAAATGGTGTGGAATTGTTTTAAGCAGCGCGATATCTGTCACGTCCCTTGCAGCCATATCTCTCATATGCTCACTGACATGTATCTGCAGCTCACATGAGGTTAATCCAATGTATACAGGATCACAAGTACACGTCGAATAGTATATGACATAGTCAATACTATAGGAGATGTTGTGTGTGATCCCGTATTCCCTCTTCTGATCAGAAGAGGTGAAAGTTGTAGACCGGATCAAATTCCTGCATGCTGGACAGTCGCCACAGCGGAAAAAAAACACATTTTTGTTTTCGTACCCCAAAGAAATCTATTGGTTTGCTGATGTAGTGGCTCTTGACTAATATATCTCTGATATTGTTACTCCTCCTAGGTGTCATTGGTGGGGTATTGGAAAAGTACTTAGAGTGTGTTGGTTCAGTTGTCAAGACCAACCAGTGTCTGCTAAAGATTTTTCGCATTGTCTCCCACTGGTGATTATAAGTGGAGATAAAGCATATAGCTGCATCATCATTTTTATGAACTTTTGAGCGGGTCAGCATATTGCTTTCTTTGCTCTTTTTAGCTCATTGGTATCCTTTTTTAATAGATCTCCTACTATATGCCCTAGCCAAAATCTTTCCCCAAGTCCCTGGCCTGCATCTCGAACATGTGGTCCAAACAGCACACTCTACTAGCCCTAAGAAATTGCCCTATAGGTATTGCAGGGATGGTGGATGCCAAATGGGAGGCAGAGGCATGCAAAAGTGCATTTACCGAGGTCTCCTTTCGGTACAATTTGATGTTGACATATCCATCATCCTGGACCTTAAAGAAAGAGCTCTCTTTTTGATGATACGTACAAGTGAGCCTAAACCAAGAAGTATAAATTGGCATAGGACATTTCATACCCCATAATACCAAATTATACCCCCCTTGATACCAGCAGTGTTGAGTGATATACATAAGAATTACTTAATTTTTCAACATGTTATTATGGGTTTAGGTTTGTCAGGTAAGTTATGCAAGAAGACTAAAATCTTAAAGTTCTAAACACATAGACTTTTATTACTTGAATCATAAAAAACTTCAATCAGTAAAAATATTAGACTTCCACAAATATATAATGAGAATCCTATCTCACCTCTCAGTAGTTATACATTAAAAGCAGCTGTGTGACTGAGTATGATGGTAAGGCTACGTTCAAGCTAGGCAGTTTTGCAGCATTTTTTATGCAAATTTTCAGCTGCATTTTACAATACTAGCAAAGTCTATGACATTTCAGAAATCTCATGCACACAGTGTTAGGGTTGGCGGATGGCACTAAATAAAATATAAATTAATGTGCAATGGCAACCCAGGGTGCATCGTGCAGAGATGTATAATTGCTGCTAGTGAACAATGACGGAACAAAACAGTGAGCGTTACCTAAAACACACTGTTAACACCACACAGTATGAAAAGGTCACAGAATACCTAGCTCTGTTAATGTAAGGGTTTGAGCGTTTTACCCCTTTAAACCCTCCTGCTGTTGTTGATATTTATATGTATATATACTGTATACCGTTGTTACGTGTTTACATATATTTCATGCTGCTGTATTGTTTTGTATTGTATGTTACACTACATTTTAATAGGGACAGTGCAGTTTGGGAAAAGGACACCAGATGGAGGCACTGAGCTCACTGCATAGCAGGTTTATCTGTAAGACACATAAGGGTTAAATTGTAGGAGGGGATAGTTGGGGAATAAGGCAGGGAGATTTCCTGATTAGGCCCAGTTGGGGCTAGACTCCTGTGTGCTTGGGTGGCCTATGGCCCTAGCTGCTTAACTACCCACGCATTGTTTGAAGTAGATGCCCAGCCATCCAAGAAGAGGAACTGGAGAGTAGAGTGGAGAAGAGGGCACAGTATGGGCAGTGGCAGAGAAGAGTCCGAGGAAGCTTGCAAAGGAAGATAAGTGGACACTGTAAAAGTGTATGGGCTTTTGAAATAGTATATCGAATGTCTGGGGCGAAGCAGGCAGAAGAAGGCTATATCGTATTGACGTTCTACCGGGGAGGCACTCCGACCAGCAGAAACACTTCGTGATGTAGAGAAGAGAAAAAGGACAGCTAAGGAGATGTGCTGTCTTAACTGTGAAGATGATGTTGGGCGGCACGGTGGCGCAGTGGTTAGCAGTGCAGTCTTGCAGCGCTGGAGTCCTGGGTTTAAACCCCACCAAGGACAACATCTGCAAAGAGTTTGTATGTTCTCTCCATGTTTGCGTGGGTTTCCTCGGGGCACTCCGGTTTCCTCCCACATTCCAAAGACATTCTGATAGGGAATTTAGATTGTGAGCCCCATTGGGGACAGTGATGATAATGTGTGCAAAATGTAAAGCGCTGTGGAATATGTTAGCGCTATATAAAAATAAAAATTATTATCATTATGATGTTGGAAGTCATATGGATGTGCCGTGTCCTGAAGCGAATAAATCCATTTTGCTAAAAGTTGCTTTGGACTGTGCATCTATTCCTTTGAAAGTGAGGATAGCAATCAGAGCAGTGGAGAAGAAGCTGTCAGCACCAAGAGTACTGTATGTGGAGCGCCCGAGGGCCGCGGGTTGCTTGGTATCGGTCCTCTCTGTCTCAGTTCTAGGATTGTCACGGTGGCTGGACCCGGTCCGTGACCCTGCTAAGGGGCGTCTAATGAAAGGGTAGTGAAAGTTGTTAGGTGTTTGTGACGCCATCTGTGGTGTTCGGTCAGGGTGACCGACGCTGCTTGGGGTCCGCTGGGGTGATGTGATGGCAGCTAGATGGTATACCTTCCCACAGGTGAAGTGAATCCCCAGGGCTTCCCAGTAGTGTAGGTGGTAATGATGTGAGGCACAGTTAATAACGAGGACACAGGGTTGCAGTCTCTTTACCTCTTTACTGCTGACTTCAGGATCCTCAATCCGGAGCACTGTTAACAGGGCTGGCTGAGACCGGCTGGTCCGAAGGCACATCCAGAGTTCCCTTTGCAGGTGGAAATCAGTGCCTACCACTAGCGCCTGTGTGTTGTAGTCCTTCCCTGCTGAGCATTCAGGATAGTCCTCACAACTGTCGTTTCTGTTCTGATGTTCTGCTTCGTCCCCCAGTTTGTTATGGCTAGGACGCACCCGTATGACGGGTAGGCTCGGAGCTATTCTGGGACTCTAGAGACGCCCCTCTCCACGTTTGCCCCCTATGTCTTTTTAGGTGATGTATGTTAGACAGCCAACCTATAATCAACTGTCCTGCCTCTGTTTGAAGTAATGCTTGGAGTCAGTTACTTCCTTGGAGTTCTGGCCACTGGCTACGCGCCTCAGTAGGATGTTGCCGATCTCGGGGCACGACTCCTACTCGCTCTCCTTTGTGCTTTGATCTCGTTTCTCACTTCTCCACAATATACTTCGCTTCGTCTCCTTTATTTAGATGCCGCCGCAAGGTAGTGCAGGCGCGGCTCTGTAACGATCTGTCCTTGTCGCTAAGTCACTGCCAGGTTCCCACGCCTGATAGGGACCCCTCTGAATCTTCCCCGCAACACCCCCTGCCACGGGGTGTTGCCTGGACAAAACCCAGTCAGCTTCTGCCTAACTTCCTATCCAACCCCCAGTTTTTCCAAAGTGTGAGGAGTGGCTTAGTAGATAGAACCTTTTGCTCCCCCTGGTGGCCGGAGTGTGAAATGTAGTGTGTGACTGTGATACCTGGTCAGGTGAACTCCTTTAGTGCCATCAGACGTACTATCACTCCCCTTAGTGGCAGAGCGACATTACTGCAACGACCAGGCCTCTGGAGCGCTGCATATGTGTTGTGTAAAAGAAGGGACCCTGTTATTTGAGAGAGAAAGGCCTGAGTGAGCCAAGCCCTAAATGTTAAGCCACAACTACTATCCTGCCCCTTTCTTACATTAACTTCACAGAGAGGTAGAGCTCTGAGTTTGCTAAGTATTAGACGTCACAGGGATGATAGCACGTGGAGAGAGCTTGCTCTGCAACTAAACTGTGCCATCACACAAATGAATGAAGCAGATGCTAAGCCAAGAGAAGGAACTCATATGATGCTAGGTACAACACCCTGTTGCCTTCACAGAGAAGTGTAGCATAAGGATTGAGCTTGCTCTGTAAGGGTATGTTTCCACGTTCAGGAAACTCTGCGTGTTTGACGCTGCTTAAAGCCACAGCATCAAACACGCAGCGTCCAGATGTTACAGCATAGTGGAGGGGATTTCATGAAATCCCATCTCCACTATGCGGTAAAACACGCAGGCGGCCGACCCGCGTAAACAGACATGCGGCGCATCTTTTCAGAAAGCAGCATGTCTGTTTACAATGCGGCGATGTTCCGTCGCCACGCCATAAATTTACCATAGACTATCATTAGATGTGGTAAAACCACATCTAATGATTAGTCACATGCATAGAAACTGCATAAATGCAGCTTAATACGCATGTCTGCCAGCTCATCTGTCCCGCCGCCGGAAGTCCCTCGTCCACTGCAGTTCTCGCGATAACTTATCTTATCGCGAGAACTGCAATGCACGTGACCGGGACTTATCTCCGGTCACTAGTCTGGTTCTCACAAACAGCTGATCAGCTGATTGTGAGAACGCTGCAGTGTAGGTAACACAGTTATTAAGGTTGAAGTAAGACTTTAAGTTCATCTAGTTCAACTAATAGCCTAACCTAACATGCCCTAACGTGTTGATCCAGAGGAAGGCAAAAAAAAACCATGTGGCAAAGAGTAAGCTCCACATTGGGGAAAAAATTCCTTCCTGACTCCACATACCGCAATCAGACTAGTTCCCTGGATCAACGCCCTATCAAGGAATCTAGTATATATAACCTGTAACATTATACTTTTCAAGAAAGGCATCCAGTCCCCTCTTAAATTTAAGTAATGAATCACTCATTACAACATCATACGGTAGAGAGTTCCATAGTCTCACTGTTCTTACAGTAAAGAATCTGCGTCTGTTGTTATGCTTAAACCTTCTTTCCTCCAAACGTAGAGGATGCCCCCTTGTCCCTGTCTAAAAAGATAATCAGAAAGGTCTCCTCATATTTCTATACATTAAAATAAGATCACCCCTTAGCCTTCTTTTCTCCAAACTAAATAGCCCCAAGTGTTATAACCAATCTTGGTTTTGCAGACCCCCCAGTCCTCTAATAACCTTGGTCGCTCTTCTCTGCACCCGCTCCAGTTCAGCTATGTCTTTCTTATACACCGGAGACCAGAACTGTACACAGTATTGTAAGTGTGGTCGAACTAGTGACTTGTATAGAGGTAAAATTATGTTCTCCTCATGAGCATCTATGGCTCTTTTAATGCATCCCATTATTTTATTTGCCTTTGTAGCAGCTGCCTGACACTGGCCACTAAATGTGAGTTTGTCATCCACCCATACTCCCAGGTCTTTTTCATTGACGGTTTTTCCCAGAGTTTTACAATTAAGCATATAGTTATACATCTTATTAAATCTACCCAAGTGCATGACCTTACATTTATCCCCAATAAAGCTCATTTGCCATTCATCAGCCCAAGCTTCTAGTTTACATAAATCATCATGTAATATAAAATTGTCTTCTGTATTGATTACCCTGCAGAGTTTAGTGTCATCTGCAAATATTGAAATTCTGCTCTGCATGCCCCCTACAAGGTCATTAATAAACATGTTAAAAAGAAGAGGGCCCAATACTGACCCTGTGGTACCCCACTGCTAACCGCGACCCAGTCTGAGTGTGCGCCATTAATTACCACCCTTTTTTTTCCTATTCCTGAGCCAGCTCTTAACCTACTTACACATATTTTCCCCTATCCCCATTATTCTCATTTTATGCATCAACCGTTTGTGTGGCACCGTATCAAAAGCTTTTGAAGAGTTATCTCTGGCGATCATCTACAGGCTCTGCTACATCTGGATGTTAGGCATCCAGATGTAGCAGAGCCGGACTTGTCTAGACTGTGTGCACATACAACACACAACATACACCATACAACATACACCATGCAAAATGCGACATGCGCCATGCGACATGCTACACAGAACATGCTACATGCAACATGCTACATGTGACATACAACATGTGACATGCGACATACAACATGCACCATGTGACAAACAACATGCACCATGCGACATACAACATGCACCATGCGACATGCACCATGCGACATACAACATGTACCATGCAACATACACCATGCGACATACAACATGCACCATGCGACATGCACCATGCGACATACAACATGTACCATGCAACATGCAACATACACCATGTGGCATACAACATGCACCATGTGACATGTACCATGCAACATACAACAGGCACCATGTGACATACAACATGCACCATGTAACATGCAACATGCGACATAAAACATGTACCATGCGACATTCGACATACAACATGCACCATGTGACATGTGACATATAACATGCAACATGCGACATACAACAAGTACCATGCAACATGCGACATGTGACATACAACATGTTGCATGCAACATGATACATGTGATGTACAACATGTGACATGCAACATGCGACATGCAGCATACAACATGCACCATGTGACATACATCATGTGACATGCGACATACAACATGCACCATGTGACATGCACCATGTGACATGCGACATACAACATCCACCATGCGACATACAACATGCACCATGCAACATACAACATGCACCATGCAACATACAACATGTACCATGCGATATGCAACATACAACATGCACCATGCGACATACAACATGCAGCATGCAACATGCGACATACAACATATACAATGTGACATGCAACATACAACATGCACCATGTGACATGCATCATGCACCATGTGGCATGCAACATGCGACATACAACATGCACCATGTGACATACAACATGTACCATGCGATATGCGACATACAACATGCACCATGTGACATACAACATGCAGCATGCGACATGCAGCAAACAACATGTACCATGTGATATGCAACATACAACATGCACCATGTGACATGCAACATGCGACATACAACATGTACCATGCGGCATGCAACATGCAACATACAACATGCAACATGTGGCATACAATATGTACCATGCGACATGAAACATACGACATGCAGGATGTGACATGCGACATACAACATGTTGCATGCAACATGCTACATGCGACATACAACATGTGACATGCAACATTTGACATGCAACATACAATATGCACCATGTGACATACAACATGCAACATGCGACACACAACATGCACCATGCGACGTCCACCATGTGAGATGCAACATACAACTTGCACCACATGACAAGCACCATGTGACATACAACATGCACCATGCAACATACAACATGCACCATGTGACATGCAACATACAACATGTACCATGTGACATACAACATATACCATGCAACATGCAACATGCTTCATTCAACATGCAACATGCGACATACAACATGTTACATGCAACATGCTGCGTGCGACATACCACATGTGACATGCACCATGCGACATACAACATGCACCATGCGACATACAACATGTACCATGTGATATGCGACATACAACATGCACCATGTGACTTGTAACATACAACATGCACCATGTGGCATGCAACATGCAACATACATGTACCATGCAATGTACAACATGGGACATACAACATGCAACATGTGACATACAATATGTACCATGCAACATGCGACATGCAGCATGCAACATACAACATGCAACATGTGACATACATATTACATGCAACATGCTACATGTGACATACAACATGTGACATGCAACAAGCGGCATGCAACATACAATATGCACCATTTGACATACAACATGTGACACAGAACATGCACCATGCACCATCTGACATGCAACATACAACATGCACCATGCGATATGCACCATGCGACATCCAACATGCACCATGTGACATGCACCATGCGACATACAATATGCACCATGCGACATGCACCATGTGACATACAACATGCACCATGCGACACAACATGCACCATGCGACACAACATGCACCATGCAACATGCAACATACAACATGTACCATGCGACATACAACATGCACCATGCGACATACAACATTCACCATGCGACATGCAACATGCGGCATACGACATGCAACATGTGACATGCAGCATGCGACATGCAACATGCACCATACAACATGTACCATGCGACATGCAGCATGCGGAATGCGACACAACATACACCATGCGACATGCAACATGCAACATACAATATGTACCATGCGACATACAACATGCACCATGCAACATACAACATTCACCATGCAACATGCAACATGCGGCATACGACATGCAACATGTGACATGCAGCATGCGACATGCAACATGCACCATACAACATGCAACAGACACCATACAACACATACATACACTTCATACATATAGACATACAGTACAGATAACATAGAGTACATACTCACCATCATCTTGTCACCTTCATCCCCGAAGCCATTGTCACCTGTAAAAAATATTAAAATAATAAACAAACACTATGCTCCCTGAGTCCGCAGATATCCAATTAAAACGAGTTTCCCACGATGATCTCCTGTGGAGAGCAGCCACATCAGCTGATGCGACCACTCTCCAGGGGCTCCAGGAATACAATGACAGAAGGTATCCTTCAGCAATGTATTCCTACGCCCCTGTGAGAAATAGTCACCAGTCTCACTTGTGGCACTGCTGTGTGGGAAAATTCCCACACAGCTTTTGCCATAAAGTGAGACCCTGAACTAAGGTAACCTCAGTGATACACAGCAGGAGCCATTATCTCCTGTCAGTGTGTCACTGGAAGGCCTATAGAACAGTGACATCACTCAATGTCACTGTTCTATAGGGGAGATCATTGTGGGACACTCGTTATTAATTGGACTACGGCGGACAGGTAGTATACGGTTGGTTTAATATTTTAATTTTTTATGCAGGCAATCAAGTATGGTAAGTATGGTAAAATTAAGAATATTAAAATACTTTTTTCTGGCTGTGTCTTTATTTTTTTTTTTAACCCATTCACTACTCCATGATTAATAATGGATAGGCGTCTTATTGACGCCTCTCCATTATTAACAGGCTTAATGTCACCTTACAATAGCAAGGTTATATTAACCCCTTATTACCCCATATCCCACCTCTAGAGAAGAGTCAGAAGAGAGGGGTTAAGTGCTGGAATTGGCGCATCTTACAGATGCACCATTTCTGGGCCGGCTGGGGGCTGGTATTTGTAGCCAAGGGAGCCAATAACCATGGCCCCTCTCTAGGCTATGAATATCAGCCCGCAGCTGTCTGTGTAGCCTTTCTGGCTATAAAATATAGGGGGACCCCACATAATTTTTTGGGGGGTCCCCTTAATTTAATAGCCAGTAAAAGCTATGCAGACATCTGCGGGCTGATATTCATAGCCTAGAGAGGGGCCATGGGTATTACCCCCTTCCCAGGCTGCAAATATTGGCCCCTAGCCTTCGGCTTTCCCCCTCTGGAGCACAAAATTGCTTGGGAGCCCACGACATTTTTTTTCCCATTTTTTTTTTTAAAATAAAATTTCATTCATAAACATAGCCTTGCTATTACATATCTACTAGATGGTGGCCCGATTCTAATGCATTGGGTATTCTAGAATATGTACGTATGTATGTATATCGCACTGTGAGGGGGGTTAAATTCCGCACCAATATCGCTGATTGGTCACGGCCGGTCACGTAGTATATAGCACAGCCACGTAGTATATAGCAGCCACGTAGTATATAGCACAGCCACTAGTATATAGCACAGCGATTTAGTATACCGCACAGCCCACGTAGTATATAGCACAGCCACATAGTATATAACACAGCCCACGTAGTATATAACACAGCCACATAGTATATAGCATACATCTGTGACCTCGTCTCCCGGTACTTACTTACATGCAACCTCCGATCCTCACAAGACCTCCTTCTCTACTCCCCTCTTATCTCCTCTTCCCACAATCGTATACAAGATTTCTCTTGCGTACCACCCCTACTCTGGAACCCTCTACCACAACACATCAGACTCTCGCCTACCATCGAAACCTTCAAAAAGAGCCTGAAGACCCACCTCTTCCGACAAGCCTATAACCTGCAGTAACCACCGATCGACCAAACTGCTGAAAGACCAGCTCTACCCTCGCCTACTGTATTCGCACCCATCCCTTGTAGATTGTGAGCTTTCGTGGGCAGGGTCCTCTCTTCTCCTGTACCAGTTATGACTTGTATTGTTTAAGATTCTTGTACTTGTTTTTATTATGTATACCCCTCCTTACATGAAAAGCGCCATGGAATAAATGGCGCTATAACAATAAATAATAATAATAATATAGCACAGCCCACGCAGTAGATAGCACAGCCACGTAGTATATAGCAGCCATGTAGTATATAGTACAGGCATGTAGTATATAGCACAGTGATGTAGTATATAGCACAGTCCACGTAGTATATAACACAGCCATGTAGTATATAGCAGCAACATAATATATAGCAGCCATGTAATATATAACACAGCCCACGTAGTATATAACACAGCCACGTAGTATATAGCACAGCCCATGCAGTATATAGCACAGCCCACATAGTATATAACACAGCCCACGTAGTATACAGCAGTGTGGGCACCATATCCCTGTGAAAAGAATAATTAAAATAAAAAAATAGTTATACAGTGGGGCAAAAAAGTATTTAGTCAGTCAGCAATAGTGCAAGTTCCACCACTTAAAAAGATGAGAGGCGTCTGTAATTTACATCATAGGTAGACCTCAACTATGGGAGACAAACTGAGAAAAAAAAATCTAGAAAATCACATTGTCTGTTTTTTTAACATTTTATTTGCATATTATGGTGGAAAATAAGTATTTGGTCAGAAACAAAATTTCATCTCAATACTTTGTAATATATCCTTTGTTGGCAATGACAGAGGTCAAACGTTTTCTGTAAGTCTTCACAAGGTTGCCACACACTGTTGTTGGTATGTTGGCCCATTCCTCCATGCAGATCTCCTCTAGAGCAGTGATGTTTTTGGCTTTTCGCTTGGCAACACGGACTTTCAACTCCCTCCAAAGGTTTTCTATAGGGTTGAGATCTGGAGACTGGCTAGGCCACTCCAGGACCTTGAAATGCTTCTACGAAGCCACTCCTTCTGTTATGTTTGCTAATGACAGGTGTTATGAAGGCAATCCAGAAACACAGTGTGCTTAGCGATCAGAGCGCACACAGTGATCTGACAAATACCCAAAAATACAAGAACGAGCTCTGAGATGTGGAAACTCTGTAGACTGCACACCTGATCCTATCCTAAACACAACTAAAAGCGGCTGTGGATTGCGCCTAACAACTACCTAGGCAACTCGGCACAGCCTAAGAAACTAGCTAGCCTGAAGATAGAAAAATAGGCCTGACTTGCCCCAGAGAAATTCCCCAAAGGAAAAGGCAGCCCCCCACATATAATGACTGTGAGTAAGATGAAAAGACAAAACGTAGGGATGAAATAGATTCAGCAAAGTGGGGCCCGATATTCTAGGACAGAGCGAGGACAGTAAAGCGAACTTTGCAGTCTACAAAAAACCCTAAAGCAAAACCACGCAAAGGGGGCAAAAAAAAACCCACCGTGCTGAACTAACGGCACGGCGGTACACCCTTTGCGTCTCAGAGCTTCCAGCAAAACAAAAGACAAGCTGGACAGAAAAAAAGCAACAAAAAAGCAAAAAGCACTTAGCTATACAGAGCAGCAGGTCACAGGAACAATCAGGAGAAGCTCAGATCCAACACTGAAACATTGACAAGGAGCAAGGATAGCAGCATCAGGCGGAGTTAAGTAATGAAGCAGTTAACGAGCTCACCAGAACACCTGAGGGAGGAAGCTCAGAAGCTGCAGTACCACTTGTGACCACAGGAGTGAATTCAGCCACAGAATTCACAACATCCTTCGTTGCCCTGGCGGTGTGCTTTGGATCATTGTCATGTTGAAAGACCCAGCCACGTTTCATCTTCAATGCCATTGCTGCTGGAAGGAGGTTTGCACTCAAAATCTCACGATACACGGCCCCATTCATTCTTTCATGTATCCGGATCAGTCGTCCTGGCCCCTTTGCAGAGAAACAGCCCCAAAGCATGATGTTTCCACCACCATGCTTTACAGTAGGTATGGTGTTTGATGGATGCAACTCAGTATTCTTTTTCCTCCAAACACGACAAGTTGTGTTTCTACCAAACAGTTCCAGTTTGGTTTCATCAGACCATAGGACATTCTCCCAAAACTCCTCTGGATCATCCAAATGCTCTCTAGCAAACTTCAGACGGGCCCGGACATGTACTGGCTTAAGCAGTGGGACATGTCTGGCACTGCAGGATCTGAGTCCATGGTGGCGTAGTGTGTTACTTATGGTAGGCCTTGTTACATTGGTCCCAGCTCTCTGCAGTTCATTCACTAGGTCCCCCCACGTGATTCTGGGATTTTTGCTCACCGTTCTTGTGATCAATCTGACCCCACGGGGTGGGATTTTGCGTGGAGCCCCAGATCGAGGGAGATTATCAGTGGTCTTGTATGTCTTCCATTTTCTAATTATTGCTCCCACTGTTGATTTCTTCACTCCAAGCTGGTTGGCTATTGCAGATTCAGTCTTCCCAGCCTGGTGCAGGGCTACAATTTTGTTTCTGGTGTCCTTTGACAGCTCTTTGGTCTTCACCATAGTGGAGTTTGGAGTCAGACTGTTTGAGGGTGTGCACAGGTGTCTTTTTATACTGATATCAAGTTTAAACAGGTGCCATTACTACAGGTAATGAGTGGAGGAAAGAGGAGACTCTTAAAGAAGAAGTTACAGGTCTGTGAGAGCCAGAAATCTTGATTGTTTGTTTCTGACCAAATACTTATTTTCCACCATAATATATATAACTGTTTAACTCCATATCAGCATGGGTTTATGAGAAATCACTCCTGTCAAACCAATCTAATCAGTTTTTATGAAGAGGTAAGCTATAGACTGGACCACGGTGAGTCATTGGACGTGGTATATCTCGATTTTTCCAAAGCGTTTGATACCGTGCCGCACAAGAGGTTGGTACACAAAATGAGAATGCTTGGTCTGGGGGAAAATGTGTGTAAATGGGTTAGTAACTGGCTTAGTGATAGAAAGCAGAGGGTGGTTATAAATGGTATAGTCTCTAACTGGGTCGCTGTGACCAGTGGGGTACCGCAGGGGTCAGTATTGGGACCTGTTCTCTTCAACATATTCATTAATGATCTGGTAGAAGGTTTACACAGTAAAATATCGATATTTGCAGATGATACAAAACTATGTAAAGCAGTTAATACAAGAGAAGATAGTATTCTGCTACAGATGGATCTGGATAAGTTGGAAATTTGGGCTGAAAGGTGGCAGATGAGGTTTAACAATGATAAATGTAAGGTTATACACATGGGAAGAAGGAATCAATATCACCATTACACACTGAACGGGAAACCACTGGGTAAATCTGACAGGGAGAAGGACTTGGGGATCCTAGTTAATGATAAACTTACCTGGAGCAGCCAGTGCCAGGCAGCAGCTGCCAAGGCAAACAGGATCATGGGGTGCATTAAAAGAGGTCTGGATACACATGATGAGAGCATTATACTGCCTCTGTACAAATCCCTAGTTAGACCGCACATGGAGTACTGTGTCCAGTTTTGGGCACCGGTGCTCAGGAAGGATATAATGGAACTAGAGAGAGTACAAAGGAGGGCAACAAAATTAATAAAGGGGATGGGAGAACTACAATACCCAGATAGATTAGCGAAATTAGGATTATTTAGTCTAGAAAAAAGACGACTGAGGGGTGATCTAATAACCATGTATAAGTATATAAGGGGACAA
Source organism: Ranitomeya imitator (assembly GCF_032444005.1). Lineage (NCBI taxonomy): Eukaryota > Metazoa > Chordata > Amphibia > Anura > Dendrobatidae > Ranitomeya > Ranitomeya imitator. The sequence continues at coordinate 405,614,522 of NC_091284.1, forward strand.
TACAAATATCTCGCTGAGGATCTGTTTATACCAAGGAAGGTGACGGGCACAAGGGGGCATTCTTTGCGTCTGGAGGAGAGAAGGTTTTTCCACCAACATAGAAGAGGATTCTTTACTGTTAGGGCAGTGAGAATCTGGAATTGCTTGCCTGAGGAGGTGGTGATGGCGAACACAGTCGAGGGGTTCAAGAGAGGCCTGGATGTCTTCCTGGAGCAGAACAATATTGTATCATACAATTATTAGGTTCTGTAGAAGGACGTAGATCTGGGTATTTATTATGATGGAATATAGGCTGAACTGGATGGACAAATGTCTTTTTTCGGCCTTACTAACTATGTTACTATGTTACTATAATATGCAAATAAAATGTTAAAAAAACAGACAATGTGATTTTCTGGATTTTTTTTCTCAGTTTGTCTCCCATAGTTGAGGTCTACCTATGATGTAAATTGGAAACAGGAACAGGAACAGGAACACATGGGCTACTTGCACAGTGAACAAGTCTGTATGATCATGTTCACACACCACCAAGAAACCTGAAGACACAAAAGAGAATAGTAAAACCAAAAACACTCAGTTTGAAAAAATGTTGCAGTAATCCGCAAGTGCTAGTAAAAGATGTAAAAAACAGGGTATTTGGTTGATACGTTTTTTGCAAAAAATGTATACTAAGCTGCTCTACCAATCAGTCCTAACTAATGTATGCAATCCCTATCTGATGTATTTAAAAACCTGATCAAGACTGGGGAGTTCCACCACTCCTCTTGGGCTATCTGCACAAAAGCTGTTCTACCCTGTATGTACACATGGATTTTTCCTCTCTGAACCCTGTTCACACAGGTTATATACAGATGATCAGGTTTTTAAATACATCAGATAGGGATTGCATACATTAGTTAGGACTGCTCTGATAAGGGTATACCGTGAAGATTGGTAGAGCAGCTTAGTATACATTTTTTGCAAAAAACGTATCAACCAAATACCCTGTTTTTTACATCTTTTACTAGCACTTGCGGATTACTGCAACGTTTTTTCAAACTGAGTGTTTTTGGTTTTACTATTCTCTTTTGTGTCTATGATGTAAATTACAGACGCCTCTCATCTTTTTAAGTGGTGGAACTTGCACTATTGCTGACTGACTAAATACTTTTTTGCCCCACTGTATATTCACCTTCCGTCGTCCACCGAAGATGTCCCGCTCCTCGCGATGCGGCCGACAGCTTCCATTCCCAGAGATGACATAGTGATCTTAGCCAGAGACCATCTGGGTAATTTCGCAATGCATCTCTGGGAACGGAAGCTGCCGAGAGCATCGGGAGGAGTGGGAAAGCTGCGGAGGTGATGGAAGGTCAGAATAGCATGATTTTTTCTTTTTTTTATTATTTTTAGCATTATTTCTTTTTACTATTGATGCTGCATAGCCAGCTTGAACAGTAAAAAGTTGGTCCAGGATGGGGCGACACACTGGCACTGACTGGAGGGGAGTAGGGAGGTGCCAATTTGCGGCTGGACTAAGCCTGTGGCTGATTGCTCGCGGCCTGCAATTTCCGTTACAGACAGAAAGACAGACAAACAGATGGAAGTACCCCTTAGATAATTATATATATATAGATGAATAATCTATCTGTAGATATATTTATAGATAGATATATCTATAGATACATAGATATACTAAACACCGGGCTTGGTATTATCTATCTATCGTATCTATCTATTATCTATCTATCTATCTATCTATCTATCAATATATCTATCTAGCTATCTATAGATATATCTATCGATAGATATATTTATAGATAGATAATTGATACGATAGATACGATAGATAGATGCGATAGATGCGATAGATAGATACCATAGATAGATAGATACGATAGATCTATCTATTATCTATTATCTATCTATTATAATTATCTATCTATCCCATATCTATTATCTATCTATCTATCTATCTATCTATCTATCTATCTATCTATCTATCTATCTATCATCTATCTGTCTGTGTGTGTAAATATTATTCTTCAATGGAGTATGTAAATGAAGACGTTGGACAAGAAATGACATCACCCTTTTTTTGGTATATCTTTATTGAGCTTACAAAAACACACACAAATCCGCATAAAAAAATCGCATGAAAAAGGCGTCAAAAAACGCATGAAAAACACAGGTGACCTGCCAGTGACCTCAGGTGCAGATTTGGTGCAGATTTTACCTGCGTCAAATCCTGATGCAATCCTCAATGTGGAAACATACCCTAACTGAACTGTGCTGACCGCACACATGAACGAAACAGATGCAAAGCCAAGGGGCTATTTAGCCCAGTCCTGAACGCTACTGAACCTGTAACTGAATGGCACACAAAGCTTCTGGCAGACTAGAGACTCAGGCGTTGAGCCACAGGGCTTGTGAGAAATACATTCGAGTCTCGCATTTTAAATCCCCTGCTCTGGCACCGGCACCGGCGCCAGAGCAGGGTTTTAACCCCTTAGTGACAGAGCCAATTTGGTACTTAATGACCGAGCCAATTTTTGCAATTCTGACCACTGTCACTTTATGAGGTTATAACTCTGAAACGCTTCAACGGGTCCCGCAGATTCTGAGATTGTTTTTTCGTGACATATTGTACTTCATGTTAGTGGTAACATTTCTTCGATATTACTTGCGATTATTTATGAAAAAAACGGAAATATGGCGAAAATTTTTAAAATTTTGCAATTTTCAAATTTTGTATTTTTATGCCCTTAAATCAGAGAGATATGTCACGAAAAATAGTTAATAAATAACATTTTCCACATGTCTACTTTACATCAGCACAATTTTGGAAACAAAATTTTTTTTTGTTAGGGAGTTATAAGGGTTAAAGGTTGACCAGCAATTTCTCATTTTTACAACACCATTTTTTTTTAGGGACCACATCACATTTGAAGTCATTTTGAGGGGTCTATATGATAGAAAATACCCAAGTGTGACACCATTCTAAACACTACACCCCTCAAGGTTCTCAAAACCACATTCAAGAAGATTATTAACCCTTTACGTGCTTCACAGGAACTGAAACAATGTGGAAGGAAAAAATGAACATTTAACTTTTTTTTGCAAACATCTTAATTCAGAACCATTTTTTTTATTTTCACATGTGTAAAAACAGAAATGTAACCATAAATTTTGTTATGCAATTTCTCCTGAATACTCCAATACCCCATATGTGGGGGTAAACCACTTTTTGGACGCACCGCAGAACTTAGAATTGAAGGAGCACCGTTTGACTTTTTCAATGCAGAATTGGCTGGAATTGAGATGGGATGCCATGTCACGTTTAGAGAGTCCCTGATGTGCCTAAACAGTGGAAACCCCTCAAGTGACACCATTTTGGAAACTAGACCCCTTAAGGGACTTATCTAGATGTGTGGTGAGCACTTTGAACCCCCATGTGCTTCACAGAAGTTTATAACGTAGAGCCCTGAAAAAAAAATCGCATTTTTTCTACAAAAATGATATTTTTGCCCACAAATTTTAATTTTCACAAGGGTAACAGGAGAAATTAGACCACAAAAGTTGTTGTGCAATTTCTCCTGAGTACGTCGATACCCAATATGTGGGGGTAAACCACTGTTTGGGCGCACTGCAGAGCTTGGAAGAGAAGGAGTGCCGTTTTACTTTTTCAATGTAGAATTGGCTGGAATTGAGATCGGACACCATGTTGCGTTTGCAGAGCCCCTGATGTGCCTAAACAGTGGAAACCCCCGACAAGTGACACCATTTTGGAAACTAGACCCCTTAAGGAACTTATCTAGATGTGTGGTGAGCACTTTGAACCCCCATGTGCTTCACAGAAGTTTATAACGTAGAGCCGTGAAAAAAACAAATCGCAATTTTTCTAAAAATATAATCTTTTTGCCCACAAATTTTTATTTTCACAAGGGTAACAGGAGAAATTAGACCACTAAAGTTGTTGTGCAATTTCTCCTGAGTACGTCGATACCCAATATGTGGTGGTAAACCACTGTTTGGGCGCACCGCAGAGCTTGGAAGAGAAAGAGTGCTGTTTTACTTTTTCAATGTAGAATTGGCTGGAATTAAAATCGGACGCCATGTCGCGTTTGAAGAGCCCCTGATGTGCCTAAACAGTAGAAATCCCCCACAAGTGACACCATTTTGGAAACTAGACCCCCCATGGAACTTATCTAGATGTGTGGTGAGAACTTTGAATGCCCAAGTGCTTCACAGAAGTTTATAATGCAGAGTCGTGAAAATAAAAAATATTTTTTTTTCCACAAAAAAGATTTTTTAGCCCCCAAGTTTTTATTTTCACAAGGGTAACAAGAAAAATTGGACCCCAAAAGTTGTTGTCCAATTTGTCCTGAGTATGCTGGTACCCCATATGTGGGGGTAAACCACTGTTTAGGCGCACGGCAGAGCTCGGAAGGAAGGAGCGCCGTTTTGGAATGCAGACTTTGATAGAATGGTCTGCGAGCATTATGTTGCGATTGCAGAGCCCCTGATGTACCTAAACAGTAGTAACCCCCCACAAGTGACCCCATTTTGGAAACTAGACCCCCCAAGGAACTTATCTAGATGTGTGTTGAGAACTTTGAATGCCCAAGTGCTTCACAGAAGTTTAGAATGCAGAGTCGTGAAAATAAATTTTTTTTTTTTTTCACAAAAAAGATATTGTAGCCCCCAAGTTTTTATTTTCACAAGGGTAACAGGAGAAATTGGACTGCAATAGTTGTTGTCCCATTTATCCCGAGTACGCTGATGCACCATGTGGGGGGGTAAACCACTGTTTGGGCGCACGGCAGAGCTCGGAAGGGAAGGAGCGCCGTTTTGGAATGCAGACTTTGATAGAATGGTCTGTGGGCATTATGTTGCGATTGCAGAGCCCCTGATGTACCTAAACAGTAGTAACCCCCCACAAGTGACCCCATTTTGGAAACTAGACCCCCCAAGGAACTTATCTAGATGTGTGTTGAGAACTTTGAATGCCCAAGTGCTTCACAGAAGTTTAGAATGCAGAGTCGTGAAAATAAAAAATATTTTTTTTTTCACAAAAAAGATATTGTAGCCCCCAAGTTTTTATTTTCACAAGGGTAACAGGAGAAATTGGACTGCAATAGTTGTTGTCCAATTTATCCCGAGTACGCTGATGCACCATGTGGGGGGGTAAACCACTGTTTGGGCGCACGGCAGAGCTCGGAAGGGAAGAAGCGCCGTTTTGGAATGCAGACTTTGATAGAATGGTCTGTGGGCATTATGTTGCGATTGCAGAGCCCCTGATGTACCTAAACAGTAGTAACCCCCCACAAGTGACCCCATTTTGGAAACTAGACCCCCCAAGGAACTTATCTAGATGTGTGTTGAGAACTTTGAATGCCCAAGTGCTTCACAGAAGTTTAGAATGCAGAGTCGTGAAAATAAAAAATATTTTTTTTCACAAAAAAGATATTGTAGCCCCCAAGTTTTTATTTTCACAAAGGTAACAGTAGAAATTGGACTGCAATAGTTGTTGTACAATTTATCCCGAGTACGCTGATGCGCCATATGTGGGGGTAAACCACTGTTTGGGCGCACGGCAGAGCTCGGAAGGGAAGGAGCGCCGTTTTGGAATGCAGACTTTGATAGAATGGTCTGTGGGCGTTATGTTGCGTTTGCAGAGCCCCTGATGTACCTAAACATTAGTAACCCCCCACAAGTGACCCAGTTTTGGAAACTAGACCCCCCAAGGAACTTATATAGATGTGTGGTGAGAACTTTGAATGCCCAAGAGGTTCACAGAAGTTTATAATGCAGAGTCATAAAAAAAATATATATATATTTTTCCACAAAAAAGATTTTGTAGCCCCCAAGTTTTAATTTTCACAAGGGTAACAAGAGAAATTGGACCCCAGAAGTTGTTGTCCAATTTATCCCGAGTACGCTGATGCCCCATATGTGGGGGTTACCCACTGTTTGGGCGCACGGCAGAGCTCAGAAGGGAGGGAGCACCATTTGACTTTTTGAGCGCAAAATTGGCTGTCGTGTTTGGAGACCCCCTGATGTACCTAAACAGTGGAAACCCCCCAATTCTAGCTCCCACCCAACTCCAACACACCCCTAACCCTAATCCCAACCCGATCCATAATCCTAATCACTAACCCTAACGATAATCACAACCCTTACCCCAAAACAACCCTAATGTCAACCCTAACCATAACCCTAATGATAACCCTAAATCCAACACACCCCTAATCCTAATCTCAACGCTAACCTCAAACCTAACCCTAATCCCAATACACCCCTAATCACAACCCTAACCTTAACCCTAATCCCAAACCTAACCCTAATCCCAAGCGTAACCCTAATGCCAACCCTAACCCTAATACCAACCCTAACCCAAACCCTAACCCTAATCCCAACTCTAACCCTAACTTTAGCCCCAACCCTAGCTCTAACTTTAGCCCCAACCCTAACCCTAGCCCTAAGGCTACTTTCACACTTGCGTCGTTTGGCATCCGTCGCAATCCATAGTTTTGGACAAGAAATGGATCCTGCAAATGTGCCCGCAGGATGCGTTTTTTGCCCATAGACTTGTATTGCTGAGGGATCGTGACGGATGGCCACACGTCGCGTCCGTCGTGCTCTGGATCAGTTGTGTTTTGGCGGACCGTCGGCACAAAAAAAGTCCAATGAAACGGTTTTTTGTACGTCGCATCGGCCATTTCTGACCGCGCATGCGTTGCCGTAACTCTGCCCCCTCCTCCCCAGGACATAGATTGGGCAGCGGCTGCGTTGAAAAACTACATCCGCTGCCCACGTTGTGCACAATTTTCACAATGTGCGTCCGTATGTCGGGCCGACGCATTGCGACGGCCCCGTATCGACGTAAGTGTGAAAGAAGCCTAACCCTAAATTTAGCCCCAACCCTAACCCTAAATTTAGCCCTAGCCCTAACCTTAGCCCTAACCCTAGCCCTAACCCTAACCCTAGCCCTAACCCTACCCCTAACCCTACCCCTAACCCTACCCCTAACCCTAGCCCAAACCCTAACCCTAACCCTACCCCTACCCCTAACCCTAACCCTAGCCCTAACCCTACCCCTACCCCTAACCCTAACCCTACCCCTAACCCTACCCCTAACCCTACCCCTAGCCCTAACCCTAGCCCTAACCCTACCCCTAGCCCTAACCCTACTCCTAACCCTAGCCCTAACCCTAGCCCTAACCCTAGCCCTACCCCTAACCCTACCCCTAGCCCTAATCCTAGCCCTAACCCTACCCCTAACCCTACCCCTAACCCTACCCCTAACCCTACCCCTAACCCTACCCCTAACCCTACCCCTAACCCTATCCCTAATTTTTGCCCCAACTGCTGTTCTCCTGCCGGCCAGCAGATGGAGACAGATGGCGGGCGCACTGCGCATGCGCCCGCCATTTTCTTTTCCCCGGCAGCCAGGAGGAGCAGCAGGAGGATCCAGGGACACAGGTGAGTATGCTAGGGTCCCTGAATCCCCCTATTTCTCTGTCCTCTGATGTGCGATCACATCAGAGGACAGAGAATTACACTTTACTTTTTTTTTTTTTTTGCGGTCGCCGGTAAACAGTTAATTACCGGCGATCGCAAAATAGGGGTCGGTAAAACCGACCCCGATCATGTTCTTTGGGGTCTCGGCTACCCCTGGCAGCCGAGACCCCAAAGATTCTCCCGGTGCCGGCCGGCGGGCGCACTGCGCATGCGCCCGCCATTTTAAAGATGGCGGCGCCCACCGGGAGACACGAGGAGCATCGGGGGAGATAGGTGAGTATTGGGGGGCTACCTGGGACCCCTTTTCTCTGTCCTCCGATGTGCGATCACATCGGAGGACAGAGAAATTAAAAAGAGATCGCGTTTTTTTTTTTGCGATCGCCGGTAAACGGTTAATTACCGGCGATTGCAAATGCGGGGTCGGTTAAAAACCCCCCGAATCATGTTCCTTGGGGTCTCGGCTTCCCCCGGCAGCCGAGACCCCGGAGAAAATCCGAATCTGGGGTGCACTATTCACTTTTTCCACAGCGCCGTTAATTAACGGCGCTGTGGTTTAAGTACCCTTAGCGGCCGCCGTTAAAAGGCGTATCGGCGGTCGCCAAAAGGTTAACCTGCGGGACTCGGACGTATTTCTCGCAAGTGAGAAGGAGCCCATGGGTACGAAACCGCATAAGTGTGCAACCTGCCTGCCAATGTGTACAGACTCTGTGCATAGACAGACACACACAAACATGCAGAGTGGTAGAGTAGCCACCCACCCACACTAAACATAAATGATACTAGTGCACCACTGAGAGCCTCTTAAACCCTAGGCTCCACCCCAAACTCTCACGCCGTGACATCGCCTGTGGGCCAATCCGGAGCCACCACATTACTAGAGCAGTTAAGGTCTGACAACCAATGAGAAGACGCCACATCACGGACATGCTCAGTAAGGTGATCTCTGAACTTAGACTCAAGAGCGCAAGGCTGCACCTGCATAACACTAGTCACCATAGACTTGACTCTAGAGGAAGCAGTACCCAAACGTATACCATGAGCCTGAGCAGGATGCTGGGACTGATGTCTGTGCTGAGCAGCAATGCCAGTGCCTGGGCCAGAATGGGAGGCCACAACACCAGATGATGCTTGGGATCTATCCTGCGCAGCAGGAGAATCACAAAGCCTGTTGTTTTGTCATCAGGATTTTGTGCTTTGTGTGGTTTTTTGCACTGTGAACCATGTCACTTCTTTCAGTGTTTTTTCAGTGTTTTTCACCAATTTAAATGAATAGATGCTGATAAAACACAGGCATCAGGTTTTGCTCCATCTTTGATTCTATAGAATAGGACATTTTCTTCAACATTAAACTTTATCAGCATGCACAAGAAACAACTTTAGCATGCCAAAACCACAGCAAAAAAACCACAAGAAAAAACAGGGAAAACCAGCTTTTTTGCAACTTCTTTCCTGCCAATAGAGTAGGTTTTTAAGCAGAAAAAAAGACTGAAAAAACACCTAGAGTGAACTTACCCTAATAGATCTGCACACTTTTCAGCCAATCAGAAAACGAGTGAAGTGACAAGGTCAAGTTACAATTGCATTCTAAAAAAAAGCTCTTATCTTAGTGGACAATAGTGTAATCTCACACGTAGTGACTTTTTTCCATTATCAGTCACATTGTATTGTAAGATCAATCTTCATCATCTGATTAACAACACAAATACCTTCCCACTACGTGTAGTTCAGTTTTAAGTTATTATAAAAATTAATCTAAAATCTATTTCATAAGGCTCATAAAATTGTAGCCTGCACGGGTATAGTTTGGCCAAGGCTATTTTACAGCACTGGGTATAGTTTGGTCTATAACAGTTTGTCTCCTGGGGTATACTCTGGCCCAGACCAAGTTATACCTGGGTTTAATCTGGACAGGGGTTAACTTGGCCTGTTACAGTGAGCAACCGCATCCTTGGCTCTCCCCGGTAACTAAGTTACTGATTGACGGAATCATGAATTCCGAAATCTACTACTCTATATTGAAAAAAAGAATGCTTCCATCACTCTGGAAAAATCATTACCGCTGATCAGAAGCAGTATTTGCCATGCTGTCATACACATGACAGCTTGACAAACACCCGGTGTTCAGGGACTGAACCCAAGCAGTAACACAGACTTCCTGGTGAAGTCCGTGCCCAAACAGTAGGTGCTCGGTCGTATGCCGAACTTTACTGTTCAGGTTCACCCATCTCTTCTAGTCTTAAGCTTATTTATGTGCAGGAAGTGGATGGAGTTATGGAATGTATGACACATCACTCATCTCAGTCAGAGAAGGATGATGCTACCTCTGACAGCAACACCATCAGTTTAAGTCAGAGTTTTGCGCGTATCCTCCAGAAATAATTATAATATGGACTTTCATTTCTGGAAATTACACTTAGTGTTTATTTTTTTACTCCTTAGTAACATAAGCCACAGCACTTTGTGGGCTAAGTAAGACATTTCACAACCACAAGTTCTAGTTCATTTTCTTGATGAGATGAACAGTCAACCTTTATACTCAGATGACTGGGGGTCAAAGGACATGGAGGACTTGATTCATTCTCTCAGCTCTGTTGGAGTCTTTGTCAGTTGTAGCTGTAGGGACCCTGGCAGAATTTGATAGTAGGGAGAACTGTTGCGTGAACGATGTAATCCCTATCATATTTATATTGGGTAAGAAAACACAAGAATAGCAACTTATGCTTAATCATCGCTAGCTAACTTGGGGCTGTTGAAAAAATCAAGACCAATTATACATGGAAGTTGTGGAGGAGCAGGAACAGCGGTAGGTAGATGTGGGCAAGGCTGACAGTAAGTGTAAAATTGATGATGAGAACAACACTGGGCATGATGACCAACTGTTACCGAGGGGTGCGGAAAATTAAACATCTGGCCCTCAGTTATGCTGGCAAGCAACATACTTGATTGCTTTTGGGATAACAGATATACAGTTAGGGCCAGAAATATTTGGACAGTGACACAAGCTTTGTTATTTTAGCTGTTTACAAAAACATGTTCAGAAATACAATTATATATATAATATGGGCTGAAAGTGCACACTCCCAGCTGCAATATGATAGTTTCCACATCCAAATCGGAGAAAGGGTTTAGGAATCATAGCTCTGTAATGCATAGCGTCCTCTTTTTCAAGGGACCAAAAGTAATTGGACAATGGACTCTAAGGGCTGCAATTAACTCTGAAGGCGTCTCCCTCGTTAACCTGTAATCAATGAAGTAGTTAAAAGGTCAGGGGTGGACTCCAGGTGTGTGGTTTTGCATTTGGAAGCTGTTGCTGTGAGCAGACAACATGCGGTCAAAGGCACTCTCAATTGAGGTGAAGCAGAACATCCTGAGGCTGAAAAAAAAGAAAAAATCCATCAGAGAGATAGCAGACATGCTTGGAGTAGCAAAATCAACAGTTGGGTACATTCTGAGAAAAAAGGAATTGACTGGTGAGCTTGGGAACTCAAAAAGGCCTGGGCGTCCACGGATGACAACAGTGGTGGATGATCGCCGCATACTTAATTTGGTGAAGAAGAACCCGTTCACAACATCAACTGAAGTCCAGAACACTCTCAGTGAAGTAGGTGTATCTGTCTCTAAGTCAACAGTAAAGAGAAGACTCCATGACAGTAAATACAAAGGGTTCACATCTAGATGCAAACCATTCATCAATACCAAAAATAGACAGGCCAGAGTAAAATTTGCAGAAAAACACCTCAAGAAGCCAGCTCAGTTCTGGAAAAGTATTCTATGGACAGATGAGACAAAGATCAACCTGTACCAGAATGATGGGAAGAAAAAAGTTTGGAGAAGAAAGGGAACGGCACATGATCCAAGGCACACCACATCCTCTGTAAAACATGGTGGAGGCAACGTGATGGCATGGGCATGCATGGCTTTCAATGGCACTGGGTCACTTGTGTTTATTGATGACATAAGAGCAGACAAGAGTAGCCGGATGAATTCTGAAGTGTACCGGGATATACTTTCAGCCCAGATTCAGCCAAATGCTGCAAAGTTGATTGGACGGCGCTTCATAGTACAGATGGACAATGACCCCAAGCATACAGCCAAAGCTACCCAGGAGTTCATGAGTGCCAAAAAGTGGAACATTCTGCAATGGCCAAGTCAATCTCCAGATCTAAACTCAATTGAGCATGCATTTCACTTGCTCAAATCCAGACTTAAGACGGAAAGACCCACAAACAAGCAAGACCTGAAGGCTGCGGCTGTAAAGGCCTGGCAAAGCATTAAGAAGGAGGAAACCCAGCGTTTGGTGATGTCCATGGGTTCCAGACTTAAGGCAGTGATTGCCTCCAAAGGATTTGCAACAAAATATTGAAAATAAAAATATTTTGTTTGGGTTATGTTTATTTGTCCAATTACTTTTGACCTCCTAAAATGTGGAGTGTTTGTAAAGAAATGTGTACAATTCCTACATTTTCTATCAGATATTTTTGTTCAACCCTTCAAATTAAACGTTACAATCTGCACTTGAATTCTGTTGTAGAGGTTTCATTTCAAATCCAATGTGGTGGCATGCAGAGCTCAACTCGCAAAAATTGTGTCACTGTCCAAATATTTCTGGCCCTAACTGTATAAGTATCAACAAGCAAAGTTGAATATTGGATAGCCTTCATTTTAGACACTAACTATAAAAACAATTTGGGGGAATTTTTCTGAATTTCGAATGAGATTAAAAAAAAGTGCATTACCAGAATAAAGTGTGATCCCTGCTCAGTGAAGCTTTTGCTACGCAGATGCCTGCCAACTCCAAGTCTGAGCAGGAGACCACTTTCTAATCACAATGCTCACCTGTCTTGGCCAGCAATAGACTACAAGTAGCCATGACAGCAGCAGCAATTACAGAATATGTGAAATGATGGACCAGATTCTTTATCTGTTGTTGTGAAACAAATAAAGCAAATAAAGACTCATGACCCGGATAGTCAGTCTCAGTCATACTTGGGCTCCGGCTGATACCCTTATCCTTGGTTCTATATACAAATGTTTCAGCAGATTTTAACAAGGGCAATAACTGGCCTAGAATGCAATGAATGTATCTTATATAATCTCCAATGTACTCTCAGGGAGGGTACTAAGGGCAGCAAGTGGTCTTGTCATTGCCAACTAAACCAGATTGTCTACAAGTGTGAAAAAGATTACGTTTGTCAAATCTAATCTGGCTTCGATCACTGCCGATACCATAGAAACTGCATATGTGTTCATTATGATCTAAAATATTCTGCTCTCGCTAGTGCTGATAATAACCCCCCATTTAGCAGGGCATATCATCCCTGCCCATAATTTTTATATGTATACTGTGCTACTGATGGTTCTGAGACTACCATTGCTGACCCTACACAACCAGACATCCTCTTACCTGTCCTTTGTTATACGGTATCATGAAAGCTTAAAAACAGGTTCCAATGATACATATTAATCAAGATAAGAGGCCATATGCCCACAAGGGACAAAATAGGATAACATTAAGGACACTCCCAAGACATGAATCCTACAAAATAACTCATGGAGTAAACAGTCCAATTCAGATGTGAGCAAAATACATGAAATTTTATTCCCAAAATATAAACATAAAGTAATATACAGACTAAAAAAACAAGGTACGTCCAGAGCTCATATGTGAAATAGCACAAAAATAGGGTCTTATCTGAGAGATAAATGGTTAATGCAAAGGATTGCACTCACCAGACATAGCTGAGATCAAGCATTGAGAAGATTCGCTGCAGCAGATCCACGGGCCCAAAAAAGGACCGACCGTTAGGTTTTAAAAATTGGGAGAACATTGTCCTGTTCTGTGCTGCTGAATCACTGAAAGTCCAGATGTACTAATAATTGTGATTTTTATTCAACGTTTATGGCAACCTATACACATAGCTCCCAACCACTCCGGATTCATTGGGACTTTCCTACTGTCTCGGCAGATCAGGGTTTTGTCCTGTGACTTCCACTCACTTCTCTTCTCTCTGACATCTTCATCACTCTGTATCTCCTGCTCTTTGGGGGTAAGGATTGAGGAGGGGCATCTCTGCATACGCAAGCAACTCTCTTTAGATTTGGCCTCCCCAGGTATCAAATCTATCACCTCTGTCTTTGCAGGCAGTAGCTTATCCTATGAACCAAGGTGTACAATGGAGATTTGGTCACCTTAAAGCTGCATTGGAGGCAGTGAACCCAAAAATAGATGATACTGGTACATGGAGACACATATGTACTTAGCAGTATATTTCTATGCCCTTGTATTCTAGAGGTGAACAAAAAGTCAGGATTTTTTGCTGCTATAAAACTACAAAAAAAATAATGTAAAACAATTCCAAAAAAATAATTCTCGCTTTTTTGTCAGTCTTCTTGGGACTGAACCCATAACCTACATCATTGTAAGCTACAGTTCAACCTATAAGCCACAGGCGGATGTTATTGGTAGAAAGAGTATATTGCATATAGGAATGTATTTCTATGTCCCTGTATTCTACAGGGAAAAGAGAAGAAAGATTTTTTTTCCCTATAAACTTACTAAAAAAATTATGAAAAATTTAATTTTTAATACATTTTTTTTTAAAAATAATAAACATCACAAACCAGCATATAACATGGACATATTGGGTGTCCTTGTAATCGTAATGGTCAGCACAGAGATCAGATTACTTATGGTAATCGGTAAACGGCGCATCTACTAAACCGAAAAAGACATGTTATAGAAATGTAAAACTCAGGTCGTGTTCACGAGTAAATGCTGTGTTTTTTCTACTATTTTTTTGTGCACATTTCCAAAAGGAGCCCACACCGCATAATGCAATAACAATCTTTTTTGATGATTGCGTGTTTGCTGTATTTCTTTTATGCAGTTTCCCTCTTATTTGATGCATTTTTGGTGCAGATGAGACACAGTGTTTTTAAATCTTTTTTAATAGTACAGCAAAGCTGTGATTCTACGCATAAAAATGCAACAGTGATTTTTTAAAAAGTGTTTCTTTAGGCCCCGCATAGAATCTTATGGAGAATATATACTCCAAAACCTCACAGTACAACAGCGTCTTTAGATACGTCGTGGGGGTAGAGTTTCATAAAATGAATCCACTTTGCTTAAGGCTAGGTTCACATTGCGTTAATGGGTGTCCGCTAGCGGACTCCGTTACATGGCGCAATTGTCGCAATTAAAGCTATGTAACGGATCCGTTAGCGCACCCATTGACTGCAATGTGCTAACGAATCTCTAGCGCATCGCTAACGCATGCCATTTTTGGCATGCGCTAGCGATGTCCCGTTAGCTTTGGACGGACCTCGGACGCTGCTTGCAGCGTCCGAGGTCCATTCCTCGCTAGTGCAGATCGGGTATCAGCGCTAGCGGGATCGCCAAACGCGATCCCTTTTGGGACATTGCGTTAGCGCAATCTGCTAGCGTATGCGCTAAACGGATTGCCCTAATGAAATGTGAACCTAGCCTTAGACATTTACACTGTGTTCACATGTAGCATAAACGCTGTTTTTTTCACACAGAAATTCTGCTGTGTCTAACTATCCAAGCTAAGTGGATGTAATTTCATAAAAACTGCTCCAATTGTGCATCTAAAGATGCTGATGAACTGTGCGGTTTTGGTGCTTTTTCTCTCTTGTCTTCTATGTAGACCCTGAAAAAACTGCATTTTTAAAACTGCAGTTACTTTTTTAAGTGCAGAATCAACGTTTTTCTGTATGATAAAAAAAAACACTGTTTCAAATCTGCACCAAAAAAGCCTCAAATAAGGGGGGAAAAGGCATAAAAAAGCTTAAAAAAGGTGATAATCATAAAAGATTGTTATTGCATAGTTTGGTGCGGATCCTGCAGAAAACAAAAAACACTGTATTTCTGAAAACTGGGAAAACTACCTTACTGACACAAAAAAGCCGGATGTCATATAGTGAATCATAGATGATGATAAGAACGTTCTGGCTGCTATGACTACAAATGAATGAACAAAAAATAAATCCATAGGTCCCAATTAGAGATGAGTATGACATTGTGTCAGCCCTGGCTAATCAAAAGCTGAGATGGGAATGCCGGAAGGTGAAAGATTCATGAGCCTCCTGTCCAGCCGCCAGGGACCACTGACCTGCATGCTGGACCTGAGACCTTTGAATCCATCCGCTCATCTCTAGTTTCAAATGTTGTGGATACAGCGGGACAATTCCGGTTTAGAGGCTATGCCTTGCAGTCTCAGGTATCTGCTGGACGTTCCTCACCTCCATCTTCCCTTTGACATCTCTGTTGTGAATTCTGCTCTTGGGCTCCCTCCGGTGGTTATGAGTGGTAGTGCTGCTGTCTTTGGATCGCAGCATTTATCAGGTGTGTTCACTTATTGCAATTTGGACTGGGCTATTTAGCCTTGCTTGATCCTTTAGTCAGTGCCAGTTGTCCATTGTTTTTGGAGGATTCACATCCCTTACTGGTCTCTCCTGTTTTGCTGTTCTTCTCATCTAAGATAAGTGCTGGCTTTGTTTTTGCTGTCCACATGCTGTGGGCCTTATAGTTCTGTGCATTTTCATGTTTTGTCTTGTCCAGCTTTGTCTGTGTGTGGATTTTTTTGCAGCCAAGTTGTATCTCTGGAGATGCAGATATACCCTCCATGTCTTTAGTCAGATGTGGAGATTTGTATTTTCTGTGGTGGATATTTTCTAGTGTTTTAATACTGACCGCATAGTACTCTGTCCTATTCTTTCTTTTTAGCTAGAAAGGCCTCCTTTGCTAAACCCTGATTTCAGTCTGCGTATGTCATTTCCCTCTCCTCTCACAGTCAATATTTGTGGGGGGCTGTCTATCCTTTGGGGATTTTCTCTGAGGGAAGATAGTTTTCCCATTTCTATCTTTAGGGGAAGTTAGTCCTTAGGCTGTGCCGGCTGTGTCTAGGGAGTGTTAGGTACATCCCACGGCTACTTGTAGTTGCGGTGCTAGTTCAGGGTCTGCGGTCAGTACAGGTACCACCTTCTCCAGAGTACGTCACATGCTGCTCCTAGGCCACCAGATCATAACACATCTCCTCCTGCCAGGGTTGAAAGAAATAGTAAATGGGTGTGGCATGGATGTTTCTAGGAGTGTGGTCAAAATGTACCATAGCGTACTATGAATACTGCATGATTTACCCCTCTTTCTGTTCTTCAAAAGTTGTGAGGTATGCATACCATAGTGCTTGTGCTAAGCCGTATAGCATATATAAAGTACTAATGTTTGCTGGAATCAGGAGCTTGTGTGCTGCAGCAAAAATTTATATTTAGCTCTGAGCAAGGACCAGTTAGGGGCATCTGAATGGTTTCTTCTTATCTCATCTATCATCTGGAGCTGAAAATGTATTTTGAGATCTGATTTGGTGTTTGAATTAAATTTGAGATGTGGAGTCTAAATAAAATTGAAATTAGAATGATTTTTGGTCTGGGATCTGAATTAATTTAGGGGTCTGGTTTGGCAACTCAACTTGTTTTTCTTGCTAGTCTGGGGTAGGGGTATGATCTGGGGTTTTAGTCGATTTAGGGGTCTTTTCTGGGGTCTGAGTCAATTTAGTTTGGTCTTGAGTCTGACTTAATTTTTAGGTATTTAAGACTAAATTTAGCATGCTACTAAATTTGCAGTCTTTTCTGCTGTTTGATTATAGAGGCTTAGTCAAGAATTTTAATGAATTCAGGGCTCTGCTCTGAGGTCAGAATTTTTGCGGGGCCTAGTTTGTGGCTTGAAGCATTCCATAACCCCAGCTAGCATGTTTGTAGTATTATGGTCTTCAAATGCTCTGTAAGTTTGTTAAGTTATGCAAGGAATTGTAATTTGTGTTGAAAATGAGTGCCAGTGTTAAAGTTTAACCCTTTAATGGAAAGGGATTTTTTCATATTTTCTCTTTGTTTTTATCTCTTCTTGTTCCCAGAGCCATAACATTTTTATTCTTTCATTGATAGTTTGATTTTTTGCTGGACAAGTTGTAGATTTGAATCACTACTTTAATTGTACCATACAATGTACTGGAAAATGTGAAAACAATTCTAAATGGGATGAAATTGCAAAACAAAAGGAAAAAGCAATTCTGCCATTGTTTTTGGGGAGTTTGCTTTCACAGCATTCATTGTGTAGTAAAGTGGCCTAATAGCATGAACCTTCACGTTATCGCCATTATGATGATACCAAACTTGTGTAGTTTTTTATTATTTTAGTGGTGAAAAAAGTGTTGAAATTTGTGAACAAAATTCTTAAATTTGTAACTGTTTTATTTTTCTATCGCTAAAGTTGTATAAGGGCTTTTTTGCGCCTTGCACCGATTCTTTTATTGAAAATATTTTGCTGTAAATATAACTTTTTAACTTTTTTTGTTACATTTTTTTTAAAGAAAAAAATATGTGGGCCAAAAAAAGTGATACATTTGTCTTTTCCTTTTTCTTTCTGGGTTTAATGTTCGGTTTAAATATCGTTAGATTTTGCTAAATTATAATTTTGTGTACACAATACCATGCATATTTTTTTTCAATTTCTTTATATTTGAAGGGGGAAAAGCTGCTGGTTTAAACTTTTATGTATTTTATAAATCTTTTTTTACTTAATTTTTAGACCCCCTAGGGGACTTAAATTTCCAGTAGCTTATCCTCTAGATTGCAATACCTTGGTATATAGTGAGATTTGCGCTTAGTAACCCGATGTTTACCCTGGTTACCGGCATCGTTGGTCGCTGGAGAGCTGTCTGTGTGACAGCTCTCCAGCGACCAAACAGCGACGCTGCAGTGATCCGGATCGTTGTCGGTATCGCTGCAGCGTCGCTTAATGTGAAGGGGCCTTAACTTGCGGCTTAGTTTTACAGGAGGACTAACATGGAAGTTAAGTCACAGGGACCTTCAGCAGACCCTTGGCTGCCATAGTAAATAAATGGATTCCCATGATCATGTCATTTAAATTATGCATTTAGAAATTGACAGCTGCATTTAAATGTTTAAGTTATAGTTGCAGGCATATGTCAGCTGTGTTAAACATCTGGCCTTAAACTTTGCTTAGCTATCTATGGCGAGATTGTACCTCGTAGGTCGTTAATAGTGATGAGCGAGAATACTCGTTGCTCGGGTTTTCCCTACCATGCTTGGGTGGTCTCCGAGTATTTCGGCGTGCTCTGGGATTTAGTTTGTGTTGACGCAGCTGCATGATTTGCAGCTGCTAAACAGCTTGAATACATGTGGGGATTACCTAACAACCAGTCAACTCCCACATGTATTCAAGCTGTCTAGCAGCTGCAAATCATGCAGCTGCGTCGACACAAACTAAATCCCAGAGCACGCCGAAATACTCGGAGACCACCCGAGTATGCTCGGGAAAACCTGAGTATACTCGCTCATCACTAGCCTTTAACTTACTAAGTCTTACTGTCAGAGTTTTTCTCCAATTTATCACCATGTAAATAATATACCAAAATGTAGAACAAAATCTGTTATGTTCTGCATAATCATTAAATGTCTTATTATGTACTTTAAAAATAACAAATTTATGCTCATACTTTGTTTAAAATAAGGTGGTAAGAAAAGTTTAACTGTATATCTTTGGTGTCGTCCATTTTGGACAATCTTTTTTGATGCAACAGTGCAAAAATAATACATTATTCTTAGATTGTAGTTCTGATGGAACCCAGAATAATAAGCTGCTTTATAATTTGTGAAAGAAAGTTACAGCAAGAGTTAAATTTCCCTGCAGAGGCACCTCAAGGGAAATTAAGTATTAAACAGTTATCATTTAAATCAATGGATTGTCCATGTAATGTAAGGATCTGCTGGGTCCTCCAAAGTGTGAGATCCCCTTTGCAGACACCATGCATTCTGACTAGAAGATGAGGGTCTTAAATAGGGGAATTTCAACTGCAATTACTCTAAAATTGTATGTAATGTGTTCCCTAGACCATTCAGATCCATTAATCAATTAATATTACATGGGCAATATCTTAGGCACATTTACAAATTATTTGTGGTTGTCAGTAACTAAAGTCTCATTCTCATTTTGAATGCATTTGATTCTGAAAGCACCTTCACATTGCCCGGAGTCCCCTTGTATCAGTTAGTCATGATGTCATATCAGATGATTCAGCTGTCATTTTAAGCCATGTATTTTTGCCATTTTATGTAACTGGCTTAATGATCATTTAATTTTCAAACAAAAAAATTCTGAAGATTCCACCATAAAATATGCAAAACTATCCATCCTCTCAAGACTTAATCCTTCTCGTGAGCTTTGCGTAGATAATTTATGCAGAGTGGCAGAATCCTGGGACACAATTAACTTAATCATTTTATGCCACTGAATAAGAGAGCATTCATTAAAGCCCCTGGCAGGTACGGACCGTTAGTAAGTGTAGAATAAATTGGACAACCTATCTAAAATATTGTTTCTAAGCA
The DNA here is from genome assembly GCF_032444005.1 of Ranitomeya imitator. Classification (NCBI taxonomy): domain Eukaryota; kingdom Metazoa; phylum Chordata; class Amphibia; order Anura; family Dendrobatidae; genus Ranitomeya; species Ranitomeya imitator. The sequence goes on from NC_091284.1 coordinate 405,634,445, forward strand.
GCTGGAAGGAAAGGATATTTTACAAAGATAAAATGAGTTGGCGCAAGGAAGCCATTGGTCCTTAATATTAAAAATTGCATTTCTACACCTTATTTTGTATGTTTTAATCAAATAGGTTTTACTTCAGTAAGATCAAATATTTTTTATATGTAGTTCTAAATAAAATACTGCTTCAATTATACCTTAAGTCACTTTGAGCCCCAGCAAATGCTGCCATCTAGAAAATTTGTCAACAATTTTTAATGACCTTAATGAGTTGGTTTAGTAACATAGTAACATAGTAACATAGTTAGTAAGGCCGAAAAAAGACATTTGTCCATCCAGTTCAGCCTATATTCCATCATAATAAATCCCCAGATCTACGTCCTTCTACAGAACCTAATAATTGTATGATACAATATTGTTCTGCTCCAGGAAGACATCCAGGCCTCTCTTGAACCCCTCGACTGAGTTCGCCATCACCACCTCCTCAGGCAAGCAATTCCAGATTCTCACTGCCCTAACAGTAAAGAATCCTCTTCTATGTTGGTGGAAAAACCTTCTCTCCTCCAGATGCAAAGAATGCCCCCTTGTGCCCGTCACCTTCTTTGGTATAAACAGATCCTCAGCGAGATATTTGTATTGTCTCCTTATATACTTATACATGGTTATTAGATCGCCCCTCAGTCATCTTTTTTCTAGACTAAATAATCCTAATTTTGCTAATCTATCTGGGTATTGTAGTTCTCCCATTACCTTTATTAATTTTGTTGCCCTCCTTTGTACTCTCTCTAGTTCCATTATATCCTTCCTGAGCACCGGTGCCCAAAACTGGACACAGTACTCCATGTGCGGTCTAACTAGGGATTTGTACAGAGGCAGTATAATGCTCTCATCATGTGTATCCAGACCTCTTTTAATGCACCCCATGATCCTGTTTGCCTTGGCAGCTGCTGCCTGGCACTGGCTGCTTCAGGTAAGTTTATCATTAACTAGGATCCCCAAGTTTATTGTCATGTATCCAAAAACTCCAGCGGAATTGCAAATGATATTGCCATAGTGCTAATAAATAGTGAAAGAAGGAAGGTTACAGTAATTAGGGTATGTGCCCACGATCAGGAACTGCTATGGATTTGATGCTGCGCAGTTATGCAGCGTCAAACCGGCTGCAGCCAGCTCCGACAGCATATGGATGGGATTTCTAGAAATCACATGTCCAGTTTGCGTCTATATACTTTGTTGGTGTTTTGCAAAATAAAAAACCACTTGTTTGGCAAAAACTCTGAAGATACTTTTGAGTGCGACTGTTTATGCTTGAGACTATACCTTGGAGGATTCCTCCATGTTCAGTCTGCACCACTACTAGCTAGAGTGCACGTCTTTTTCTTTTCTACGATACTCAAGTTGACGACTGCACCAGCTTCCTCAATGTCGACTAACACCTTTACTTTTGATGAGACGACAGCATCCAGGATCCTATCGAGAGTAACCGCATCAGGAGAGTTCCTCAGAACCCCTCTTCATGAAATTCCTACCAGGGATTACGAGAGAGAATGGAAACGTCTAACTTCGTATGATTTACACGCAACCACCTTGGCCGAATACCATAAACTTAACAGAATTCCACGGGGCTTGAGGTGCCATTTGAGACCCACCTTATTCTCAGACAAATCTGAGTTTTGTGAGAAATTCAAACAAATACTCAATAAGTGCTCCCTGGATGTTATTTTATTAACCGTAGAATCTCTTCAGACAGCTATCACCGAAACAGCACAGAAAATTACCTCAATCGAGGAACAACTGAGCTCAACTCTTTCCAGCACAGAGTGGCAGAATCTGAAAACTAAAACGGACAAAACCATTGAAGATCATCACAAGGCTCTACAAGACAAGAAGAGAGCAAAATTCCAGAGAGATTCTGACGACTACATCCAAGATCGGGTATACAAATGAAAAGATTCAACCAATATGGACTCTTGGTGAAGAAACTACAACTACAACCCAAGATATACAGGTTCATACAGTCCAGACAGCGACAGCTCCACTGGCACCTCCTCCCAGAACCGTTTTTTACAGAACCGTCAACCGACCATCGCACACGACCGATATTCAGGAGGAGACCGACAAGGAGGGCCGCCCGTAAACACCGCAGACAGGATGACGACAAGATCGCAGGTAAACCCTCCAACTCCATTCTCAACATATCCTCATATACACTCAGTCCAGCAGAACTAGCTATCCTCCAACGGGGGCTGTCCTTCTGTCCTACCCCCTCATGGGATAAATTTCAATTGTCCCAAGACCTTCAACAATTTTATAGGAACATTCGTCTGAAGACATACTTTGGACTTGAACATGAAATAACAAGGAACAGAGTCCCTCCATCAGGGGGGAACTCTGCTCCTGAAATGTCTATATATGGGGTCAGAACAGTTAATAATTTAAGAAATAGAAGTACAGAGAGGAACATAAAGTGCATGTATACTAATGCCAGAAGCCTCGCCAACAAAATGGACGAATTAGAACTAATGTTGTTGGAGCATAATTATGACATGGTGGGGATATCTGAAACGTGGCTGGATGAGAGCCATGACTGGGCTGTTAACTTGCAGGGCTATAGCCTGTTCAGAAATGACCGTACAGATAAGCGAGGGGGAGGGGTGTGTCTGTATGTAAAATCGTCCTTAAAAGCCATCCTGCGTGATAATATAGGTGAATTTAATGAAAATGTAGAATCCCTGTGGGTGGAGATAAGGGGAGGGGGAAAAAATACTGATAGGGGTTTGTTATAAATCTCCAAAAATAATGGAAGCAATGGAGAATATCCTCGTAAAGCAAATAGATGAAGCTGCGACTCAAGGAGAAGTCATTATTATGGGGGACTTCAACTACCCTGAAATAGATTGGGGAACAGAAACCTGCAGTTCCAGCAAAGGTAATCGGTTTTTGACAACTATGAGAGACAATTACCTTTCACAACTGGTTCAGGACCCAACAAGAAGGGGGGCACTGCTAGACCTAATATTAACCAACAGGCCAGACCGCATATCAAATATAAGGGTTGGGGGTCACTTGGGCAATAGCGATCACAAAATAATAAATTTTCATGTATCCTTTAAAAAGATGTGTAGTAGAGGGGTTACAAGGACACTAAACTTCAGGAGGGCAAATTTCCAACGGATGAGAGAGGATCTTTGTGCAATTAACTGGGACGATATCCTGAGACACAAAAATACACAAAGAAAATGGGAGACGTTTATTAGCATCCTGGATAGGACCTGTGCACAGTATATACCGTATAGGAATAAACATACTAGAAATAGGAGGAAACCAATATGGCTAAATAGAGCTGTAAGGGGCGCAATAAGTGACAAAAAGAAAGCATTTAGAGAATTAAAGGAAGTAGGTAGTGAGGAGGCATTAAATAAATACAGAAAATTAAATAAATTCTGTAAAAAGCAAATCAAGGCAGCAAAGATTGAGACAGAGAGACTCATTGCCAGAGAGAGTAAAAATAATCCTAAAATATTCTTTAACTACATAAATAGTAAGAAACTAAAAAATGATAGTGTTGGCCCCCTTAAAAATAGTCTGGGTGAGATGGTGGATGAGGATGAGGAAAAAGCCAATATGCTAAATGACTTTTTTTCATCAGTATTTAGACAAGAAAATCCCATGGCAGACAAAATGTCTAGTGATAAAAATTCCCAATTAAATGTCACCTGCTTAACCCAGCAGGAAGTGCGGCGGCGTCTAAAAATCACTAAAATTGACAAATCTCCGGGCCCGGATGGGATACACCCTCGAGTACTGCAGGAATTAAGTACAGTCATTGATAGACCATTATTTTTAATCTTTAAAGACTCCATAATAACAGGGTCTGTGCCACAGGACTGGCGTATAGCAAATGTGGTGCCAATATTCAAAAAGGGAACAAAAACTGAACTCGGAAATTATAGGCCAGTAAGCTTAACCTCTACTGTGGGTAAAATCCTGGAGGGCATTCTAAGGGACGCTATACTGGAGTATTTGAAGAGGAATAACCTCATAACCCAGTATCAGCACGGGTTTACTAGGGACCGTTCATGTCAGACTAATTTGATCAGTTTCTATGAAGAGGTAAGTTCCGGATTGGACCAAGGGAACCCAGTGGATGTAGTGTATATGGACTTTTCAAAAGCTTTTGATACGGTGCCACACAAAAGGTTGATACATAAAATGAGAATAATGGGGATAGGGGAAAATATGTGCAAGTGGGTTGAGAGCTGGCTCAGGGATAGGAAACAAAGGGTGGTTATTAATGGAGCACACTCGGACTGGGTAGCGGTTAGCAGTGGGGTACCACAGGGGTCAGTATTGGGCCCTCTTCTTTTTAACATATTTATTAATGACCTTGTAGGGGGCATTCAGAGTAGAGTTTCAATATTTGCAGATGACACTAAACTCTGCAGGGTAATCAATACAGAGGAGGACAATTTTATATTACAGGATGATTTATGTAAACTAGAAGCTTGGGCTGATAAATGGCAAATGAGCTTTAATGGGGATAAATGTAAGGTCATGCACTTGGGTAGAAGTAATAAGATGTATAATTATGTGCTTAATTCTAAAACTCTGGGCAAAACCGTCAATGAAAAAGACCTGGGTGGATGACAAACTCATATTCAGTGGCCAGTGTCAGGCAGCTGCTACGAAGGCAAATAAAATAATGGGATGCATTAAAAGAGGCATAGATGCTCATGAGGAGAATATAATTTTACCTCTATACAAGTCACTAGTTCGACCACACTTAGAATACTGTGCACAGTTCTGGTCTCCGGTGTTTAAGAAAGACATAGCTGAATTTGAGCGGGTGCAGAGAAGAGCGACCAAGGTTATTAGAGGACTGGGGGGTCTGCAATACCAAGATAGGTTATTACACTTGGGGCTATTTAGTTTGGAAAAACGAAGACTAAGTGGTGATCTTATTTTAATGTATAAATATATGAGGGGACAGTACAAAGACCTTTCTTATGATCTTTTTAATCATAGACCTGAAACAGGGACAAGGGGGCATCCTCTGCGTTTGGAGGAAAAAAGGTTTAAGCATAATAACAGACGCGGATTCTTTACTGTAAGAGCAGTGAGACTATGGAACTCTCTGCCGTATGATGTTGTAATGAGTGATTCATTACTTAAATTTAAGAGGGGACTGGATACCTTTCTGGAAAAGTATAATGTTACAGGGTATATACACTAGATTCCTTGATAGGGCGTTGATCCAGGGAACTAGTCTGATTGCCGTATGTGGAGTCGGGAAGGAATTTTTTTCCCCAATGTGGAGCTTACTCTTTGCCACATGGGTTTTTTTTGCCTTCCTCTGGATCAACATGTTAGGGCATGTTAGGTTAGGCTATGGGTTGAACTAATTGGACATATAGTCTTACTTCAACCTTAATAACTATGTAACTATGTAACCTGGGCCTACGTAACCCGAGCAATTTCCACCTTCCACATTTGTTTAATACTAGTGAGGCCTTCATTGATCTCGTACACAGGGACATCAGTAAAATCTTAGATCAACACCATAAAGGCTTATTACCTACATGTAGCAACATTACTCCCATTGAAAAACAGCCAATCGAGTCCCTCAAAAATAACAAACATATTGTAATTAAACCTGCCGACAAAGGCGGTGCAATTGTTGTTCAAAACCACACAGACTACACCAATGAAATTCTTCGCCAACTTTCTGACACTACAACATACTTACCGATTCCCCATGATCCGGTTCTAGTAATCAGGTCAAAAATACAACAGGTTTTGACGAAACACTTAGCCCTGAACACCATTGACTCCAAAATGGCTACATTTCTAGTGAACCAGAACCCTGTCACTCCGGTCTTCTACACCCTGCCTAAGATCCACAAATCCCTGATAAATCCTCCCGGTCGCCCAATAGTGGCTTCTACAGACTCCATTTTAGCCCAAATCTCCATCTTTCTTGAAAAAATTCTTACACCATTAACCAAGAAAACCCAATCATTCATTCTGGACACTGGCCATTTCCTCCATTCCATTAGCCAATTTACGGACATATCCCCCGATTGCATTTTAGCAACCTTTGACGTCAAGAGCTTATACACTTCCATCGAACATGACCTGGGCATCACTGCAGTTAGGAAACTCCTTCAGTCTTCTAATCTTAACAATAACTCCACCCAACTGTGCCTTGACCTCTTATCCATTGTACTAAAGGAAAACTATTTCCTGTTTGGAGATCAGTTTTATTCACAGATACACGGGATCTCCATGGGCGCTAATATGGCGCCTGCGTATGCTAATGCATACATGGATAATTTTGAGCAATCATATGTCTACAACAACACCTTTTTTCAACAATACAGCAAATGTTGATTTTGTTTTATAGATGACATCTTTTGTCTTTGGATGGGTACCCCAGAGGACTTATTGTCCTTCACGGATTTCCTCAATTCTATTAGACCAGAACTACAATTCACATTGAATTGGCATATGTTGCAAATCTCCTTCTTGGACACCTTGGTGATCAAGAATGATAAGGGTACACTACCTACTGACATCTTCACCAAACCAACTGATACCAACAACCTCCTCCACTATACCAGCTGCCACCCTTCATCCACAAAAAACAGTCATCCACGCTCCCAATTTACACGCATCACGAGGATAGTATCTGATACTGACCTCATTCCTACTCGCCTGGAAGAGATGGCGGATAAATTTAAAAACAGACAATATCCCCAAGAACTCCTCTCAAGAGAGAAGGCAAGAGCCGTGGAACCCCGGTTTACACCACCCACCGTCCCCACTAAGGAACGAGTCACATTCGTCCACACCCATCATCCGGTAATGCCAAAAATATACAATGTCATCCACAAACATTGGTCCCTTTTAACCAAATCCTATCCCAACATCGAAGCCTTCCACACTCCAGCACTTATGTGTAAGCGACGTCCCAAAAACATCAGGGATAACGTAGTCAGAGCCGACATAGGGAGTATTTCCAGAGTACCCAAACAGACTTTCCTTGGCACAGAACTCAAAGGTACATTCCCCTGCCTCAGTTGCGCCTGCTGCTCTAATGTTATTAAGGGAAACGAAATCACTCACCCACACACAGGTAAACATTATAACATCAAAGGCTTTTATACGTGTGACACCAACTACATTGTATATCTCATAAAATGCCCTTGTGGCCTACTTTATGTGAGTGAAACTACCCAGCACTTACATGACAGCATCGCTAGTCATAAGTCCACCATACGCTGCAAGAAGTCGTGGCTCCCGTTTCCCCACCACTTCATTAATGCGAACCACAGTGTCTCGCAATTGAGAGTCCAAGTCATCGAGCAAGTTGACTGGCCATGCAGGGGTGGAAACCATATTAGAAAGAGAGGCCTACTGGATCCACACCCTTCAAACACTGGCCCCAAGAGGCCTCAACAGGGAACTGGACCTCACTATAAAGTAATGGTATCCCCAGACCACGTGGGGATTATTTGATTTAATTGTTATCATGCTGTGTAACTCTTATACCTTTGTACGGTGGTGGATATGCAGTTCTTTTTACCTCTCTGTGACAAACTTGTATCTTATTTTTCAGACACACTAGTCTTCTGCCTGCTCCATAGAGTGAGTACGGTGCATTTTTACGCTCTTTTCATTTTTTGATCTTTAATTTTATTTTTATTTTTATTATTTTTTATTTTTCATTTTTATTAATTTTGGTATCTATATTATATTTTTACTTTGATTTTCCCTATTTCATTTATTTATTATTATTATTTTTATTTTTGTTTTCATTTTTTTCATTTTAGTTCAGTTATTTTCATTTCTATTATTATTTTCAGGATTATTAGATTTTATCAATTTTTTTAGTTTACTCCTACTTTCTCCAAAACAATATAACAACATTTTTCTTCCATTTTTCCATTTTTTCATGGTTTTGTCAACTTTTATTTTATTTTATTTTTATTTTCAACCATTTTTTCACAAATATTTTCTTATTTTTCTTATTTTTGCTTATTTTTCTCATTTCCTCTTATGATTCTTGTCATTACATTTGTTGCATCTTCCTCATTATATACCAGTCCATACCCACACAAATACATTTTACTTGGTATAAGTTTCATATTAAATATCCCACAAATATCCATGCGTCCGGCCATACTAGCTCCCAGCAAACATCTGAGCTCTACTTTATCCTTTCTTCTCACAACCCCTAAAGCACAATTCTATGTGGGCTGACTCCTCTTGGCCACACTACTACACCAGTGCTCTCTCAGCGCCTGTGCACTATACAGACTTGGGAGCACCCTTCTCCCTCATACACCTAGCGCTTACATCGCGCCTGCGCACAGCACAAGCCAAGGCAGCGATTGCCTCCCACATACACTTAGTGCCCACACTGCGCCTGCGCAGAGTTGTTTCCTTCTCCTGTGCGCTCAAAACCTCCCTCTGGCCGCTTGTAACTGCGCTTGCGCACACGGCGCTTTGTACTTCCGGTTTCCCAGCATATTAAGGGCGCCCAGTAACATGCTCGTGCACACCACCACCGCAGATGCCTGACGCTACATACATATAGATAGGTATTTCCGCCTCCACCTACTCCTCTACTCCAGCTTGCCTGCACCCTGTACTGTACTTATCCCTGTGGCTTTCCTTCCTACAGCCCCCAACGGGACTCCTGCACCTCTTCTGGAATTATGCCCTCTTCTCACTCCCTCTGCTATAAGGTCAGTACCAACTGCTGTATAACTGCAGTCTATATCCACCACCAGGTGACGCCACACTTTACTCTCAGACCTAGGTGAACCTTCAGGGCTCCATCAGCATATTACCATGACTAGGGTTGAGCGAAACGGGTCGAACATTTTCAAAAGTCGCCGACTTTTGGCTAAGTCGGGGTTTCATGAAACCCGATCCGACCCCTGTGCGGGGTCGGCCATGCGGTACGCGACTTTCGCGCCAAAGTCGCGTTTCAATGACGCGAAAAGCGCCATTTCTCAGCCAATGAAGGTAAACGCAGAGTGTGGGCAGCGTGATGACATAGGTCCTGGTCCCCACCATCTTAGAGAAGGGCATTGCAGTGATTGGCTTGCTGTCTGCGACGTCACAGGGGCTATAAAGAGGCGTTCCCGCCGACCGCCATCTTACTGCTGCTGATCTGAGCTTAGGGAGAGGTTGCTGCCGCTTTGTCAGAAGCAGGGATAGCGTTAGGCAGGGTCCATTAACCACAAAACCGTTGTGCTGCAGCGATTTGCACTGTCCAACACCACCCTCGGTGTGCAGGGACAGTGGAAGTTTTTTTTTTTTTTTTTTCCCCTCAGCGCTGTAGCTCATTGGGCTGCCCTAGAAGGCTCCCTGATAGCTGCATTGCTGTGTGTACGCCGCTGTGCAAACCAACTGCTTTTTTCAAAGCACAAATCCTCTTGTTCCTTCCTTTCTGCACAGCTATCTTTTTTGTTTGTCCACACTTTTTATTTCATTTGTGCATCAGTCCACTCCTTATTGCTGCCTGCCATACCTGGCTGAGATTACTGCAGGCAGGGAGATAGTAGCTGCCTGCCATACCTGGCTGAGATTACTGCAGGCAGGGAGATAGTAATTGTAGGACATTCCCTGTTTTTTTTTTTGTTTTTTTTTTGGTGGGAGATTAAGATTGGCAATTTGGCATTTCTGCTAGAGTGCCATCCCTGTGTGTGCCATCTCTCTCACATAGTGGGCCATAGAAAGCCTTTTCATTTTTCTGTATTTTTTTTTGTGGGGTGTATAAATTCTCCCTGATAAAAATACAGTGGGAGATTAATATTGGCCTTTGGGCTTGTGTGCCAGTCCTGAGTGTGCCATCTCTCTCACAAATAGTGGGCCATAGAAAGCCTATTTTATTTTTTTTGGGGTTTTATAAATTCTCCCTGAAAAAAAGGGAGATTAATATTGGCCTCTGGGCTTGTGTGCCAGTCCTGAGCGTGCCATCTGTGCCAGCCCTGAGCGTGCCATCTCTCTCACAAATAGTGGGCCATAGAAAGCCTATTTATTTTTTTTTTTTGTTTTATAAATTTTCCCTGAAAAAAGGGAGATTAATATTGGCCTCTGGGCTTGTGTGCCAGTTGTGAGCGTGCCATCTGTGCCAGTCCTGAGCGTGCCATCTCTCTCACAAATAGTGGGCCATAGAAAGCCTATTTAAATTTTTTTTTGGTTTTATAAATTCTCCCAGAAAAAAAGGGAGATTAATATTGGCCTCTGGGCTTCTGTGCCAGTCCTGAGCGTGCCATCTGTGCCAGTCCTGAGCGTCCCATCTCTCTCACAAATAGTGGGCCATAGAAAGCCTATTTTTTTTTTTTTTTGGGTTTTAGAAATTCTCCCTGGAAAAAAAAAGGGAGATTAATATTGCCCTTTGGGCTTGTGTGCCAGTACTAAGCGTTCCATCTCTCTCTCTCTCTCTCTCAGTCAGTGGGCCATAGAACGCCTATTTTTGGTTTTATTTGTTTTCTAAATTCTCCCTGAAAAAATCATTTTATTTTATTTGGTTTCTAAATTCTTCCTGATAAAATCACATTTTTTTTATTATTTTTTTTTCTAAAGTCTCCCTGAAAAAAAAAAAAAAAAACAGTGGGAGATTAATATTGGCCTTTCTGCTTGTGTGCCAGTCTTGACTCCTGGGTGCGTCATCTCTCAGTCAGTGGGCCATAGAACGCCTATTTTTGGTTTTATTTGTTTTATAAATTCTCCCAGAAAAAATCATTTTATTTTATTTGGTTTCTAAATTCTTCCTGATAAAATCACATTTTTTTTATTATTTTTTTTTCTAAAGTCTCCCTGAAAAAAAAAAAAAAAAACAGTGGGAGATTAATATTGGCCTTTCTGCTTGTGTGCCAGTCTTGACTCCTGGGTGCGTCATCTCTCAGTCAGTGGGCTATAGAACGCCTATTTTTGGTTTTATTTGTTTTCTAAATTCTCCCTGAAAAAATCATTTTATTTTATTTGGTTTCTAAATTCTTCCTGATAAAATCATATTTTTTTTATTATTTTTTTTTCTAAAGTCTCCCTGAAAAAAAAAAAAAAAAAACAACCAAAAAAAACAGTGGGAGATTAATATTGGCCTTTCTGCTTGTGTGCCAGTCTTGACTCCTGGGTGTGCCATCTCTCTCTCTCTCTCTCTCTCTCTCTCTCTCTCTCTCTCCAATTGTGGTCCATAGAAAGCCTACATTTTTTTTCCTTGATTTGGGTTCCAAAATCTACCAGAGAAAATAACTCCATCAATCATTGGTAGAAAAATATTGGCCTCTGGGCTTGTGTGCCACTCCTGATTCCTGTGTGCGTCATCTCTCACTCAGTGGCCCATAGAAAGCATATAGTTTGTTACATTTGTTTTCTAAATTCTCCCTGCAAAAATCTTTTTTTTTTTTTTGGGGGGGTTTCTAAAGTGTTCCTGAAAAAAATAAAAATAAAAAAAAAATAATAGTGTGACATTAATATTAACATTTGTGCTTCAGTGACAGTCCTGCGTGTGGGGCATCTCTCTAATTTGCAGCCACCAAAAAAAGAGTGTGTAACATTGGGCCTGATTTTCGCTGTGGTCTCACCAACCTGTAAAGGGGTACCTAAATCATACTGAAGTTATAGCTCACCGTGTAAGTTGTGTGACTGCAACAAATAACGTTAGTTTGGTTACGTTTTTAAAACAATGAGGAAGTCTAGTGGAAGAGGTCGTGGCCGGGGGCGTTCATTGTCAGCTGGTAATGAGGGTAGTGGTAGTGGTGGAGCATCAGGTGGTCGTGGGGGAAAAAATATTGCACCTAAGTCTGGAGCTGTGGAGCCAGGTTCGTCGTCCGGCTACACAAGGCCTCGAACGCTCCCTTTTCTGGGATTAGGAAAACCGCTTTTAAAGCCGGAGCAGCAAGAGCAAGTTTTGGCTTATCTTGCTGACTCAGCCTCTAGCTCTTTTGCCTCATCTCGTGAAACTGGTAAAAGTAAAAGCAGCGCGTCGTTAGTGGATGTTCACGGTCAGGGACAAGTCACTTCCTTGTCCTCTTCAGCAAAAACAACAACAGAGAAGAATGCAGCAGGCGACACAACGGGTTACTCCATGGAGCTCTTTACACATACCGTCCCTGGCTTAGAAAGTGAAGCAGTTAACAGTCCATGCCCATTACAAATTGAATCTGACATGGAGTGCACTGACGCACAGCCACAGCCAGACTACTATGCTGGTCCTTTGACTCAGACCACAACATTGCCCTCGCAGGGTGCTGATCAAGAATCAGACCCTGATGAGACTATGTTGCCCCATCACGAACGCTATACCACCGAACGACACGGTGACACAGACGAAGTTGCGCAGGAGGTACAAGAAGAGTTATTAGATGACCCAGTTCTTGACCCCGATTGGCAGCCATTGGGGGAACAGGGTGCAGGCGGCAGCAGTTCTGAAGCAGAGGAGGAGGAGGGGCCGCAGCAGGCATCAACATCGCCACAGGTTCCATCTGCCGGGCCCGTATCTTGCCCAAAACGCGTGGCAAAGCCAAAACCTGGTGGAGGACAGCGTGGCCATCCGGTTAAAGCTCAGTCTGCAATGCCTGAAAAGGTATCCGATGCTAGAAAGAGTGCAGTCTGGCATTTTTTTAAACAACATCCAATTGATCAGCGCAAAGTCATCTGTCAAAAATGTTCTACTTCCTTAAGCAGAGGTCAGAATCTGAAAAGTCTCAATACTAGTTGCATGCATAGACATTTAACCACCATGCATTTGAAAGCTTGGACTAACTACCAAACGTCCCTTAAGGTTGTTGCACCCTCGGCCAATGAAGCTAGTCATCAACGCAACATCCCTTCCGGCAGTGTAGGACCACCATTTAGCGCACCACCTGCTGTATCTGTGCAGGTATCTTTGCCAGGCCAAAGCAGTCAGGGTCAGGGAATCACCAGTTTCGTAGTAGGAAACACTGCATCTAGGGCACCGGCGGCAACAATACCATCTCCCACCGTCTCTCAGTCTGCCATGTCCACCGGCACCCCCGCTAGTTCCACGATCTCCAGCTCTCCAGTCCAGCTCACCCTACATGAGACTATGGTTAGAAAAAGGAAATACTTAGCCTCGCATCCGCGTACACAGGGTTTGAACGCCCACATAGCTAGACTAATCTCGTTAGAGATGATGCCCTACCGGTTAGTTGAAAGCGAAGCTTTCAAAGACCTGATGGACTACGCTGTACCACGCTACGAGCTACCCAGTCGACACTTTTTTTCCAGAAAAGCCATCCCAGCCCTCCACCAGCATGTTAAAGAGCGCATCGTCCATGCACTCAGGCAATCTGTGAGCACAAAGGTGCACCTGACAACAGATGCATGGACCAGTAGGCATGGCCAGGGACGTTACGTGTCCATCACGGCACACTGGGTAAATGTGGTGGATTCAGGGTCCACAGGGGACAGCAAGTTTGGGACAGTTCTGCCTAGCCCACGGTCTAGTAAACAGTTGTCTGTAGCCGTTCGCACCCCCTCCTCCTCCTCCTCCTCGTCCTCCTGCAGAAGCAAGAGCTCGTCCACAGACCGCAGTCGCACAAACACTCCATCCGCACCTGCCACTGTTGCACACCAGGTCTCCCATTATGGGGCAGCTACTGGCATACGTCAGCAGGCTGTATTGGCTATGAAGTGTTTGGGCGACAATAGACACACCGCGGAAGTTCTGTCCGAGTTCTTGCAGCAAGAAACGCAGTCGTGGCTGGGCACTGTAGATCTTGAGGCAGGCAAGGTAGTGAGTGATAACGGAAGGAATTTCATGGCTGCCATCTCCCTTTCCCAACTGAAACACATTCCTTGCCTGGCTCACACCTTAAACCTGGTGGTGCAGTGCTTCCTGAAAAGTTATCCGGGGTTATCCGACCTGCTCCTCAAAGTGCGTGGACTTTGCGCACATATCCGCCGTTCGCCTGTACACTCCAGCCGTATGCAGACCTATCAGCGTTCTTTGAACCTTCCCCAGCATCGCCTAATCATAGACGTTGCAACAAGGTGGAACTCAACACTGCACATGCTTCAGAGACTGTGCGAACAGAGGCGGGCTGTTATGTTTTTGTGGGAGGATACACATACACGGGCAGGCAGTAGGATGGCAGACATGGAGTTGTCAGGTGTGCAGTGGTCGAAGATTCAAGACATGTGTCAAGTCCTTCAGTGTTTTGAGGAATGCACACGGCTGGTTAGTGCAGACAACGCCATAATAAGCATGAGCATCCCCCTAATGCGTCTGCTGATGCAAAGTTTGACGCACATAAAGGATCAGGCGTCTGCACCAGAGGAAGAGGAAAGCCTTGATGACAGTCAGCGATTGTCTGGTCAGGGCAGTGTACATGACGAGGTACCGGGCGAAGAGGAGGTGGAGGATGAGGAGGATGATGGGGATGAGTATATTTTTAATGAGGAAGCTTTCCCGGGGGCACGGGAAATTGGTGGCGTGGCAAGGCCGGGTTCTGGTTTTTTGAGGGACACAAGTGACGTAGATTTGCCTGCAACTGCCCCTCAACCAAGCACAACCGCAGATTTGACAACGGGAACTTTGGCCCACATGGCGGATTATGCCTTGCGTATCCTCAAAAGGGACACACGCATTACAAAAATGATGAACGATGACGATTACTGGTTGGCCTGCCTCCTTGATCCTCGCTATAAAGGCAAATTGCAAAATATTATGCCACATGAGAACTTGGAACTAATATTAGCAACAAAACAATCAACTCTTGTTGACCGTTTGCTTCTGGCATTCCCTGCACACAGCGCCCGTGATCGTTCTCACACGAGCTCCAGGGGCCAGCAGACCAGAGGTGTTAGAGGGGCAGAAATCAGAAGTGGCGTTGGCCAGAGGGGTTTTCTGACCAGGTTGTGGAGTGATTTTGCTATGACCGCAGACAGGACAGGTACTGCAGCATCAATTCAAAGTGACAGGAGACAACATTTGTCCAGTATGGTTACAAACTATTTTTCATCCCTTATCGACGTTCTCCCTCAACCGTCATTCCCATTTGATTACTGGGCATCCAAATTAGACACCTGGCCAGAATTGGCAGAATATGCATTGCAGGAGCTTGCTTGCCCGGCAGCTAGTGTCCTATCAGAAAGAGTATTCAGTGCTGCAGGTTCAATACTAACAGAAAAAAGGACTCGTCTGGCTACCCAAAATGTAGATGATCTAACCTTCATTAAAATGAACCACAACTGGATTTCAAAATCGTTTGCCCCACCCTGCCCGGCTGACACCTAGCTTTCCTATGAAAAGGTCTTGCCTGTGGACTATTCTGAATGACTTTTCCAATCTCGTAATTTTCTTCACCTGATTGTCCAGCATACGACATGTTTCCACCTCACGAAATGGCCAAACTCCCCACACGGGGCCGTGCTATCGCCACTTTGCGCTTGGACCCTTGAGAGTGCTGTTTGTCTGAAGAGGTGGGTGTGGCCGCTTTTGGTCGACGGCACTGCCACTGGGTCCCTCATAGTACAATAAAGTGTCTCTGGCGGTGGTGGTGCGCACCCAACGTCAGACACACCGTTGTAATATGAGGGGCCCTGTGCCTGTAACGCCGGCCACAAGACAGTTCCCCCCCCCAGCTCAAACAGTGCTCTACCACTAGCAAAATTATCTCTCACAGCTTCACCAATGTGTAGTCTAGGCGCTGACATCCTTCAATGCCTGGCACTGACAATACCATTGTTTTGACATTTTTGTTATGTTAGGCCTTCGAAGCCTGTCTGCGGTCCCTTCTTTCTACAACTACTACACTGACCAGGCCACTGCTGGCCGTGTTACCCTGGAACCAATTTAAAAGTGCCTACAGTCAGCCCAATTTTGTTATGTTAGGCCTTCGAAGACTGTCTGCCGTCACTCCTTCCACTAGACTTCCACTGACCATACACTGCTGCCCATGTACCCCTGGAACCAATTTAAAGTGCCTACAGCCAGCCCAATTTTGTTATGTTAGGCCTTCGAAGCCTGTCTGCGGTCACTCCTTCCACTAGACTTCCACTGACCAGACCACTGCTGCCCGTGTACCCCTGGAACCAATTTAAAAGTGCCTACAGCCAGCCCAAGTTTGTTATGTTAGGCCTTGGAAGCCTGTCTGCGGTCACTCCTTCCACTAGGCCTCCACTGACCACACCACTGCTGTCCGTGTACCCCTGGAACCAATTTAAAATTGCCTACAGCCATGTGTTATTATTTTAGGCCTTCGATGCCTGTCTGCGGTCACTCCTTCCACTAGGCCTCCACTGACCACACCACTGCTGCCCGTGTACCCCTGGAACCAATTTAAAATTGCCTACAGCCAGCCCAATTTTTTTATTTTAGGCCTTCGATGCCTGTCTGCGGTCCATTCTTTCAACTACTACTACACTGACCAGGTCACTGCTGCCCGTGTACCCCTGGAACCAATTTAAAATTGCCTACAGCCATGTGTTTTTATTTTAGGCCTTCGATGCCTGTCTGCGGTCCATTCTTTCAACTACTACTACACTGACCAGGGCACTGCTGGCCGTGTTACCCTGGAACCAATTTAAAAGTGCCTACAGTCAGCCCAATTTTGTTATGTTAGGCCTTCGAAGACTGTCTGCCGTCACTCCTTCCACTAGACTTCCACTGACCATACACTGCTGCCCATGTACCCCTGGAACCAATTTAAAGTGCCTACAGCCAGCCCAATTTTGTTATGTTAGGCCTTCGAAGCCTGTCTGCGGTCACTCCTTCCACTAGACTTCCACTGACCAGACCACTGCTGCCCGTGTACCCCTGGAACCAATTTAAAAGTGCCTACAGCCAGCCCAAGTTTGTTATGTTAGGCCTTGGAAGCCTGTCTGCGGTCACTCCTTCCACTAGACTTCCACTGACCAGACCACTGCTGCCCGTGTACCCCTGGAACCAATTTAAAAGTGCCTACAGCCAGCCCAAGTTTGTTATGTTAGGCCTTCGAAGCCTGTCTGCGGTCCATTCTTTCAACTACTACTACACTGACCAGGTCACTGCTGCCCGTGTACCCCTGGAACCAATTTAAAAGTGCCTACAGCCAGCCCAAGTTTGTTATGTTAGGCCTTGGAAGCCTGTCTGCGGTCACTCCTTCCACTAGACTTCCACTGACCAGACCACTGCTGCCCGTGTACCCCTGGAACCAATTTAAAAGTGCCTACAGCCAGCCCAATTTTTTTATTTTAGGCCTTCGATGCCTGTCTGCGGTCCATTCTTTCAACTACTACTACACTGACCAGGTCACTGCTGCCCGTGTACCCCTGGAACCAATTTAAAATTGCCTACAGCCATGTGTTTTTATTTTAGGCCTTCGATGCCTGTCTGCGGTCCATTCTTTCAACTACTACTACACTGACCAGGGCACTGCTGGCCGTGTTACCCTGGAACCAATTTAAAAGTGCCTACAGTCAGCCCAATTTTGTTATGTTAGGCCTTCGAAGACTGTCTGCCGTCACTCCTTCCACTAGACTTCCACTGACCATACACTGCTGCCCATGTACCCCTGGAACCAATTTAAAGTGCCTACAGCCAGCCCAATTTTGTTATGTTAGGCCTTCGAAGCCTGTCTGCGGTCACTCCTTCCACTAGACTTCCACTGACCAGACCACTGCTGCCCGTGTACCCCTGGAACCAATTTAAAAGTGCCTACAGCCAGCCCAAGTTTGTTATGTTAGGCCTTGGAAGCCTGTCTGCGGTCACTCCTTCCACTAGACTTCCACTGACCAGACCACTGCTGCCCGTGTACCCCTGGAACCAATTTAAAAGTGCCTACAGCCAGCCCAATTTTTTTATTTTAGGCCTTCGATGCCTGTCTGCGGTCCATTCTTTCAACTACTACTACACTGACCAGGTCACTGCTGCCCGTGTACCCCTGGAACCAATTTAAAATTGCCTACAGCCATGTGTTTTTATTTTAGGCCTTCGATGCCTGTCTGCGGTCCATTCTTTCAACTACTACTACACTGACCAGGGCACTGCTGGCCGTGTTACCCTGGAACCAATTTAAAAGTGCCTACAGTCAGCCCAATTTTGTTATGTTAGGCCTTCGAAGACTGTCTGCCGTCACTCCTTCCACTAGACTTCCACTGACCATACACTGCTGCCCATGTACCCCTGGAACCAATTTAAAGTGCCTACAGCCAGCCCAATTTTGTTATGTTAGGCCTTCGAAGCCTGTCTGCGGTCACTCCTTCCACTAGACTTCCACTGACCAGACCACTGCTGCCCGTGTACCCCTGGAACCAATTTAAAAGTGCCTACAGCCAGCCCAATTTTTTTATTTTAGGCCTTCGATGCCTGTCTGCGGTCCATTCTTTCAACTACTACTACACTGACCAGGTCACTGCTGCCCGTGTACCCCTGGAACCAATTTAAAATTGCCTACAGCCATGTGTTATTATTTTAGGCCTTCGATGCCTGTCTGCGGTCACTCCTTCCACTAGGCCTCCACTGACCAGACCACTGCTGCCCGTGTACCCCTGGAACCAATTTAAAAGTGCCTACAGCCAGCCCAAGTTTGTTATGTTAGGCCTTCGAAGCCTGTCTGCGGTCCATTCTTTCAACTACTACTACACTGACCAGGTCACTGCTGCCCGTGTACCCCTGGAACCAATTTAAAAGTGCCTACAGCCAGCCCAAGTTTGTTATGTTAGGCCTTGGAAGCCTGTCTGCGGTCACTCCTTCCACTAGACTTCCACTGACCAGACCACTGCTGCCCGTGTACCCCTGGAACCAATTTAAAAGTGCCTACAGCCAGCCCAATTTTTTTATTTTAGGCCTTCGATGCCTGTCTGCGGTCCATTCTTTCAACTACTACTACACTGACCAGGTCACTGCTGCCCGTGTACCCCTGGAACCAATTTAAAATTGCCTACAGCCATGTGTTATTATTTTAGGCCTTCGATGCCTGTCTGCGGTCACTCCTTCCACTAGGCCTCCACTGACCACACCACTGCTGTCCGTGTACCCCTGGAACCAATTTAAAATTGCCTACAGCCATGTGTTTTTATTTTAGGCCTTCGATGCCTGTCTGCGGTCCATTCTTTCAACTACTACTACACTGACCAGGGCACTGCTGGCCGTGTACCCCTGGAACCAACATCAGAAAATATAAAAATAAGTATTTTGCTTATAAAAAAGAAAATACTGGTGAGATATCAAATGCAGACATTTTAACATTAAAAACAAACACACAACTAAAATCTGGTACAGTACTAAAAATGGCCACCAGCTACAATTACTTTCTCCTGCAAGTAGTTAACTGAAAGTTTTTTTAAATTGAAAACACACATATGGCATCCACCGAGTGTTGTCCTGTCGCGTCTTCTTTATATTATTGCCGAGAAGATGCAAAATAATGAAAATAATAAAATCATTAATTACCAAAATAATAGAGAAAGTCAACACCACATTGCAAATAAACATTCATTCCAAATAAAGAAGCAGGGCGCGTCCGAGGGTGAGTATATACCTAATAAGAATCTAATCACCCTCGGACGCGCAATGCTTATTTCCAACAGCCTTCCTTCCTAAGAATCAGCCCTTCCGTCGTGTAGAGAGACGTTGTGTTACACTCCAAGGTGTTCCCCAGGTTGCCTTTCCTGAGCTTCGATCTTCCGGCTCTCGTTTAGTAGTTCTTGGAAACTACACTGCATTAGGCCTTCAAATTGGGTATGGGGTGTAGAGAGAGGGTGTGTTACACTCCAAGGTGTTCCCCAGGTTGCCTTTCCTGAGCTTCGATATTCCGGCTCTCGTTTAGTAGTTATCGGAAACTACGCTGCATTAGGCCTACAAATTGGGTATGGGGTGTAGAGAGAGGGTGTGTTACACTCCAAGGTGTTCCCCAGGTTGCCTTTCCTGAGCTTCGATCTTCCGGCTCTCGTTTAGTAGTTGTTGGAAACTACGCTGCATTAGGCCTTCAAATTGGGTATGGGGTGTAGCGAGAGGGTGTGTTACACTCCAAGGTGTTCCCCAGGTTGCCTTTCCTGAGCTTCGATCTTCCGGCTCTCGTTTAGTAGTTCTTGGAAACTACACTGCATTAGACCTTCAAATTGGGTATGGGGTGTAGAGAGAGGGTGTGTTACACTCCAAGGTGTTCCCCAGGTTGCCTTTCCTGAGCTTCGAAATTCCGGCTCTCGTTTAGTAGTTGTTGGAAACTACACTGCATTAGGCCTACAAATTTGGTATGGGGGAAACATTGGCGCATCTGCGGTCCCTCCTTCCTCTAGGCCTCCACTGACCTGTCTACTGCTGCCCGTGTTCCCCTGGAACCAATTTTAAATTGCCTACAGGCAGCCCAATTTATTATGTTAGGGCTTCGAAGCCTGTCTGCGGTCCCTCCTTCCACTAGGCCTCCACTGACCTGTCTACTGCTGCCCGTGTACCCCTTGAACCAACATCATAAAATAAAAAAAAAAGGATTTTGCTTATAAAAAAGAAAATACTGGTGAGATATCAAATGCAGACATTTTGACATTAAAAACAAACAAACAGCTAAAATCTGGTACAGTACTAAAAATGGCCACCAGCTACAATTACTTTCTCCTGCAAGTAGTTAACTGAAAGGTTTTTTAAATTGAAAACACACATATGGCATCCACCGAGTGTTGTCCTGTCGCGTCTTCTTTATATTATTGCCGAGAAGATGCAAAATAATGAAAATAATAAAATCATTAATTACCAAAATAATAGAGAAAGTCAACACCACATTGCAAATAAACATTCATTCCAAATAAAGAAGCAGGGCGCGTCCGAGGGTGAGTATATACCTAATAAGAATCTAATCACCCTCGGACGCGCAATGCTTATTTCCAACAGCCTTCCTTCCTAAGAATCAGCCCTTCCGTCGTGTAGAGAGACGTTGTGTTACACTCCAAGGTGTTCCCCAGGTTGCCTTTCCTGAGCTTCGATCTTCCGGCTCTCGTTTAGTAGTTCTTGGAAACTACACTGCATTAGACCTTCAAATTGGGTATGGGGTGTAGAGAGAGGGTGTGTTACACTCTAAGGTGTTCCCCAGGTTTCCTTGCCATTGCTTCGGTCTTCCGACTCTCGTTTAGTAGTTGTAGAAAAGTACACTGCATTAGGCCATACAAAATGGGTATGGGGTGGAGAGAGATGGTGTGTTACACTCCAAGGTGTTCCCCAGGTTGCCTTTCCTGAGCTTCTATCTTCAGGCTCTCATTAAATTGTGGTTAAATGGAACAACTGCATTTGGCGTACTAGTTGGTTTGGGGCCTACTATCGGTGTCTGCCACTCCTTGCTGTTCTCCTCCACTGAACAAAGCTGTGCCGCCTGTTTACTACGGTTGCCAATTTTGAACTGCATTTCGACTACTTACTGATTTGGCCCTACTCTCTGTGTCAGCCTCTCATTCCAGTTGTCCTCCACTGCAATGCCCCCTGGTTATTCCTGTGTTACCAATTTTGAACTGCATTTAGCCCACTTTCTTCTTTGGGCCTATATCTGTGTTTCCACTTCATCGTGCCCATTGCCCAGCCAGTGATAGATGAGTCTGCTGGTACATTGACCCATAACGCAACATTCCCCGTGCACGCTACACAACAACATTGTGACCCTGCTGAAAGTCAGGTTGCTCTTCCCGCATACCATACCACCTTACACGGGGACAAAGAGGAAGGTGCAGATGAAAGTGCAGGTTCCTTCATCAGGTGGGGGGAGGAATACTAGTTGGCGACGTCACTGGCACAGGGCCTCTCATAGTACGCAAAAGTGTTGCTGCCGGTGGGAGGCGCCCCCGCCGTGCAAACACACCGCTGTACTTTGAGGGGCCCTGTGCCAGTGCCAATGCCAACGAGTGGGCCCCCCCTGCTTGCTCAGGTTCACAGCACTTGCAAAGTTGAAATACTTACCTCTCCCTGCTCCACTGCCGTGACGTGGTCCAGATTTCCTGGGCCCACTAATTACTTGAACCAGCCCTACCCCCCACAACTTTAGCCAAATGACCCCCAATTTCAAATGCCTTCCAATTATTATAAGGTAAATTACGCTTGACAAGCTTCATTAAGAAGAATGGATGGTTTTGACATTAAAATGGGCACTCTAGGTGTTTTCCTGGCCCCCACTCACTGCCGACTATGCTGCCCCATTGACTTGCATTGGGTTTCGTGTTTCGGTCGATCCCGACTTTACGTCATAATCGGCCGATTTCACTCGACCCGACTTTGGACATAGTCGGGTTTCGCAAAACCCGGCTCGACTCTAAAAAGGTCAAGGTCGCTCAACTCTAACCATGACTGTATATATGTTTTTCTCTTTTTTTTTCATTTTTATATACATTTGATATACGGTTTTCTCTGTTACCTCTGTACTGTAGCTCTTATTACATAGATATACGGAAATGTGCTAGTTTTCAGCATTTTTTCTCAATCTCCTTGATATTACTTGTGCAACGATTTGCATTTCCACTATTGCCACTTGTGATACCTGTAATGTCTACAATTTTTTCCAGTATTTTAGGGGACCCGGAATACTGCCATCTCACTAGCCAGTATATACGTGTTGTTGTTTCTATTTAGTGGGACATTGTACTTGTATATTTGTGTGTTTTTATTACGCTTTTTTAATTACGTTTCCTTATGTAAAATTGACACCATGTAAATTATTTTTGTTTTTTCAGTAAGGTTTGAAAAAGACCCAGCGGGTCGAAACGTTACCTTACAACACTGCAGTGAATTGTTCTACAGTGGGGCAAAAAAGTATTTAGTCAGTCAGCAATAGTGCAAGTTCCACCACTTAAAAAGATGAGAGGCGTCTGTAATTTACATCATAGGTAGACCTCAACTATGGGAGACAAACTGAGAAAAAAAAACATCCAGAAAATCACATTGTCTGTTTTTTTAACATTTTATTTGCATATTATGGTGGAAAATAAGTATTTGGTCAGAAACAAAATTTCATCTCAATACTTTGTAATATATCCTTTGTTGGCAATGACAGAGGTCAAACGTTTTCTGTAAGTCTTCACAAGGTTGCCACACACTGTTGTTGGTATGTTGGCCCATTCCTCCATGCAGATCTCCTCTAGAGCAGTGATGTTTTTGGCTTTTTGCTTGGCAACACGGACTTTCAACTTCCTCCAAAGGTTTTCTATAGGGTTGAGATCTGGAGACTGGCTAGGCCACTCCAGGATCTTGAAATGCTTCTTACGAAGCCACTCCTTCGTTGCCCTGGCGGTGTGCTTTGGATCATTGTCATGTTGAAAGACCCAGCCACGTTTCATCTTCAATGCCCTTGCTGATGGAAGGAGGTTTGCACTCAAAATCTCACGATACATGGCCCCATTCATTCTTTCATGTACCCGGATCAGTCGTCCTGGCCCCTTTGCAGAGAAACAGCCCCAAAGCATGATGTTTCCACCACCATGTTTTACAGTAGGTATGGTGTTTGATGGATGCAACTCAATATTCTTTTTCCTCCAAACACGACAAGTTGTGTTTCTACCAAACAGTTCCAGTTTGGTTTCATCAGACCATAGGACATTCTCCCAAAACTCCTCTGGATCATCCAAATGCTCTCTAGCAAACTTCAGACGGACCCGGACATGTACTGGCTTAAGTAGTGGGACACGTCTGGCACTGCAGGATCTGAGTCCATGGTGGCGTAGTGTGTTACTTATGGTAGGCCTTGTTACATTGGTCCCAGCTCTCTGCAGTTCATTCACTAGGTCCCCCCGCGTGGTTCTGGGATTTTTGCTCACCGTTCTTGTGATCATTCTGACCCCACGGGGTGGGATTTTGCGTGGAGCCCCAGATCGAGGGAGATTATCAGTGGTCTTGTATGTCTTCCATTTTCTAATTATTGCTCCCACTGTTGATTTCTTCACTCCAAGCTGGTTGGCTATTGCAGATTCAGTCTTCCCAGCCTGGTGCAGGGCTACAATTTTGTTTCTGGTGTCCTTTGACAGCTCTTTGGTCTTCACCATAGTGGAGTTTGGAGTCAGACTGTTTGAGGGTGTGCACAGGTGTCTTTTTATACTGATAACAAGTTTAAACAGGTGCCATTACTACAGGTAATGAGTGGAGGAAAGAGGAGACTCTTAAAGAAGAAGTTACAGGTCTGTGAGAGACAGAAATCTTGATTGTTTGTTTCTGACCAAATACTTATTTTCCACCATAATATGCAAATAAAATGATAAAAAAACAGACAATGTGATTTTCTGGATTTTTTTTTTCTCAGTTTGTCTCCCATAGTTGAGGTCTACCTATGATGTAAATTACAGACGCCTCTCATCTTTTTAAGTGGTGGAACTTGCACTATTGCTGACTGACTAAATACTTTTTTGCCCCACTGTATATACTTTGTTGGTGTTTTGCAAAATAAAAAAAAAAAACACTTGTTTGGCAAAAACTCTTAAGATACTTTTGAGTGCGACTGTTTATGCTTGACAGTATGCGTCCATAGTCGCCTGCGGATCACCTTAGGACATTGACATGCGGCACGTCTTTCAGGACCACAGCATGTCAATTTCTCTTGAGGAAACGCGAGTCTCCGCAGCAGAAAAGACTTCAATAGAATGTATTGGATGCGGTAAACCCGCATGGTTCAGTGGTCACATGCGGATTTACCTGCATTCAATAGACAGTAGCGCTTTTGACACAGCGAACATGAGCTGTATTCAAAGTGCTGCTACTTCCAGATCATGGGCACCCAACCTTAATGTGAAGAAAAGCAGGAGCTGTTGGCAAAATCAACCAGGTAGCTTATATATTATTCCAATCAGACATTGACAGCTTTCAGGTAGCTGTAAATTGGCTGCATTTTATTACCTGTATAGTAAGGAACATATCCAGAACTTCCATGGTTCAACCTAATACGGTGCAATATGAGTAAGAACCATGCTGGTTTTCATAATTTTCTTGTTTCCCTACTATATGATTTTTAATCTAGTTTCATTAAATGTGAACTTTTAAAATATAATATTTTTTCCTTTGTGATTGCTGGATTTTTCCTATTGCTTTGGTGTTCCAAGTTTGGTTCAATTAACCCACTGCTGATCCTGATGTTGCTTTTGTAATATGGACACTGAAATTGAGTTACACTGTGACTATCTAAAAGGGACGTTAGAAAATAAAAAATAATTAACCATTTTGGCCAGATTCCAAGCCCTGTGTAGGGGTGTGTCTGAGGCCAAAGGATCTGGAGGGCGGATTTGATGCAAGCCACTCCACTTAGTATGTCCCAGAAGCACCCTGACTTTCACCCATTAATTTTTATACAGGAATCTGGGCTTACAACAAGGCCCCCTGGGTTATGTCCATATCCTTGCCAATGCCATCTATCATGAGTCATGACCACATTGCCACCTACTCTAGCACCACTCATAGAACCAGTGAAGCACTGGATCAGGCTCAAGTAAGTAACCAAATTATGTTATACTTTTCCCTGTTAGTTATTATCAGATGGTTCCAGTATAAGAAGGCAACTTTCTTAGTATTTTCTAGCATGAAATACCTGACGTAATCATTATGTGGCTCCAGTTCCCTTTGTAAGTAGTTTCAACTAAAACCAGAACACTGTTACTATTGTAACACCAACGCTATTGCGCCATCCAGCAAATTCACTTGGATTGTTAAAATCTGCAATCATATTTACATTCTCAGAAAAAAGATGGATACTGATGTGATATGAATTATGTTAAAAGGATATTGATATTAATGGTTATGCATATTGTATAGAAATTGCTTATTGATTTACCATTCATCTTTGTTTTTCAGCAAACAGAAAATAATAATGAAAATGTTTGCCCTGTTGTACTTTATGTATCAGCATGTGTAATTTCTAAAGGGATAGAGCTAAGAAATCAGGATCTAAAAGAGACTGTTGCCAAATGGCTTTTTACACCTGTAAGCCTCCATCTTGAGATCTGTGATAAACCGGCATGGCCTTTACTACATCTGACAATGCAATAAACACTAGATTTAATGCCATATATTGAGATATAATAAACGTGCCCTACAACTGGCAATTAGATGAGATGTAACTATTTCACAAGTTGTAGCTATTTTAATATTTTAAAATATTTGTATGGATATGTAAAATGCGTAAAAGGTTAATCTTACTATGATTGGCAACAATAGGAACATTGATACCCTAGGGAAGATTGTAAACATTTAATTCACATTTACTTACCAGGCCTCTGTGCAAAATCAGCTTTTTTAAATACTATCCATTATGATAAAATAATAAATAAATAAATAAATAAACGTTTTTATTTAGCAATATGTTAAAAAATAGTAAAAAACAGTTACTTTTAACTCCACCTTTTGTGTAAATTATTACCTGTATAGGCTCCTCACAAGTATGACATATTACGTCATTGTGAATAATTAAAGAATACCTTGACACAATATTTTCTCCAGAACTTATATTTACTACAGATGGTCTTTTCATAGGGATACATCACGATGGAGCATGGGAACATTTTCTTGCATTATATTTATCCATTTTGTTGATTTGATAAGGCCAGAGATATAATATTGGTCCATCTTGTGTTGGCTGACTTGGAGTTGAAATTAAAATGTACTTTATACACTTACCGCTAGCTGCCACTTAGGAGGCTAAGTCATGGAAGCACAAATGAACATGCTGCACATCCCTTGCTGTTAAAATCTTTTAAAAATCTGTAAATAGTATTGTGTTTCCTGAGTGCCAGAACTAGTGGTGCCAATGATGGCCAACATTTTTTCCAAACTGTACTACCGATGTAGCAAAATTAAAGGTAAGCTAAGCATGTCGAGTTTTATCATAGGGCATCGGTGCTATATTGTTAGGCAACCACTCATTTACATTTAATTATAATGCCCATATTATGCAAATAGTGTAGACACTATTTACGGTACATTAGACTAAAGTCAATCGAACCCGCTGATATCGATGGGCTTACCTGCAATCTTATGTGTATGTGGGCAATCGGCCAACTGATGGTTGGGGGAGATGTTGATTAGGAATGTCCAATTTGGGATAGCCAATTGCATTGTTCTTCTAAAAATAATCTACGGGCCAACATGTTAGCCGGAAGCTTTCTACTAGAGAATACAGGAGAGAATGGCAAAACAAGCAATCCTGTGTATGGGTGAATAAGCTGAGATGGCTGTCAGCCAACAGCCATCTAAGGTATATAGGGGTCTTAGGAGTCTTTTTACAAGGACTGACTGGTGGTTCTAAACAACTGATGAGTTAACCTTTATCGATTAGTGGTAATTTAATAGCCTGTTTACACAGGCACTCAAGCAGGCTAAAGAATACAATGTGTACTGCACAAGCTGTAATAGATTACTCAGTGTGCATTGGCTGCCATGGTTCTTGGAACTGTGAGTCCTGTTTTTACACAAGACAATGCACTGGCAAGAATGATAATTTTTTGCGCTTCTCAAAAGCAGATTACATTAAGTACATTAAGATGACAGTGTTTCGTTCTGCAGCTACAGTATCCTCATGCACTAAGTCAGGGGGCTGACTAAAGTGAGGTGTGAAGTCTTAAGGGACTTAAAAGTACAGGCGCTCAGTGCATCATGGCATGACAGTTTCCTACCTGCAAGTTTTCCCTCAGTCTCTACCCCCTTTTTTGTTGACATCTTTGGCTTGATAGAGCCATAGAAAGGAGGAGATAGATGGAAACTGAGAATGTGTATTTAAATGGTTGGCCCGCCTTGATGCACCAAGCGCCTATACTTGCTTTGAACAGTTCTTGTTACCTGACAGAGTTGCTTTCAGACATTCAGATTCCCAAATATACAGTATGTAACCAATAGCCGTAACAGAGTGTTAACATACTACAAAATTTAAAAAGATAAAAGCTAAACCCTAAAAATATATCTTTATCGAATTAATGTATAAAATAGAAAATGAATAAAGACAGGGACAGGCCTCCAGAATTGGGGACACAGATCACAAAACAACAGTTCAGATGAATCAATTGTACATACAGTTGTGTAAACAAGTGTTTGCCCCTTTCCTGATTTCCTATTCTTTTGCATGTTTGTCACACTTAAATGTTTCAGATCACTCGACAATGTTAGGGACTCTGGTCCCAGGTCACCCGACAACTGAGTTGCAACACTTATGTTAATGGTATATGTATGCACTTTATCTTTCCAGAATAATCCTGGTGAATACAATGGCTTGCTAATAAATGGCATTTATGCAAATTATTATGGTGACAATTAGGATTGAGCAAAACGGATCGGACAAATTCAAAAATCGCCGACTTTCGGCAAAGTCGGGTTTCATGAAACCCGACCCGATCCTAGTGTGGGATCGGCCATGAGGTCGGCGATCTTTGCGCCAAAGTCAAGTTTCTCATGACACGTTTAGCGCCATTTTTCAGCCAATGAAGGAGGACGCAGAGTGTGGGCAGCATGATAATATAGGTCTCGGTCCCCACCATCTTAGAGAAGGGCATGACAGTGATTGGCTTGCTTTCTGCGGCATCACAGGGGCTATAAAGGGGCGTGCACGCCGACCGCCATCTTACTTCGGCCGATCGTAGCATAGGGAGAGGTTGCTGCAGCTTCATCAGAAGGGATATAGTTAGGGAGGGAAGATTAACCCCCAAACTGCTTGTGCTGTAGCGATTTCCACTGTCCAACAGCACCATTTGTTTGCAGGGACAGTGGAGGCTATATTTTTGTGCCTCAGCTCTGTAGCTTATTAGACTGCCTTATAAGGCTCCCTGATAGCTGCATTGCTGTTTGTACGCCGCTGTGCAAACCAACTGCTTTTTTAAAAGCAAAAATCCTGTTGCTCCTTTCTGCACAGTTATCTTGTTTATTTGTCCACACTTTTGTGTGCAGCAGTCCTTTTTATTGCTGCCATACTTGTCCTGAGATCATTGTAGGGAGACTGAAATTGAACTACAGTCCTTGTATTTTTTCATATATATTCCAGCCACTTTCTGCCACTTAGATTGCGTTGTTTTATACACTGGGCCTGAGTTTTGGGTCAGTCCCCCAAAAAGGGAGTTTCAAATTCTCACAAAGTGGATCTACTGCAGTCCTGTTAGTTTGGTACATGTCAGCCAGCCACTTTCTGCAACTTACATTGCGTTGTTATATAAACTGGGCCTGAGTTTTGGGTCAGTTTCCCCCCCAAAAAAGGGAGTTTCAAATTCTCACAAAGTGAATCTACTGCAGTCCTGTTAGTTTGCTGTATGTCAGCCAGCCACTTTCTGCCACTTAGATTGCGTTGTTATATACACTGGGCCTGAGTTTTGGGTCAGTCTCCCCCCAAAAAAGGGAGTTTAAAATTCTCCCAAAGTGGATATACTGCAGTCCTGTTAGTTTGGTGTATGTCAGCCAGCCACTTTCTGCCACTTACATTGTGTTGTTATATACACTGTGCCTGAGATTTGGGTCAGTCTCCCCCCAAAAATGGGAGTTTAAAATTATCCACAAGTTTATATACACCTTCTACCTTGTTTTACAGTACCATATAATGGTTGTTATTTTGGTTAGATTTTCCAAAAAATTAGGAAGTCTCGTGGAAGAGGCCGTGGGCGGTGGTTGCCAGCTGGTACTGATGGTGGTGGTGGTGAGGGTGCATCTGGTGGTAGTGGCAAAAGCACAATAGCACCTAAGGCTGGAGGTGTTGAGCCAGCGTCATCGTCTGGCTACACAAGACCTCGAAGGCTCCCTTTTCTGGGAGTAGGAAAACGGCTTTAAAGCCGAAGCAGCAGGAAAAGGTTTTGGCTTTCATTGCTGACTCAGCCACTAGCTCTTTCGCCTCCTCTTCAGAAAGTTCCAAATATAAAAGCAGCGAGTCGTCAGTGGATGCTCCCGGTCAGGAAAAAGACGTGTCCTTGTGTCCTTCATCCAAACCAAAAGTGAAGGATGCATCAGGCGACACTACAGGTAACTCCATGGATCTCTTTACACATACCGTGCCTGGGTTAGAAAGGGAAATTGTTAACTGCCCATTACAAGATGAATCGGACATGGAGTGCACAGATGCACAGCCACAGCTAGATTATAATGCTGTTCCATTGACTCAGATCACTACATTGCCCTCGCAGTGTACTGAGCTAGAATCTGACCCTGATGAAACTATGGTGCCCTGTCCCAAACGCTATAGCACCTTACATAGTGAAACAGAGGAAGGTACACATGACATTGAAGAGGAGGTGATAGATGACCCAGTTGTTGACCCAGATTGGCAGCCATTGGGGGAAGAGGGTGCCGCTGCCAGTAGCTCTGAAGTGGAGGAGGATGATCCGCAGCAGCCATCTACATCGCAACAGCTTTCATCTGGCAGGCCCGTATCAGGCCAAAAACGTTTGTCAAAAACAAAAACAGTTTTAGGACAGCGTGGCCTTCCGGTGAAAGTAGCACAGCGTGCAATGCCTGAAAAGGTATTCCATAGTAGGAAGAGTGCAGTGTGGCAATTTTTTAACCAAGATCCTAATGATCAGTCAAAAGTTATCTGTAAGAAATGCTCAAAGACCTTTAGCAGAGGGAAGAATCTTCAAAATTTAAATACAACGTGCATGCTTAGACATTTAACCAGCATGCACTTGCAAGCCTGGACTAACTACCAAATGTCCCGTACCATTGGTGCACCTGCTCAGAATGAAGGTAGTCAGCAACGCTACATTGCTTCCCTCACTGTAAGCCCACCGATTAGGACACTACCAGCAGCAAATGTGGAGGTATCGTCGCAAGGCCAAAGCAGTCAGGGAATCACAAGGTTATTGGTAGGAAGCACAGTATGTAGGCCAACATCGAGAATACTATCACCAACCCTCTCTCAATCCACCATGTCCACCACCACCACCACCGCTAGTTCCACCATATGCACCTCTCCAGTCCAGCTCACCCTACAAGAGACTCTCGTTAGGAAAAGAAAGTACTCATCCTCTCATCCGCGTACACAGGGTTTGAATGCCCACATTGCTAGACTAATCTCGTTAGAGATGATGCCCTACCGGTTGGTTGAAAGCGAAGCTTTCAAAGCCCTGATGGCCAATGCAGTACCATGCTGTGACCTACCCAGTCGACACTTCTTTGGGAGAAAAGCCATCCCAGCCCTCCACCAGCAGGTCAAAGACCACATTGTCTATGCACTGAGGCAATCAGTCAGTAGAAAGGTGCACCTCCCAACAGATGCATGGACCAGTAGGCATGGCCAGGGATGTTACGTGTCCATCATGGCACACTGGGTTAATGTGGTGGATGCAGGGTCCTCAGGGGACAGCCATAGTGGGACAGTTCTGACTAGCCCACGGTCTAGGAAACAGTTGGCAGTAGGCGATCGCAACCTCTCCTCCGCCTCCTCCAGAAGTGAAAGCTCGTCCACAGAGCGCAGTCGCACGACCACTCCATCTGCAGCTGCCAGTGTTCCACATGAGGTGTCCCATTATGGAACAGCTAGTGGTAAGCGTCAGCAGGCTGTGCTACAAATGAAGTGTTTGGGCGACAACAGACACACCGCGGAAGTACTGGCCGAGTACTTGCAGCAACAAACTCAGTCATGGCTGGGCAGTGTACATCTTGAGGCAGGCAAGGTAGTCAGTGATAACGGAAGGAATTTTATGGCTGCCATAGCCCTTTCAGAACTTAAACACATACCTTGCCTGGCTCACACCTTGAACCTGGTGGTGCAGTGCTTCCTCAAAAGTTATCCAGAGTTACCAGCCCTGCTCCTGAATGTGCAAAGACTTTGCTCGCACATCCGCCTGTCGCCCGTACACTCCAGCCGTATGCTGAAACATCAGCGATCGCTGAATATTCCCCAACACCATCTAATAATCAATGTTGCAACAAGGTGGAACTCCACACTGCACATGGTTCAGAGGCTGTGCGATCAGAGGCATGCTGTGATTAATTTGTGCAGATGACGCCATCATAAGCATGAGCATCCCACTAATGTGTCTGCTGATGCAAAGTTTGACGCACATTTAGGAGCTGGCATCTGCAGCCGAGGAGGAGGGAAGCCTTGATGACAGTCAGCCATTGTCTGCTCAGGGAACTCTCCTGGATGAGGTGGTGGATGAAGAAGAGGAGGAGGATGATGGGGATGAATTTTTATGGGAGGAGGATGCTTCTCAGAGGGCAATAGAAACTGGTGGCATTGCAAGGTGAGGTACAGGGTTTTTGCTGGACACAAGTGATGTTGATTTGCAAGAAAGTGCTCCTCAACCCAGCACAAGCAGTGAATTGACACCTGGAATATTGGCCCACATAGCTGAGTATGCCTTGCGTATCCTAAAAAGGGACCCCCACATTATCAAAATGATGACATATGACGATTACTGGTTGGCCTGCCTCCTTGATCCACGATATAAAAGAAAATTACAAAATATCATGCCACATGAGAACCTTGAGCAAATATTGGCTACCAAACAAGCAACTCTTGTAGACCATTTGGTTCTGGCATTCCCAGCACACAGCGGCGGTGATGGTACTCACACGAGCCGTAGGGGGAAACATGGCAGAGGTGTTAGAGGTGCAAAAATCCGAAGTGGCGTTGGACAGAGGGGTTTTATGATCAGGTTGTGGAGTGATTTAGCAATTACCGCTGACACGACAGGTAGTGCTGCATCAATTCAAAGTGACAGGAGACAGCGTTTGTCCAGTATGGTTGCGAACTACTTTTCCTCCCTTATCGATGTTCTCCCTCACATGTCATTCCCTTTTGATTACTGGGCATCTAAAATAGACACCTGGCCTGAATTGGCAGAATATGCATTACGGGAACTCGCTTGCCCTGCTTCTAGTGTGCTATCAGTAAGAGTCTTCAGTGCTGCTGGTTCAATACTGACCAAAAAAAGGACACGTCTGGCTACCCAAAATGGTGATGATCTAACCTTCATTAAAATGAACCAATCATGGATTTCAAATTATTTTGCCCCACCTTCTCCTGCTGACACGTAGCTTGCCTGAAAAATGTCTTGCTTTTGGCCTCCTTTTACTGACTTCTCCAATTCCTCCTTTTGCAGCTGCTGAATGTCCACCATAGGCCATTTTTATACCTCCCTAAATGGGCTGACTCCCCCCACAGGGCCGTGGTCACCACCTGGCGCAAGTACCCGTGTGAGTGCCGTTTGCCTGGACAGGTGGGTGCGCCCACTCTTGGGCAATGGCACTGGCACAGGGTCCCTCATAGTACAATGAAGTGTCTCTGACGGTGGTGGTGCACAACCAACGTTAGACACATCGTCGTAATATGAGGGCCCTGTGCCAGTACCGCCGCCCACGAGAGAGTGTTCCCCCAGCTCGAACAGTGCTCTACCACTTGCAATACTTACCTCTCCCTGCTCCACCACTGTGTAGTCTGTGCTGTTATATCCTTCAATGGCATTGCCAATACAAATTTGTTGAAATGATAGATGATAGTTAAAATATACAGGGGCCCTGGCCTCCATTCAGACCAGTTAATACTTTGCGCCTACTACCACTGTCTGCTACTCAGCAGAGGAGCCCACCCCAATACCTAGCTATGCCATCTGTTTAGTTTTGTTACCAATTTTGAACTGCTTTTAGCCTACTTTTGTATTTGGGCATACTACCTGTGTCTGCGCCACTCATTACAATTGTCCTCCACTTAACAAAGCTATGCCGCCTGTTTAGTCCTGTTATCAATTTTGAACTGCATTTAGCCTACTTTTTTATTTTGGGCCTACTAACTGTGTCTGCACCACTCATTACAATTGTCCTCCACTGAACAAAGCAATGTCGCCTGTTTAGTCCTGTTACCAATTTTGAACTGCATTTAGTCTACTTTATTATTTTGGGCCTACTAACTGAGTCTGCGCCACTCATTACAATTGTCATCCACTGAACAAAGCAATGTCGCCTGTTTAGTTCTGTTACCAATTTTGAACTGCTTTTAGCCTACTTTTTTTATTTTGTGCCTATATCTGTGTTTCCTCCTCATCCTGCCCATTGCATAGCAACTGCTACATGAGTCTGCTGGTACATTGACCCAGACCACTACATTCCCCCTTGCACTCTACACAGCCAGAATCTGACCCTGCTGAAAGTCAGGTTCCCCTTCCCGCATACTATACCACCTTACACGGTGACAAAGAGGAAGGTGCAGATGAAAGTGCAGGTTCCTTCATCAGGTGGGGGGGCATACTCGTTGGCACTGGCACAGGGCCCCTCATAGTATGCAAAAGTGTCTCTGGCAGTGGGAGGCGCCACCCGCCATCAAACACACCGCCGTACTATGGGGGGCCCTGTGCCAGTGCCAACTAGTGGGCCCCCCCTGCTTGCTCAGGATCACAGCACTTGCAAAGTTGAAATACTTACGTCTCCCTGCTCCACCGCCGTGACGTATTCCGCGTTTCCTGGGCCCACAAAAATCTTGAGCCAGTCCTACCCCCCACAACTTTAGCCAAGTGACCCCCTGTTTTCAATGCCTAACTATTATTATGAAGTAAATTAAGATTGACAAGCTTAAGAAATAAGAATTGATGTTTTTGGCATTAAAATGGGCACTGTAGGTGTTTTCCTGTCCACCACTCACTGCCGACTTTGATTCCCCATTGACTTGCATTGGGTTTTGTGTTTCGATCGGCCCCAGACTTTTCGCAATAATCAGCCGATTTCACCCGAAAGTCAGGTTTCGCGAAACCCGACTCGATCCTAAAAAAGTAAAAGTCGTTCGACACTAGTGACAATGACTATTTTTGCACCTATGAGAAATTTCATGCATGCACGATTGGGCAGTGAGGCATCTGTTGGTAGCAGAATGCCTGAATATCACCTGAACCCGTGCGATGTGAATTCATCAACTGCACACGGTCAGGGTACAGTTAATGTATTGAAATTTAACATTGTCTGGTGACCTGGGTCCTTCTCTGTCCCTAGATCTAGGGGGCGCCCTAGATCACCCTGTTCCCCGCCTTACTTCTGAAGATGAAGATACCGGGGCCACATACCTTGCCTTGTCTCCTGAATCCACCCTCTGTGTGTACCCTTTCCACACCTAGGGGAGTAGCAGTGCACTGTAGTACACCAACCAGGCATACAAGGTAATATAATAATACAGGAGAAAAAACGAGTCAGAAGCTCATAATATACAAATGTACACAAAACTTTTATTAAATATCCATATACATAAAACTAGAACTATCTGGGAGTAAGTGGGAGTGTTTGGAGTCCACAGGAACATATGGTATCCTTTAACTCCTGTATTGCTCTCAGCTTTTCCGGCATGCTATGCAGGCTCTATTAGGAGCTAATGGGAGTGGTTGGCATTCACAGGGATGTATAATGTGCTTCCAAATTTAACCCTTTGTGCTACCAGCATACAGATAGGCTTTGGTATGTTTACTATATTGTGCTGGCCCAATTGTGCAGGCGGGACCTACCAGCACTCACTTATTTGGAATTTTTGTCATGTACCTCATATTGTTATAAATATTACTGATTGCTCCAAGAACTGTATGCACCTGCTCACTAACAGTTCTAGTTTTATGTATATGGATATTTAATAAAAGTTTTGTGTATATTTGTATATTATGAGCTTCTGACTCATTTTTTCTCCTGTATTATTATATATATTTGAGTCGCTCTGCCCTTTATAGTATGCAATTTAGCATTAATGCTACTTCATGCATGGTATTTTTGTAGGAAGAATGTCTTTGGGATTATTTTTCAAATACAAGGTAATATGAATAGGGAAAACGGAAAGTTCAAGGAATACAAATATACACTCACATATAACAGAGGAATGCATCGGGGAGGGAAGGATGGGGTAAAACCAAAGTTGGAGAAGAAAGAGAATTATCATACTCACTAAACCAAGAAACAGTCACAGATATATCCACCAAATGCCTACTCAAATAGCCACCAACTACTATCATCCCAGCCACGCAGTATAAGTTAACTCTGATCATGTGTCAGACAGGAACCAGATTGCATAGAGAATAAGAGTGGCTAACAATGCTCAACAGAGAGCCCTGCCTCCAGAGCTCTCAACAGAGCAAATTAACCCCTGCACTGCCAAAACAAATGTGCACTCTTTAAAAAGAAGGTGAATTGCTTCTATTCAGCGCCGTAGTAGGAGCAATCAGAAGCTACTGTCTTCTGGCTCCCCTCTGGCGCGGTAACCCAATAAGGCTTTTATGTACCATTTTACCAATAATTACGACATGCACATAGGGCAATTCATATAGTGTTCTTGATAATAGAGAGGGGAGGAGAAGGAATATGGATGGAAAGGGGGAAGAGTAAGCAGATAGCGCACGATTCAAAGCCGATGGATTCATGTAAATACATTAACTTAGTTTTACCAAGTCAAATCAGGAGTGCAATGGAGTCTACAAAAGGACAAATTTAGACTATATTGTCTCATACAAAGTAGGATATTTTTGTTGAAAGCCGGCCAGAAAAATATCTTACTGCAGGATATTTTAATAAGGATACCAGATGAAAATAGACAGCTGTATACGTGGTGATAAAGAAAAAGTATGCAGGCTTAAGAAAAAGTCATCATCAGAATCAAAGCTACAAAGCTTAATTTCCTCATTGAGCCCATTAGGTGTCAGGAATTTTTATCTCTATATCCATTGTCACTCCTTTAACAATAATAATCTATTCCAAACACATTTACGTGCATTTTGTCTCACAACCTACAACACACAGAAGTAAATTGCTCTGGGATTAATTTGATGGTATTGATGGCTCTTATGTGTCTCACTATGAAGTATCCCTCTGATTCTTGATGTCCTCCAAATGTTCCCCTATTGGTCTTTTCGGTAGGGATGAGTAAACTTGAACTGTAACTCGCAGTGGTCACCTATTGTCCAGTACTGAACCCTGAACACGGACTTCTTACTGTACGTCCATGTTACTATTCAGATTTGGCAGCCTAATAAAAAACTTGCTGAAAAGCTGCAGCACAGCCAATCAACAGCATTTAAGGCTGTGGGTACTTCTGGTTCCATCATAACCAGGTCAAGTAATTGTTATTGGCCTGCACACCACGTGACCCAGCCTGACAGTGTAAAATAAATAAATAATTTAAAAAAATGATGTGCAGCCCCCTAGTTTTATAACCAGTCAATGAAAAGCAGGCAGCTGTGAGCTAGTTTTATTATGCTGGGAAGTGGCCAATATCTATGGAACTTCCCGGCCTATTTATATCAGCCTGCAGCTGTCTGCTCTGCCTCTGCTGGTTATTGGCCTCTTCCCAGCCTAATAAGACCAGCCCTCAGCCACTCCAGAAATGGTGTATCCATTAAATGCACTAATTATTGTGCTTATCCTTGCTCTTCCAGATTGCCCTGATACATTGGCAATTGAAGTAATGATTTTGGGGTTGATGTCATCTTTGTAATATCCGCTGACATGAAGCCCTGGGGTTAGTAATGGAGAGACATAAGCCCCCAAAACATTATCCCGATTGGCACCCCACTATGGCAATCTGAAAAAGCCAAGACTAAGCACCAGAATTGACCCAACTGATGGATGCATCAATTTTGGGGTGGATGAGGGCTGGTCTTATTAAGCCAATATCCACGACCATTCCCAGCCTATTAATATCAGCCCCCAGCTATTTGCTTTGCTTTAGCTGGTTATTAATAATAGGGGGGACACCACATCATTTTTTTACGGTCCCCTCATTTTTAATTACCAGCAAAGGCAAAGCAGACAGGTGGGGGCTGATATCAATAGGCTGGGAAGGTCCATGGATATTGGCAAAGCAATACGCTCATCCCTACTTCTCAGTTCTCTGTTGGTCTTTCTGACATAATTTAGAGTACAAGAACATGTGGCCATATACAAAACACCCATTGACTTACAGGGTATAAAAAGACCAGCTCAAAGCTGTCTGCTTTCCCTTGGCTGGTTTTTAAATAAAGGGGGAACCCACATCATTTTTTCATTTATTTTTTTATTAGCGAGTACAGTAAAATACACACGTAAGGCTCTGCTCCATTCCACCACTTTGACCTTCCCCTAAAAGAAGCTATTTACTAGATGATTTCATGTGGATGACCTTTACAGTATGTGATACTCGGGTTCAATGATATGTGGTCCCTCAGGTCTGGGTCAGCTCAAAGAGTACCCTATTGTTTATTGATGACACCATATGCACGATTGGCCTGGTTATCATAGGTTCCAATAATCCTAGGTATCTCAATTGGATTTTCTTTTACCTTGAGATGTAACAGAGAATGTCTATTGTGATAAAGAGCACTATAAAAAGCTGAATCCAGTACCCTTCTAGGATACCCTCTTTGTATGAATTTGTGTCTTAGATCACGTGCCTGTGCTTTGAAGCTTTCCACATGGGTACAGTGCCTCTTAATTGGCAAGAACTGCCCTTTTTGGATTCCCTTTTCAGGGGAGCTGGACGGTAGCTTTCTCACCTTAAGAGAAAGTGGTTTTGCGATATGTTCTTGTCAATAGGTTTCCCTGTCCCCCTCTACTGATGATAAGTTCCTAAAATGGCAATTCCTTATCACTGATAGCTGACTTAAACTTGATTACAATACCATTATCATTGAGGCATTCAATGAAAAGATGGAAAACATCAATGGAACTGGACCAGAGCCAAAACACATCATCAATGAACTAGTCCACAGAATGACGTTGGAGTACCATCATGTGTCCTCTTAGAAGACAATGGTTTCTTCTCACCAGCCCAGGAAGGGATTGTCATAGATGGGGCACAGGGGCTACCAATCACAGTCCCCCTGAGCTGATGGTACATCTTACCTTTGAAGATGAAGTAATTATGGGTTATGGGTAAGTATGTATGACAACAGGTTAGAGACAAACCGGTTATGCTTCTCGAATTGTATTGCTCGTGTTTTAAAAAAATGATCCATCTCCATCATACTTGCCCAATGCAGGATGTTACTGTATAAGGCTTCAACATCTATAGATGCTGAAAAAGCGTTATTACTGATGACTACGTCATCCATCTTGACCAACAAATTGGAGGTGTCGTTATATACAAGCATAGTACCATGACAAATAGACGCTGTACTTTGTCTACAAAGACTCCAACATTCTGGCATGTCAAGTCCACTCCTGACTTGATTGGATATCACTTAAGTGAGGTAAACCCTTTGTGAACTTTAGGCAGGATGTAGAAGGCTGGTAGTGTAAAAAATGTTGGCTCAAAAAATTAAAATTAAATTTTTGAGATCACTTTGAGTTCTAGGTACTCTACAAGTAAAGTTGTAAGGATTTCCATGTACACTGATGAGCAAAAGTATAACAATG
This sequence comes from Ranitomeya imitator, assembly GCF_032444005.1. NCBI lineage: Eukaryota > Metazoa > Chordata > Amphibia > Anura > Dendrobatidae > Ranitomeya > Ranitomeya imitator. The sequence goes on from NC_091284.1 coordinate 405,673,659, forward strand.
TATTTGACTTTCAGACTCTATATCTCACCAAATTGCTCATCAGTGTAAGCGCATGAAGAGTTTCTTTTTAAATGTCATATGTCTTTAAATCTTGTAGAATTTACTGACACGTAGATTAAAAAACACATTGTGTCCATATCCTTTCCATTATTTATACTATGTTAGTTGAACTGATTCACCTACCCAATAAGTGTGCTCGTGGCATACTCATGTGTAGCCGACAGCGGTATGTTGCGGTTCTGCTGCACACCAAGTGGAGCATGCTACGCACACACCTGCTCTGTCACTGCCAGCACACTTTTCTGTTTTTCATGCCCCCTGCTTCCTGGTGAAGAGCTCAGTCCGATCTTCTATTCTTTCACCCAGGCAGCCTGGGACGCAGCCTCGACAGTTCTGGACTCAGCGCAGTACAGATGCCCGCAGCCTGGTCTTCCTCTTTACACAGTCAGCATTCTCTCAGAACGTGTCTTGAGCACTGCTGGTATTGTCCTGTTGGATAAGTGCATCCGGCTGTCTCATGAAAGTATGCACTGCCTAACTTTCATCAAGATGGGCAGCACGGTGGCGCAGTGGTTAGCACTACAGCCTTGCAGCGCTTGGGTTCTAATCCCACCCAGGACAACATCAGCAAAGAGTTTGTATGTTCTCTCCGTGTTTGCGTGGGTTTCCTCCGGGCACTCCGGTTTCCTCCCACATTCCAAAGACATGCTGATAGGAATTCTAGATTGTGAGCCCAATCGGGGAGAGTGATGATAATGTGTGCAAAACTGTAAAGCGCTGCGGAATATGTTAGCGCTATATAAAAATAAAGATTATTTATTTAAGATGAACAAGTCATGGATCTTCAATGACTTTTGCACCTCAGTCGCAGACTGGGCAGACTAGTCTGTTTTGTAGTTTTTAGTGCGATGCATTGATTTTGCGTTATTACAGTATGTGACACCTTTCTCATGGCTTCTGGGAATGCTGTTGCTACTGCTGCTGATGTTGCTAACAATTGTTTTAAATGTGGAGGCTAAAAGTTGGGTCTCCATCTGGTGGGTTGCTGTAGTGGAAGGGGTCTCATAGCACCATAATGCTATTTCTACTCTGATGTCACTTTACTGGTGTGTGACATTCATTTTTGGAGATGTGGAGACTCAAACTTGGGTCTAACTCTGGTGGGTTACCTGTTGTGGAAGTGGTGTCAGAGGCTGAGTATACTAATTCTACATTGGGGAAATTGATGCCACATTAGGGGTGTGTGACAATAATTTTGGGAAATGTGGAGACTGAAAGTTAGGTCTACATCTGGCGGATTGCTTGTAGTGGAAAGGGTGTCAGAGTTCCATTATACTATTTCTACTCTGAGGAAATTGATGCCACCTTAGTGGGGTGTGACAATCATTTTTTAAAATGTGGAGACTGAAAGTTGGATCTCCATCTGGTGAGTTGCCTGTCATGGAAGGGGTGTCATAGGCCCATTATACTTTTCCTACTCTCTGAAAACTGATGCTACTTTAGTGGTGTGTGACAATAATTTTTGGAAATATTTGGACTTTAAGTTGGGTCTCCTTCATGTGTGTTGCCTGTATCAGTAGGGCTCCCAGACCGGCAAGCCTGCACTTACTTTCAGTCATCTACCTCTGTTGCTATCCTTACATTTTTATAACATTTGTGGTCTTCTAAGCTGATATTTGTGCCACCTGAGTGTGGCTGGGCAAAACTTTTATTTAAGCTGTTGCATGAGGTATCAGGGCTCCCAACAAAGAAAGCTTACACTGGTCCTTCAGTCACATCATTTTCATTGAAACGTCAATTTAAAGCACTAATTGCTGGCCCAGACCCTGATATCTCATGTGTGGCACATGGCTGACTGCTGCTCTGCCATTACCAAATTTCTACTGTGGGTAAATTGATCAGTCTACTACCTGTTTTACTATCCTTAAATGTTTATAACATTTGTGGTATACTAAGCTGATATCTGTGCCACCTGGGTGTGACTGAGTAAAAATTCAGTTTCAGCTGTTGTGTTAAGTTTCAGCTCCCAGCAAAGAAAACTTACTCCAGTCCTTCACCCACCTCGTCTTCATTGAAACTTCAATTCAAAGCTCTAAATGCTGGCCCAGATTCAGATAATTCATGCATGGTCCATGGCTGACTGCTGCTGTGCCATTTCCAAATTTCCACTGTGGGTAAATTGATGCCACTTTTCTTGTTGTCTGTCCCTAATTTTTGGAAATGTTTGGACTACAAGTTTGACCTCCTTCATGTGTTTTGCCTGAATTTGGCAGGACTCTTAGAGCACCAGACCTACACCTGTCACTTATCCACCTGTTACTGATCGAAGTTTAAGCTAAAAATGCTGGTCCAAGCCTTGTCCCATGCATCCATGCTGCACAATTACACTATCTGCGTCAATTTATGCCGCATTTCCTGGTGTCTGTCCCTAATTTGAGGTGTTATAGTAGCTTTTTGCCACCTTTAAGGTGTTGTCTATGCGTTTAATTTTGCCTCCCATGAATTCAATGGGGTTTGGGTATGTTCGGTGAACATTGGGTCATTCACAAACTGAATTGAACCAAACTTTGAAAAGTTCGATCATCTGTAGTTAAATTGGTAGCATCACTATTTCAGTTTAACAACTTAGTGAAAGAAAAGAAAATAATCCTTTACAGTTATCTTGTTTAGACCGCTAAAATTTGTACATGGCCTTCTTTTTCACAAAGGAAAAAATTTCCACAGCTTGGAGCAGCAATTTTTAATATAGACTTCTGCAGGTTTACCTGAATTTAAGTGAATATTTTCTCTGTCTCTAATACAGAAAAGTGATAATTTGGAGCCCAATTATATTAGTGCCAAGGCAAGAGCTTGATAGTAAAGTCATAAGGTCAATGATCTTAATTGTATTAGATTTAGGTTTAGAGAACATTAGCAAGTTCATATTATATAAGTGGTAGTCATGAAAAGTCTCTAATGAAAGAAGAAGCAAAGAAAATAAATGAGCAGAGATTAAACTATGAACTGGAGAAACTTCAGTGGAAAAGCTGTCCAGTTGCTTAATCAAACATGGGATCATGCAAATAGGGCTGTGGCCATAATAAAATTGTATTAATGGCAAATGATAAAACAAGAAAGGAAATAACGTAACAGAATAATTTGCAGAAAAACAGATCTGGAAAAGAAATGTATTAGGGCTCTTTCATAAGGAGAAAAGTCTGAAGACGTTCTTTCTTTAAGCAAAAGGCCTGTCCTTCCAGTCAGCATTAAATACGACAGAACGATACAGGATGCTCATCCAGTGGATCACTACCACACACTGTTTACCATGGGAACACATCACTTCCAAGGTAGAGATGTAACAAAGCTCCACTGGTGTGGGGATAGCTATGTAGCACTTTGTTATGGTCCTATACTGGAGGATCAATTTAGCAGCAACTGAAATGTCATTTTTTTGGAGCATACCCTTCTATGAGGTCTTACCCTTCCATGAGGTCTCCTTTACCTTGTAATCAGGAGGTAATTTTTTCATAAATCACGACATGGATCTCAACTCAAAAATGTTAGTTGAGATCCATAACTCATTATCCACCATCTCAATTCAGTTTCAAATTTGGGGAGCTCTCCCACTATCTCAGAAGGTCAGTTGTATGTCCCAACTTCAACTGTATCCATATACCCATCATGCAGATTGAGTTGAATAATATAGTGGAGCAGAAAAACATCATATCCCTATTCCTCCATTCAGGCTAAGTAGACATTGAAGGGCTTCCAGGTCACATAACATCCTCAGATCACATTACTGGCAGCAAATATCAGCTCAGAAGACAAGATAGACACACAGGCAAATAGGATGCTTATGTGGAGGCATTATAATGTGTGGGATGGACATCATACTGTAGGTGGAGGACTATTGTGGGAATCATTATGTTTGTGTGAGATCAAGGTGGGAAACCAACTGGGTGTATAGAATAAGTGAGGGGCATCATACTGTGTGTAGGAACTGCGGGTGGCATCTTAATGTTTGTGGGAGACTGTGAGGAGGGGCTTAATGCTGTTTCAAAGACAGTCACAGACTCTCATACAGGGGAATAGATGAATCTCCTTTTAGTCATGTTGAGACACGGGGGGGTCAGCAGTCACCCTGGTCCGCTAGCTGAAACTGCATGGACCAGGAGTCATCCCACGGATTGCCCGCTCTCCTTTCACTGTGGGCATAATGCTACTCAGACAAAACAGGGTGAGAGTAAAACAGTGAAGCAATACTTTATTGAACCACAAAACAGGCAGAATTCACATAGAACAGTCCCAGCAAAATACCCAATACGATGCACATGACAAAGTTTCTGCTGACTCGCCGGGATAAGAACAGTTGTGACTTCAGAGCTTCCATGGCCAACTACTCCACCTGTGACAAGCACAGAGTGAGGAGGTAACGACAAGCTTAGGAAGATGACAACCCATAGAGTTAGAAGGCCAGTTGACCGGAGGGTCACAACCTGGCTTCTGCTTCCAGGGCTGACTATTCTACCTGTGCCACACACCAAGAAAAGGTAATGACAAGCTTAGGAAAATGACAGCCTATTCCGGCACAAGGCCAGTTGACTGGAGGGTCAAAACCTGGCTTCTCCAAACATCTCCATGGAGCCAGGCGACCGGTGGGTCCCAATCCTGGTTTTCTCCAAGTATATCCATGGATTTGTGATGGTCAATGGAGCAAATCTGTATTCTTTCAGCTGGGGCTGTTGTCTTCTAAGCTGGCATCCTGTAGAATGGCAAATCTACATCCCTCGTGATGAAGCCATTATGTCTTATTTGGCACAATACACTTGAATCACTATGTAGAGACAAGGGCAGCATCTCATTCTTAATTTAACAAACTAACCAGTTTATTATTTTATAGAAGCATAAGTAAATTTGTGGATGAGGATAATGCTAAATTTGCAAGTAGCAGAACACTGAATCAATGTTGCTGGTGGGTCCTTGGCACCCCTGTCTGACACTGAGTGAAATATACAGAAGGAGACATAATACTGGGTAGCAGACAATAAGGGCATCATACTGCATGTTGGGGAGTTCATGGGCACCATATTTTGTATGTGTGGGCACTTGCGTTAGTATCATACTTTGTGTGTGTTTGTGCGAGGTATGTGAGGGCATAATACTGTGAGGATGGGTACTGTAGGGGCCTTATTCTGTGTGGGAAACAATAGGGGAATGCATGTGGGTCATAATAAAAGGCATTATACTGCATGTCAGAGACACTGGGGATATCATATTTTGTGTGTGTAGGCCCTATGGTTAGCATCATACTATGTGTCTGGGTTGTTGTGGATGCATCATATTGGGTGTAGGTGGCTATGGAAACATTGTACTCTGTGTGGGTGTCTGCAGGGGCATAATACTGTTTGTAGGAGGATGTGGGGGCATAATACCGTGATGTTGGGCATTGTGGAGCCGTTATACTGTGTGGGTGACACTGGGGGAATCATATTGTGTGTGGGTCACTATAAGGTCATCATACTGCAATGAGGACACTAGCAGCATCATACTATTTGGAAGTACTGTGAAGGAATTTACTGTGGGAGGCATCATACTATCTGTGGAGGAACATACTCTAATGGCATAACACCGTGGATGCACTGTGGATGCGTTATACTATATGTGGGAGAGTGTACTAGGAGTGGAGCTGTGGGGCCATCATACTGTGTTTGGCCATGAACAATGTACCACACTGTGTGGGAACACTAATGGCCTTTATTACACTATTGCTTCTGAATTCCATGTCTCAGTGACAGGACAATCCTAATAATCACAGCATGTGTGGGAGCGAGAACTGCCATTCAAAGGCATAAATTATTACACTCATGAAACATGAACTATTAAATGTACAAGTTAATATATGTTCAGTGGGTGGAGAGGGGTTAACAAAAAAATGAATGTGGCATATCTCTTAATGCCATGGACCAGATCACACAATTGTAAAACTGACACACTGAAGAACACTATATACAAAAATATAAACTTCCTGAGTGTGCATCATAACTGACAGTGATAACAGATGACTAATAAGCAGAGTTTAGCAACGAATAAAGGACATAGGAACCATGGAAAATCTTGAAGGGTGCAACTCATGAAAACAATCCATTCTAGTGACAGATGCTATTGTATTGGATATTTTGTGGGCAGCAACTTCACCCTCTATTTTAATATAATGTTAGTATTTTCCTTGAGATATCTGTTGCCAACTGGCACCCGCCTATGTGATAACTCCCACACCCTGCAGGCTAATGACAACAGGTATCGTGTGTAGGCGCTACTTGGCAGGCTTCTTGATGCTGACTCGTTTCTTCTGAAGGGCAACTTTGCTTCCAACTGCAACTTGAGTTCTATTTATATAAACTCTCTCATTCTGAAAGTGATCATTTATGTAGAATATATGTCCTGGGAAGTTCTCTAATAATCAAGCATTTCATCTGTAAAATTTGTACTCTTTCATTCATACTAAAACAGACACTTGTCAGCTAAACAACTGTACATATTGCTGTAGAGACTGGGTTACATAACAGTGATCCTTATATATCTAGAATTCTGAATGAACCCTTCAAAGTCTTGCCTGCACTCTATGATTATGTGAGGAATGAAAGGGTGGTATCAATCTGTAACCGATCACTATTTTCAGAGCAACTTTTCTCCAAAAGAGTTTTCTTCCACAAGTCCTATATACACAGCTGTCCAGAGCAAGTCTCAAAGTTTGAGTAGTGGTCTGCTTCAACTTTGTAAGACGTTATGGTCTCTGCTACTCTAGACAAGCCCAGCTTTAACTTTTGGACCTCTTACTACTCCAACCTATTGACTTCTGGCTACCTGTCAGCCCACTGAAATAGTGCTCAGTTGGACCCTTTCAGTCTCAGAGGCACTAGCAACTCTCACTTTAATGGACTGACCTCATTATCACATACAGATGTTGTGCCACAACAAACGTACATTTCAACATCCACTGTCAATTCAGACCCATGACACTATGGTAATGTCACCTTGTGGCTGACACTTTCACGTCAGAATGACATTCAGGAAGACAATTCTTGATATCAGCATGGTGGCTCAGTGTACCCGTGCAGCATTGGATCACAGGTCCAACTTCCACCAAGGACAACATGTACAAGGAGTTTGTATGTTCTTCCCATGTTTTTCATGAATTTCCCCCAGTATCCTGGTTTCTTCCCACACTCCAAAGACATACTTATAGGAAATTTAGATTGTGACTCCCAGTGGGTACAGTGATAACGATGTCTGTAAAGCGCTGTGGAATTAATGGCGCTGTATTGTGATTAAAATTAATAATAAGTTAATCTACTAGCACAGATTGTAGTGACCTCTTAGACACAATGGCCCACCAGCTACTGCTGTACACACCCTAGCTAAGCTTAGACTCTGGTCGTACATGGCAATCTTGTCTGGGATCATAAGGAGGTTTAACTTCTTCTCCCTGTACGCCAAGAAACTGTTTGAGTGTAATTACTATTTTTACATGGTACTATTGTATAGTAGTTTGTATTCAGTAACAGTTTGGTGGTCACTATAACATCATGATGCAGTATGTGGTCATGGTATCAACCTATTATTTGGTTTTGTCGTTCAGACACTTTGTGAAGGTTACATGTGGTCATGAGGTGGAGAAATGTTTATGCTTCTTTTATAGAGTAATTATCTGGTAACTGACTGTGTAATTTAGAGACTTTGTACAGTACAGCAGATTTTATAGAGCAATAAATGTAGCTGCTTTTCTCCCCTAGAACCCTCTGATCAGCATACGTTTGTTGCACTGTATACAGCCTGCTCTTTCAGTCATAGCAGAGAGAGCGACGGCTTTCTACCTAGAGCAGGCACAGACGAAAGACGGCCCCTGTGCAAGAACAATATATGGGCCTTTCTCAGTCCAATAGCTCATCACAATACATAATTCCACCTGCTTTGGTGTAATTGTGCATAGGATGTACAGTCTATTAGACCTTTCTGAGGTTGGGAGGTGGCTGTCAGTATTTGGAAAAAATGGAGTTCCAGTCCTTTCTTCACAAGAAAAGATGGGGAAAGCCTTCTGTAAGTCCATTTAGTTACACAGTACATACAGTAGGTTGAAGAAGGACCTAGGTCCATTAAGTTCAAGCTTTTTCCATCAATTATACATACACTGTCACTAGATTATCCATAACCCACAATGGTATGTGTATAGTGGAAATCATCCATCTCTTTTTAAAAGATGCAATAGTGTCTGCCTTTAACACCTCTTGGATATTCCACAGTCTTACAGCTCCAACTGTAAAGAATCCTTTCCTAATTAGCCCTTTTCCCACCCATAGTTAGTGCCTGGTCTTAGCATGAATTGGATTTTCAAAATCAGTTCTAGTCACCAAACCTTTGCTGGTCTATCTGACATTCCCTTGCTGACAACTTTAATCATGTTTTATACTGAGCAATTCCCAAATATGTTATTTTTTGAGTTACATTTTACCTTCTCTGATGGAGAGCAATTCTATGAGTCTGACACTCCTTCAGCACTGTGTTTTAGAGATTTCCACTTAACCTACCACTCTTCAGATTAGCCTGAGAGCATGAACTCTTCTCTCTTGTTCCTTTCTATCTTTGAAACATGCTTTACCAGGTATGCTTTGTTTAATCGTTTAATGAATGTAACATTTCTATATTATCCCACCTTCCTCTTCTCTCCTCTAATGCATTTCAGACAACCAAATTAGGATCTGCCTTCACTCGACATGTTCTATTACGCTTCTTCATCTTCCCTCTGACTTCAGAGAGTGCCCCCATATAATTGGCGCAATTATCACATTGATTAATTCCTCTGCCTGACTTCAGCATTTGCATAGGTTGATCTCATAACATCTAAGCGATGCCAAAAATGAGAACAGGTCAGACTTATATGAGATGTTCATGTAAATGCTTGCTGAATAAATAGAGTGGATAGATAGATAGATAGATAGATAGATAGATAGATAGATAGATAGATAGATAGATAGATAGATAGATAAATAGATAGATAGATATGGGATAGATATGGGATAGATAGATAGATAGATAGATAGATAGATAGATAGATAGATAGATAGATAGATAGATAGATAGATAGATATGGGATAAATAGATATGGGATAAATAGATAGATAGATAGAAAGACATGAGATAGATAGATAGATAGATAGATAGATAGATAGATAGATAGATAAATAGATAGATATGGGATAAATAGATAGATAGATAGATAGATAGATATGGGATAAATAGATAGATAGATAGATAGAAAGACATGAGATAGATAGATATGGGATAAATAGATAGATAGATAGATAGATAGATATGGGATAAATAGATAGATAGATATGGGATAGATAGATAGATAGATAGATAGATAGATAGATAGATAGATAGATAGATAGATAGATAGATATGGGATAGATAGATAGATATGTGATTGATAGATAGATGGATGGATGGATGGATGGATGGATGGATGGATGGATGGATGGATAGATAGATAGATAGATAGATAGATAGATAGATAGATAGATAGATAGATAGATAGATAGATACTGTAGATAGATAGACTGTTTCGGGAAGCATGTATACCTGTATAACTGGACATTAGGTCATAGAGTCATATACTCATTTTCCTTTTCCGCTCATGCTCTTGTTGGTTATGAGCAGGAGAATAGTTAGCTCTTACATGCATATATGGTTTTCAGGTACCAAGTTTATACACTCTTCAACTTTTCCAATTGCAATTATTTTATAGTACAGTTAAAAAGTTGTTGTAAGGCAATAGTAAATGCAATTTATTATTTTTAATACTTGCTTAAGGGTAATCCTATAAAAAACATTGACTAATTATCCACCTGACCACTGCAGTCTTTAAAGGGAACCTGTCACCCCGGTTTTTCAGTACGAGATAAAAATACTGTTAAATAGGGCCTGAGCTGTGCGTTACTATAGTGTATTTTGTGTACCCTGATTCCACCCCTAAGCTACCGAAATAACTTACCAAAGTTGCCGTTTTCGCCTGTCAATCAAGCTGGTCAGGTCAAATGGGCGTGGCGACATCACTGGTTCTTCCCCCAGATCTTGCATCTCTTTCCGTTGGTGGCGTAGTGGTTTGCACATGCCCATCTTCTGACTCCACTGGGCAGGAGAAGTAAAAACGCGCGATCGGCGCTATTTCCCTGGTGATCTGTGGGGGCGGCCATCTTCCTGAGGCCGCGCGTGCGCATATGGAGTCCTCTGCTGCCCGGGGCTTCAGGAAAATGGCCGCGGGATGCCGCGCGTGCACAGATAGAGATCGCGGCGGCCATTTTCCTGAAGTTGAGATGCGAACCCGGCTTCAGTAAAATGGCCGCTGCGATCTCCATCTGCGCACGCGCGGCATCCCGCGGCCATTTTCCTGAAGCCCCGGGCAGCAGAGGACTCCATATGCGCACGCGCGGCCTCAGGAAGATGGCCGCCCCCACAGATCACCAGGGAAATAGCGCCGATCGCGCGTTTTTTCTTCTCCTGCCCAGTGGATTCAGAAGATGGGCATGCGCAAACCACTACGCCACCAACGGAAATATATGAAAGATCTGGGGGAAGAACCAGTGATGTCGCCACGCCCATATGACCTGACCAGCCTGATTGACAGGCGAAAACGGCGACTTTGGTATGTTATTTCGGCAGCTTAGAGGTGGAATCAGGGTACACAAAATACACTATAGTAACGCACAGCTCAGGCCCTATTTAACAGTATTTTTATCTCGTACTTAAAAACCGGGGTGACAGGTTCCCTTTAATGAGAAACCCCCCCCAAGCAATCATACTTTTATCACTTTTTCTACATATATGATACATTTACCTTGCACATTTAATTCTATATACTTTAAAAGCAAAGAAATGAGCCGGAGGATAACTAGTATACGTGCAATATAAGAGCAAATTCACACTGTGGCCATTTCACAGGCAAAACTAAAGAAAAAAGCAAAATGAGTACGGTATATACCCTACAAATAAGCCAACAGTAATAGTACATGTAAATAACATGGAGAACTTAGTAAACACTATTTTGATAAGGTATACCCATCGGGAGAGTCCTAACCAGCCTCTAGTATTATAACCAGATTAGGACCGAGGCCACCTGTCCATGGGAAGCTATATTGATGAAAAGCCTAGTTCACATGCAGAATGCAGATACATGATTTGGTTGAATAACCGCTTTAAAAAGTCCTGTCATATGTCCAGACCTGTTTGTTTTAATATTCCACATGAAATACCAATTCTGGAGCATATTTTCTTAGAATTGTACATTCTGCTGTCCATCTGTTACTCCTCATGGATATATCTGAGTAAAAGGACATTTAGGTCTTATAATTTCCATTGTCGCTAGAGGCATGCCACTGAACACCCTGATGCTGTCCGCAGTAATTGGACAGCAAGATGGACCTACTAGTGATGCTCGGATGCTCATTATTCAAACCGAGGAATTCCTAATGCCATGGTGATCATTTCAAGTTACGAGTGTAATGGGAGTCAATGGGAAATCCAAGCATTTTTCCTGCAGATCCTACAAAGAGGTCGGGGGGGGCGAGGGGGGGGCAGAGAAAATGTTTAAATGGATGGGAAAAGTGCTGATTGGAAGGATAACAGCAAGTACAAGACCTGTGGAAGCATCTCTTTCTCCCAGATCACTGCTGTGTAATACTTTTACACAAGAAAACATTCAAAATAGATGAGAAATCGTGATTTACAAGAAAAAAATGTTAAGAAATATTCTTTCATTTATAATGACCTCTATATAAGGCAAAATTTAGAAAGGATTTATAAAAAAAAAATGTAATTAAACCAAAATTAACCCCTTAATCCCAAATGATGTGCTATCCCATCGAGGTGACCTGGGACTTAATTCCCAGTGATGGGATGGTACGTCATAGTGGATCAGCCATGATCACGGGGGGAGCGCGGCCGATTGCGGCCGGGTGTCAGCTGATTATCGCATCTGACATCCGGCACTATGTAAAAACCAAATCCCACATTATCAAATGTTAGGGACAAAGAAGATATCCCACATAATATATTAAAATCAATATTTTTATTAACCCCTTCGCGCCATGCGCCGTACTAGTACTGCGCTGCCGACACTGCATTAGTGCCAGCAGCAGTACTAGTACGGCGCACCGATCACCGCGGTCTCGCGCTGAGCACCGCGGTGATCGGGTGCAGGGGTCAGCTGTATATGACAGCTGACACCCCGCAGCAATGCCCACGATCGGCGCTATCGCCGATCGCGGGCATTTAACCCCTCTGATGCCGCTGTCAGTAGTGACAGCGGCATAGAGGGGGATCGCGCAGGGACGGGGGCTCCCTGCGCTCTCCCACCGGAGCAACGCAATGAGATCGCGTTGCTCCGGTGACCCGGAAGGAGTCCCCGGATCCAAGATGGCGCCAGAAAGCCACCTAAACTGCCTGTTAGATCGTTGATCTGACAGTGTGCTATGCACAGTGTCAGATCAACGATCTGATCTAATACAGAGATGTCCCACCCTGGGACAATGTTAGAAAGTTAAAAAAAAAAAAATAGAATGTGTAAAAAAAAAAAAAAAAAAAAATCCCCAAATAAAAAAAAAAAAACATTTCCCAATAAATCCATTTATTTATGTAAAAAAAAAAAAAAACAATAAATGTACATATATTTGGTATCGCCGCGTCCGTAACGACCCGCTCTATAAAACTATCCCACTAGTTAACCCCTTCAGTGAACACCGCAAAAATAAAAAATAAAAAACAAGGCAAAAAACATTGCTTTATTATCATACAGGCGAACAAAAAGTGGAATAACACGCGATTAAAACGACGGATATAAATAACCATGGTACCACTGAAAACGTCATCTTTTCCCGCAAAAAAATGCCGCCATACAGCATCATCAGCAGAAAAATAAAAAAGTTATAGCTCTCAGAATAATGCAATGCAAAAACAATTATTTTTTAATATAAAATAGTTTTAATTGTGTAAAAGCGCCAAAACATAAAAAAATTACATAAATGAGGTATCGCTGTAATCGTACTGACCTGAAGAATAAAACTGCTTTATCCATTTTACCACACGTGGAACGGTATAAACGCCCCCCCTAAAAGAAATTCAGGAATTGCTGGTTTTTGTTCATTCCGCCTCCCAAAAATCGGAATAAAAAGCGATCGAAAAATATCATCTGCCCGAAAATGTTACCAATAAAAGCGTCAACTCGTCCCGCAAAAAACAAGACCTCATATGACTCTGTGGGCCAAAATATGGATAAATTATAGCTCTTAAAATGTGGTGATGCAAAAACTATTTTTTGCAATAAAAAGCGTCTTTTAGTGTGTGACAGCTGCCAATCATAAAAATCCGCCAAAAAAACGTTATAAAAGTAAATCAAACCCCCCTTCATCACCCCCTTAGTTAGGGAAAAATAATAAAATGTAAAAAAATGTATTTATTTCCATTTTCCCATTAGGGTTAGGGTTAGGGCTAGGGTTAGGGTTAGGGCTAGGGTTAGGGCTAGGGTTAGGGCTAGGGCTAGGGCTAGGGTTGGGGTTAGGGTTTCAGTTATAATTGGGGGTTTCCACTGTTTAGGCACATCAGGGGCTCTCCAAACGCGACATGGCGTCCGATCTCAATTCCAGCCAATTCTGCTTTGAAAAAGTAAAACAGGGCTCCTTCCCTTCCGAGTTCTCCTGTGTGCCCAAACAGTGGTTCCCCCCAACATATGGGGTATCAGCGTTCTCAGCACAAGTTGGACAACAACTTTTGGGGTCCAATTTGTCCTGTTACCCTTGGGAAAATAAAAACATAGGGGATAAAATATCATTTTCGTGGAAAAAAAAATATTTTTTATTTTCACGGCTCTGCGTTATAAACTGTAGTGAAACACTTGTTGGTTCAAAGCTCTCACAACACATCTAGATAAGTTCCTTGGGGGGTCTAGTTTCCAATATGGGGTCACTTGTGGGGGGTTTCTACTGTTTAGGTACATCAGGGGCTCTGCAAATGCAACATGACGCCTGCAGACCAATCCATCTAAGTCTGCATTTCAAATGGCGCTCCTTCCCTTCCGAGCTCTGCCGTGCACCCAAACAGTGGTTCCCCCCAACATATGGGGTATCAGCGTTCTCAGGACAAGTTGGACAACAACTTTTGGGGTCCAATTTGTCCTGTTACCCTTGGGAAAATAAAAACATAGGGCATAAAATATCATTTTCGTGGAAAAAAAAATATTTTTTATTTTCACGGCTCTGCGTTATAAACTGTAGTGAAACACTTGTTGGTTCAAAGCTCTCACAACACATCTAGATAAGTTCCTTGGGGGGTCTAGTTTCCAATATGGGGTCACTTGTGGTGGGTTTCTACTGTTTAGGTACATCAGGGGCTCTGCAAATGCAACGTGACGCCTGCAGACCAATCCATCTAAGTCTGCATTTCAAACGGTGCTCCTTCCCTTCCGAGCTCTGCAATGCACTCAAACGGTGGTTCCCCACCACATGTGGGGTATCAGCGTACTCAGGACAAATTGGACAATAACATTTGTGGTCCAATTTCTCCTGTTACCCTTGGGAAAAAAAAATTGCGGGCTAAAACATCATTTTGTGGAAAGAAAAAATGATTTTTTAATTTTCACAATGCTACATTCTAAATTTTAGTGAAACAATTGGGGGTTAAAAGTGCTCACCACACATCTAGATAAGTTCCTTAGGGGGTCTTCTTTCCAAAATGGTGTTACTTGTGGGGGGTTTCCACTGTTAAGGCACGTCAAGGGCTCTCCAAATGCGACATGGCGTCCGATCTCAATTCCAGCCAATTTTGCATTGAAAAGTCAAATGGCACTCCTTCCCTTCCGAGCTCTGCCATGCGCTCAAACAGTGGTTTATCCCCATATATGAAGTATCGACGTACTCAGGACAAATTGCACAAGAACTTTTGGGGTCCAATTTATCCTGTTACCCTTGGGAAAATAAAAAATTTGGGGCAAAAAGATCATTTTTTGTGAAAATTAATATAAAATTTTTTTTACGGCTCTACATTATAAACTTCTATGAAGCACTTGGAGGTTCAAAGTGCTCACCACACATCTAGATTAGTTCCTTAGTGGGTCTACTTTCCAAAATGGTGTCACTTGTGGGGGTTTCCACTGTTTAGGCACATCAGGGGCTCTCCAATCGTGACATGGGCTCCGATCTCAATTCCAGCAAATCTTGCATTGAAAAGTCAAATGGCGCTCCTTCCCTTCCGAGCTCTGCCATGTGCCCAAACAGTGGTTTACCCCCTCATATGGGGTATCGGCGTACTCAGGACAAATTGTACAACGACATTTGTGGTCCAATTTCTCCTATTACCCTTGGTAAAATGAAACAAATTGGACCTGAAGTAAAAATGTTGTGAAAAAAAAGTTAAATGTTAAATTTTTTTAAACATTCAAAAAATTCCTGTGAAGCACCTGAAGGGTTAATAAACTTTTTGAATGTGGTTTTGAGTACCTTGAGGGGTGCAGTTTTTAGAATGGTGTCATTTTTGGGCATTTTCTGTCATATAGACCCCTCAAAGTCACTTCAAGTGTGAGGTGGTCCGTAAAAAAATGGTTTTGCAAATTTTGTTGCAAAAATGAGAAATCGCTGGTCAACTTTTAACCCTTATAACGTCCTAACAAAAAAAAATGATGTTTCCAAAATTGTGCTGATGTAAAGCAGACATGTGGGAAATGTTGTTTATTAACTATATTATGTGATATAACTCTCTAATTTAAGGGCATAAAAACTAAGAGTTTGAAAATTGCTAAATTTTCATAATTTCCGACAAATTTTTGTTTTTTTCACAAATAAATGCAAGTCATATCGAAGAAGTTTTACCACTATCATGAAGTACAATATGTCACGAGAAAAGAGTGTCAGAATCACCAGGATCCGTTGAAGCGTTTCAGAGTTATGACCTCATAAAGTGACAGTGGTCAGAATTGTAAAAATTGGCCCTGTCACTTAGGTGAAAACAGGCTTTGGGGTAAAGGGGTTAAGGGCACAAATGACAATAAACTGTAAAAAACAATAATAAAAAAGCAAAATGCCGTCCAGGGGATGCCAGATTTACTTAAATAGGAAAATTCCCCACATGTAATTAATGATCAAATAATACACTACTTTATTACCAACCCATTTATGTCAAAAAGTTCATTTACTAGCAAGTCCATCAAATATCCAAAGAATATTCTATACACTGATATAACCAAGCCCAGTTTCTCAAGGCAATCTATATTAACAATTGCATCCTGTGTTAAATTAACATACAGAAAAATGTAAAATTCATATCTACAATCACTACATAGTCTCCCTAGGGATACATGCCAATGTCCTTCCCTGGTGTATAGTGGTAATTAAAGTGGTATGGCATTAATGGTATATTATAAGATAAAGGTTGATAACGACCTACAGCGTGGATAATCCTGACGTCCCCTCACCCCGACGAGCTGGATAAGTTCCTTGGGGGGTCTAGTTTGCAATATGGGGTCACTTGTGGGGGGTTTCTACTGTTTAGGTACATTAGGGGCTCTGCAGACACAATGGGACACCTGCAGACCATTCCATCTAAGTCTGCATTCCAAATGGAGCTCCTTCCCTTCCGAGCTCTGCCATGCGCCCAAATGGTGGTTCCCCCCCACATATGGGGTATCAGCGTACTCAGAACAAATTGGACAACAACTATTTGGGTCCAATTTCTCCTGTTACCCTTGGGAAAATACAAAACTGGGGGCTAAAAAATAATTATTGTGATAAAAAAAGAATTTTAATTTTCACGGCTTTGCGTTATAAACTGTAGTGAAACACTTTGGTTATAGTAATAAGTAATAAGTTCTATAGGGGGTCTACTTTCCAAAATGGTGTCACTTGTGGGGGATTTGAATGTTTAGGCACATCAGGGGCTCTCCAAACGCGACATGGTGTCCCATCTCAATACAAGTCTATGGGCAAAACCGCATCCTGCGGGCACATTTGCAGGATGCATTTTTTTCCCAAAATGACGCTTTGTGACGGATCTAAAATGACGCAAGTGTGAAAGTAGCCTAAAAGGGTCTGCAGACAGTGCAAAGCCAGAAAAACATAAGGAGGGTCATCCATAGACCCTTGAAGGTAACAACTGTAGGTCCTCATTCAAATATTAAAAAAGTGCAGTTGTGCTTCTTCTACACTCATAAAGGCTCTGCAAACAGTGCAAAGCCAGAAAACAAATTACAGGAAGGGTCATCCATAGACGCTTGAAGGCAACAACTGGAGGGTCTCATTGAAATATTAAGAAAGTATAGTTGTGGCACTTTTACATTCATAAAAGGCTCATAAAAGTATCTGCACACAGCGCAAAGCCAGAGAAAATTATAAGGAGGGTCATCCATAGACCCTTGAGGACAACAACTGGAGGGTGTCATTCAAATAAGGAAGATTAAAAACACTTTATGTGTTTGTGTCATCTAGTTTTGTGGAAAAGTGAGGGCTAATCCAGGCTTTGTTCATTTTTATCCAAGTGAGCCTGTGAGCACTTTCTGTTGACAGGCAAAAGCGCCTGTCTATTATGACCCCCCTGTGAGCCTTAGCGGAGCAAAATACCTGCCCAGCCAAGATGCAAGCTGCAGGGCAACACAACACCTTCAAGGCATAGAGGGACAGCTCATGCCATGTGTCCAGCTTTGAGATCCAATAGTTGAAGTTCGCAGGGGAATTAGGTAGTATGCTGATTTGGCTGACCAGATATTGCTTGACCATCTTTATAAACTTTTTTCCTTGTCAAAAATACCAGCCATTAGGGCCTGGACTCTGGGAGGGTGTTATGATATTGGTCCAGAACTTTGACAGTGTACCTGTGCCTCGGCTGAACCGGGTGCTTGTCTCCTTCTCCTCCTTGGTTGGGAAAGAAAGCTTGCCTCTTGCCGCTAACATTGTCTGATGGGAATTTTTTCAGCATATTTTCCATATTGACCTTCTGGTATAGCATCATTTTAGTAGACCTCTCCATCTCAGGAAAGAGCGATGCAAAGCTCTCCTTATAGCATGGATCTAGCAGGGTGAAAAACCAGTACTCTTTTTTGGCCAAGATGAATATAATCAACAGTCAAAGGAAAGGCAGTGGAACAAAGTAGCCTATATGTGCCAAGCTGCCTACAGCCAATACTTTCTTGTTTCCAGCATGATTACAACTCTCCATTTCCTCCTCCTCTTCCTACTCTTCCTCCTCATTCTCCTCCTCAGCTCATCCACGTAGAAGATACGGGCTAAAGCTTGTGTAGGTGCGAACCTCTGTTGCGCTAGCTACTAGCTATTGTTCCTCCTCCTCCTCCTGAGCTTCTACCTCCTCAATGTTACCCAGTCCATGCTTATCAGATGAGACGTGGTTGGGCTGGGTAGTATCTTCCTGTATCATGTCTTCCTCCATTTTCACTTGGTCCACATGCAAAGCTTCATGTTTATTGTGAGCAGTGACTATTTAAGTAAGCACGGAAGTGGGATCGTTGAGATTATTATGGTGTCATCACTAGGGTTGAGCGAAACGGGTCGAACATTTTCAAAAGTCGCCGACTTTTGGCTAAGTCGGGGTTTCATGAAACCCGATCCGACCCCTGTGCGGGGTCGGCCATGCGGTACGCGACTTTCGCGCCAAAGTCGCGTTTCAATGACGCGAAAAGCGCCATTTCTCAGCCAATGAAGGTAAACGCAGAGTGTGGGCAGCGTGATGACATAGGTCCTGGTCCCCACCATCTTAGAGAAGGGCATTGCAGTGATTGGCTTGCTGTCTGCAACGTCACAGGGGCTATAAAGAGGCGTTCCCGCCGACCGCCATCTTACTGCTGCTGATCTGAGCTTAGGGAGAGGTTGCTGCCGCTTTGTCAGAAGCAGGGATAGCGTTAGGCAGGGTCCATTAACCACAAAACCGCTTGTGCTGCAGCGATTTGCACTGTCCAACACCACCCTCGGTGTGCAGGGACAGTGGAAGTTTTTTTTTTTTTTTTTTCCCCTCAGCGCTGTAGCTCATTGGGCTGCCCTAGAAGGCTCCCTGATAGCTGCATTGCTGTGTGTACGCCGCTGTGCAAACCAACTGCTTTTTTCAAAGCACAAATCCTCTTGTTCCTTCCTTTCTGCACAGCTATCTTTTTTGTTTGTCCACACTTTTTATTTCATTTGTGCATCAGTCCACTCCTTATTGCTGCCTGCCATACCTGGCTGAGATTACTGCAGGCAGGGAGATAGTAGCTGCCTGCCATACCTGGCTGAGATTACTGCAGGCAGGGAGATAGTAATTGTAGGACATTCCCTGTTTTTTTTTTTTTTTTTTTTTTGGTGGGAGATTAAGATTGGCAATTTGGCATTTCTGCTAGAGTGCCATCCCTGTGTGTGCCATCTCTCTCACATAGTGGGCCATAGAAAGCCTTTTCATTTTTCTGTATTTTTTTTTGTGGGGTGTATAAATTCTCCCTGATAAAAATACAGTGGGAGATTAATATTGGCCTTTGGGCTTGTGTGCCAGTCCTGAGTGTGCCATCTCTCTCACAAATAGTGGGCCATAGAAAGCCTATTTTAATTTTTTTTGGGTTTTATAAATTCTCCCTGAAAAAAAGGGAGATTAATATTGGCCTCTGGGCTTCTGTGCCAGTCCTGAGCGTGCCATCTGTGCCAGTCCTGAGCGTCCCATCTCTCTCACAAATAGTGGGCCATAGAAAGCCTATTTAATTTTTTTTTTGGTTTTATAAATTTTCCCTGAAAAAAGGGAGATTAATATTGGCCTCTGGGCTTGTGTGCCAGTTGTGAGCGTGCCATCTGTGCCAGTCCTGAGCGTGCCATCTCTCTCACAAATAGTGGGCCATAGAAAGCCTATTTAATTTTTTTTTTGGTTTTATAAATTTTCCCTGAAAAAAGGGAGATTAATATTGGCCTCTGGGCTTGTGTGCCAGTTGTGAGCGTGCCATCTGTGCCAGTCCTGAGCGTGCCATCTCTCTCACAAATAGTGGGCCATAGAAAGCCTATTTAATTTTTTTTTTGGTTTTATAAATTTTCCCTGAAAAAAGGGAGATTAATATTGGCCTCTGGGCTTGTGTGCCAGTTGTGAGCGTGCCATCTGTGCCAGTCCTGAGCGTGCCATCTCTCTCACAAATAGTGGGCCATAGAAAGCCTATTTAAATATTTTTTTGGTTTTATAAATTTTCCCTGAAAAAAGGGAGATTAATATTGGCCTCTGGGCTTGTGTGCCAGTTGTGAGCGTGCCATCTGTGCCAGTCCTGAGCGTGCCATCTCTCTCACAAATAGTGGGCCATAGAAAGCCTATTTAATTTTTTTTTTGGTTTTATAAATTTTCCCTGAAAAAAGGGAGATTAATATTGGCCTCTGGGCTTGTGTGCCAGTTGTGAGCGTGCCATCTGTGCCAGTCCTGAGCGTGCCATCTCTCTCACAAATAGTGGGCCATAGAAAGCCTATTTAAATATTTTTTTGGTTTTATAAATTCTCCCAGAAAAAAAGGGAGATTAATATTGGCCTCTGGGCTTCTGTGCCAGTCCTGAGCGTGCCATCTGTGCCAGTCCTGAGCGTCCCATCTCTCTCACAAATAGTGAACCATAGAAAGCCTATTTTTTTTGGGGGGGGGTTTTAGAAATTCTCCCTGGAAAAAAAAAGGGAGATTAATATTGCCCTTTGGGCTTGTGTGCCAGTACTAAGCGTTCCATCTCTCTCTCTCTCTCTTAGTCAGTGGGCCATAGAACGCCTATTTTTGGTTTTATTTGTTTTCTAAATTCTCCCTGAAAAAATCATTTTATTTTATTTGGTTTCTAAATTCTTCCTGATAAAATCATATTTTTTTTATTATTTTTTTTTCTAAAGTCTCCCTGAAAAAAAAAAAAAACAGTGGGAGATTAATATTGGCCTTTCTGCTTGTGTGCCAGTCTTGACTCCTGGGTGTGCCATCTCTCTCTCTCTCTCTCTCTCTCTCTCTCTCCAATTGTGGTCCATAGAAAGCCTATATTTTTTTTCCTTGATTTGGGTTCCAAAATCTACCAGAGAAAATAACTCCATCAATCATTGGTAGAAAAATATTGGCCTCTGGGCTTGTGTGCCACTCCTGATTCCTGTGTGCGTCATCTCTCAGTCAGTGGGCCATAGAACGCCTATTTTTGGTTTTATTTGTTTTCTAAATTCTCCCTGAAAAAATCATTTTATTTTATTTGGTTTCTAAATTCTTCCTGATAAAATCATATTTTTTTTATTATTTTTTTTTCTAAAGTCTCCCTGAAAAAAAAAAAAAAAAAAAAAAAACAGTGGGAGATTAATATTGGCCTTTCTGCTTGTGTGCCAGTCTTGACTCCTGGGTGTGCCATCTCTCTCTCTCTCTCTCTCTCTCTCTCTCTCTCTCTCCAATTGTGGTCCATAGAAAGCCTATATTTTTTTTCCTTGATTTGGGTTCCAAAATCTACCAGAGAAAATAACTCCATCAATCATTGGTAGAAAAATATTGGCCTCTGGGCTTGTGTGCCACTCCTGATTCCTGTGTGCGTCATCTCTCAGTCAGTGGGCCATAGAACGCCTATTTTTGGTTTTATTTGTTTTCTAAATTCTCCCTGAAAAAATCATTTTATTTTATTTGGTTTCTAAATTCTTCCTGATAAAATCATATTTTTTTTATTATTTTTTTTTCTAAAGTCTCCCTGAAAAAAAAAAAAAAAAAAAAAAAACAGTGGGAGATTAATATTGGCCTTTCTGCTTGTGTGCCAGTCTTGACTCCTGGGTGTGCCATCTCTCTCTCTCTCTCTCTCTCTCTCTCTCTCTCCAATTGTGGTCCATAGAAAGCCTATATTTTTTTTCCTTGATTTGGGTTCCAAAATCTACCAGAGAAAATAACTCCATCAATCATTGGTAGAAAAATATTGGCCTCTGGGCTTGTGTGCCACTCCTGATTCCTGTGTGCGTCATCTCTCAGTCAGTGGGCCATAGAACGCCTATTTTTGGTTTTATTTGTTTTCTAAATTCTCCCTGAAAAAATCATTTTATTTTATTTGGTTTCTAAATTCTTCCTGATAAAATCATATTTTTTTTATTTTTTTTTTTTCTAAAGTCTCCCTGAAAAAAAAAAAAAAAAAAAAAAAACAGTGGGAGATTAATATTGGCCTTTCTGCTTGTGTGCCAGTCTTGACTCCTGGGTGTGCCATCTCTCTCTCTCTCTCTCTCTCTCTCTCTCCAATTGTGGTCCATAGAAAGCCTATATTTTTTTTCCTTGATTTGGGTTCCAAAATCTACCAGAGAAAATAACTCCATCAATCATTGGTAGAAAAATATTGGCCTCTGGGCTTGTGTGCCACTCCTGATTCCTGTGTGCGTCATCTCTCACTCAGTGGCCCATAGAAAGCATATAGTTTGTTACATTTGTTTTCTAAATTCTCCCTGCAAAAATCAATTTTTTTTTTTTGGGGGGGTTTCTAAAGTGTTCCTGAAAAAAATAAAAATAAAAAACAAATAATAGTGTGACATTAATATTAACATTTGTGCTTCAGTGACAGTCCTGCGTGTGGGGCATCTCTCTAATTTGCAGCCACCAAAAAAAGAGTGTGTAACATTGTGCCTGATTTTCGCGGTGGTCTCACCAACCTGTAAAGGGGTAGCTAAATCATACTGAAGTTATAGCTCACCGTGTAAGTTGTGTGACTGCAACAAATAACGTTAGTTTGGTTACGTTTTTAAAACAATGAGGAAGTCTAGTGGAAGAGGTCGTGGCCGGGGGCGTTCATTGTCAGCTGGTAATGAGGGTAGTGGTAGTGGTGGAGCATCAGGTGGTCGTGGGGAAAAAAATATTGCACCTAAGTCTGGAGCTGTGGAGCCAGGTTCGTCGTCTGGCTACACAAGGCCTCGAACGCTCCCTTTTCTGGGATTAGGAAAACCGCTTTTAAAGCCGGAGCAGCAAGAGCAAGTTTTGGCTTATCTTGCTGACTCAGCCTCTAGCTCTTTTGCCTCCTCTCGTGAAACTGGTAAAAGTAAAAGCAGCGCGTCGTTAGTGGATGTTCACGGTCAGGGACAAGTCACTTCCTTGTCCTCTTCAGCAAAAACAACAACAGAGAAGAATGCAGCAGGCGACACAACGGGTTACTCCATGGAGCTCTTTACACATACCGTCCCTGGCTTAGAAAGTGAAGCAGTTAACAGTCCATGCCCATTACAAATTGAATCTGACATGGAGTGCACTGACGCACAGCCACAGCCAGACTACTATGCTGGTCCTTTGACTCAGACCACAACATTGCCCTCGCAGGGTGCTGATCAAGAATCAGACCCTGATGAGACTATGTTGCCCCATCACGAACGCTATACCACCGAACGACACGGTGACACAGACGAAGTTGCGCAGGAGGTACAAGAAGAGTTATTAGATGACCCAGTTCTTGACCCCGATTGGCAGCCATTGGGGGAACAGGGTGCAGGCGGCAGCAGTTCTGAAGCAGAGGAGGAGGAGGGGCCGCAGCAGGCATCAACATCGCCACAGGTTCCATCTGCCGGGCCCGTATCTTGCCCAAAACGCGTGGCAAAGCCAAAACCTGGTGGAGGACAGCGTGGCCATCCGGTTAAAGCTCAGTCTGCAATGCCTGAAAAGGTATCCGATGCTAGAAAGAGTGCAGTCTGGCATTTTTTTAAACAACATCCAATTGATCAGCGCAAAGTCATCTGTCAAAAATGTTCTACTTCCTTAAGCAGAGGTCAGAATCTGAAAAGTCTCAATACTAGTTGCATGCATAGACATTTAACCACCATGCATTTGAAAGCTTGGACTAACTACCAAACGTCCCTTAAGGTTGTTGCACCCTCGGCCAATGAAGCTAGTCATCAACGCAACATCCCTTCCGGCAGTGTAGGACCACCATTTAGCGCACCACCTGCTGTATCTGTGCAGGTATCTTTGCCAGGCCAAAGCAGTCAGGGTCAGGGAATCACCAGTTTCGTAGTAGGAAACACTGCATCTAGGGCACCGGCGGCAACAATACCATCTCCCACCGTCTCTCAGTCTGCCATGTCCACCGGCACCCCCGCTAGTTCCACGATCTCCATCTCTCCAGTCCAGCTCACCCTACATGAGACTATGGTTAGAAAAAGGAAGTACTTAGCCTCGCATCCGCGTACACAGGGTTTGAACGCCCACATAGCTAGACTAATCTCGTTAGAGATGATGCCCTACCGGTTAGTTGAAAGCGAAGCTTTCAAAGACCTGATGGACTACGCTGTACCACGCTACGAGCTACCCAGTCGACACTTTTTTTCCAGAAAAGCCATCCCAGCCCTCCACCAGCATGTTAAAGAGCGCATCGTCCATGCACTCAGGCAATCTGTGAGCACAAAGGTGCACCTGACAACAGATGCATGGACCAGTAGGCATGGCCAGGGACGTTACGTGTCCATCACGGCACACTGGGTAAATGTGGTGGATTCAGGGTCCACAGGGGACAGCAAGTTTGGGACAGTTCTGCCTAGCCCACGGTCTAGTATACAGTTGTCTGTAGCCGTTCGCACCCCCTCCTCCTCCTCCTCCTCCTCGTCCTCCTGCAGAAGCAAGAGCTCGTCCACAGACCGCAGTCGCACAAACACTCCATCCGCACCTGCCACTGTTGCACACCAGGTCTCCCATTATGGGGCAGCTACTGGCATACGTCAGCAGGCTGTATTGGCTATGAAGTGTTTGGGCGACAATAGACACACCGCGGAAGTTCTGTCCGAGTTCTTGCAGCAAGAAACGCAGTCGTGGCTGGGCACTGTAGATCTTGAGGCAGGCAAGGTAGTGAGTGATAACGGAAGGAATTTCATGGCTGCCATCTCCCTTTCCCAACTGAAACACATTCCTTGCCTGGCTCACACCTTAAACCTGGTGGTGCAGTGCTTCCTGAAAAGTTATCCGGGGTTATCCGACCTGCTCCTCAAAGTGCGTGGACTTTGCGCACATATCCGCCGTTCGCCTGTACACTCCAGCCGTATGCAGACCTATCAGCGTTCTTTGAACCTTCCCCAGCATCGCCTAATCATAGACGTTGCAACAAGGTGGAACTCAACACTGCACATGCTTCAGAGACTGTGCGAACAGAGGCGGGCTGTTATGTTTTTGTGGGAGGATACACATACACGGGCAGGCAGTAGGATGGCAGACATGGAGTTGTCAGGTGTGCAGTGGTCGAAGATTCAAGACATGTGTCAAGTCCTTCAGTGTTTTGAGGAATGCACACGGCTGGTTAGTGCAGACAACGCCATAATAAGCATGAGCATCCCCCTAATGCGTCTGCTGATGCAAAGTTTGACGCACATAAAGGATCAGGCGTCTGCACCAGAGGAAGAGGAAAGCCTTGATGACAGTCAGCGATTGTCTGGTCAGGGCAGTGTACATGACGAGGTACCGGGCGAAGAGGAGGTGGAGGATGAGGAGGATGATGGGGATGAGTATATTTATAATGAGGAAGCTTTCCCGGGGGCACGGGAAATTGGTGGCGTGGCAAGGCCGGGTTCTGGTTTTTTGAGGGACACAAGTGACGTAGATTTGCCTGCAACTGCCCCTCAACCAAGCACAACCGCAGATTTGACAATGGGAACTTTGGCCCACATGGCGGATTATGCCTTGCGTATCCTCAAAAGGGACACACGCATTACAAAAATGATGAACGATGACGATTACTGGTTGGCCTGCCTCCTTGATCCTCGCTATAAAGGCAAATTGCAAAATATTATGCCACATGAGAACTTGGAACTAATATTAGCAACAAAACAATCAACTCTTGTTGACCGTTTGCTTCTGGCATTCCCTGCACACAGCGCCCGTGATCGTTCTCACACGAGCTCCAGGGGCCAGCAGACCAGAGGTGTTAGAGGGGCAGAAATCAGAAGTGGCGTTGGCCAGAGGGGTTTTCTGACCAGGTTGTGGAGTGATTTTTCTATGACCGCAGACAGGACAGGTACTGCAGCATCAATTCAAAGTGACAGGAGACAACATTTGTCCAGTATGGTTACAAACTATTTTTCATCCCTTATCGACGTTCTCCCTCAACCGTCATTCCCATTTGATTACTGGGCATCCAAATTAGACACCTGGCCAGAATTGGCAGAATATGCATTGCAGGAGCTTGCTTGCCCGGCAGCTAGTGTCCTATCAGAAAGAGTATTCAGTGCTGCAGGTTCAATACTAACAGAAAAAAGGACTCGTCTGGCTACCCAAAATGTAGATGATCTAACCTTCATTAAAATGAACCACAACTGGATTTCAAAATCTTTTGCCCCACCCTGCCCGGCTGACACCTAGCTTTCCTATGAAAAGGTCTTGCCTGTGGACTATTCTGAATGACTTTTCCAATCTCGTAATTTTCTTCACCTGATTGTCCAGCATACGACATGTTTCCACCTCACGAAATGGCCAAACTCCCCACACGGGGTCGTGCTATCGCCACTTTGCGCTTGGACCCTTGAGAGTGCTGTTTGTCTGAAGAGGTGGGTGTGGCCGCTTTTGGTCGACGGCACTGCCACTGGGTCCCTCATAGTACAATAAAGTGTCTCTGGCGGTGGTGGTGCGCACCCAACGTCAGACTCACCGTTGTAATATGAGGGGCCCTGTGCCTGTACCGCCGGCCACAAGCCAGTTCCCCCCCCCCCAGCTCAAACAGTGCTCTACCACTAGCAAAATTATCTCTCACAGCTTCACCAATGTGTAGTCTAGGCGCTGACATCCTTCAATGCCTGGCACTGACAATACCATTGTTTTGACATTTTTGTTATGTTAGGCCTTCGAAGCCTGTCTGCGGTCACTCCTTCCACTAGACTTCCACTGACCAGACCACTGCTGCCCGTGTACCCCTGGAACCAATTTAAAATTGCCTACAGCCATGTGTTAATATTTTAGGCCTTCGATGCCTGTCTGTGGTCACTCCTTCCACTAGGCCTCCACTGACCACACCACTGCTGCCCGTGTACCCCTGGAACCAATTTAAAATTGCCTACAGCCATGTGTGATTATTTTAGGCCTTCGATGCCTGTCTGCGGTCACTCCTTCCACTAGGCCTCCACTGACCACACCACTGCTGCCCGTGTAACCCTGGAACCAATTTAAAATTGCCTACAGCCAGCCCAATTTTTTTATTTTAGGCCTTCGATGCCTGTCTGCGGTCCATTCTTTCAACTACTACTACACTGACCAGGGCACTGCTGCCCAAGTACCCCTGGAACCAATTTAAAATTGCCTACAGCCATGTGTTAATATTTTAGGCCTTCGATGCCTGTCTGTGGTCACTCCTTCCACTAGGCCTCCACTGACCACACCACTGCTGCCCGTGTACCCCTGGAACCAATTTAAAATTGCCTACAGCCATGTGTGATTATTTTAGGCCTTCGATGCCTGTCTGCGGTCACTCCTTCCACTAGGCCTCCACTGACCACACCACTGCTGCCCGTGTAACCCTGGAACCAATTTAAAATTGCCTACAGCCATGTGTTATTATTTTAGGCCTTCGATGCCTGTCTGCGGTCACTCCTTCCACTAGGCCTCCACTGACCACACCACTGCTGCCCGTGTACCCCTGGAACCAATTTAAAATTGCCTACAGCCAGCCCAATTTTTTTATTTTAGGCCTTCGATGCCTGTCTGCGGTCCATTCTTTCAACTACTACTACACTGACCAGGGCACTGCTGCCCAAGTACCCCTGGAACCAATTTAAAATTGCCTACAGCCATGTGTTAATATTTTAGGCCTTCGATGCCTGTCTGTGGTCACTCCTTCCACTAGGCCTCCACTGACCACACCACTGCTGCCCGTGTACCCCTGGAACCAATTTAAAATTGCCTACAGCCATGTGTGATTATTTTAGGCCTTCGATGCCTGTCTGCGGTCACTCCTTCCACTAGGCCTCCACTGACCACACCACTGCTGCCCGTGTAACCCTGGAACCAATTTAAAATTGCCTACAGCCATGTGTTATTATTTTAGGCCTTCGATGCCTGTCTGCGGTCACTCCTTCCACTAGGCCTCCACTGACCACACCACTGCTGCCCGTGTACCCCTGGAACCAATTTAAAATTGCCTACAGCCAGCCCAATTTTTTTATTTTAGGCCTTCGATGCCTGTCTGCGGTCCATTCTTTCAACTACTACTACACTGACCAGGGCACTGCTGCCCAAGTACCCCTGGAACCAATTTAAAATTGCCTACAGCCATGTGTTAATATTTTAGGCCTTCGATGCCTGTCTGTGGTCACTCCTTCCACTAGGCCTCCACTGACCACACCACTGCTGCCCGTGTACCCCTGGAACCAATTTAAAATTGCCTACAGCCATGTGTGATTATTTTAGGCCTTCGATGCCTGTCTGCGGTCACTCCTTCCACTAGGCCTCCACTGACCTGTCTACTGCGGCCCGTGTACCCCTTGAACCAACCTAATAAAATATTTAAAAAATTAATTTGATTATAAAAAATAAGATCGTGTTGAGATCTCAAATGCAGACATTTTAACAATCAAAACAAACACACAACAAATATCTGGAACTGTACTACAAAGGTCCAACAGCTACAATTTCTTTCTCCTGCAAGAAGTTAACTGAAAGTTTTTTGGAGTTGTTAACACAGATATGGCATCCACCGAGTGTTGTCCTGTCGCGTCTCCTTTAAATTATTTCCAATAAGATGTTAAACTATTAATTTAATAAAATCAATAATTAAAAAAATAATTGAGTAAGTCAAAAGCACATTGCAAATAAACATTAATTACAAATCAAGAAGCATGGCGCGTCCGAGGGTGAGTAGATACCGAATAAGAATATAATCACCCTCGGGCGCGCAATGCTTATTTACAACAGCCTTCCTTCCTAAGAATCAGCCCTTCCGTGGTGTAGAGAGAGGTTGTTGTTACACTCCAAGGTGTTCCCCAGGTTGCCTTTCCTGAGCTTCGATCTTCCGGCTCTCGTTTAGTAGCTGTTGGAAACTACGCTGCATTAGGCCTACTAATTGTGTATGGGTGAAACAGTGGCGCATCTGCGGTCCCTCCTTCCACTAGGCCTCCACTGACCTGTCTACTGCGGCCCGTGTACCCCTTGAACCAACCTAATAAAATATTTAAAAAATTAATTTGATTATAAAAAATAAGATCGTGTTGAGATCTCAAATGCAGACATTTTAACAATCAAAACAAACACACAACAAATATCTGGAACTGTACTACAAAGGTCCAACAGCTACAATTTCTTTCTCCTGCAAGAAGTTAACTGAAAGTTTTTTGGAGTTGTTAACACAGATATGGCATCCACCGAGTGTTGTCCTGTCGCGTCTCCTTTAAATTATTTCCAATAAGATGTTAAACTATTAATTTAATAAAATCAATAATTAAAAAAATAATTGAGTAAGTCAAAAGCACATTGCAAATAAACATTAATTACAAATCAAGAAGCATGGCGCGTCCGAGGGTGAGTAGATACCGAATAAGAATATAATCACCCTCGGACGCGCAATGCTTATTTACAACAGCCTTCCTTCCTAAGAATCAGCCCTTCCGTGGTGTAGAGAGAGGTTGTTGTTACACTCCAAGGTGTTCCCCAGGTTGCCTTTCCTGAGCTTCGATCTTCCGGCTCTCGTTTAGTAGCTGTTGGAAACTACGCTGCATTAGGCCTACTAATTGTGTATGGGTGAAACAGTGGCGCATCTGCGGTCCCTCCTTCCACTAGGCCTCCACTGACCTGTCTACTGCGGCCCGTGTACCCCTTGAACCAACCTAATAAAATATTTAAAAAATTAATTTGATTATAAAAAATAAGATCGTGTTGAGATCTCAAATGCAGACATTTTAACAATCAAAACAAACACACAACAAATATCTGGAACTGTACTACAAAGGTCCAACAGCTACAATTTCTTTCTCCTGCAAGAAGTTAACTGAAAGTTTTTTGGAGTTGTTAACACAGATATGGCATCCACCGAGTGTTGTCCTGTCGCGTCTCCTTTAAATTATTTCCAATAAGATGTTAAACTATTAATTTAATAAAATCAATAATTAAAAAAATAATTGAGTAAGTCAAAAGCACATTGCAAATAAACATTAATTACAAATCAAGAAGCATGGCGCGTCCGAGGGTGAGTAGATACCGAATAAGAATATAATCACCCTCGGACGCGCAATGCTTATTTACAACAGCCTTCCTTCCTAAGAATCAGCCCTTCCGTGGTGTAGAGAGAGGTTGTTGTTACACTCCAAGGTGTTCCCCAGGTTGCCTTTCCTGAGCTTCGATCTTCATGCTCTCGTTTAGTAGGTGTCGGAAAGTAGGCTGCATTAGGCCTAAAAAATGGGGAATGGGGTGGAGAGAGATGGTGTGTTACACTCCAAGGTGTTCTCCAGGTTTCCTCGCCATTGCTTCGATCTTCCGACTCTCGTTTAGTAGTTGTAGAAAACTACACTGCATTAGGCCTACAAAATGGGTATCGGGTGGAGAGAGATGGTGTGTTACACTCCAAGGTGTTCCCCAGGTTTCCTTGCCATTGCTTCGGTCTTCCGACTCTCGTTTAGTAGTTGTAGAAAAGTACACAGCATTAGGCCTACAAAATGGGTATGGGGTGGAGAGAGATGGTGTGTTACACTCCAAGGTGTTCCCCAGGTTGCCTTTCCTGAGCTTCTATCTTCAGGCTCTCATTAAATTGTGGTTAAATGGAACAACTGCATTTGGCGTACTAGTTGGTTTGGGGCCTACTATCGGTGTCTGCCACTCCTTGCTGTTCTCCTGGTTTCCTGTCCTGAAATTCCATTTTCAGCCTCTCGTTAAGTAGTTGTTAATGTTAGACTGCATTTGGCCTACTAGTTGGGTTGGGGCCTACTATCGGTGTCTGCCACTCCTTGCTGTTCTCCTCCACTGAACAAAGCTGTGCCGCCTGTTTACTACGGTTGCCAATTTTGAACTGCATTTCGACTACTTACTGATTTGGCCCTACTCTCTGTGTCAGCCTCTCATTCCAGTTGTCCTCCACTGCAATGCCCCCTGGTTATTCCTGTGTTACCAATTTTGAACTGCATTTAGCCCACTTTATTCTTTGGGCCTATATCTGTGTTTCCACTTCATCGTGCCCATTGCCCAGCCAGTGATAGATGAGTCTGCTGGTACATTGACCCATAACGCAACATTCCCCGTGCACGCTACACAACAACATTGTGACCCTGCTGAAAGTCAGGTTGCTCTTCCCGCATACCATACCACCTTACACGGGGACAAAGAGGAAGGTGCAGATGAAAGTGCAGGTTCCTTCATCAGGTGGGGGGAGGAATACTAGTTGGCGACGTCACTGGCACAGGGCCTCTCATAGTACGCAAAAGTGTTGCTGCCGGTGGGAGGCGCCCCCGCCGTGCAAACACACCGCTGTACTTTGAGGGGCCCTGTGCCAGTGCCAATGCCAACGAGTGGGCCCCCCCTGCTTGCTCAGGATCACAGCACTTGCAAAGTTGAAATACTTACCTCTCCCTGCTCCACTGCCGTGACGTGGTCCAGATTTACTGGGCCCACTAATTACTTGAACCAGCCCTACCCCCCACAACTTTAGCCAAATGACCCCCAATTTCAAATGCCTTCCAATTATTTTAAGGTAAATTACGCTTGACAAGCTTCATTAAGAAGAATGGATGGTTTTGACATTAAAATGGGCACTCTAGGTGTTTTCCTGGCCCCCACTCACTGCCGACTATGCTGCCCCATTGACTTGCATTGGGTTTCGTGTTTCGGTCGATCCCGACTTTACGTCATAATCGGCCGATTTCACTCGACCCGACTTTGGACATAGTCGGGTTTCGCAAAACCCGGCTCGACTCTAAAAAGGTCAAGGTCGCTCAACTCTAGTCATCACCACTCACCATCTCTGTGCCCTCATAGTCTTGGAGAACCTCACAAATGTCAGACAGCCAGTTATCAACATGCCTTGCCAGCATGTGCAGTGTGGACTTCCAGTGTGTGATCACATTGCACGGCATTCTGTGAGCTGGCACTTGCATGCGCTGCTGCAGCACTGCCTGAGTGGTGACAGCTAGTGATGAGCAAACGTGCTCGCCACTACTCGGTACTCGCCCGAGTATCACTATGCTCGGTGTACTCGACGAGCACGGAGTATTTCAGGGGTTATTCGGCGGGAGCTCGGGTCACTGCCCTGCAATTCTAGCGCTCTTTAGAGCACCAATGACAGTGCAGGGATTGTCAGCCATGCTCTGCAATGCTGTAGCCATCTTTGTTGTGGTATTACAGTGATTGACTGACCGCACACCATCATCAGATCTATAAGAGACTTGGCACCTGCTCGCCATATTCTGCTCCGGACTTAGCGAGTGTAGGGAGAGCTGCTGCTGAGATAGGGTCAGAATCGTCCTTGTAATAGTTAGTGTAGATCTGCAACTGTTCAGTCCACTACTCCTGAGAAACCAACAGTTCTTTTTAGGGCTAATTTGGGGGTCCCGAGATTTCAGCGCTAGGTAGGCAGGGGAGTCTATGTGCACATATCCACATCAGTGCAAGGCCTGCAGGCACTGTATGTGCGTATGTAGCTCCCACTGCATACCTTCCAAAGCTCCATAACTGTCTGCTGCTTATTTACTATATACCTAGCTGCAGTTTTCCTTTTTTCAAAAAAAGAAAAAATCACCAAAAACCAAAACAAAAATGTATACAGGCTGTTATGTCAGACTGAGGTCTGGCGTATCTTTTTTAAAAATCATAGTTTCTCAGGCATACTAAGCATTGTTCTAAGCAAAAAGAAAACAGCTGACCGCACCACCGATCCAGATGACTGTGAACACTTCAGGCCAATTAACCGCAGCTGGCCCGCAGATCTCGGGTGCTTCAGCACGAGAGATAGCCATCGTAGATACATGAGTAAAGAGAAAACGGCAGCACTCACCAATCTTCTGTACAGCTAAACACATTTAGCTGCCACATTTCCTTGTATGTACACCCCCGTGCCGTGAAGATATTGTCACAATAAAGGAACCTGAACAGAAGATTGGTGAGTGCTGCCGTTTTCTCTTTACTAAGCGTTGCTCTGTGTGCTAGCCTTGTTCAATTTTTAGTTTTTTCTTAAATTCACCAAAAACCAAAAAAAAATGTATAAAGTCTGTCAGGCTGAGTCCTTGTGTATCTGTGTTTGAAAAATCGTATTTTCGCAGGCATACGTATCATAATTCTGTGTGCTAACCTTGTTCTACTCTTTATTTATTTTTTTTAAATTCACCAAAAAGCAAGAAACAATTAATACAGTCTGTTATGTCAGACTGAGGCCTAGTGTATCTGTTTCAAAATCATAGTTTCGCAGGCACACGTAGCATAGTTCTGTGTGCTAGCCTTGTTCATTTTTTTTCTTAAATTCTCCAAGAAACAAAAAATAACTTATACAGTCTGTCAGGCTGAGTCCTGGTGTATCTGTGTTTGAAAAATCGTATTTCCACAGGCATATGTAGCATAGTTCTGTGTGCTAGCCTTGTTCTACTCTTTCTTTTTTTAATTTGTTTTTTTAAATTCACCAAGAACCAAAAACATAATTTAATACAGTCTGTTATGTCAGACTGAGGCCTGGTATATCTGTGGTGGAAAAATCGCATTTCCGCAGGCATACGTAGCATAGTTCTGTGTGCTAGCCTTGTGCTACTTTTTTTTTGTTTTGTTTTAAATTCACCAAAAAGCATAAAAAAATTAATACAGTATGTTATGTCAGGCTGAGGCCTGGTGTTTCTGTGTCTGAAAAATCGTAGCTTTGCAGGCATACTGATCAGATAAAATTTAGCTCCAAATAAATACATTTGTGTTGAGCTTTTGAAATAGTGCAGAAGTCCATTTAAAATGGGCAAGGCAAGGGGCATGGGATGGGGAAGTGGACGTGATGCTGATGCAGAGAACATCAACCCCGAAACAGCTGTCTGTGGATGGATACCATGCTTGGCATAGGTGGTTTTCCTTTATTGGATGTTTTCCTTTATTGGATGCTGCCCTTCCCTTGGTTGTTCCTTCCCGGGGAAAGGCCTGCCTATTCACTGCCTGCGTTGAGAAACACGTGATGGTGTCTCCGCAGCTCCTCTATATGAATTTGCATATTTGGGGGCAGTGTTCTGGATCACTGCGTTGAGAAACACGTGATGGTGTCTCCGCGGTGTTGGATGTTTTGGTCTCCACGAGGTCAAGCATCCATGCCTTTAGAGACTTTCTACTAGGTACTGCTCCTGATAGCCAGTTTCCTACTCCACACTGATGAGGGGCAAAAACCTCGAAACAGCTGTCTGTGGATGGATACCATGCTTGGCATAGGTGGTTGTCCTTTATTGGATGTTTTCCTTTATTGGATGCTGCCCTTCCCTTGGTTGTTCCTTCCCGGGGAAAGGTCTGGCTATTCACTGCCTGAGTTGAGAAACACGTGATGGTGTCTCTGCAGCTCCTCTACATGCATTTGCATATTTGGGGGCAGTGTTCTGGATCACTGCGTTGAGAAACACGTGATGGTGTCTCCGTGGTGTTGGATGTTTTGGTCTCCACGAGGTCAATCATCCGTGCCTTTATAGACTTTCTACTAGGCACTGCTCCTGATAGCCAGTTTTCTACTCCACACTGATGAGGGGCAAAAACCTTGAAACAGCTGTCTGTGGATGGATACCATGCTTGGCATAGGTGGTTTTCCTTTATTGGATGTTTTCCTTTATTGGATGCTGCCCTTCCCTTGGTTGTTCCTTCCTGGGGAAAGGCCTGGCTATTCACTGCCTGCGTTGAGAAACACGTGATGGTGTCTCCGCAGCTCCTCTAGATGCAGAGAACAAGGCCGTGGCCAAGCTGAAAGTGGTCAACAACAAAGACCCACATCTTCTCGCTCGACCTTCCTGTCCCAGTTTCCAGGGGATCGCAGTGCACCACTATTGAAGCCAGAGCAGTGTGAAACGGTTGTTGGTTGGATAGTGGATAATGCTTCCAGTCACTTAGCCACAACCGCCACCACCATGTCTTCTACACGTCAAGTCTGAGTAGCCGTAAGTGTGGACCGGATATTCCTCACCCTGATCCTCCTTCCTCCCACCATGCTGAGTGCCCTGAGACAACTGATCCCACACTTGGACACTCCGAAGAGCTGTTCAGTTTTCCCATTCAAGATTCCAGACTCTCGGCCAGTCAGCTTGAAGTGGGGCCAGATGAGATCGCATGTAACGAAGCCCAAAGCTTTGACCAGCCACGGTCACACGAATGTGAAGGTGGGAAGTGTCACAGGAGGAAGACGATAATGAGACATAATTGCCAGAAAGTCAGAATGAGGAGCAGGGTGATGTGGAAGACAAGGTGGTGAATGACATAGTGACTGACCCAACCTGGCAGGAGGACATGCAGAGCGAGGACAGCAACACACATGGGGAAGGAGGCATATCACCCCAACAGGCAGGAAGAAGCAGTGTGGTGGCCACAGACAGATGACATGCATCCCTTCCCCGTAACACCAATATGAGGGAAGTTGCCATTCCAACTGTTAGATCTTCTTGAGTCTGGTTATTTTTGAAAGACTGTGCCGATAACCTCAAACAGGTCATTTGCAGCACCTGCCATGCCTGCATCAGCAGGGGTAGCAAAACTACCAGCCTGACCACCACCAGCATGATTAGGCACATGGAAGCAAAGCACCCAACTTTGTGGGCCGAACCCCTGACTCCAGGAACACTGTCTGCAGGTGACACCACTGCTTCTTCCACTCTTTTGCGTAGAAGCCAATCCCCAGTCCACCATGCATGTGAAGATGTCTCTAGCCCTGCACCTGTTGTTGCCCATAGTCATGCAGCACCATTATCAAGCCCGTCCACGTCTTTGTCCCAGCACAGCCTTCAGTTGTCTATACCCCAGTTATTGGAATGCAAATGGAAATACCCAGCCAATGCCCCACAGGCCAAAATTTTAACATTTCTTTTCTGCTTGCGCTTGAACTGTTGCCTTTTAGGCTAGTTGGGATGAAAGCTTTCCGCAACTTGATGGCGGCGGACTTCCCAAGGTACTAGGTCCCCAGTCGCCACTATTTCTCCTGGTGTGCCATACGGGCATTACACCAGCATGTGTCCCAGAACATTACCCGTGCCCTCAACAATGTTGTTACTGGGAAAGTTCACATTAACCTCTGACTCGTTGACAAGTGCTTGTGGCCAGGGATGGTACATCTCACTGACGGCACACTGGGTTAACATAGTGGAAGCCTGGACCCAGTCAGACCTTGGGATGGAACACATCCTCGCCTCGATGAGGATTGCTGGCCCTATGTCAATCAGGGTTGCCCCCACAGTGTACAGCTCCTGTATCTCCTCCTCTTCAGCCTCAATATCTGAAACCAACACATCATTCAGAAGCTGGAAGCACTGCAGCACTGCCTCAGCCAAGTGGTAACAGGATGTGCTGAAGCTAATCTGCATAGGTGACAAACCGCACAATGCAGAAGAGTTGTGGACAGCGCTGAAAGAGCAGTCAGATATTTGGATGACACTGCTGAACCTACAGCCAGGCATGGTCGGGTGTGACAATGGCTGGAACCTGATGGTGGCTCTGAGGCAAGGTGAGCTCACACACGTTACCTTGCTTTGGCCTATGTGCTTAACTTCGTGGTTCAAAATTTTCTTAAATGCTACCTGGAGCTGCCGGATCTGCAAGTGAAAGTACGCCATCTTTCTGCCCATTCTAGAAAGTCAACTACAGCTTCAGCTGCCCTTGCTTTGCTTCAGCAGTGTTTGCAACTTCCGGCTCACCGACTGGTGTGTGATGTCCCCAAACACTGGAACTTTATGCTGCATATATTGGAAAGGATTTGTGAGCAGAAGAAGGCAGTTGTTGACTACCAACATCAATAAGGCCATCAATATTCAGTTCAGACTCCACACATGAGACCTCAGGAGTTGACATGGATGTCAGACATATGCACCATTCTCCAAAATTTTGAGGACTGCACCAAGATGGTGAGCGGCAATGACGGCCTAAATTACCCT
The DNA here is from genome assembly GCF_032444005.1 of Ranitomeya imitator. Classification (NCBI taxonomy): domain Eukaryota; kingdom Metazoa; phylum Chordata; class Amphibia; order Anura; family Dendrobatidae; genus Ranitomeya; species Ranitomeya imitator. The sequence continues at coordinate 405,710,675 of NC_091284.1, forward strand.
CACCATCCCACTTCTCAGCATTCGGAAAACCTCTCTGCTCACAATTCAAGAGGATGCATTGCAGGCAGAGCACAAGCACATGGAGCAAGGAACCATACAGGGGGATTACACTCAACCCAGCCTCATGTCTTCCCAATGTGGATTGTTAGGCAATAAGGAGGAGGAGGAGGAAGAACAGAAGCTACTTTCATGTGCTGTATATGGTACTACCAGCACAGCTGTCATACCGTCTGTTCAGCGGGGATGACCTGAGGATAGGGAGGAGGAGGATGAGAAGGAGGAGGACTGCATGGTCAGTGGTCCTGTTGTTGAGAATACGGAAGTCTTGCCTTTTAGCAGTCTGGCACGCATGGCTGACTTTATTTTGTGCTGCGTTTCACGTGACCTTCGCATTATAAAGATTTTTGGTGACTCTCATTACTGGTTGGTGACACTTCTAGACCCACGCTACAAGGAAAATTTTCAATCTCTTCTACCAGAGGCAGAGAGGTGTACTAAAATGTTTCAGTACCAGAGGGCTTTTGTAGCGGAATTACTTAGAAAATTCCCATGTGAGGACGCTGGTAGCAGACATCAGAGTTTGTTGTACAACCAAAGAGTCCAAGCGAGAGAGACAGAAGTGCAATCCAGCTCAGGCAGGGGAACAATGGCAAAGTTCTGGGACAGTTTTCTCAGACCCTCCCATCGTGCCGGCACAGAGGCAAGGGGTGCTGTCACAAGAAGTGCAATGTTTGGGAAGATGTTGAGTGAGTACCTTGCATATCGTACAAACGTCCTCCGGGATTCCTCTGTGCCTTTTAATTATTGGGTATCCAAGCTGGACACGTGGCATGAACTGGCTCTCTACACCTTGAAGGTCCTGGCCTGCCCTGCTGCTAGCGTTCTGTCAGAGTGGGTTTTCAGTGCCGCTGGTGGAATTATAACAGATATGCGCATGTCAACTGAAAATGCTAACAGGCTGACTCTTATAAAATTGAACAAGGGCTGGATTGGGAAAGATTTCTGTACACCACCAAGAGAAAACAGCAAAACATAACCTCAAATACATTCTCTGTTTTGGGGAGGTGTATTCTCATGCACCTCTTCACAACCACATACTGTATGGGTATACGCTTCCAGATTTGGTCTGTTTATTGTTATCCTCCTCCTTATCCTCAGCCTCATCATCTACAACCAGTAGAACACCAGGGTGAACGGATTCCGTGATGCCAAAGTCACAAATTTTTTTGTGCAAGGGTGTTTTTATGATGCCCGTTACTAATTGGAAACCAAAATAAATGTTACTCCCACAGGGGGAAATGTCATAAAAAAGAGATGTACGTCTATTATTCCCATTTATTCTTATATTTTCCATTTTCCCTTTCTCTGGACAGCCCTTTAATGAGGTAGTGTATACCTCTACAATAGAAAATTATTCAAATACTTTTATATTATATTTGTATTTATAGCCCTGTCTCTGAACTGTTGCTAGGGACAAACATATCTCATTCTGGATTAAAATCTATGAACTTGTGTTCGCCCCTCTCTTTTGTTATTTACTTTCATCGGTGGATTCACATTTTTTAATTATTTCTTTGGTTTCATTATGATTTATCTTTATGTCTCCTCAATCACCACTAGATCACCAGGCTTGACGTCTGCTGTGTCGCTACCTGCAGTCCATTTTTTTCAAGGGTGTCTATGATGCCCATAGTATATTTTTTTAAAATTTACCCCCATGGGGAAATGTTTGTCTGCCCATACACTAAATGTATGGGCATTACAAGTCTAGGAGACCCGCTTCTTTAAATTGGGCCTAGTTTTTAATGAGGCCTTCCTCCACCGCTCATCATTTTTCACCACTAGATCACCAGGGTTCACGTTTTCTGTGGTGCTACAGACAGTCAATTTTTTGACATGGGTGTCTATGAAGCCCATAGTATATATTTTTTTAAATTTAACCCCCAGGGGGAAATGTTTGTCAGCCCATGCACTTAGTGTATGGGTATTACGAGTCTAGGATACTGTTGTGAATTCTGTGGCAGAGCTCCCTCCTGTGGTCACAAGTGGTACTTCGGCTGATTCTCTCTGTGAGCTTCCGTTGGTGGAGGAAAGTGGTACTGCGGCTTCTGAGTTTCCTTCCTCAGGTGATGTGGTGAAGTCGTTAGGTGCTGCTCTATTTAACTCCACCTAGTGCCTTGATCCTGGCCTCCAGTCAACGTTCTAGTATTGGACCTGTTTCCTCCTGGATCGTTCCTGTGGCCTGCTGCTCTGCATAGCTAAGTTCTGCTTTGCTATTTTGTTTGCTGTTTTTTTCTGTCCAGCTTGTCTATTTGTTTTTTTCTGCTTGCTGGAAGCTCTGGGACGCAGAGGGTGTACCTCCGTGCCATTAGTTCGGTACGGAGGGTCTTTTTGCCCCCTTTGCGTGGTTTTTGTAGGGTTTTGTGTTGACCGCAAAGTTACCTTTCCTATCCTCGCTCTGTTCAGAAAGTCGGGCCTCACTTTGCTAAATCTATTTCATCTCTACGTTTGTCTTTTCATCTTAACTCACAGCCATTACATGTGGGGGCTGCCCTTTCCTTTGGGGTATTTCTCTGAGGCAAGGTAGGCTTATTTTCTATCTTCAGGCTAGCTAGTTTCTCAGGCTGTGCCGACTTGCATAGGGAGCGTTAGGCGCAATCCACGGCTGCCTCTAGTGTGGTTGGAGAGGATTAAGGATTGCGGTCAGCAGAGTTCCCACGTCTCAGAGCTCGTTCTATGTTTTTGGGTTATTGTCAGGTCACTGTATGTGCTCTGACCTCTATGTCCATTGTGGTACTGAATTACCTTATCATAACAGTACTGGAGGCCCAAAGTACTAATGATTCTCAATAGAGGGAAAAAAGAAGTTCTGAGACCATTTTTTTTTCTCTGCACTGTGTTTTGCCTTTTTTTTGCCCTAGACATTTGGGTTGTTCAGGACACAGGTGTAGCGATGGACATTAAAGGTCTGTCTTCATGTGTGGATCAGCTCACGGCAAGAGTACAAAATATTCAAGACTTTGTGGTTCAGAATTCTATGTTAGAACCGAGAATTCCTATTCCTGATTTGTTTTTTGGAGATAGAACTAAATTTCTGAGTTTCAAAAATAATTGTAAACTATTTCTAGCTTTGAAACCTCGCTCCTCTGGTGACCCAGTTCAACAAGTTAGGATCATTATTTCTTTTTTACGTGGCGACCCTCAGGACTGGGCATTTTCTCTTGCGTCAGGAGATCCTGCATTAAGTAATATCGATGCGTTTTTCCTGGCTCTCGGATTGCTGTACGATGAACCTAATTCAGTGGATCAGGCAGGGAAACATTTGCTGGCTCTGTGTCAGGGTCAGGATGAGATAGAGGTATATTGTCAGAAATTTAGAAAGTGGTCCGTATTCACTCAATGGAATGAAGGTGCGCTCGCAGCTATTTTCAGAAAGGGTCTCTCTGAAGCCCTTAAGGATGTCATGGTGCGATTTCCTATGCCTGCTGGTCTGAATGAGTCTATGTTTTTTGCCATTCAGATCGGTCGACGCTTGAGTGAGCGTAAATCTGTGCACCATTTGGCGGTATTACCTGAGCTTAAACCTGAGCCTATGCAGTGCGATAGGACTTTGACCAGAGTTGAACGGCAAGAACACAGACGTCTGAATGGGCTGTGTTTCTACTGTGGTGATTCCACTCATGCTATCTCTGATTGTCCTAAGCGCACTAAGCGGTTCGCTAGGTCTGCCACCATTGGTACGGTACAGTCAACATTTCTTCTGTCCAAACCTTGTTACCTTGATCTGCTCTTTGTCATCGTATTCTGTCATGGCATTTGTGGATTCAGGCGCTGCCCTGAATTTGATGGACTTGGAGTATGCTAGGCGTTGTGGATTTTTCTTGGAGCCCTTGCAGTGTCCTATTCCATTGAGAGGAATTGATGCTACGCCTTTGGCCAAGAATAAGCCTCAGTACTGGACCCAGCTGACCATGTGCATGGCTCCTGCACATCAGGAGGTTATTCACTTTCTGGTGTTGCATAATCTGCATGATGTGGTCGTGTTGGGGTTGCCATGGCTACAAGTCCATAATCCAGTATTAGATTGGAAATCCATGTCTGTGTCCAGCTGGGGTTGTCAGGGGGTACATGGTGATGTCCCATTTCTGACTATTTCGTCATCCACCCCTTCTGAGGTTCCAGAGTTCTTGTCTGATTACCGGGATGTATTTGATGAGCCCAAGTCCGATACCCTACCTCCGCATAGGGATTGTGATTGTGCTATCGATTTGATTCCTGGTAGTAAATTCCCAAAAGTTCGACTGTTTATTTTGTCTGTGCCTGAGCATGCCGCTATGCGGAGTTATGTGAAGGAGTCCTTGGAGAAGGGTCATATTCGCCCGTCATCGTCGCCATTGGGAGCAGGGTTCTTTTTGTAGCCAAGAAGGATGGTTCGCTGAGATCTTGTATAGATTACCGCCTTCTAAATAAGATCACGGTTAAATTTCAGTACCCCTTGCCGTTGTTATCTGATTTGTTTGCTCGGATTAAGGGGGCTAGTTTGTTCACCAAGATAGATCTTCGTGGTGCGTATAATCTTGTGCGTATTAAGCAAGGCGATGAATGGAAAACTGCATTTAATACGCCCGAGGGCCATTTTGAGTATCTAGTAATGCCATTCGGACTTGCCAATGCTCCATCAGTGTTTCAGTCCTTTATGCATGACATCTTCCGAGAGTACCTGGATAAATTCCTGATTGTGTACTTGGATGACATTTTGATCTTCTCGGATGATTGGGAGTCTCATGTGAAGCAGGTCAGAACGGTGTTTCAGGTCCTGCGTGCTAATTCTTTGTTTGTGAAGGGATCAAAGTGTCTCTTTGGTGTTCAGAAGGTTTCATTTTTGGGGTTCATCTTTTCCCCTTCTACTATCGAGATGGACCCTGTTAAGGTCCAAGCCATCCATGATTGGACTCAGCCGACATCTCTGAAAAGTCTGCAAAAGTTCCTGGGCTTTGCTAATTTTTATCGTCGCTTCATCTGCAATTTTTCTAGTATTGCTAAACCATTGACCGATTTGACCAAGAAGGGTGCTGATGTGGTCAATTGGTCTTCTGCTGCTGTGGAAGCTTTTCAAGAGTTGAAGCGTCGTTTTTCTTCTGCCCCTGTGTTGTGTCAACCAGATGTTTCGCTTCCATTCCAGGTCGAGGTTGATGCTTCTGAGTAGGGTTGAGCGAAACGGGTCGAACATTTTCAAAAGTCGCCGACTTTTGGCTAAGTCGGGGTTTCATGAAACCCGATCCGACCCCTGTGCGGGGTCGGCCATGCGGTACGCGACTTTCGCGCCAAAGTCGCGTTTCAATGACGCGAAAAGCGCCATTTCTCAGCCAATGAAGGTAAACGCAGAGTGTGGGCAGCGTGATGACATAGGTCCTGGTCCCCACCATCTTAGAGAAGGGCATTGCAGTGATTGGCTTGCTGTCTGCGACGTCACAGGGGCTATAAAGAGGCGTTCCCGCCGACCGCCATCTTACTGCTGCTGATCTGAGCTTAGGGAGAGGTTGCTGCCGCTTTGTCAGAAGCAGGGATAGCGTTAGGCAGGGTCCATTAACCACAAAACCGCTTGTGCTGCAGCGATTTGCACTGTCCAACACCACCCTCGGTGTGCAGGGACAGTGGAAGTTTTTTTTTTTTTTTTTTTCCCCTCAGCGCTGTAGCTCATTGGGCTGCCCTAGAAGGCTCCCTGATAGCTGCATTGCTGTGTGTACGCCGCTGTGCAAACCAACTGCTTTTTTCAAAGCACAAATCCTCTTGTTCCTTCCTTTCTGCACAGCTATCTTTTTTGTTTGTCCACACTTTTTATTTCATTTGTGCATCAGTCCACTCCTTATTGCTGCCTGCCATACCTGGCTGAGATTACTGCAGGCAGGGAGATAGTAGCTGCCTGCCATACCTGGCTGAGATTACTGCAGGCAGGGAGATAGTAATTGTAGGACATTCCCTGTTTTTTTTTTTTTTTTTTTTTTGGTGGGAGATTAAGATTGGCAATTTGGCATTTCTGCTAGAGTGCCATCCCTGTGTGTGCCATCTCTCTCACATAGTGGGCCATAGAAAGCCTTTTCATTTTTCTGTATTTTTTTTTGTGGGGTGTATAAATTCTCCCTGATAAAAATACAGTGGGAGATTAATATTGGCCTTTGGGCTTGTGTGCCAGTCCTGAGTGTGCCATCTCTCTCACAAATAGTGGGCCATAGAAAGCCTATTTATTTTTTTTTTTGGTTTTATAAATTCTCCCTGAAAAAAAGGGAGATTAATATTGGCCTCTGGGCTTGTGTGCCAGTCCTGAGCGTGCCATCTGTGCCAGCCCTGAGCGTGCCATCTCTCTCACAAATAGTGGGCCATAGAAAGCCTATTTAATTTTTTTTTTTGTTTTATAAATTTTCCCTGAAAAAAGGGAGATTAATATTGGCCTCTGGGCTTGTGTGCCAGTTGTGAGCGTGCCATCTGTGCCAGTCCTGAGCGTGCCATCTCTCTCACAAATAGTGGGCCATAGAAAGCCTATTTAAATATTTTTTTGGTTTTATAAATTCTCCCAGAAAAAAAGGGAGATTAATATTGGCCTCTGGGCTTGTGTGCCAGTCCTGAGCGTGCCATCTGTGCCAGCCAGCCCTGAGCGTGCCATCTCTCTCACAAATAGTGGGCCATAGAAAGCCTATTTAATTTTTTTTTTTGTTTTATCAATTTTCCCTGAAAAAAGGGAGATTAATATTGGCCTCTGGGCTTGTGTGCCAGTTGTGAGCGTGCCATCTGTGCCAGTCCTGAGCGTGCCATCTCTCTCACAAATAGTGGGCCATAGAAAGCCTATTTAAATATTTTTTTGGTTTTATAAATTCTCCCAGAAAAAAAGGGAGATTAATATTGGCCTCTGGGCTTCTGTGCCAGTCCTGAGCGTGCCATCTGTGCCAGTCCTGAGCGTCCCATCTCTCTCACAAATAGTGGGCCATAGAAAGCCTATTTTATTTTTTTTTTGGGTTTTAGAAATTCTCCCTGAAAAAAGGGAGATTAATATTGGCCTCTGGGCTTGTGTGCCAGTTGTGAGCGTGCCATCTGTGCCAGTCCTGAGCGTGCCATCTCTCTCACAAATAGTGGGCCATAGAAAGCCTATTTAAATATTTTTTTGGTTTTATAAATTCTCCCAGAAAAAAAGGGAGATTAATATTGGCCTCTGGGCTTCTGTGCCAGTCCTGAGCGTGCCATCTGTGCCAGTCCTGAGCGTCCCATCTCTCTCACAAATAGTGGGCCATAGAAAGCCTATTTTATTTTTTTTTTGGGTTTTAGAAATTCTCCCTGAAAAAAGGGAGATTAATATTGGCCTCTGGGCTTGTGTGCCAGTTGTGAGCGTGCCATCTGTGCCAGTCCTGAGCGTGCCATCTCTCTCACAAATAGTGGGCCATAGAAAGCCTATTTAAATATTTTTTTGGTTTTATAAATTCTCCCAGAAAAAAAGGGAGATTAATATTGGCCTCTGGGCTTCTGTGCCAGTCCTGAGCGTGCCATCTGTGCCAGTCCTGAGCGTCCCATCTCTCTCACAAATAGTGGGCCATAGAAAGCCTATTTTATTTTTTTTGGGGGTTTTATAAATTCTCCCTGAAAAAAAGGGAGATTAATATTGGCCTCTGGGCTTGTGTGCCAGTCCTGAGCGTGCCATCTGTGCCAGCCCTGAGCGTGCCATCTCTCTCACAAATAGTGGGCCATAGAAAGCCTATTTAATTTTTTTTTTTGTTTTATAAATTTTCCCTGAAAAAAGGGAGATTAATATTGGCCTCTGGGCTTGTGTGCCAGTTGTGAGCGTGCCATCTGTGCCAGTCCTGAGCGTGCCATCTCTCTCACAAATAGTGGGCCATAGAAAGCCTATTTAAATATTTTTTTGGTTTTATAAATTCTCCCAGAAAAAAAGGGAGATTAATATTGGCCTCTGGGCTTCTGTGCCAGTCCTGAGCGTGCCATCTGTGCCAGTCCTGAGCGTCCCATCTCTCTCACAAATAGTGGGCCATAGAAAGCCTATTTTATTTTTTTTTTGGGTTTCAGAAATTCTCCCTGGAAAAAAAAAAGGGAGATTAATATTGCCCTTTGGGCTTGTGTGCCAGTACTAAGCGTTCCATCTCTCTCTCTCTCTCAGTCAGTGGGCCATAGAACGCCTATTTTTGGTTTTATTTGTTTTCTAAATTCTCCCTGAAAAAATCATTTTATTTTATTTGGTTTCTAAATTCTTCCTGATAAAATCATATTTTTTTTATTATTTTTATTTCTAAAGTCTCCCTGAAAAAAAAAAAAAAAAAACAACCAAAAAAACAGTGGGAGATTAATATTGGCCTTTCTGCTTGTGTGCCAGTCTTGACTCCTGGGTGTGCCATCTCTCTCTCTCTCTCTCTCTCTCTCTCTCTCTCTCTCCAATTGTGGTCCATAGAAAGCCTATATTTTTTTTCCTTGATTTGGGTTCTAAAATCTACCAGAGAAAATAACTACATCAATCATTGGTAGAAAAATATTGGCCTCTGGGTTTGTGTGCCACTCCTGACTCCTGTGTGCGTCATCTCTCAGTCAGTGGGCCATAGAACGCCTATTTTTGGTTTTATTTGTTTTCTAAATTCTCCCTGAAAAAATCATTTTATTTTATTTGGTTTCTAAATTCTTCCTGATAAAATCATATTTTTTTTATTATTTTTTTTTCTAAAGTCTCCCTGAAAAAAAAAAAAAAAACAGTGGGAGATTAATATTGGCCTTTCTGCTTGTGTGCCAGTCTTGACTCCTGGGTGCGTCATCTCTCAGTCAGTGGGCCATAGAACGCCTATTTTTGGTTTTATTTGTTTTATAAATTCTCCCTGAAAAAATCATTTTATTTTATTTGGTTTCTAAATTCTTCCTGATAAAATCATATTTTTTTTATTATTTTTTTTTCTAAAGTCTCCCTGAAAAAAAAAAAAAAAAAACAACCAAAAAAAACAGTGGGAGATTAATATTGGCCTTTCTGCTTGTGTGCCAGTCTTGACTCCTGGGTGCGTCATCTCTCAGTCAGTGGGCCATAGAACGCCTATTTTTGGTTTTATTTGTTTTATAAATTCTCCCTGAAAAAATCATTTTATTTTATTTGGTTTCTAAATTCTTCCTGATAAAATCATATTTTTTTTATTATTTTTTTTTCTAAAGTCTCCCTGAAAAAAAAAAAAAAAAACAACCAAAAAAAACAGTGGGAGATTAATATTGGCCTTTCTGCTTGTGTGCCAGTCTTGACTCCTGGGTGTGCCATCTCTCTCTCTCTCTCTCTCTCTCTCTCTCTCTCTCTCTCTCTCTCCAATTGTGGTCCATAGAAAGCCTATATTTTTTTTCCTTGATTTGGGTTCTAAAATCTACCAGAGAAAATAACTACATCAATCATTGGTAGAAAAATATTGGCCTCTGGGTTTGTGTGCCACTCCTGACTCCTGTGTGCGTCATCTCTCAGTCAGTGGGCCATAGAACGCCTATTTTTGTTTTTATTTGTTTTATAAATTCTCCCTGAAAAAATCATTTTATTTTATTTGGTTTCTAAATTCTTCCTGATAAAATCATATTTTTTTTATTATTTTTTTTTCTAAAGTCTCCCTGAAAAAAAAAAAAAAAAAAAAAAAAACAGTGGGAGATTAATATTGGCCTTTCTGCTTGTGTGCCAGTCTTGACTCCTGGGTGTGCCATCTCTCTCTCTCTCTCTCTCCAATTGTGGTCCATAGAAAGCCTACATTTTTTTTCCTTGATTTGGGTTCCAAAATCTACCAGAGAAAATAACTCCATCAATCATTGGTAGAAAAATATTGGCCTCTGGGCTTGTGTGCCACTCCTGATTCCTGTGTGCGTCATCTCTCACTCAGTGGCCCATAGAAAGCATATAGTTTGTTACATTTGTTTTCTAAATTCTCCCTGCAAAAATCTATTTTTTTTTTTTGGGGGGGTTTCTAAAGTGTTCCTGAAAAAAATAAAAATAAAAAAAAAATAATAGTGTGACATTAATATTAACATTTGTGCTTCAGTGACAGTCCTGCGTGTGGGGCATCTCTCTAATTTGCAGCCACCAAAAAAAGAGTGTGTAACATTGGGCCTGATTTTCGCTGTGGTCTCACCAACCTGTAAAGGGGTAGCTAAATCATACTGAAGTTATAGCTCACCGTGTAAGTTGTGTGACTGCAACAAATAACGTTAGTTTGGTTACGTTTTTAAAACAATGAGGAAGTCTAGTGGAAGAGGTCGTGGCCGGGGGCGTTCATTGTCAGCTGGTAATGAGGGTAGTGGTAGTGGTGGAGCATCAGGTGGTCGTGGGGGAAAAAATATTGCACCTAAGTCTGGAGCTGTGGAGCCAGGTTCGTCGTCCGGCTACACAAGGCCTCGAACGCTCCCTTTTCTGGGATTAGGAAAACCGCTTTTAAAGCCGGAGCAGCAAGAGCAAGTTTTGGCTTATCTTGCTGACTCAGCCTCTAGCTCTTTTGCCTCATCTCGTGAAACTGGTAAAAGTAAAAGCAGCGCGTCGTTAGTGGATGTTCACGGTCAGGGACAAGTCACTTCCTTGTCCTCTTCAGCAAAAACAACAACAGAGAAGAATGCAGCAGGCGACACAACGGGTTACTCCATGGAGCTCTTTACACATACCGTCCCTGGCTTAGAAAGTGAAGCAGTTAACAGTCCATGCCCATTACAAATTGAATCTGACATGGAGTGCACTGACGCACAGCCACAGCCAGACTACTATGCTGGTCCTTTGACTCAGACCACAACATTGCCCTCGCAGGGTGCTGATCAAGAATCAGACCCTGATGAGACTATGTTGCCCCATCACGAACGCTATACCACCGAACGACACGGTGACACAGACGAAGTTGCGCAGGAGGTACAAGAAGAGTTATTAGATGACCCAGTTCTTGACCCCGATTGGCAGCCATTGGGGGAACAGGGTGCAGGCGGCAGCAGTTCTGAAGCAGAGGAGGAGGAGGGGCCGCAGCAGGCATCAACATCGCCACAGGTTCCATCTGCCGGGCCCGTATCTTGCCCAAAACGCGTGGCAAAGCCAAAACCTGGTGGAGGACAGCGTGGCCATCCGGTTAAAGCTCAGTCTGCAATGCCTGAAAAGGTATCCGATGCTAGAAAGAGTGCAGTCTGGCATTTTTTTAAACAACATCCAATTGATCAGCGCAAAGTCATCTGTCAAAAATGTTCTACTTCCTTAAGCAGAGGTCAGAATCTGAAAAGTCTCAATACTAGTTGCATGCATAGACATTTAACCACCATGCATTTGAAAGCTTGGACTAACTACCAAACGTCCCTTAAGGTTGTTGCACCCTCGGCCAATGAAGCTAGTCATCAACGCAACATCCCTTCCGGCAGTGTAGGACCACCATTTAGCGCACCACCTGCTGTATCTGTGCAGGTATCTTTGCCAGGCCAAAGCAGTCAGGGTCAGGGAATCACCAGTTTCGTAGTAGGAAACACTGCATCTAGGGCACCGGCGGCAACAATACCATCTCCCACCGTCTCTCAGTCTGCCATGTCCACCGGCACCCCCGCTAGTTCCACGATCTCCAGCTCTCCAGTCCAGCTCACCCTACATGAGACTATGGTTAGAAAAAGGAAATACTTAGCCTCGCATCCGCGTACACAGGGTTTGAACGCCCACATAGCTAGACTAATCTCGTTAGAGATGATGCCCTACCGGTTAGTTGAAAGCGAAGCTTTCAAAGACCTGATGGACTACGCTGTACCACGCTACGAGCTACCCAGTCGACACTTTTTTTCCAGAAAAGCCATCCCAGCCCTCCACCAGCATGTTAAAGAGCGCATCGTCCATGCACTCAGGCAATCTGTGAGCACAAAGGTGCACCTGACAACAGATGCATGGACCAGTAGGCATGGCCAGGGACGTTACGTGTCCATCACGGCACACTGGGTAAATGTGGTGGATTCAGGGTCCACAGGGGACAGCAAGTTTGGGACAGTTCTGCCTAGCCCACGGTCTAGTAAACAGTTGTCTGTAGCCGTTCGCACCCCCTCCTCCTCCTCCTCCTCGTCCTCCTGCAGAAGCAAGAGCTCGTCCACAGACCGCAGTCGCACAAACACTCCATCCGCACCTGCCACTGTTGCACACCAGGTCTCCCATTATGGGGCAGCTACTGGCATACGTCAGCAGGCTGTATTGGCTATGAAGTGTTTGGGCGACAATAGACACACCGCGGAAGTTCTGTCCGAGTTCTTGCAGCAAGAAACGCAGTCGTGGCTGGGCACTGTAGATCTTGAGGCAGGCAAGGTAGTGAGTGATAACGGAAGGAATTTCATGGCTGCCATCTCCCTTTCCCAACTGAAACACATTCCTTGCCTGGCTCACACCTTAAACCTGGTGGTGCAGTGCTTCCTGAAAAGTTATCCGGGGTTATCCGACCTGCTCCTCAAAGTGCGTGGACTTTGCGCACATATCCGCCGTTCGCCTGTACACTCCAGCCGTATGCAGACCTATCAGCGTTCTTTGAACCTTCCCCAGCATCGCCTAATCATAGACATTGCAACAAGGTGGAACTCAACACTGCACATGCTTCAGAGACTGTGCGAACAGAGGCGGGCTGTTATGTTTTTGTGGGAGGATACACATACACGGGCAGGCAGTAGGATGGCAGACATGGAGTTGTCAGGTGTGCAGTGGTCGAAGATTCAAGACATGTGTCAAGTCCTTCAGTGTTTTGAGGAATGCACACGGCTGGTTAGTGCAGACAACGCCATAATAAGCATGAGCATCCCCCTAATGCGTCTGCTGATGCAAAGTTTGACGCACATAAAGGATCAGGCGTCTGCACCAGAGGAAGAGGAAAGCCTTGATGACAGTCAGCGATTGTCTGGTCAGGGCAGTGTACATGACGAGGTACCGGGCGAAGAGGAGGTGGAGGATGAGGAGGATGATGGGGATGAGTATATTTTTAATGAGGAAGCTTTCCCGGGGGCACGGGAAATTGGTGGCGTGGCAAGGCCGGGTTCTGGTTTTTTGAGGGACACAAGTGACGTAGATTTGCCTGCAACTGCCCCTCAACCAAGCACAACCGCAGATTTGACAACGGGAACTTTGGCCCACATGGCGGATTATGCCTTGCGTATCCTCAAAAGGGACACACGCATTACAAAAATGATGAACGATGACGATTACTGGTTGGCCTGCCTCCTTGATCCTCGCTATAAAGGCAAATTGCAAAATATTATGCCACATGAGAACTTGGAACTAATATTAGCAACAAAACAATCAACTCTTGTTGACCGTTTGCTTCTGGCATTCCCTGCACACAGCGCCCGTGATCGTTCTCACACGAGCTCCAGGGGCCAGCAGACCAGAGGTGTTAGAGGGGCAGAAATCAGAAGTGGCGTTGGACAGAGGGGTTTTCTGACCAGGTTGTGGAGTGATTTTTCTATGACCGCAGACAGGACAGGTACTGCAGCATCAATTCAAAGTGACAGGAGACAACATTTGTCCAGTATGGTTACAAACTATTTTTCATCCCTTATCGACGTTCTCCCTCAACCGTCATTCCCATTTGATTACTGGGCATCCAAATTAGACACCTGGCCAGAATTGGCAGAATATGCATTGCAGGAGCTTGCTTGCCCGGCAGCTAGTGTCCTATCAGAAAGAGTATTCAGTGCTGCAGGTTCAATACTAACAGAAAAAAGGACTCGTCTGGCTACCCAAAATGTAGATGATCTAACCTTCATTAAAATGAACCACAACTGGATTTCAAAATCTTTTGCCCCACCCTGCCCGGCTGACACCTAGCTTTCCTATGAAAAGGTCTTGCCTGTGGACTATTCTGAATGACTTTTCCAATCTCGTAATTTTCTTCACCTGATTGTCCAGCATACGACATGTTTCCACCTCACGAAATGGCCAAACTCCCCACACGGGGCCGTGCTATCGCCACTTTGCGCTTGGACCCTTGAGAGTGCTGTTTGTCTGAAGAGGTGGGTGTGGCCGCTTTTGGTCGACGGCACTGCCACTGGGTCCCTCATAGTACAATAAAGTGTCTCTGGCGGTGGTGGTGCGCACCCAACGTCAGACACACCGTTGTAATATGAGGGGCCCTGTGCCTGTACCGCCGGCCACAAGACAGTTCCCCCCCCCAGCTCAAACAGTGCTCTACCACTAGCAAAATTATCTCTCACAGCTTCACCAATGTGTAGTCTAGCCGCTGACATCCTTCAATGCCTGGCACTGACAATACCATTGTTTTGACATTTTTGTTATGTTAGGCCTTCGAAGCCTGTCTGCGGTCCCTTCTTTCTACAACTACTACACTGACCAGGCCACTGCTGGCCGTGTTACCCTGGAACCAATTTAAAAGTGCCTACAGTCAGCCCAATTTTGTTATGTTAGGCCTTCGAAGACTGTCTGCCGTCACTCCTTCCACTAGACTTCCACTGACCATACACTGCTGCCCATGTACCCCTGGAACCAATTTAAAGTGCCTACAGCCAGCCCAATTTTGTTATGTTAGGCCTTCGAAGCCTGTCTGCGGTCACTCCTTCCACTAGACTTCCACTGACCAGACCACTGCTGCCCGTGTACCCCTGGAACCAATTTAAAAGTGCCTACAGCCAGCCCAAGTTTGTTATGTTAGGCCTTGGAAGCCTGTCTGCGGTCACTCCTTCCACTAGACTTCCACTGACCAGACCACTGCTGCCCGTGTACCCCTGGAACCAATTTAAAAGTGCCTACAGCCAGCCCAAGTTTGTTATGTTAGGCCTTGGAAGCCTGTCTGCGGTCACTCCTTCCACTAGACTTCCACTGACCAGACCACTGCTGCCCGTGTACCCCTGGAACCAATTTAAAAGTGCCTACAGCCAGCCCAAGTTTGTTATGTTAGGCCTTGGAAGCCTGTCTGCGGTCACTCCTTCCACTAGACTTCCACTGACCAGACCACTGCTGCCCGTGTACCCCTGGAACCAATTTAAAAGTGCCTACAGCCAGCCCAAGTTTGTTATGTTAGGCCTTCTAAGCCTGTCTGCGGTCCATTCTTTCAACTACTACTACACTGACCAGGTCACTGCTGCCCGTGTACCCCTGGAACCAATTTAAAATTGCCTACAGCCAGCCCAATTTTTTTATTTTAGGCCTTCGATGCCTGTCTGCGGTCCATTCTTTCAACTACTACTACACTGACCAGGTCACTGCTGTCCGTGTACCCCTGGAACCAATTTAAAATTGCCTACAGCCATGTGTTATTATTTTAGGCCTTCGATGCCTGTCTGCGGTCACTCCTTCCACTAGGCCTCCACTGACCACACCACTGCTGTCCGTGTACCCCTGGAACCAATTTAAAATTGCCTACAGCCATGTGTTATTATTTTAGGCATTCGATGCCTGTCTGCGGTCCATTTTTTCAACTACTACTACACTGACCAGGTCACTGCTGCCCGTGTACCCCTGGAACCAATTTAAAATTGCCTACAGCCATGTGTTATTATTTTAGGCCTTCGATGCCTGTCTGCGGTCCATTCTTTCAACTACTACTACACTGACCAGGTCACTGCTGCCCGTGTACCCCTGGAACCAATTTAAAATTGCCTACAGCCATGTGTTATTATTTTAGGCCTTCGATGCCTGTCTGCGGTCACTCCTTCCACTAGGCCTCCACTGACCACACCACTGCTGTCCGTGTACCCCTGGAACCAATTTAAAATTGCCTACAGCCATGTGTTATTATTTTAGGCCTTCGATGCCTGTCTGCGGTCACTCCTTCCACTAGGCCTCCACTGACCACACCACTGCTGTCCGTGTACCCCTGGAACCAATTTAAAATTGCCTACAGCCATGTGTTATTATTTTAGGCCTTCGATGCCTGTCTGCGGTCCATTCTTTCAACTACTACTACACTGACCAGGGCACTGCTGGCCGTGTACCCCTGGAACCAACATCAGAAAATATAAAAATAAGTATTTTGCTTATAAAAAAGAAAATACTGGTGAGATATCAAATGCAGACATTTTAACATTAAAAACAAACACACAACTAAAATCTGGTACAGTACTAAAAATGGCCACCAGCTACAATTACTTTCTCCTGCAAGTAGTTAACTGAAAGTTTTTTTAAATTGAAAACACACATATGGCATCCACCGAGTGTTGTCCTGTCGCGTCTTCTTTATATTATTGCCGAGAAGATGCAAAATAATGAAAATAATAAAATCATTAATTACCAAAATAATAGAGAAAGTCAACACCACATTGCAAATAAACATTCATTCCAAATAAAGAAGCAGGGCGCGTCCGAGGGTGAGTATATACCTAATAAGAATATAATCACCCTCGGACGCGCAATGCTTATTTCCAACAGCCTTCCTTCCTAAGAATCAGCCCTTCCGTCGTGTAGAGAGACGTTGTGTTACACTCCAAGGTGTTCCCCAGGTTGCCTTTCCTGAGCTTCGATCTTCCGGCTCTCGTTTAGTAGTTCTTGGAAACTACTCTGCATTAGGCCTTCAAATTGGGTATGGGGTGTAGAGAGATGGTGTGTTCCACTCCAAGGTGTTCCCCAGGTTGCCTTTCCTGAGCTTCGATCTTCCGGCTCTCGTTTAGTAGTTGTTGGAAACTACGCTGCATTAGGCCTTCAAATTGGGTATGGGGTGTAGCGAGAGGGTGTGTTACACTCCAAGGTGTTCCCCAGGTTGCCTTTCCTGAGCTTCGATCTTCCGGCTCTCGTTTAGTAGTTCTTGGAAACTACACTGCATTAGGCCTTCAAATTGGGTATGGGGTGTAGAGAGAGGGTGTGTTACACTCCAAGGTGTTCCCCAGGTTGCCTTTCCTGAGCTTCGATATTCCGGCTCTCGTTTAGTAGTTGTCGGAAACTACGCTGCATTAGGCCTACAAATTGGGTATGGGGCGTAGAGAGAGGGTGTGTTACACTCCAAGGTGTTCCCCAGGTTGCCTTTCCTGAGCTTCGATATTCCGGCTCTCGTTTAGTAGTTGTCGGAAACTACGCTGCATTAGGCCTACAAATTGGGTATGGGGTGTAGAGAGAGGGTGTGTTACACTCCAAGGTGTTCCCCAGGTTGCCTTTCCTGAGCTTCGATCTTCATGCTCTCGTTTAGTAGTTGTCGGAAACTACGCTGCATTAGGCCTACAAATTGGGTATGGGGTGTAGAGAGAGGGTTTGTTACACTCCAAGGTGTTCCCCAGGTTGCCTTTCCTGAGCTTCGATCTTCCGGCTCTCGTTTAGTAGTTGTTGGAAACTACGCTGCATTAGGCCTTCAAATTGGGTATGGGGTGTAGCGAGAGGGTGTGTTACACTCCAAGGTGTTCCCCAGGTTGCCTTTCCTGAGCTTCGATCTTCCGGCTCTCGTTTAGTAGTTCTTGGAAACTACACTGCATTAGGCCTTCAAATTGGGTATGGGGTGTAGAGAGAGGGTGTGTTACACTCCAAGGTGTTCCCCAGGTTGCCTTTCCTGAGCTTCGATATTCCGGCTCTCGTTTAGTAGTTGTCGGAAACTACGCTGCATTAGGCCTACAAATTGGGTATGGGGCGTAGAGAGAGGGTGTGTTACACTCCAAGGTGTTCCCCAGGTTGCCTTTCCTGAGCTTCGATATTCCGGCTCTCGTTTAGTAGTTGTCGGAAACTACGCTGCATTAGGCCTACAAATTGGGTATGGGGTGTAGAGAGAGGGTGTGTTACACTCCAAGGTGTTCCCCAGGTTGCCTTTCCTGAGCTTCGATCTTCATGCTCTCGTTTAGTAGTTGTCGGAAACTACGATGCATTAGGCCTACAAATTGGGTATGGGGTGTAGAGAGAGGGTTTGTTACACTCCAAGGTGTTCCCCAGGTTGCCTTTCCTGAGCTTCGATCTTCCGGCTCTCGTTTAGTAGTTGTTGGAAACTACGCTGCATTAGGCCTTCAAATTGGGTATGGGGTGTAGCGAGAGGGTGTGTTACACTCCAAGGTGTTCCCCAGGTTGCCTTTCCTGAGCTTCGATCTTCCTGCTCTCGTTTAGTAGTTCTTGGAAACTACACTGCATTAGGCCTTCAAATTGGGTATGGGGTGTAGAGAGAGGGTGTGTTACACTCCAAGGTGTTCCCCAGGTTGCCTTTCCTGAGCTTCGATATTCCGGCTCTCGTTTAGTAGTTGTCGGAAACTACGCTGCATTAGGCCTACAAATTGGGTATGGGGTGTAGAGAGAGGGTGTGTTACACTCCAAGGTGTTCCCCAGGTTGCCTTTCCTGAGCTTCGATATTCCGGCTCTCGTTTAGTAGTTGTCGGAAACTACGCTGCATTAGGCCTACAAATTGGGTATGGGGTGTAGAGAGAGGGTGTGTTACACTCCAAGGTGTTCCCCAGGTTGCCTTTCCTGAGCTTCGATCTTCATGCTCTCGTTTAGTAGTTGTCGGAAACTACGCTGCATTAGGCCTACAAATTGGGTATGGGGTGTAGAGAGAGGGTTTGTTACACTCCAAGGTGTTCCCCAGGTTGCCTTTCCTGAGCTTCGATCTTCCGGCTCTCGTTTAGTAGTTGTT
The DNA here is from genome assembly GCF_032444005.1 of Ranitomeya imitator. NCBI lineage: Eukaryota > Metazoa > Chordata > Amphibia > Anura > Dendrobatidae > Ranitomeya > Ranitomeya imitator. The sequence goes on from NC_091284.1 coordinate 405,729,208, forward strand.
GGAAACTACGCTGCATTAGGCCTTCAAATTGGGTATGGGGTGTAGCGAGAGGGTGTGTTACACTCCAAGGTGTTCCCCAGGTTGCCTTTCCTGAGCTTCGATCTTCCGGCTCTCGTTTAGTAGTTCTTGGAAACTACACTGCATTAGACCTTCAAATTGGGTATGGGGTGTAGAGAGAGGGTGTGTTACACTCTAAGGTGTTCCCCAGGTTTCCTTGCCATTGCTTCGGTCTTCCGACTCTCGTTTAGTAGTTGTAGAAAAGTACACTGCATTAGGCCATACAAAATGGGTATGGGGTGGAGAGAGATGGTGTGTTACACTCCAAGGTGTTCCCCAGGTTGCCTTTCCTGAGCTTCTATCTTCAGGCTCTCATTAAATTGTGGTTAAATGGAACAACTGCATTTGGCGTACTAGTTGGTTTGGGGCCTACTATCGGTGTCTGCCACTCCTTGCTGTTCTCCTCCACTGAACAAAGCTGTGCCGCCTGTTTACTACGGTTGCCAATTTTGAACTGCATTTCGACTACTTACTGATTTGGCCCTACTCTCTGTGTCAGCCTCTCATTCCAGTTGTCCTCCACTGCAATGCCCCCTGGTTATTCCTGTGTTACCAATTTTGAACTGCATTTAGCCCACTTTCTTCTTTGGGCCTATATCTGTGTTTCCACTTCATCGTGCCCATTGCCCAGCCAGTGATAGATGAGTCTGCTGGTACATTGACCCATAACGCAACATTCCCCGTGCACGCTACACAACAACATTGTGACCCTGCTGAAAGTCAGGTTGCTCTTCCCGCATACCATACCACCTTACACGGGGACAAAGAGGAAGGTGCAGATGAAAGTGCAGGTTCCTTCATCAGGTGGGGGGAGGAATACTAGTTGGCGACGTCACTGGCACAGGGCCTCTCATAGTACGCAAAAGTGTTGCTGCCGGTGGGAGGCGCCCCCGCCGTGCAAACACACCGCTGTACTTTGAGGGGCCCTGTGCCAGTGCCAATGCCAATGAGTGGGCCCCCCCTGCTTGCTCAGGTTCACAGCACTTGCAAAGTTGAAATACTTACCTCTCCCTGCTCCACTGCCGTGACGTGGTCCAGATTTCCTGGGCCCACTAATTACTTGAACCAGCCCTACCCCCCACAACTTTATCCAAATGACCCCCAATTTCAAATGCCTTCCAATTATTATAAGGTAAATTACGCTTGACAAGCTTCATTAAGAAGAATGGATGGTTTTGACATTAAAATGGCCACTCTAGGTGTTTTCCTGGCCCCCACTCACTGCCGACTATGCTGCCCCATTGACTTGCATTGGGTTTCGTGTTTCGGTCGATCCCGACTTTACGTCATAATCGGCCGATTTCACTCGACCCGACTTTGGACATAGTCGGGTTTCGCAAAACCCGGCTCGACTCTAAAAAGGTCAAGGTCGCTCAACTCTACTTCTGAGATTGGAGCAGGGGCTGTTTTGTCGCAGAGAAGTTCTGATTGCTCGGTGATGAAACCATGCGCCTTCTTTTCCAGGAAGTTTTCGCCTGCCGAGCGAAATTATGATGTGGGCAATCGAGAATTGCTGGCCATGAAGTGGGCATTCGAGGAGTGGCGTCATTGGCTTGAAGGAGCTAAGCATCGCGTGGTGGTCTTGACTGATCATAAGAACTTGACTTATCTCGAGTCTGCCAAGCGGTTAAATCCTAGACAGGCTCGTTGGTCGCTGTTTTTTGCCCGTTTTGACTTTGTGATTTCGTACCTTCCGGGCTCTAAAAATGTGAAGGCGGATGCTCTGTCTAGGAGTTTTGTGCCCGACTCTCCGGGTTTATCTGAGCCGGCGGGTATCCTCAAAGAGGGAGTAATTGTGTCTGCCATCTCCCCTGATTTGCGGCGGGTGCTGCAAAAATTTCAGGCTAATAAACCTGATCGTTGCCCAGCGGAGAAGCTGTTTGTCCCTGATAGGTGGACGAATAAAGTTATCTCTGAGGTTCATTGTTCGGTGTTGGCTGGTCATCCTGGAATCTTTGGTACCAGAGAGTTAGTGGCTAGATCCTTTTGGTGGCCATCTCTGTCGCGGGATGTGCGTTCCTTTGTGCAGTCCTGTGGGATTTGTGCTCGGGCTAAGCCCTGCTGTTCTCGTGCCAGTGGGTTGCTTTTGCCCTTGCCGGTCCCGAAGAGGCCTTGGACACATATCTCTATGGATTTTATTTCAGATCTTCCCGTCTCTCAAAAGATGTCAGTCATTTGGGTGGTCTGTGATCGCTTCTCTAAGATGGTCCATTTGGTACCCTTGTCTAAATTACCTTCCTCCTCTGATTTGGTGCCATTGTTCTTCCAGCATGTGGTTCGTTTACATGGCATTCCATAGAATATCGTTTCTGACAGAGGTTCCCAGTTTGTTTCGAGGTTTTGGCGATCCTTTTGTGGTAGGATGGGCATTGACTTGTCTTTTTCCTCGGCTTTCCATCCTCAGACTAATGGCCAGACCGAACGAACCAATCAGACCTTGGAAACATATCTGAGATGCTTTGTTTCTGCTGATCAGGATGACTGGGTGTCCGTTTTGCCTTTGGCTGAGTTCACCCTTAATAATCGGGCCAGCTCGGCTACCTTGGTTTCGCCGTTTTTCTGCAACTCTGGGTTCCATCCTCGTTTCTCTTCAGGGCAGGTTGAGTCTTCGGACTGTCCTGGTGTGGATACTGTGGTGGACAGGTTGCAGCAGATTTGGACTCATGTAGTGGACAATTTGACCTTGTCCCAAGAGAACGCTCAACGTTTCGCTAATCGCAGACGCTGTGTGGGTCCCCGACTTCGTGTTGGGGATTTGGTTTGGTTATCTTCTCGTCAAATTCCTATGAAGGTTTCCTCTCCTAAGTTTAAACCTCGTTTCATTGGTCCGTATAGGATTTCTGAGGTTCTTAATCCTGTGTCTTTTCGTCTGACCCTTCCAGATTCTTTTTCCATACATAACGTATTCCATAGGTCATTGTTGCGGAGATACGTGGCACCTATGGTTCCATCTGTTGATCCTCCTGCCCCGGTTTTGGTGGAGAGGGAGTTGGAGTATATTGTGGAGAAGATTTTGGATTCTCGTGTTTCAAGACGGAAACTCCAGTATCTGGTCAAGTGGAAAGGTTATGCTCAGGAAGATAATTCCTGGGTCTTTGCCTCTGATGTCCATGCCCCTGATCTTGTTCGTGCCTTTCATGTGGCTCATCCTGGTCGTCCTGGGGGCTCTGGTGAGGGTTCGGTGACCCCTCCTCAAGGGGGGGGTACTGTTGTGGATTCTGTGCCAGAGCTCCCTCCTGTGGTCACAAGTGGTACTTCGGCTGATTCTCTCTGTGAGCTTCCTTTGGTGGAGGAAAGTGGTACTGCGGCTTCTGAGTTTCCTTCCTCAGGTGATGTGGTGAAGTCGTTAGGTGCTGCTCTATTTAACTCCACCTAGTGCCTTGATCCTGGCCTCCAGTCAATGTTCTAGTATTGGACCTGTTTCCTCCTGGATCGTTCCTGTGGCCTGCTGCTCTGCATATCTAAGTTCTGCTTTGCTATTTTGTTTGCTGTTTTTTTCTGTCCAGCTTGTCTATTTGTTTTTTTCTGCTTGCTGGAAGCTCTGGGACGCAGAGGGTGTACCTCCGTGCCGTTAGTTCGGTACGGAGGGTCTTTTTGCCCCCTTTGCGTGGTTTTTGTAGGGTTTTGTGTTGACCGCAAAGTTACCTTTCCTATCCTCGCTCTGTTCAGAAAGTCGGGCCTCACTTTGCTAAATCTATTTCATCTCTACGTTTGTCTTTTCATCTTAACTCACAGTCATTACATGTGGGGGCTGCCTTTTCCTTTGGGGTATTTCTCTGAGGCAAGGTAGGCTTATTTTCTATCTTCAGGCTAGCTAGTTTCTCAGGCTGTGCCGAGTTGCATAGGGAGCATTAGGCGCAATCCACGGCTGCCTCTAGTGTGGTTGGAGAGGATTAGGGATTGCGGTCAGCAGAGTTCCCACGTCTCAGAGCTCGTTCTATGTTTTTGGGTTATTGTCAGGTCACTGTATGTGCTCTGACCTCTATGTCCATTGTGGTACTGAATTACCTTATCATAACAGGAGACCCTCTCCTTTGTAATGGGAGTTTTTTTATGAGGCCCTCCTCCTTGTTTCTTCCAAGGGGGGATTGGGGTGCATGCTAATTTGGGTCAAAACAGCCCTTGCATTCAGTGCATAAGAAAACTGTATGGCAGGACAAACTGAAGAATGTGAAGTGGGTTTTCCTGTGGCCATCCAGTACCTGGGTTCAAAGGCTTATTGGGGTGCATATGACTTGATAGCAGGGCAGGTCTTGCAGGTAATACATAAGAAAACAGTATGGCAGGACCAACTGAAGAATGTGAAGTTGGTTTTCCTGTGGCCATCCAGTACCTGGGTTCAAAGGCTTATTGTGGTGCATATGACTTGATAGCAGGGCAGGACTTGCATTCAATGCAACATTTTCTCAGGAAGCCTTCCTGTACCTCTCGTGAAAGGGGTATTGGGGTCCGCTGTAATTCTTGGCAGCCCAGCCAATCATTCTTAGGCAATAACAGCATAGGAGACCCACTGTTTATTAATGGCGCTTTGAGAATATTAACCCCTTTACCCAGTGGCACCGCTACCATGAGGCGAGTTAAGCTCCTTGGCTCAGGCGGCACTGCCGTCCTTGAAGAGAGGAGGCGGCAGATTCTGTCAGTGTAGTAACTGGATTTGCATTGGAAATCCAGGTACAGTTACTACGCTACGCTATTGAGTCTATTCAGGGCTCCATCCTGGATCTCCTCATCCAGCCCTCCCCAACTCACGTGACATAATCACAGGTCCTGACGCTGAAGTCTCTCTTCTCCATGCATCTCCTCGGGTTGCTCATGGATGGCTGCTCTGTGCACACAAGACCTGTGATGAGGTCACAGGAGGGGGAGCAGTCAGCGGTCACATGATCAGGGTCCTCGTGTAAGCAGGACTCTGCTGTGGTGATTATCATGCTGCTGGATGAGGGGAAGTTGATGTGTGGGGTCAGGAGGGGATTGCAGGGTGGATGTAGCAGAGCCGTGTGTGTACAAGGTATACAGAGCGGAGCCGTGTGTGTACGAGGTGTGCGGAGCAGAGCCAGGTGTGTACGGTGCAGAGCCGTGTGTGTACGAGGTGTGCGGAGCAGAGCTGTGTGTGTACGAGGTGTACGGAGCGGAGCCATGTGTGTATAATTTGTGCAAAGCAGAGACGCATGTGTACAAGGTGTATGGAGCGGAGCCATGTGTGTACTTGGTGTATGGAGCGGAGTCGTGTGTGTACTTGGTGTACGGAGCGGAGCCGTATGTGTGCTTGGTGTACGGAGAGGAGCCGTGTGTGTACTTGCTGCATGGTGTGGAGCCAGGTGTGTACTTGGTGTACGGAGTGGAGCTGTGTGTGTAATTGGTGTAAGGTGTGGAGCCGTGTGTGTTCTTGATGTACAGAGTGGAGCCGTGTGTGTACTTGGTGTACAGAGTGGAGCAGTGTGTGTACTTGGTGTACAGAGTGGAACCACGTGTGTACTTGGTGTACAGAGTGGAGCTGTGTGTGTACTTGGTGTATAGAGTGGAGCTGTGTGTGTACTTGGTGTATAGAGCGGATCCGTGTGTGTGCGAGGTGTGTGGAGCGGAGCCATGTGTGTACTTGAAGTATGGAGCGGAGCCGTGTGTGTACTTGGTGTACAGAGTGGAGCCATGTGTGTACTGTGTGTATGGTGCGGAGCCATGTGTGTACGATTTGTGCAGAGCAGAGACGCGTGTGTACAAGGTGTATGGAGCTGAGCCGTGTGTGTACTTGGTGTATGGAGTGGATCCGTGTGTGTACTTGGTGTACAGAGTGAAGCCGTGTGTGTACGAGGTGTACAGAGCAGAGCCGTGTGTGTACTTGGTGTATGGAGTGGAGCTGTGTGTGTACGAGCTGTATGGAGCGGAGCCGTGTGTGTACTTGGTGTACGGAGTGGAGCTGTTTGTGTACTTGGTGTATGCAGTGGAGCCGTGTGTGTACGAGGTGTATGGAGTGGAGCCGTGTGTGTACGAGGTGTACGGAGTGGAGCCGTGTGTGTATGAGGTGTATGGAGCGGAGCCATGTGTGTACTTGGTGTACGGAGCGGAGCCGTGTGTATACGAGGTGTGTGGAATGGAGCCATGTGTGTACTTGGTGTACGGAGTGGAGCTGTTTGTGTACTTGGTGTATGCAGTGGAGCCGTGTGTGTACGAGGTGTATGGAGTGGAGCCGTGTGTGTACGAGGTGTACGGAGTGGAGCCGTGTGTGTATGAGGTGTATGGAGCGGAGCCATGTGTGTACTTGGTGTACGGAGCGGAGCCGTGTGTATACGAGGTGTGTGGAATGGAGCCATGTGTGTACTTGGTGTACGGAGCGAAGCCGTGTGTGTACGATGTGTACGGAGTGGAGCCGTGGGTATGTGGTGTACGGAGCGGAGCCATGTGTGTATGAGGTGTACGGAATGGAGCCGTGTGTGTACAAGGTATACGGAGCGGAGCCATGTGTGTACGATTTGTGCGAAGCAGAGACGCGTGTGTACAAGGTGTATGGAGTAGAGCCGTGTGTGTACTTGGTATATGAAGTAGAGCCGTGTGTGTACTGGATGTACAGAGTGGAACCGTGTGTGTATGAGGTGTATGGAGCGGAGCCGTGTGTGTACTTGGTGTACGGAGTGGAGCCATGTGTGTACTTGGTGTACGGAGTGGAGCCGTGTGTGTACTTGGTGTATGGAGTGGAGCCGTGTGTGTACTTGGTGTACGGAGTGGAGCTGTGTGTGTACGAGGTGTACGGAGCGGACCCGTGTGTATACTTGGTGTGTGGAGCGGAGCCGTGTGTGTACTGGGTGTACAGAGTGGAGCCGTGTGTGTACGAGGTGTATGGAGTGGAGCCGTGTGTGTTCTTGGTGTACGGAGTGGAGCCGTGTGTGTACGATTTGTGTGGAACGGAGCCGCGTGTGTGCAAGGTGTACGGAGTGGAGCCATGTGTATACTTGGTGTATGGAGCGGAGCCATGTGTGTACTTGTTGTACGGAGTGGAGCCGTGTGTGTACGGGGTGTACGGAGTGGAGCAGCATTAGAACGAGGTGTATGGATGAGAACCGCATGTATACAAGGTTTACGGAGTGGAGCCATGTGTGTAGGAGGTGTAAGTAGCGTGGCCGCATGTGTACAAGGTGTACAGAGCAGAGCCGCATATGTACAAGGCTTACGGAGTGGAGCCATGTGTGTACTGAGTGAAGCAGTGTGTGTGCGCGAGGTGTACGGAGCGGAGCCGTGTGTGTAAGAGACATACAAAGCAGAACCGTGTGTGTATGAGGTGTGTGGAGCCGTGTGTGTACGATGTCGGTGTATGGTGGGGAGCAAATTTCATACCTCCCAACCATCCTGGATCCAGCGGGACAGTTCCGAGTTGGAGAGGCTGTCCCGGCCGGGAGCTTACTTTTCCTGTGGACACAGGAGTACACGGCGAAGTCCCGAGGAGCACTTTAAAACTCGCACATGATGTTCCATCGGAAGTGACGTGCTGGAAGCTGACCGGAAATGATGTAATTTTGGGAGGAGATTGTGACGGAACCATGGAGGCACTTCAGGGAATGCTTCAGATCCATCACCGTGTCCTCCTCCGACAGCGCGGACAGCGGGATCACCTTGGAATCGGGGATGCCGGCCATGTGAGCGCATCATGATATGTCCTGCAGCGGGATGATCAGGTGGGCATTACAATGGGAGCCGGGCCGCTATAGTATCTTTATAGAATCTCTTTCTCTCTCTCTCTCTCTTTCTTTCTCTCTCTCTGTTCTTTCTTTCCCTCTCTAATCTTTTTTTTCTTTCTCTCTGTTCTTTCTTTCTCTGTGTTCTTTCTTTCCCTCTCTAATCTTTTTTCTCTCTCCTTTCTTTTTTCTCTGTTCTTTCTTTCTTTCTCTCTGTTCTTTCTTTCTTTCCCCTCTTTCTTTCTTTCTCTCTCTGTTCTTTCCCCTCTTCCTTTCTCTCTCTCTGTTCTTTCTTTCTTTACCCTCTTTCTTTCTCTCTCAATTCAATTCAATTCAATTCTCTCTCCTTTCTTTCTTTCCCCTCTTTATCTCTCTGTTCTTTCTTTCATTCCCCTCTTTCTTTCTCTTTCTCTCTGTTCTTTCTTTCCCTTCTTTCCCTTCTTTCCTTCCTTCTTTCTTTCTTTCTTTCTTTCTTTCTTTCTTTCTTTCTTTCTTTCTTTCTTTCTTTCTTTCTTTCTCTCTGTTCTTTCTTTCCCCTTCTTTCCCTGTTTTCTTTCCCCTCCTTTCTCTCTCTGTTCTTTCTTTCATTCCCCTCTTTCTTTCTCTTTCTCTCTGTTCTTTCTTTCCCTTCTTTCCTTCTTTCTTTCTCTCTGTTCTTTCTTTCCCCTTCTTTCCCTGTTTTTTTTCCCCTCCTTTCTCTCTCTGTTCTTTCTTTCTCTCTTCTTTCTTTCTTTCTTTCTTTCTTTCTTTCTTTTTTTCTCTCTTCTTTCTTTCCTTCTTTCTCTCTCTCTGTTCTTCCTTTCCCTATAACCAACGAACAGAAAGAGGGGGCGGGGTGTTAAAAAGGTACTACTTGTCTCTTAGATCCTCAATATTAATCTGACCTGATAGCAAAATGACTATATTTGCCCATAGGATGAATAGAATATACTGTACGTGATCTCATTTATATGGTACAAATAAGTGGTCCTTATAAGAAAAGGATGTTATACCCATACATGTTATTGTGACTTACTTGGGCAAGTGGAGGACATATCCTATGGGTAACTATAGTCATTTTGCTATCAGGTCAGATTAATATTGAGGATCTGAGAGGCCAGTAGAACCTTTTTAAAGGGCGTCTGTCACCCAAAAAATCGTATATGAGCTGCGGCCACTGGCATCAGGGGCTTATCTATGGCATTATGTAATGCTGTAGATAAGCCCCCAATGTAACCTGAAAGATGAGAAATAAAGGTTATATTATACTCACCCAGGGGCGGTCCCGGTCCGTAACGGGTCAGATGGGCGTCGCGGTCCGCTCCAGCTTCAGCTGTTTGCGGGAAGTCAGAAGTAACAGAAACACGCTATCAGGCCACGTTCACATGTTCAGTATTTTACCTCAGTATTTGTAAGCCAAAACCAGGAGAGTAACAATCAGAGGAAAATTATAGAGTAACACGTCACCACTTCTGGATCTCTCACCCACTCCCGATTTGGCTTACAAATACTGAGGTAAAATTCTGACCAAATACTGAACGTGTGAATATGGCTTTAGGCTGGTTTCACACATCCTGATATTTCCGGTACCGGAAAAAACTGTACTGGAGATATTCGTGTCCATGTGTGTAGTACATGTGGCAACTGTGTGCCGCATCGGTACGACACGGACGACTGCCGGGGAAGAAGCACTACAGTAAGCACTGTTCCCCAGCCAAGGGCACACTTAAAATGAAGCAAGTTGATCACTTCACCTCAGGCAGCATTTAGTCCCTGAAGAAGTGTAAAGATCGATGTTTCAAATATATTCCTATTTAAAAGTGTATGTATTTTACATGTGCGTCAGGTTAGGCTAGTAAAGAGTAAACCAGATTTATTTGTACTGATTTTACTATGGGGGGCGCCATTTTGCCGGTCGCCTCAGAGAGCAGAGAGGCTAGGTTCACCCCTGCCTTTACCCCCAAGGGTGGTTTGCACGTTAATGACCGGCCCAAATTTTACAATTCTGACCACTGTCCCTTTATGAGGTTATAACTCTGGAACGCTTCAACGGATCCTGATGATTCTGACATTATTTTCTCAAGACATATTATACTTTATGACAGACGTAAAATTTATTTGATAAGATTTACGTTTATTTGTGAAAAAAATGGAAATTTGGTGAAAATTTAGAAAATTTTGCAATTTTCCAAATTTGAATTTTTATGCCCTTAAATCACAGAGATATGTCACACAAAATAATTAATAAGTAACATTTCCCACATGTCTACATTGCATCAGCACAATTTTGGAACCAACCTTTTTTTTAGTTAGGGTATTATAAGGGTTAAAATTTGACCAGCAATTTCTCATTTTTACAACACCATTTTTTTAGGGGCCACATCTCATTTGAAGTCATTTTAAGGGGTCTATATGATAGAAAATAACCAAGTGTGACACCATTCTAAAACTGCACCTCTCAAGGTGCTCAAAACCACATTCAGGAAGTTTATTAACCCTTCAGGTGTTTCTCAGGAATTTTTGGAATGTTTTCATAAAAATGAACATTTAACTTTTTTTCACACAAAATTTATTCAGCTCCAATTTGCTTCATTTTACCAAGGGTAACAGGAGAATATGGACCATAAAAGTTGTTGTACAATTTGTTATGAGTACGCCAATACCCCATATGTGGGGGGAAAACCACTGTTTGGCTGCATGGCAGAGCTCGGAAGGGAAGGAGCGCTATTTGACTTTTCAATGCAAAATTGACTGGAATTGAGATGGGACGCCATGTTGCGTTTGGAGAGCCCCTGATGTGCCTAAACATTGAAACCCCACACAAGTGACACTATTTTGGAAAGTAGACCCCATAAGGAACTTATCTAGATGTGTGGTTAGCACTTTGACCCACCAAGTTTATAATGCGTAACAATAAAAAATCATTTTTTTACAAAAATGATTTTTTTGCCCCCAATTTTTTATTTTCCCAAGGGTAAAAGAAGAAATTGGGCCCCAAAAGTTGTTGTCCAATTTGTCCTGAGTACGTTGATACCCCATATGTGGGGGGAACCACCGTTTGGGCGCATGGCAGAGCTCAGAATGGAAGGAGCGCTATTTGGAATGCAGACTTAGATGGAATGGTAAGCATTGCGTTTGCAGAGCCCCTAATGTACCTAAACAGTAGAAACCCCCCCATAAGTGACCCCATATTGGAATCTAGACCCCCAAGGAACTTATCTAGATGTGTTGTGAGAACTTTAAGCACCCAAGTGTTTCACTACAGTTTATAACGCATAGCCGTGAAAATAAAAAATCATTTTTTTTCCACAAAAATTATTTTTTAGCCCCCAGTTTTGTATTTTCCCAAGGGTAACAGGAAAAATTGGACCCAAAAAAAGTTGTTGTCCATTTTGTCCTGAGTACGCTGATACCCCATATGTGGGGGGAACCACCGTTTGGGTGCATGGCAGAGCTCGGAAGGGAAGGAGCGCCATTTGGAATGCAGACTTAGATGGAATGGTCTATAGGCGTAACATTGGGTTTGCAGAGCCCATAATGTGACTAAACAGTAGAAACCCCCACAAGTGACCCCATATTGGTAGCTAGACCCCAAAGGAACTTACCTAGATGTGTTGTGAGAACTTTGATCCCCCAGGCCTTTCACTACAGTTTTGGAAACAGGAACACATGGGCTACTTGCACAGTGAACAAGTCTGTAAGAACATGTTCACACACCACCAAGAAACCTGAAGACACAAAAGAGAATAGTAAAACCAAAAACACTCAGTTTGAAAACATTTTTTTGCAGTAATCCGCAAGTGCTAGTAAAAGATGTAAATAACAGGGTATTTGGTTGATACGTTTTTTGCAAAAAATGTATACTAAGCTGCTCTACCAATCTTCACGGTATACCCATATCAGAGCAGTCCTAACTAATGTATGCAATCCCTATCTGATGTATTTAAAAACCTGATCATCTGTATATTACCTGTGTGAACAGGGTTCAGAGAGGAAAAATCCATGTGTGCATACAGGGTAGAACAGCTTTTGTGCAGATAGCCCAAGAGGAGTGGTGGAACTCCCCAGTCTTGTAGACACAAGAGAACAATTATGGAAACAGGAACACATGGGCTACTTGCACAGTGAACAAGTCTGTAAGAACATGTTCACACACCACCAAGAAATTTTTTTCAAACTGAGTGTTTTGGGTTTTACTATTCTCTTTTGTGTCTTCAGGTTTCTTGGTGGTGTGTGAACATGTTCTTACAGACTTGTTCACTGTGCAAGTAGCCCATGTGTTCCTTTTTCCATAATTGTTCTCTTGTGTCTACAAGACTGGGGAGTTCCACCACTCCTCTTGGGCTATCTGCACAAAAGCTGTTCTACCCTGTATGCACACATGGATTTTTCCTCTCTGAACCCTGTTCACACAGGTAATATACAGATGATCAGGTTTTTAAATACATCAGATAGGGATTGCATACATTAGTTAGGACTGCTCTGATATGGGTATACCGTGAAGATTGGTAGAGCAGCTTAGTATACATTTTTTGCAAAAAACGTATCAACCAAATACCCTGTTATTTACATCTTTTACTAGCACTTGCGGATTACTGCAAAAAATTTTTTTCAAACTGAGTGTTTTTGGTTTTACTATTCTCTTTTGTGTCTTCAGGTTTCACTACAGTTTATAGCGCATAGCCGTGAAAATAAAAAATCATTTTTTTTCCACAAAAATTATTTTTTAGCCCCCAGTTTTGTATTTTCCCAAGGGTAACCGGAGAAATTGGACCCCAGAAGTTGTTGTCCAATTTGTCCTGAGTATGCTGATACCCCATATGTGGGGGGAAAACACCGTTTGGGCGCATGGCAGAGCTCGGAATGGAAGGAGCGCCATTTGAAATGCAGACTTAGATGGATTGGTCTGCAGGCGTCACGTTGCATTTGCATACCCCCTGATATAACTAAACAGTAGAAACCCCCCACAAGTGACCACTTATTGGAAACTAGACCCCCCCAAGGAACTTATCTTGATGTGTTGTGAGAACTTTAAACCCCCAAGTGTTTCACTACAGTTTATAACGCATAGCCGTGAAAATAAAAAATTATTTTTTCCCACACAAATGTTTTTTTAGCCCCCCAAATTTTTGTTTTCCCAAGGGTAACAAGAGAAATTAGACCCAAAAGTTGTTGTCCAATTTGTCCTGAGTACGCTGATACCCCATATGTTGGGGTACACCCCTGTCTGGACGCACGGGAAAGCTCGGAAGGGAAGGAGCACTGTTTTACTTTTTCAACACCGAATTGGCTGGAATTGAGATCGGACGCCATGTCGCGTTTGGAGAGCCCATGATGTGCCTAAACAGTGGAAACCCCCAATTCTAACTGAAACCCTAACCCTAGCCCTAACCCTAACCCTAGCCTCAACCTTAGCCCTAGCCCTGTTATGATTCGGTGACCTTGGAGCCGCATGAAACTTTCTCTGGAGTAGGTGGTAACTGTACTGACCGCAAATCCTGAACTAACACCGCAACTAGAAGTAGCCGTGGGGTGTGCCTAACAAACCCTAGACACCTCGACACAGCCAGAGGACTAAATACCCCTATAGATGGAAATAGGAATTCTACCTTGCCTCAGAGCAGAACCACAAAGGATAGGCAGCCCCCCACGAATATTGACTGTGAGTAGGAGAGGAAAGACACAGGCAGGCAGAAAACAGGATTTAGCAAAAGAGGCCACTCTAGCTAAATAGGAAAGGATAGGACAGAATACTAAGCGGTCAGTATTAAAACCCTTCCAAAAATATCCACAGCAGATAATACAAAAAATTCCACCATCTAACTAAAGACGTGGAACGTATATCTGCAACTCCTGAGAATCCAACTAGACTGAGTAAATACTGACACAATCTAAGCTGGAAAAGAAAAAACAAATGAATAGCACTGAATTATCAAGCACACAGCATGTGTGCCACAGAAACAAAACCAGACACTTATCTTTGCTGATTTGGCAGCAAGCCAGGAGGAACCAGACAGAGGTCCAACACCTCCCATCAACCATGGACAACTGGCAAGGACTAATGAATCCTGCACACCTAAATACCCCAGTCAGAACTGCAATCAGCAGATACACCTGACCAGGACTGCAACCCAGGGACAACTGCATTACCACCTACAACCACTGGAGGGAGCCCAAAAGCAGAATTCACAACATAGCCCTAACCCTAAGGCCTCTTTCACACTTGCATCATTTGCAATCCATCGCAATGCGTCATTTTGGTGAAAAAACAGATCCTGCAAATGTGCCCGCAGAATGCGTTTTTTTCCCATAGGCTTGTATTGCCGACGTCCATTGTGCACTGGATGCATCGCGTTTTGGCGAACCGTCGGCACAAAAAATGTTCACTGTAACGCTTTTTCGTACATCGCGTCCGCCATTTCCTACCCCGCATGTGCAGTCGGATCTCCGCCCCCCTCCTCCCCGGGAACATAGAATGGGCAGCGGATGTGTTGACAAACTGCATCTGCTGCCCACGTTGTGCCGAATTTGCACAACATACGTCGGTACATTGGGCCGACACTTTGCGACGGCCCCGTACCTACGCAAGTGTGAAAGAGCCCCAACCCTAGCCCTAACCCTAGCCCTAACCCTAACCCTAGCCCTAACCCTAGCCCTAACCCTAGCCCTAATCCTAACATTAGCCTTAACCCTAGCCCTAACCCTAGCCCTAACCCTAGTCCTAACCCTAATGGGAAAATGGAAATAAATTTAAAAAAAATAATTTTAATATTTTTCCCTAACTAAGGGGGTGATGAAAGGGGGTTTGATTTACTATTTATAGCGTTTTTTTAGCGGATTTTTATACCTCATTTATATAATTTTTTTTATGTTTTGGCGCTTTTATATGATAAAAACTATTTTATAGAAAAAATAATTATTTTTGCATCGCTTTATTCTGAAGACTATAACTTTTTATTTTTTCGCTGATGATGCTGTATGATGGCTCATTTTTTGGGGGACAAGATGCCGTTTTCAGCGGTACCATGGTTATTTACATCCGTCTTTTTGATCGCGTGTTATTCCACTTTTTGTTCGGCGGTATGATAATAAAGCGTTGTTTTTTGCCTCGTATTTTTTCTTTACGGCGTTCACTGAAGGGGTTAACTAGTGGGACAGTTTTATAGGTCGGGTCATTACGGACACGGCGATACTAAATATGTGTACTTTTATTGCTTTTTTAAATTTATTTAGATAAAGAAATGTATTTATGGGAACAATATTTTTTTTTTTAGAATTTTTTTTTTTTACACATGTGAATATTTTTTTTTTTACTTTATAACATTGCCCCGGGGCCAACTGTTTTTTTTATTTTTTTTTATTTCAAACCACTGTAATTTCACACAAAGCAGGTTAAACTGTATGTATGAAAATAGGCAATTTTTGGTCCCAAAAATTTGGTCACATGTAGCAGGCCAAGCTTTTAAAAAAAATAAATAAATAAACCACCATAATTTCACACAAAGGACGTTAAACTCTATGGATGACAATACAGTGAATTTTTTAACACTCCCCCCCAAAAATGTGGTCATCTTCAGTAGCTATATATTTAGCAACGAACTGCAAAGCCCTACCTTGACTCTGTATTCAGCCACTCTCACTGCTCCAGCAGTTGTCCCTAAGCTAAATGCAGAATGGATTGCATAGAAACGACAATGCACAAGATTAGCCTTTAGAAGGACTTTAATTAAGATGGTCCAACAAAGTATCACCACTAGAGTACTCTGATTCCTAAAACTGTGCACACAAACCTGGACAAATACTCTCTCACCCAATCAGAACTCTCCCAAAGTTTTACAATGGCATCAGAATGCCAAGCGTGGCGGTGCTGGACCTTTTATAACCTCTGATGAGGCAAGGTGGCCAGCCAATCCGTAACGCCACTACCAAGACGGCTACGGTATTACAGTGACTCGCAGGCAATCCCTGTATATCTATTGGCTGTGTAACAGGCACCAAACATGCGGGGCAGGGATTTGAGCATTCAATCCGAGCACCAGCCAATGCTCGGTGAGTGCCGAGAACCCAGACACTGCAGTGATATCCGATTATCACCAAGTTTATTCGCTCATCGCTAGTACTTACAGTAAAAAAAAATAGTTACTAAAGCCTGACTTCTGCTTTCACTTCAGAGTTATCGGTACATAACAGTCGCAAAATTGTTTTTCTTAGCTTTTGTAGCTGGATGTTATAGAGTTGTGAATGGCCTATTTATAAGTTGAATCCCTTGTAGTTTATTGTAAACTTGTGTTTTGGGGTTTTTCGCTTCAAAAGAGGGAAATGTGACACAAATCATAAATGCACAAAAACACAGTTATTTCAAATGAATTACAAAAAAAAATTGTGGACATTAGGGTATATTTGTGGACTTTAGGGAATTAGCTGTGGTACCTGCACCTACTGTATTACTGAATTCTTGACATTTCTTGTAATATAAAAAAAAACACAAAAAAATAAGAAAACTCAAAGCAGACGATCTAAAAAAACACAAATGAGCATACTCCAACACCAAATTCAAGCAGATATAATTTTCTCATATTTTAATGTTGATCTTAAAGCCCCCAAATCATGCCTCCTGTAGTTCAACCTAGGCCTCAATTAAATGTGAATTTTTCATGTATATCTTCGTTCCATATTTTCCACAGCTTGAACACATACCCATTAACGTCTAGAAAACTGTTCACAAGCCCTTATTTTTTTAGATGTGTTTGCAAAAAAAAATCATAAAGGCATGATCCTATTTATGGATCAAACTCACCAATACAAGTCTATGGGTCTATGAAAATCACAGACAACACACATATGCCATCAGTGTGCAATTCGTGTACTCCCCGTTTATCACATTGTAATGAGTAGAGTTTTAGGGGGCATACAAGAAGATTACTGATGATGAAAATGAACATTCTGATTCAACACCAATTAAATTCAGCCATTCAAAATTAGACTAAATAATATTTCGAAAGCCAGTTGCAAAACAAAAGCCATAACAGGTCATACCTTCAGGATTTTTCATAATAATAAATAATTATTAGTTTTGTTAATTAAATTACTGCCCAAGGTTAAAAAACATTGCTGCTTCTTCCAAAAGTAACATCACAACTGTTGATGGGGTTGTGTCTGGTATTGTATCTCAGCACTTGTGAATGGATCAGAGCTGCAATGCCAAGACATTACCTTTGGCACTGTTATTTTTGGGATTACCGATGTACAAAAAGAATTGCATGTGTGCACAAATAAATCAATCACTAATGCTACAAAGAAGAGTATCACACTTAGATAAAGATAAAATAAATTTAATTCATTAAATTAGTTTAAGACACATATTAAATCATATTAAAAAAAAGAAAATATATACAAATACCAGAAAAATTTTAAGCGGATATTTAGGGGCAAGGGTGTAGTAAAGATTATATCATGTCTCATTTTTTACATTATCATGTTTAAATATATATACAAACATGCACTAATTAATCTATCCCTTCTTTGATTATATTTGATATTACAACGTCACCTTTAGGGGTTTATCAATTATTCTATTGATTACATGATCTAATCTTTACTATACCCTTATCCTAAATATCTGTGCTTATTCTTCTCAAAGTGAATCTGTCCACAGGTTTTTTCTATGTAATCTGAAGACAGCATGCTGTATGGGTTAAAACACAGATTTTTGCCTCTCTTATCGGGCTCCATGTTTTTGTTTACTTGAAATGAGCACCACAAGCTTACCATTGCTAGGACATCATAGTTTGACTAGGCCTGACTCCTGGTTTGACTCTGGTCCCTTCTAAGATAAGCAGCTCACTGTCTATAGCTACTGTATATATAGCACTTAGTGTGGGCGGGATTAGTTGCTCAGCTATATTTCATGCTAAATCTAAAAATTGAGAACAGCTGCATCCAGTAACTTATTGATACATCTTTGGATTCATGGTCTCTTTGCTTACATCAGGCTGCTCTCAGATGACGTAGCAAAAACCTGCTGATAGATTCCCTTTAATATTTTACTGGAATTTGTATATATTTTATTTTTCTGATATGATGGAATATATGTTTTAAATTTATTTAACCCCTTCACTCTGTTTTCACCTTCCTAACCAGGCCAATTTTTTCAATTCTGACCACTGTCAATTTATGAGGTCAAAACTCAGGATGCTTCAATGGATTCCACTGATTCTGAGACTGTTTTTTTTTCATATTGTGTTTCATGATAGTGGTAAAATGTCTTTGATAAGACTTAAATTTATTTGTGAAAAAATTTGACATTTTGTGAAAATTTAGCAATTTTTTAATTTTTTATTTTATGCCCTTAAATCAGAGAGTCATGTCACACAAAATAGTAAATAAATCACATTTCCCACATGTCTACTTTACATCAGCACGATATTTGAAGCACAGTGCTTTTTGTTAAGAAGTTATAAAGGTTAAAAACTAGACCTGCGATTTCTCATTTTTACAACAAAATTTACAAAACCATTTTTTTAGGGACCGCATTACATTTGAAGTGACTTTGAGGGGCCTATGTGACAAAAAATACCCCAAAATGACACCAATCTAAAAAAAACACATTCAATAAGTTTATAAACCCTTCAGGTGCTTCACAGGAATTAATGGAATGTGGAAGGAAAAGATACACATTTAACTTTTTTTCACAAAATATTTCCTTTAAACCCATTTTTTACTTTCACAAGGGTAACAGGAGAAAATCAGTCATACAATTTTTTGTGCAATTTCTCCTGAGCTTGCCGATATCCCATATGTGAGAGAAAAGGAAGGACTTTTTGAATGTAAAACTTGCTGTTGTGTTTGTAGAGCCCTTGATATGCCTAAAGACTGAAAAAAAAAGTGACATCGTTTAGGAAACTAAACACCACAGGGAACTTATCTATATGTGTATTGGGCCCCTTGAAATCCCAGCTGCTTCACAGAAGTTTATAACGTTAAGACAAGAAAATAAAAAAAATCTACATTTTCCAACAAAAATGTTTTTTAGCTCCAAATTTAGCATTTTCATAAGAGTGACAGGAGAAATTGCACCATAAATTTTTTGTGCAATTTCTTCTGAGTACACTGATATCTCACATGTGGGGGAAAACCACTGATTGGGTGCACGGCAGGGCTTGGGAGGGAAGGAGCACCATTTGACTTTTAAAATGCAAAATTTGCTGGAATTATTAGCAGACGCCATGTAGCGTTTGGAGAACCCCTTATCTGACTAAGCAATGGCAACCCCTCACAAACGACACCATTTTGGAAACTAGAACCCTCAGGGAACTCATGTAGATGTGTATTGAGCACCTTGAATCCTAGGTGATTTTTAGAAGTTTATAACGTTAAAATGGGAAGATGAAAAAAAATTCACATTTTCCCCACAAAAATGTATTTTAGCTCCAAACTTTGCATTTTTAGAAGGGGAACAGAAGAAATTGCATCATATCATTTGTTGTTCAATTTCTCCTGAGCATGTCGATACCCCATATGGGGGTAAAACCACTGTTTTGGAGCACGGCAGGGATCATAAGGGAAGGTGCCACACTTGACTTTGAATGTACAATATGCTGGAATAATTAGCAGAGAGCATGTAGCATTTGTAGAGCTCCTGATGTGACTAAACAGTGGAAACCCCTCACAAATGACACCATTTTAGAAACTAGACCCCTCAGGGAACTTATCTAGATGTATAGTGAGCATATTGAAACCCCAGGTGCTTCGCAGAAGTTTATAAAGTTAAGCTGTGGAAATAAAAATAAGAATTTTCCCTCAAAAATGTTTTTTAGTCCCAAATTTTGCATTTTCACAAGGAGAAAACAGGAGCAAATGGACCCCAAAATTTGTTGTGCAATTTCTCCTGAGTTCAATGATACCACATATGTGCACTCGTTAGAGGGTGCCATGCCACATCGGCAGATCCCCTGAGGTGCTAGAACCAGCAGAACCCTCAATAATTGACACCATTTAACAAACTACGCCTCTAAATGAATTCTTCTAGGGGTGCAGTGATCATATTAACACCACAGGTGTGTCACAGAATTTTATACCATTGGGCAGTGGAGAAAAAATTCTGCCCAGCTCATGCTTCTGGAGACATGTACCCATAAATTAAGCAGGTTCTCTTCACTGCAGAAATGCCAAACATGTGGGCAATAAATGTTTTTTCGACACATTGGGGCAGTTGGGTTTGGGAGCGGTGACAGTTGGGTTTCGGAGCGCAGAATTTGCTGAATTTCTCTTGAGGGAATAGAAGTCATTTCACTTTTCCAGAGCCTTTGTGCTACCAGTAATGTGGAAGCCCTCTATATTTCCGTTAACAGATGATGGACCTGAGTGGGGACTTGCTTTTTTTGTGGATTGAGTTGAAGCTTTCAGTAGGAACATTTTACATAACATTTGGGATCACAACACTGAACAGTTACTTTGGACTTTCCGTCTAAATCTCTGAGTGACGTGACAAATGAAACCCCCAAGGAATCCATTCACTGTAATGAAACATCAGAGTTTCTCTGGAATCCATGTGGCCTCTGTTAAGAGTTGTCCTTCATTTCAAAAGTGCACATAGTTATGGTCATCCACGCTTATATGCTCGCCTAAAATACTGACACCGCCGGATCACGACCCTTATGGCTTCCACAGTAACTCCATTTGTCTCATTATTGGGGATATTCCGACAGGGGTTCACGTATTTCAGAGAGTTACATGGAAACCCTGATGTAAGTGCTCAGCTCAGAGTGCAGTATAAGGCTGCCATCACACTAGCAGTATTTGGTCAGTATATTACATCAGTATTTGTAAGCCAAAACCAGGAGTGGAACAATTAGAGGAAAAATATAATAGAAACTGTTGTGAATTCTGTTGTCGGGCTCCCTCCTGTGGTCATGAATGGTACTTCGGCTGGTTCTGTCCATGGACTTCCTCTGGTGGGTGTTTCTGAGTTTCCTTCCACAGGTGACGAGGTTAATTCGTTAGCTGGCTGCTCTATTTAACTCCACTTAGATCTTTGCTCCATGCCACCTGTCAATGTTCCAGTATTGGTCTAGTTCACTCCTGGATCGTTCTTGTGACCTGTCTTCCCAGCAGAAGCTAAGTTCCAGCTTGTATTTCTTTGGTTTGCTATTTTTCTGTCCAGCTTGCTATTTTTATTGTTGTCTTGCTTGCTGGAAGATCTGGGACGCAGAGGGAGCGCCTCCGCACCGTGAGTCGGTGCGGAGGGTCTTTTTTGCGCTTCTGCGTGGTCTTTTTGTAGGTTTTTGTGCTGACCGCAAAGTAACCTTTCCTATCCTCGGTCTGTTCAGTAAGTCGGGCCTCACTTTGCTAAATCTATTTCATCTCTGTGTTTGTATTTTCATCTTTACTCACAGTCATTATATGTGGGGGGCTGCCTTTTCCTTTGGGGAATTTCTCTGAGGCAAGGTAGGCTTTATTTTTCTATCTTCAGGCTGTGCCGAGTTGCATAGGGAGCGTTAGGCGCAATCCACGGCTATTTCTAGTGTGTTTGATAGGATTAGGGATTGCGGTCAGCAGAGTTCCCACGTCCCAAAGCTCGTCCTTTATTATCAGTAACTATCAGGTCATTCCGTGTGCTCTTAACCACCAGGTCCATTATTGCACCAGGTCATAACAAGAAACATATGCACCACTTCTGCATTTATCACCCACTCCTGGTTTTGGCTTACAAATACTGATGTAAAATACTGACCAAATACTGCTAGTGTGACGGCAGCCTAAATGTGAGCTGAGCCTTACTGCAATTTTTGGGAGGCACAATGAACAAATCAACAGCAGGTGAATACTTGGTTTTATTTATTTTTTACGCTGTTCCTTGTGCGGTATTATAGATTAGACTACTTTATTCCTCGAGTTGGTGCGATTACAGTGATACCAGCTTTATATCCTTTTTTATGTTTAGCTGCTGTCACACACTAAAAGACCCCGTAAAAGTCCCTGGCGGGGGGAAAGGTGGATCAGCTGAATCAGGAGTTGAAGAGGAGAATGCTAAATGCAGGGACAAGAGTCTTCCTATTTCTACATAGAGCAGAGAACAGAGAAAAGAGAAGAATTAGCTGGGTAGAAAGGCAAAATGAGCAATTGTAACTACACAGTGCTGTATAATATGATGATTGTTATATATTAAAGCAGATAAAAACTGATGGAAGAGGTTCATTAAGGAAATTTCTGTATTGGACCTGATAAGATTACTTGAAAACTGGGTTTGTAAACACCACCCTAATGGTTCTAGAAAGTATCAATATATAGACATTTTTTTGTCTTTGGACAACATACAAGAGAAACTGGAGAATTGAAAATATATCTGTGGAAATGTAGGGTAACTTTGTGAAATGCAGAGAGGAAAATCTTACATCTATTTCTATAGCTATAGCTTAACATATTTAATGAATTTATATCTGAGGGGAACCTACAGTAAACCCTCTATACTTGAAGCTGCAGACTGGAGAGCACTGCTGTTTCAGTGTTTGCAGTGCTGACTGATGAGGAATATATATATATTTTTTTTACTAGGCACACATGCACTTGATTGGGATGTTTCATCAGTAAGATGTAATTGGTGCAAACAGGTAATTTGAAGATTACAAGCCTTATTCCACTATAACAGTGATTACTGATTGCTAATTATAGTGCTGATTTTAGGAGCCTGAAATCTTGACAGTCACATTAGCCATTTGATTTAATGCTACATACAGTAAATGTTTCTACTTCGAGCGAGATTTCAATGTGAGTTTGAGAACGAGACAGAGTTTGACTTCTGATCTTGCCGAGGTAGCTTTTTATTTCTTAATTGCAAATCTGATTTAGTTTTGCTGCAGCTGGAAAATGTATGTAGATATATTAAAAACAGAACACGTTCCTGGCACTAGACGTGAGTATCTAGGATCTTTACAGCTGTTTTCTAGACACATCTTCAACCTGCTTGGTTTATCTATGAAGACTAGATCATTGTAATTCAACATATGCGATATTAGTCACATGTGACAGGTTGACAGTTGTTAAGGTTGCCACTTTATAGTGATTTTTATCATTCATAATTACTAGAGATCAGTGGATCGATCCGCGGAAGATGAAGTTTGAGCCAATTTTCCTGAAATTTACAGTTTTACGCAAATCTGAACATTTTGAGATTTGTGGTTGTAAAAAAAAAAAAACTTGCCTGTTATTTTCAACTCTGCTAAAGCATCACACAGTACGCTAATGCCATTTTGTGTTGCTGTGCTTCTCCATAATGCCCAGCACCTTGTATAATAATGGACAGTACCTGAGTCATCACAGATCAGCGGTTCCCAGTGGAGCACAGTTTGTACGACAGTCATTTTCCTTCTCCGAATTTACTGGATACGTTTTGATTCTGTGGAATGTAAGCTCTTATAGCCAGCAGGATCCTCTCTATATGTCTCCTGTGGAGTGTAAGCTCTTATGGTCAGCAGGACACTCTTTCTCTCTCCTTTAGAGTGTAAGCTTTTATATCCAGCAGGGTCCTCTCTATGTCTTTTCTATAGTGTAGATTGTATGTTCTTATGGTCAGCAGGGTTCTCAGTGTCCTGAACAGTGCAAGCTATAATGGTCAGAGGGGTCCTCTCTATTTCTCATCTGCAGTGTATATACTGTTATGGTCAGCAGAGTCCTCTCTCCTGTAGAGTGTAACCTCTTTTGGTCAGCAGAGTCCTCTCTCCTGTAGAGTGTAACCTCTTTTGGTCAGCGGAGTCTCTCTCCTGTAGAGTGTAACCTCTTTTGGTCAGCGGAGTCTCTCTCCTTTAGAGTGTAAGCTCTTATGGTCAGTGGGGTCCTCTGCCTCTCTCCTGTAGAATGTAAGCTCTTATGCTCAGCAGGGTCTTCTCTGTCCTGTAGAGTGTAAGCTCTTATGCTCAGCAGGGTCTTCTCTCTCCTGTAGAGTGTAAGCTCTTATGGTCAGTGGAGTCCTCTCTCTCTCCTGTTGAGTGTAAGCTCTTATGGTCAGTGGGGTCCTCTCTCCTGTAGAGTGTAAGCTCTTATGGTCAGTGGAGTCCTCTCTCTCTCTCCTGTTGAGTGTAAGCTCTTATGGTCAGTGGGGTCCTCTGCCTCTCTCCTGTAGAATGTAAGCTCTTATGCTCAGCAGGGTCTACTCTGTCCTGTAGAGTGTAAGCTCTTATGCTCAGCAGGGTCTTCTCTTTCTCCTGTAGAGTGTAAGCTCTTATGGTCAGTGGAGTCCTCTCTCTCCTGTAGAGTGTAAGCTCTTATGGTCAGTGGAGTCCTCTCTCTCTCCTGTTGAGTGTAAGCTCTTATGGTCAGTGGGGTCCTCTCTCTCTCCTGTAGAGTGTAAGCTCTTATGGTCAGTGGGGTCCTCTCTCCTGTAGAGTGTAAGATCTTATAGTCAGTGGAGTCCTCTCTCTCTCTCCTGTTGAGTGTAAGCTCTTATGGTCAGTGGGGTCCTCTCTCCTGTAGAGTGTAAGCTCTTATGGTCAGTGGGGTCCTCTCTCTCCTGTAGAGTGTAAGCTCTTATAGTCAGTGGAGTCCTCTCTCTCTCTCTCCTGTTGAGTGTAAGCTCTTATGGTCAGTGGGGTCCTCTCTCCTGTAGAGTGTAAGCTCTTATGGTCAGTGGGGTCCTCTCTCTCTCCTGTAGAGTGTAAGCTCTTATGGTCAGTGGGGTCCTCTCTCTCTCTTGTAGAGTGTAAGCTCTTATGGTCAGTGGGGTTCTCTCTCTTCTGTAGAGTGTAACCTCTTATGGTCAGTGGGGCCCTCTCTCTCTCCTGTAGAGTGTAAGCTCTTATGGTCAGTGGGGTTCTCTCTCTTCTATAGAGTGTAAGCTCTTATGGTCAGTGAGGTCCTTTCTATCTCTTACAGAATGTACGCTGTTTTGTTCAGTGGAGTCTCTCTTGTAGTCAGCGAAGTTCTCTTTTTCTCCTCTAATCCATGTGTAATTTTCATGCAGTTACAGGGCTTCCCTTATTAAGATTTGCATGAATTTATTCATTACAAATCAAATTTTTGGGGAACATTTGTCAAAGTTGACAAATTCGAATTTCAAAAGATCCGGTCATATCTAATAACAAGGAATAGTCATCTAAGGCACTATTTTTTATTTATTTTTTTTCAAGGAAGACCGGAGCACCAACCAAATTATGAGCTAGAATTCCACATTTCCTTTGAATTTTATTCAGGAATGAGAAGCTAAAAACTACCAAATAACTGTTAATATGCTTAAGACACAATTCCTCTTAAAGTGTTTTCATCAGTTTAATTTTTCTTTATACATCAATAGTACACATGAAAATATGAAACTATGTAATGTCTTATTAGAGAAACCCTCTTCTTTTCCCTCCTGAATCAATTATTAGTTCTCAAAATTTTAGGTATACTCTGTCTCAGATAAAATAGACTTTCCCATTACTGAGATAGAATATGACATTTGGTGCTTATAAAGTTCTATGGAGAACTATAGCTGTTTTTTCAAGAAAACTTACTGCAGAATTTATTTGTCTGCCTCTAATTCCTCCTCCCACCATAGAATTTTAAAAATACAAACTGTTATCTCTTATCTCAGTAATGGGAATATCTGTCTTCACACAATGCAGATTATACAGATTTTACCTATGACCTGAGGGTGTGCATCAATCCAGGATAAGAAAGAAGCAACTTTCTTTGATAAGATGTATCGCAAAGTTACTTATTTTCATGTGTACTGTTGGTTTATGTATATGACAGTTTACTGTTTATTGTGAATGTGTTACCCAGTGCATGCAGTCCTGCCTATAGCAGTGTGGTCAGGAAAGGGGGCAAATAAGCACATCCTTTTGCACTATAGTGTGTTTAATGTAAAGATATGTAATAGGTCATGTCCCAGCTATTGAGGCGGGCAATGGCGGTGAGCCCTCATCTTTTTCCGGCACACCTATTTTGATCACGAGATACCAATGGGTTGACGTTGCAACCAGGAGTCAGCAGCAGACCCCCATACTTGTTACTGCAGATTTTCTATGAGCACCACTCCGTGGCCAGCATTTATAGGAGATGATGATTCCTGCTACACATAGCAGAACTAAAGCCCAGATCAGATCAGATAATCGCAGCTCCAAGTCTCCTAAGGGTTTTATTGAAGCAAGTAAAAAGTAGATAAAAATATTTAGAATTTTTGTAAAAATACAGTGCCTTGCGAAAGTATTTGGCTTCCTGGAACTTTTCAACCTTTCCCACATATCATGCTTCAAACATAAAGATACCAAATGTACATTTTTGGTGAAGAATCAACAACAAGGGGAACACAATTGTGAAGTTGAGCAAAATTTATTGGTTATTTTAAATTTTTGTGGAAATTCAAAAACTGAAAGTGGGCGTACAATATTATTCAGCCCCTTTAACTTAATACTATACTTTGTTGTTCCACCTTTTGCTGCAATTACAGCTGCAAGTCGCTTGGGGTATGTCTCTATCAGTTTTGGACATTGAGAGACTGAAATTCTTGCTCATTCTTCCTTGGCAAACAGCTCGAGCTCAGTGAGGTTTGATGGAGATCGTTTGTGAACAGCAGTTTTCAGCTCTTTGAACAGATTCTCGATTGGATTGAGGTCTGGACTTTGACTTGGCCATTCTAACATCTGGATACGTTTATTTGTGAACCATTCCATTGTAGATTTTGCTTTATGTTTGGGATCATTGTCTTGTTGGAAGACAAATCTCTGTCCCAGTCTCAGGTCTTTTGCAGACTCAAACAGGTTTTCTTCAAGAATGGTCCTGTATTTGGCTCCATCCATCTTTCCATCAATTTTACCCATCATCCGTGTCTCTGCTGAAGAAAATCAAGCCCAAACAATGATGTTGCCACCACCATGTTCGACAGTGGGGATGTTGTGTTCAGGGTGACGAGCCATGTTGCCGTTATGCCAAACATATCGTTTGATATTGTTGCCAAAAAGTTTCATTTTGGTTTCATCTGACCAGAGCACCTTCTTCCACATTTTTGATGTGTCTTAAAGGTGACTTGTTGCAAACTTTACACAACAATTATAATGGAGATTTTGAGAAATGGCTTTCCTCTTGTTCCTCTGCCACTCTTCCATAAAGGCCAGATTTGTGCAGTGTACGACTGATTGTTGTCCTATGGACAGACTGTCCCACCTCAGCTGTAGATCTCTGCAGTTCATCCAGAGTGATCATGGGCCTCTTGGCTGCATCTCTGATCAGTCTTCTCCTTGTTTGAGATGAAAGTTTAGAGGGATGGACGGGTCTTGCTAGATTTGCAGTGGTATGATACTCCTTCCATTTCAATATGATCGCTTGCACAGTGCTCCTTGGGATGTTTAAAGTTATGGAAATCATTTTGTATCTAATTCCGGCTTTAAACTTCTCCACAACAGTATCACGGAACTGCCTGTTGTGTTCCTTGGTCTTCATGATGCTCTTTGTGCTTCAAACAGGACCGTGAGACTATCACAGAGCAGGTGCATTTATACGGAGACTTGATTACACAGGTGGATTATATTTATCATCATTGGGCATTTAGGACAACATTGGATCATTCAGAGATCCACAATGAACTTCTGGAGTGAGTTTGCTGCACTGAAAGTAAAGGGGCCGAATAATATTGCACGTCCCACTTTTCAGTTTTTGAATTTCCACAAAAATTTAAAATAAGCAATATATTTCGTTCAACTTTACAATTGTGTTCCACTTTTTGATTCTTCACCAAAAATTTACATTTGGTATCTTTGTTTGAAGCATGATATGTGGGAAAAGGTTGAAAAGTTCCAGGGAGCCGAATACTTTTGCAAGGCTCTGTATAAAAGTTCAAATCACCCCCTTTTACCCCATTCAAAATGTAACAATATTAATAAAAAAAAGTACACATGTTTAGTATCACCGCATTCATAAATGCCAGATCTATCAAAATATAAAAAGAATGAATCCGATCATTAAACGGAGTAGCAAGAAAAATGATTAAAATACCAGAATTACGGTCGCCGCAACTTTGCAATGTAATGCAATAACAGGCCATCAAAACATCATATCTACCCCAAAATTGTATCACTTAAATTAAAAAAAAACTATACATGTTTGGGATCTGCAAACTCATAATGACATTGAGACATGGGTGGACATACCGCTGGTTCACCCGGTGTGGCTGCAGGGGGTGGCTAATAATGAGGGCAATCAGCCAGTTTATCCAGCCCTGAGGGGCCCCTGGCCAGATTGCCCTCATGTGTGGCCAGCAGGGAGCAATCCCTGCAGCTTTGCTGCCTGCAAGAGAAAATGGTAGCAGAGCGGAGCTGCAGGGATCTGTCCTGCTCCCTGCCCGCACTTCATGTCTCACACAGCAGCAGCTGAATGACATCATCATTCAGTGCTGCGGCTGTGCGAGGGAGGAAGCTGCTGGTGATGATGTGGCTTCAGGATACCGTGCGCAAAGTTGAGGTGAGGTGTATATGTATGTATGCATGCAGAAAGGTGAATGGTGCTGTGTGTGCCTGTGTGTGTGTATGTGTATGCAGAGAGGTGAATGTTGCTGTGTGTGTATGTGTCTGCAGAGAGGTGAGTGACGCTGTGTTTGTGTAGGTGGAGGAGAGGGCAATGATGGGGTGGTGGGAAGAAGGCAATGATTGGGTTGACGGAGAGGGCAATGATGGGGGTGATGGGGCAGAATGCAATGATTGGGTTGATGGAGAGGGCAATGATAGGGGAGAAAGCAATGATGGGGTGGTGGAAAGGGCAATAATAGGGGTTGTGGAGGAGGAGGAAATGATGGAGGTGGTGAATGGGCAATAATGGGTGTGGTGGGGAGGAAATGATGGAGGCGGTGTAATGGGCAATGGTGGGGGTGGTGGAAAGGGCAATGATGGGAGTGGTGGGGAAGGAGGAAATGATGGAGGTGGAGAATGGGTAATAATGGGGGTGGTGGGGAGGAGGAAATGATGGAGGCGGTGTAATGGGCAATGATGGGGTGGTGGGGAGAAGGCAATGATGGTGGTAGTGGAAAGGGCAATAATGGGGATGGTTGGGAGGGGTAAATGATGGAGGTTGTGGAATGGGTAAAGATGGGGAGAAGACGACGATGGCAGTGGAAAAGACAATGATGGGGTGATGAGGAGGAGGAAATGATGGAGGGGTGGAATGGTTAATGATGGGATGTGGGGGAGAAGGCAATGATGGTGGCAGTAGAAAGGACAATGATGGGGTGGTGGGGAGGAGGCAATGATGGAGGTGGTAGAATGGGCAATAATGAGGTGGTGAGGAGAAAGCAATGATGGAGGTGGTGAAGAGGACAATCTTGGTGGTGGGGGAGAGGGTAATAATGGGATGTGGGGGGGAGGAGGACAATGAGGTGTGGGGGATTGGGATGGGAGGAAGGGCATATATAATGGATTTAGGAACACGGGGAGGTGGAAGAAGACGTTATTATCGATTATTATGTCTAACACAGTCCTTTACTATAAAGTGTACTCACGCATTATGTATAGCACAGTCCCTTAGTAGATAGTGAACTCACTTTTTTATAGTGCAGTCCCTTAGTGTATAGTGTACTCATTTATTATGTATAGCGCCATCCCTCAGTATATAATGCAGTCACTTTTTATGTATATCACAGTCCCTTAGTATATAGTGTACTCACTTATATATAACACCATCCTTAGTTACGTAGTTTCCTCTTTTCTTATGTAAAACACCATCCCTTACTATGTACCATCCTCTCTAGTTATATATGATGCCCTCTCTTATTATATAGCTTCCTCTGCTGTTATGTACAGTGCTGTCTCTTACATAGTGTATTCTTGTTATTTTTGTTGTTCACAGCACCCTCTTTTATTACATAGTTCCCTCTCTTGTTAGATATAAAATGACTGCTGATAGAGGAGCCGGTGACCAAGCGACCAGTCCATCAGCTCTTCCTTTAGAAAAGAAGCTTTCCCATGCTCCATCAGCCATCATTGCGTTATACAGCTAACAAGGCAGGACAGTATGTAATAAAAAACAGTGCTCTATATAATCCAATATGTAAGGGACGGTGCTGTACATACCAAGGGAGAGCACTGTATAATAAGGGATGGCAATATACATAATAAAGGAGACTATGTAATATATACATGTATGTGTGTGAGGCTATAATATATATATTTATATATGTGTGTGTGTAGCTTTGTCGCCTTAAAAGAAGGGGGGCCCAGACACATTTACTTCACAGGGGCCCCAAGGTGTCTGTGTCCACCCCTGCCTCGAGAATCATAATGGAAGGTCAATTTTAGCATTTAGTGAACATAGTAAACATGGTATCAATTGTGGAATTGCACTTTTTTTTCAATTTTACCGCACTTGCAATTTTTTTTTCTGCTTTTCAGTACACTATATGGTTAAATCAATGAAACCATTGAAAAGTACACCTCATCCTGCAAAACACAAGTCATCATACAGATATAGTAACTGAAAAATTAAAAGTTATGGTTCTGGGAAGAAGGGGAGCAAAAAATGATAAATGCAAAAATGGAAAATCCCAAGGTCATGAACGGGTTAAATTAAATCCCTGCTTTTCCCATGCTTAGGATTCCAGTGAGTTGCCCTACTTAGCAATAATATTTCTGTATATTATAGGGAAGCTTTTTTGAAACACTGAATAGGACTGCCCTCTTGACTCCTAACTAGAGATGAGCGGTGTTCGAGTCGAACTGTTCGCCAATTTCAAATTCGAGCTGTTTTGCACGGTGTTCGAGTCGTTCGACAAACCCGAACAATTTGCTTAAAATTCGGCTGTTCGAGTTTCTGTTTGATAACTGTTTGTTCACCAAAAGCCTAGCTTGATTTGCACATTAAAACTGTTTATCATTGTTAATAGACCGTTTCAGTGTATAGTGGGCGGGGGATAGATCTGTGCTGAAATTATGCCGATCTTCTTTTTTTTTTCTTTCCTGCATTTACAGTGGGCCGGTGCAGTCTCTCAGCCAATCAGTACTGCGCACACACACAGCAATGTGCATGTGATGCACACAAGCAAGGGCATGTGTCATTGGCTGTGTATGTCACATGTCCTCCTTGCCCTATAAGAACCAGCCATTTGCCCCGTCGCCACCATTTCCTCACTGCTGCAGCTTAGTGTTAGATGGCACCGCTGCTGCTGTGTGCGCTATACAGACTAAGAGTGTTTTTTTGGAGCAAATTGTCAGAGAGATAGGTTTAGGGAGTCGGGAGGACTAGTAGTAATATCAGCCCTTTTCAGGGTAGGTTACAGCCGTTCATAGCACTTTTTGCCAGGCAGGTCTGTGCCAGTGCTTTGCAAGTGTTTGTCACAGCATTTGGTGTAATCTAGCTCATCTAATCCTGTTGGGCTAGTAGCATTGTCTGATTGTCATCTGAGTAGCCCGCCTGTGAAGCTAGCTACACCGCCTGTGTATCTCAATTTTTACTGCATCTAACCCAGTTAATAGTCTTGGGCCTAGGAGCAGTGTCTGCACGTCAGCAGAGTAGCCCGCCTGTGAAACTAACTACACCGCCTGTGTATCTCTATTTTCACTGCATCTAATCCAGTTAATAGTTTAGGGCATAGGAGCAGTGTCTAGTTTGGGTCTAATAGAATTTGGTGCTACTTAGCAGCGTACTTCACCCATGAAGCAAGCTACACCACCTGTTTGCCTAAGTAATATTTTTTAACGGCATCTAGCCCAGGAAATCATTTTGGGCCTAGTAGAATTTGATGCAACTCAGCAGTGTACCCCACCCATGAAGCAAGCTACACCGCCTGTTTACCTAAATACTATTTTTTAACGGCATTTGGCCCAGGAAATCCTTTTGGGCCTAGTAGCAATTTCTGCTACTCAGCAGGGTTCCAGTACCGTCAGCTGGTCCTCGGTCGTGCCATTGGCTCTTCTACCTTCGGGTAGCCATCCGGGTTTCAGTACCGTCAGCTTGTTCTCGGCAGTGTCTTTTGCTCTTTTACCTTCTGCTCCCCATCCTGGTTCCAGCACCATCAGCTGGTTCCGGGCAGAGCCTTTGGCTTAGGTGCCTCCATCTGGGTATCCGAGTTCCACCAACATCAGGTGGTCCTTGGTAGTGCTTTGTAGCACGGGTACCTCCTGCTTAGTAACCAGGTTCCAGTACCGTCAGCTGGTCCTCGGTAGTTCCATTGGCTCTTGGACCTTGGGCAACGCATCCGGGTTCCAGTACCATCAGGTGGTTCTCGGCAGTGTCTTTGGCACGTGTACTCCCTCCCGCCCAGCCTGGTTCCAGCACGCCAGCTGTTTCTGGGTAGTGTCCAGGTCACTTAGCCTAGAAAACGTTGTCCCGTCGTGTTGCGGTCGGGTTAGCCGACTCCATGGTGCCTGCAGTTTAGGTGCTTCCTTTGAGGGCTGCGGGAAGTGGCAATCAGTAGTTCAGTAGTGCCAATAGGACAAGCTCCCCCCGCGGCCTAGCTATTTTTTATTTTACTGTGGACCTTCTGCTGCCTCAGCTTCAGGACCGTTAGCTGGTTCTTGGGAACACAATCTTGACTAGGTCCCCCTGGTTCCAGCACTGTCAGCTGGTTCCGGGCGGAGCCTTTGGCTTAGGTGCCTCCTTCTGGGTATCCGAGTTCCACCAACATCAGGCGGTCCTTGGTAGTGCTTTCAGGCATGGATACCTCCTGCTTAGTAACCGGGTTCCAGTACCGTCAGCTGGTCCTCGGTCGTGCCATTGGCTCTTCTACCTTTGGGTAGCCATCCGGGTTCCAGTACCGTCAGCTGGTTCTCGGCAGTTCCTCAGCCTTCTTGTACCTCCTGCTACAGTTCCAAGTTCAAGACCCTAAGCATGACGACCCTGAAGACCGAGAAGCAAAAGAACAAGAAGCTGCAGAACAAAAAGCAGAAGAACACTAAGCATAAGACTAAAAATCAGAGCAAAATATATTATCTAAATTATAAGCAGAAGAAGACTAAGCAGTGTATGGGGGTGAGTCCGTTCCTCCTCGTGGTGCCCTTGGAAAAAACCTGCTACTGCAGGCCAAACTGAAAGCGGACAAATCCTGTTTTAAATCTTTTGTGACAGGCAGAACAGAAGGTGTAATCTTCAAACTTTGATAGATAACAACTACAGGAATGCCTGTCACACATAAGATTATGATGAAGAAGAGGAATATGAAGGAGATGATGAAGTTGAATATGAAGAAGAAGAAGAGTTGAATGAGAAGAATATGAAGAATTTAAAAAAAAAGAATAATAGGAAGAAGGTGAAGAAGAAGATGAATAAGGTGAAGAAGAAGTTGATGAAAAAGATGCTGCTGCTGAGGATGATGAAGAAGAAAGTGTGGTAGAAGTTCAAAAAAAATGGTGCAGAGCATGGAAGTAGAGAAACATAAATATCTGACAAAATCTAAAAAATCTAAACATAGTCAAAATCTTTGTAACTCCGAACGTCTTAAAAAATTTTTAACTCCTGCTATTCCATTTGAATGGGCTAAACCTCTATGCCTTTAATGTCTCCTCCACCTCCTCCGATACATTCTACGTTATTCTTAGTTGTTTTCCTTCATGTGGAATTAACCTACAAGGAAATAAAGGGTTTATTTTAATTCCGATATTTTGCTCCCATTGACTTGCATTGGTATCGAGTATCGGCGAGATCCGATATTTTTTCGATATCGGCCGATCCAATCCGATACCGATACTTCCGAATATCGGAAGGTATCGCTCAACACTAGTGTTAGGTGCTCTTTAAATACTCTGAGATGTGCCCTTTTCATATGATGAAAATATTATGCATAGTTTCAGTAGGGAGAGGGATTTCCAGGTTAGTTCCAGCTTATTGAGTACCCAAAGTGCTAAACTACTTAATAAGGTTAAAAAGGACCACATAAATATGTAAAATGTTTTTACCTGCTGTAAATATAACTGTTCTCCTGAATCTGGCATTATTTATTTATTTTCTGTAATTGCGCATTTCCACAACTGAGATAATGTCCCATCTTCCATGCATTTAAATTTTGTAAAAGCTTTGAAATTTTGCCACAACTCAAGGCTGATGTTTTCTTTTTTGCAACATTTTCACCATCTCCAGCAAAGTGAGACCCCTGCAGAGACTAGAGTTGGATTTGTAGCTAGGTGCACATAAAGTACGCCAACTGTCCTATGCCACTGAGGCATGTGCCTCTTCATGATTCAGGAGCATCTGACTGACATCTCCTCATCAAAATCGTTGTGAACAATTCTAATCTTGATGAAATGGACCCTTAGTCTTCTTAAAAAAGTAAGGCAAAATTTGCAGAGAGCAGGGAAACTCAATAAAACATGAATTTATTTAGATCTAATTTAAAAGTATATATGAAAGAATAAACGAATAATCAACAAAAGATGCCAGAGTAAACAGACAAATGGAAGAAATGGTGGGTGAGACAGAATACATAGAATGTATACATGTAAAGAACAAATGGCAACATTTGTAAGATACAGGTAAGGCTAAGGAATTATGAGTAAGAAATGCATATGTTATCAATTCAAAGAATATTGGCAAAGATTTTAGTAAAGACAGGGAAACAGAAATAAGTAGGTAGTGGCAGTCATTGTGGACCACATAATATCAACCTGATGAGCAATTGATTCTACAAATGCTTGAAGTAGTGCAAGTACAAGTAGTGCAGTGGCTCACCCACGAGGCGCCCGATGTACGTTTCACAGATTTATGTTTGGCCTTTGGCCACAACTCTTTGGTTTATTTAGTCCTTTTTGGCTAACTGAGCATGGTCATCAAGAAGACTCCCATAGAGAGGAGTTGAAGACTACAACCAGGTGGTTAAAAAGATTAGATTTGCTTAAAGAGACGAAAGGGACATTATCTCAAGAAAAGAGATGTGCAAAGTACAAAACAAAAGCAACAACAGATTCACTGGTGCAGCAACAGTTACTCAAGTTAAAAAGAATGACATGTTTATGGCCTTTTCCTCTGTAAGAAACATGGAACATTCTCCTGTAATGATCTTTACTAGATGTTGCTATGGACCTCCATCTATAAAACAACTGGTGTGTATGACTCCCATTTAAAATCCATCAATAGCAACCAGGAATGAGACAATATTGTAGGTTTGTTCAAAAAACAATTTTTTTAACAATTTTTGTTTATATCTCTGTATCTGTACCTTTTTCACATATTACTTTTTTACTTTAGTATCTAATATATAATTGCCTAGAATACTACTTCCTGCAATTTGTGCTAACTTCCGTGGCTTTGTCCGGAGCTAATGTCCGGAGCTAATGTCCGGAGCTAATGTCCGGAGATTAATTGCCTAGAATACTACTTCCTGCAATTTGTGCCAACTTCCGTGGCTTTGTCCGGAGCTAATGTCCGGAGCTAATGTGCGGAGATAATGTCCGGAGCTAATGTCCGGAGCTAATGTCCGGAGATAAGTGACGTCAACCGTGTCCAGTGTCTGATTGGTTGCCGCCTGCTGCGAGCGACCAATCAGAAACGTGCCGCACTGTGACACACTCCGCCCGCCATTTTGGTGTGATTTTTGAATTTTTACCTCACAGCAAGTTTCTACTGCGTGGAGGCGGGCCCAGTGACGTTGCTCTTCAAGCTCCTGCCGAATTTCATCAAAAAAATGATAATACCATTTACCAAAACTATATATATTTAGTTGTGAAGTGGTTCAGTGACATTTTCACACCAATTTTGAACTTTTGTTTGGTGTTTTCTCCATATACTGCCTATTATTTTTGTTCTTTCTTAGTATTATTTATTAATTGTATTATTCTTACATTTGAATAAATAAAGTATATATGGATTCTAGACTCCCGATTCTTTAGAATCGGGCTGCCATCTAGTATAACATAAATGAATAGGAAATACATGATCCCTATCCTCACATTTCCCCTGCAAAGAAATTACAGGTAACAGTGATCAAACTGCTCCATCTTATAAGTTGAGAAAGCAAAAATATTTTCTGTTCCCACTAATACAAATAACTATATAGATATAATGGATTAATGAGTTTATGACAGTCTACACTCTACAGTAATTATATAATGTGCCAATCTGATTAAATAGTAGCCAGATATCTGGTATTAGATAGATTTAAAGCCATAGGAAATTTAAAGGCCTATTTCTATCTAGGATATTTTGGCGATACCCTCCACTAATTTGCTTTGGATATATAATTCTGTCAACAAATATTTGGACAGTTGCCCAATCTTTGTGAGTCGCCCTTCAGGGCCGTGGGGTACTTGGAACCGGGTCCAGTCGCAATTAAAGGAGTGGTCACGGTGGCCGCGACCCGGTCCGTGGCCCTGAGCACCCAAGTAAAAGGGAAGGTCTTTATTGGGGTTGTGGAAATAAGGAAAGTTGGTGATGCTACCTGTGGTTCTCGGTCAAAGGTGACCGATGCTGCTTAAAGGGGTCCTCTCTTCCAACAATCTTGAAGGAGTTCCCAGAGATGATTAGCACTTGTTGGCCCTTTTGCCTTCACTTTGCGGTCCAGCTCACCCCAAACCGTCTCGATTGGGTTCAGGTCTGGTGACTGGAGGCCAAGTCATCTGGCGCAGCACCCCATCACTCTCTTTCTTGGTCAAATAGCCCTTACACAGCCTGGACGTGTGTTTGGGGTCATTGTCCTGTTGAAAAATAAATGATGGTCCAACTAAACGCAAACTGGATGGAATAGCATGCCGCTGCAAGATGCTGTGGTATCCATGCTGGTTCAGTATGCCTTCAATTTTGATTAAATCCCCAACAGTGTCACTAGCAAAGCACCCCCACACCATCACACCTCCTCCTCCATGCTTGGAGGGAACCAGGCATGTAGAGTCCGTCCATTCACCTTTTCTGCGTTGCACAAAGACACGGTGGTTGGAACCAAAGATCTCAAATTTGGACTCATCAGACCAAGGCACAGATTTCCACAGGTCTAATGTCTATTCCTTGTGTTCTTTAGCCAATACAAGTCTCTTCTGCTTGTTGCCTGTCCTTAGCAGTGGTTTCCTAGCAGCTATTTTACCATGATGTCCAGCTGCACAAAGTCTCCTTTTAACAGTTGTTGTAGAGATGTGTCTGCTGCTAGAACTCTGTGTGGCATTGACCTGGTCTCTAATCTGAGCTGCTGTTAACCTGCGATTTCTGAGGCTGGTGACTCAGATTTTACTTATCCTCAGAAGCAGAGGTGACTCTTGGTCTTCCTTTCCTGGCACGGTCCTCATGTAAGGCCGGGGTCACACTAGACCGTAATACGGACGAGTGCAATGCGATAAAAAATCGCATAGCACTCGCCCCAATGTTAATCTATGGGGCAGCTCCCATCATCCGATATTTTCTCGGCCGTATTCAGGATCCGAGTGAAATCGCAGCATGCTGCGATTGTCAGCGTATCTCGGGCGAGACTCGCCAATGAAAGTCTATGGGTGCGAGAAAACATCGGATTACATACGGACCATGCGTGTGCATTGCGAGAAATACGGAAAACTTCTCCAGGTGACAGGAAATTGAATCATCCATTATCAGGAAGCTTTGGAATGCTAATTTCTGGCCCACGCTGGATTGCAAACCAGGAAACACGCCTCCACGGTGTGTTCTGTAGTAGCAGCATGGCCAG
The DNA here is from genome assembly GCF_032444005.1 of Ranitomeya imitator. Classification (NCBI taxonomy): domain Eukaryota; kingdom Metazoa; phylum Chordata; class Amphibia; order Anura; family Dendrobatidae; genus Ranitomeya; species Ranitomeya imitator. The sequence goes on from NC_091284.1 coordinate 405,766,459, forward strand.
GCATATTAATGTGGAGATGCCCATTGCTCTGGTCCATGATAGGCCCGAATTATGGGACCAACGCGATGCACATTATGCAGACCATGCACGTAAAGACGCAGCATGGAGGGCAATATGTCGCCACATGTTCCCCGATTTTGATGAGCGACCTCAAGAGGTTCAGCAAGAAATATGTAAGTACCATTCTTCAAAAATAATTTTTTTTTTCATGTAAGCCTGAAAGCATCATATGTGTTTTGCTTATGATGTTAGTAAATCATCCATGCTCTTGGTTGAAGATGCCAAAACATTCCCAAGAGACACAAATATGGCTTTAAATTAATTTAGCTATAGTCCGTTAATATAGGGCCAAAGGAATTTTATGTCCCCCTAGCCTCCTGGGCCCATGTGTTTTGGCAAAGCCTGTAACTATTTGTGTGTGATATTTATCTCAAATGTTTTGTATATTTGCAGTCAATGATGTAAATAGACGCTGGCGGAGTTGCCGGGACCAATACCGGCGTGAACGACAACTTTCTGGTCGGAGTGGTGATGCAGCCCCCAAAAAAAGGAAATACCTTTATTATGACCGTCTAAATTTTCTTGCCCCGGTGATGGAGCTACGACCGTAAGTGCATGCATGTGTACAAATATTTAACACATTTTATGATGTGAATATGTATGTATTTTTTAATATAAATAATGTTTTATGAAATACAGAACAGAGTCAAATCTGACTGAAAGAGAGACTGGATCTGACTCTGAGTTGGTGATTGACCCTGTTGCTGAAGATGCAGAATTGGCTGGACCATCTGGGCAAGCAACAGGCAGCAACCACCCTCCCCCACCACCACAACCAGCAGCAGCGTCTACCGCTCCACAGGAGGCAAATCCTGAGGTTGATGAAGGAGGCCAGAGCAGCAGTCCAACATTGGCTCTGGATACATCACCACAGCCTACTACCAGACCAAACCGTGGTCGTCGCAGAAGGGTGGCTTTGAACATTGGCACCAGGAGGCAAGTTGATACCGGGGTGTTGGACTATTTGTCCCGAGCTGCCAATGATGATGGGGAGGAAGCTTACTTCCGCAGTCTTGCCCGCTAATTACATCCCATTCCCCGCTCGCTCAGGCTGCGGACCAGAGGTTGCATCCAAATTTTGCTAGATGCGGCAACACCCCCAAACAACCCGACTAATATCTTTAATTATCTTGAACGGTGGCAAATGTCATCTACCAACCTTCTGGCGGTGCAAGACCTTCCACAGGACCAATCACAAACTGTGTCAGCACCACCCCCGCAACCTATAGCTCCACAACAACAGCCTGCACAAACCACACAACAAGGCCAAAACAGGGGTATTTATGATTTTGCAGCACATCCCCAATCTGACCACTTGAACAGACACATGTTTGGAGGCTGGTCCCAACATGTGTCTGCTCGACATGGCCATATTGGGGGTTCGGAACAAATGGGTCAAGCCAGTAGCCAGGACTTGATGCCCTTCTACCCTCCACATCAAGTGTTAGGTCATACACATGATCGCAGCTTGCAGCAACACCCGCAATTTCTATCTGCAATAACACAGGTAGACAGAGTGGTTGGTCAACCACCCAGGCCAAGTTCCGCACATGCTGGACACCCGCCATCACCATCACCACCCCCAACCTACCATAACCTGTAATGTTTTGTATGTTAGATTTGGCCTGTCATTTTGGCCTTTTGTTGGCCTTAGTTTTTTGTGACCATGGCATGTAAAGCTGTGTTTGTTTTGTTTAAATTACATATGAAAATTGAAATATGTTTTTGGAATACATATATATATATATGCGCAGAGCAGTAAAAATTTGTTCGGAAAACAGAGTCTTATGTCTTGTTCCAGCTACATACATGATTTGTCAACTTTACACACTTACATCTTTTCATCATCAGATACATATTACACCAATTTCTGAAGGAAACTATGTTAATTATTAACTTAGAATCTAAACAAAAATTAAGGCAAAACAGCATTGTCTTGCCAAACCGTAGATCCCTCTGGTGACACAAAAAAATTGGTTAAAACATCACGAACTTTTAGGCCAGAGGGCTGATGACGTGAAGGACGAACACGTGTAGTTGTCAAGACAGTATTTGCATAATCAATGTCATCTGCAGCAGATGATGGGCAATCATGGTCTCTTGTAAAGTTGTGAAGAACAACACATGCTTTAATCACACCATTTACATTGCCTTCACTCAGTTGGATTGCAGACTGAAGGACCCGCCATTTTGCACTGAGAATGCCGAATGAACACTCGACCAGACGGCGGGCACGGGAAAGACGCAAATTAAAGATTCTGCGCCGGTAGTCCAGGCCTCTCCGTGGATAGGGTCTCATGACGTTCCTTGATAATTGAAAGGCCTCATCTGCTACCATCATGTAAGGCACCGCATCCAAATTAGCACCTGGTATGTGACTTGGGGGTGAGAGATCCAATTCATTGTTGCGCAGCCGCCGACCCATAATGGAAGAACTGAAGACTCTAGAGTCTCCAGTTCTCCCATAGGCCCCAATATCTACAATTATAAACCTGTAGTTGCTGTCGACTAGGGCCAACAGCACTACAGAGAAAAACTGTTTATAATTATAGAATTGGGTCCCTGAACCTGGCGGCTTACGCACACGGATTTGCTTTCCGTCAAGAGCCCCAATACAGTGCGGAAACTGGCATGTGTCCTGAAATCCTTGAGCAATACGTAACCAGTCTGCAATTTTTGGTTCAGGCATCACCTCTTGATGGAGTCTTCTCCAGATTTCCGTGCATGTATCCCGCACAATCCCAGAAATTGTAGATTTGCCCAATAAAAACTCTAAATGCAGGGCCGCATATGATAGGCCAGTGGCAAGGAAGCTAAAAGATAAAATAATATTTTTATCAAAGATAAAATTAACACAATACAGGGTGATATGGGGCAATCAAACACTTTTTTTTAATTTAAAAAAAAATGAGATGCTATGGCTTTGATCTTTTCAAAAAATTACATTAAGAAAATAAGGAAAAATTATGTTGAAGTTACTTAACCATTTAAGTATATAATTTGAATAAGGGGTATCGACAAAAAAAAGAGTAACATATTGGGTCAATTAGTATTAAGGCATACCGCAAGGTAAGGATAAGGCGCTCCTCAGCTGAAATAGATTTGCGCATCCTGGTGTCCTTCTTCGTGATCCCTGGACGCAAAATCTCCAACAAAATGTCAAAGGTTTGAATCCTCATCCGACAATAGTTGAAGAACTTGTCCGGATTAGTCCTCAGAGCAGCATACAGACGGCTGAAATGGCCTTTATTGATACGTTGTATGATAAGTGGATGTACCCACATCCGTCTCCGCCTCCTCGGATCTACAATAACTGGGTATGGCTGCCCAAAACGTTGGGAAAGTACCCAGTTGAAAAGCACACGCTCTGTGGTGTTGAAAGTCAGTCGATCAGACATGTTGCTCATCAATCCGAAGTGCATCAACACAAGCAGGGACTCTAATGTCCATTTTGCAAGCCTGCGAGAAATTCTCGCCATACGGATGCCATACGGATGTCACACGGATGTCAAACGGCTCATTTGATGTGAGAAAATCGCATCCTCGCACTGCACTCGGATCACTGTTTTGTAAAAATTTGTGCGATTCTCGTCCGTCAAAAATGGACCTTTTTTTATACGTTGTGTGTGTCCCCGGCCTAAGCCAGTTTCTTTGTAGCGCTTCATGGTTATTTGCCACTGCACTTGGGGACACTTTCAAAGTTTTCCCAATTTTTCGAACTGACTGACCTTCATTTCTTAAAGTAATGATGGCTACTCGTTTTTCCTTACTTGGCTGCTTTTTTCTTGCCATAATACAAATTCTAACAGTTTATTCAGTAGGACTATCAGCTGTGTATCCACCGGACTTTTGCACAACACAACTGATGGTCCCAACCCCATTTATAAGGCAAGACATCCCACTTATTAAACCTGACAGGGCACACCTGTGAAGTGAAAACCCTTCCCAGTGACTACCTCTTGAAGCTCAACAAGAGAATGCCAAGAGTGTGCAAAGCAGTCATCAAAGCAAAAGGTGGCTACTTTGAAGAACTTAGAATATAAGACATATTTTCAGTTGTGTCACACTTTTTTGTTAAGTATATAATTCCACATGTGTTAATTCATAGTTTTGATGCCTTCAGCGTGAATGTACAATTTTCATAGTCATGAAAATACAGAAAAATCTTTAAATGAGAAGGTGTGTACAAACTTTTTGGTCTGTACTGTACATAGATGGCGCAAGTCAGGAGCAAGTGTATGGAGCGGGCTCCCACAGCGAGCCTGCCACAAACCCCAAATGTAATGGCTGTGTCAGCCAGGACCTGCTGCTAACAATAGTGGTCCTGCCCATGATTGGTAACCTGATAAATGCCACTGTCAATCTCTGACAGCGGCATTTAACACAAGCCGGCATGCATGTTCGTCATTCCCTCTACCCGTCGGTGTGCACGTGAGGTGATCACGGGTAACCGATGCATTGTCATGACAGCCGGGGGTCAGCTGATGACCCTTTTGCTTGTCACTACAGAGTTCCTTTGAAACCCTGCCTGTGGCCGGGCTTCAAAGGAGATAGTGATTCCTGCTATATTCAGCAATTCTGTGGCATTGCTGTATATAGCACAAGTGATTGGACGATCACATCTTAACCCTGCTGTTCTGTTCGCATTTGCTATACACTTGTACTGTTCCCAGGTCAATATGACCCGACCTATTAATTCTTGATTTTTAGCTACTCTAAGTGTTTTATTTAAATACTTTTTTCATTATTATACTGTATGTGAACATGGTTGATCATAAACAAATGAAAAATTTAAATTTAAACTTAATAATTATTTTTTTTTTCATAAAAAGGTTACACAGGCTTTTTACAATTATCTTTGATTGTTGTCATTCTGCACACAAATAACAAAGAAGCTTTACATTACTATTACTAAAAGATGAAATTTAACTTTTTGAAAACAATATTTATAAATCAACAAATGAAAAATCATAAAAACTTCAACCTTTTTAGAAAGAAAAACTGAACATTTTCATGCGTTTTTACACTGAACACAATAATAAGACACATGTCCTTTACAAAGATATTTTGAACATCCAGCACATGTCAGATTAGTCTTATTGTCACAGGAAGATGGACAGAAGCTACATCTCTTCCTTTTTTTGCTGGTAGCTGTGCTGGTGGAGGCCGTGGTTGTGGAGTCTCTTTCTTGAGCATGCTGGACACTTTTTACAATGGCTTTTGCTCCTTCACTTCTGGGGGTCAATTTTCTGCTCTCAATATATGGCCTAACCAGGGATTTGCTCAATTCCTCAAGAAATAATCTTCGTTTATGCAGCTTATTCCGGTTCCAATCGGGGTCGATTTCTCTCCATAAGACAAATGCATTGTATGCAGAAACGTCCAGCACGTTATAAAATAAAATCATTGGCCACCGATTGGTTTTGCGTTTGCATGTATATGTTGATATTGCTTGGTCTAAAGTATCAACTGCTCCCTTTGTGGCAGTATAATCCAAAATAATGTCAGGCTTTCTATCTTCTCTATCACTTACGGCATTGTCATGGTGCATTGTGCTCATTAGAATTACCTAAGTTTGGAAAAGAAAAGAATAGTTGTAAATATATGTATTCACAGCGTCAGTCAATAGACATTTTTATGCAAGTTTTGAAAAAAAAAGAATACCTGTAAAGATGTGTATTCACAGCTCAGTGCTCTCTCTCTCACAGAGAGTGTCCGGTGTCTCTTTCACAGGACTTAGGCTACGTTCAGACTAGCGTTGTGCTAGTGTGCGTCGGCGCCGCGTCGGGCGACGAAGCGGCGACGCACGCGTCATGCGCCCCTATGTTTAACATGGGGGACGCATGCGTTTTTGCTTGTTGCGTTTTGCGACAAATGCATCTTTTTTGCCGCAAGCGTCGGACCAAGAAAACGCAACAAGTTGCATTTTTCTTGCGTCCGATTTTCAGCAAAAAACGACGCACGCGTCGCAAAACGCAGCATTTTTGCGTGCGTTTTGTCACATTTTTCGGTGCGTTGTGCGTCGCCGACGCAGCAGCGCACAACGCTAGTCTGAACGTAGCCTTAGCTTCAGGGCGTAAGGGTACCGTCACACTATACGATTTACCTACGATCACGACCAGCGATACGACCTGGCCGTGATCGTAGGTAAATCGTAGTGTGGTCACTGGAGAGCTGTCACACAGACAGCTCTCCAGCGACCTACGATGCCGAGGTCCCCGGGTAACCAGGGTAAACATCGGGTTACTAAGCGCAGGACCATGCTTAGTAACCCGATGTTTACCCTGGTTACCAGCGTAAAAAAAAAACAAACAGCACATACTTAAAGTGCTGTTTCACTGTAAAGTGAAAGTGAAAGTGAAAGCACAGCACAGCGGTGACGTCACCGCTGTGCTCTGCTTTCACTTTACGGCCGGCAGTCAGTGAGTGCGGGAAGCAGAGGGAAGCAGACGGCAAGGGACCTGACGGACACCGGAATGTAAGTATGTGCTGTTTGTTTTTTTTTACATTTACGCTGGTAACCAGGGTAAACATCGGGTTACTAAGCGCGGTCCTGCGCTTAGTAACCCGATGTTTACCCTGGTTACAAGCGAACGCATCGCTAGATCGGTGTCACACACACCGATCTAGCGATGACAGCGGGAGATCCAGCGACGAAAGAATGTTCCATACGATCTGCTACGATGTACGATTCTCAGCAGGATCCCTGATCGCTGCTGCGTGTCAGACACAGCGATATCGTAACGATATCGCTGGAACGTCACGAATCGTACCGTCGTAGCGATCGAAATGGGACTGTGTGACGGTACCCTAAGGGTTACGGCCGGCAGTCAGTGAGTGCGGGAAGCAGAGGGAAGCAGACGGCAAGGGACCTGACGGACACCAGAATGTAAGTATGTGCTGTTTGTTTTTTTTACGCTGGTAACCAGGGTAAACATCGGGTTACTAAGCGCGGTCCTGCGCTTAGTAACCCGATGTTTACCCTGGTTACTCGGGGACCTCGGCATCGTTGGTCGCTGGAGAGCTGTCTGTGTGACAGCTCCCCAGCGACCACACTACGATTTACCTACGATCACGGCCAGGTCTTATCGCTGGTCGTGATCGTAGGTAAATCGTATAGTGTGACGGTACCCTTAGTCAAATGACTGGTGTCCAATTTATAAGACAACAGTGTCTTCTCTCACAGACTGAAAATGCATTTAACTAAATAAATACGGTACTTGATTACTGATGACAGGGAAACCCCCAGCCTTTGAATGATAGACAACCAGTCTCCTCTCTCACAAACAGCAAATGGATAATACTAGATAATTACTTGTTTACTGATAAGAACAGTGAAACCACCACCATCTTGAGATGAAGTACACATAAAAAAACATAACTTTTGCAGTCAGAAATAATCAGAGACCTGTAGAACAGTATAAAATGCTATCGGGTCATATTGACCCGAACAGTACAAGTGTAACAATCAGCGTGTAGCAAAAAGTAAACAAAAAAAAAACAAAAACAAAAAAAATATATAGAGCTCCACAAATGAGGAGAAGTCAAGATACCACTAGTTTCAAATCCTCATATAAAAAAATCTACAGGGTCTCAAAAATCATTTCGGGTCATATTGACCCGAACAGTACAGCAGGGTTTTAAAGTCCCTTAAGTGGGCTAACAATAAGAATGAAAAGTAAAAAAAAAAAAGGTTTTAAAAAAATATGAAGAAACAAGCAAAAAACTAAAGGTTCAAACCACCCCCTTTTCCCCCATTGAAAGTAAAGATATTGAAAAAAAATACGTGAAATCGCCACTTTCAGAAAAGAGAGATCAATCAAAATGTAAAAACAATTAACCTGATGGATAAACACTGTAAATGAAAAAAATTAAATAACGCCAAAATTAGGCTCCACATAAAAGGGTTTAACAAGCGATCAAAAAGTCACATCTATACCAAAACAGTATTCTTAAAAACATTGTCTCACTCTGCAAAATATTAGCCATCACACAGCTCCATTGGCGGAAAAATAAAAATGTTACGGGTTTCGGAAAATGGCTAGGAATGAGCAAATCCGAAATGGAAAGTTCAGGGTTTGCACTGAAAAACGAACACGAGCATTTTACTGTACATCCGTTTCCTGTTCGGGTTCGCCAGTCTAATAAAGCTTGTTGAAAGCCTGAAGCACAGCCAATCAAAAAGCTTTTTGACTGTGGGCACTTCTGGTGCATTGACAGCCATGACCAAATATTAGCATAGCTGTGATTGGCCAGTGAAGCACGTGACCTGGCCTGAAACAAGGTCGGATCACGAGTGCTGCCGCCATTATGCTCTCATTAATGAAGCGATAGGAAGCATCTGGAGTGAGGGAGAAATTCTCACTGTGCACTCTGCAAACACTTCGCTATGTGTACTCTGCAACCCCATATATTTTTCTGGTAAATGCCACTGTGTGTAATCTCCCCCACCCATCCCTGCGAGAGTACTGTCCTTTAACCCCTTCATGACCCAGCCTATTTTGACCTTAACGAATAAATAACTTGGCACTCAACTGATTGATGGTGATATAAAGTAATGAATATTTATTTCTTGGATCGCAGTCCAGTTTAAACGTTTCGGTCAAACATTAGACCTTCTTCAGTAAACCGACTGCTTGTATAACAGCAGGTGTAGACTATCATTGAATATAGATTGGGTCCTATGATGAAAATTTGGTACGGACCGGTCAAAGGATAACGTACATGTTTAGCGTTCTGAATTTTATGGTGAAACACTAGGTTGTGATATATCAAATAGACCTAATGCATGTGGCTCGAATGAGAGCAAAAAATAGGATTTATGCGCTGAAGTTACAGGAACTAGGGTGATGCCCAATGTAATGGCTGTAATCCGTAGAATAAGCTGAAACTTGTGTACACCGACATAACACGCTGGTGCAGCGGTGTGTAATCTATTATTTAGGGCTCATGGGAGTCCTCATGGAGTGGGCACGCTTGTAAAGTCCGCTCCGGTATAAGTGGGGCAAAAAGAGCACATCAACGCGGTGTCCGCCGCTGGTTGAATCCGTTCAACCAGCGGCGGACACCGCGTTGATGTGCACTTTTTGTGCACAATGTCACTTCTCTCTGCTACTCAGGACCGTGACATTGAGGACTCATCATCACCGCCAGGAACCGTCTCATCGACGGCCTGCTAGGCCTGCTACTCATCCACCACATGCTGACAGTGTCGGCACCTCCAACTGCATCTGAGACTCTTCACTCAGAAGCCGTTGGACTGATAAGTTTACTGTTATTGAACAGCTGTTATACCTTCCATCCTCATTACCACCCTCAGTACATTGAAAGTGTTAATACTACCTCCCTCTACCCTCTATCATCCTTCATCACTACTTGTTATAGTTTATCTTAACCGTTGCTCTGCCTCCTATCCGTTACTGCATCCCGCACCTGCTCACAGGATTACTATCCTTTAAGCTTTTGTGTGTACTCAAACCCCCACCTGTGTAAATACTGTCCTTTAAGCTGCACTGTGTACTCTGCACCCCCAGCTGTGGGACTACTGTCCTTTAACATAGTAACATAGTAACATAGTTTTTAAGGTTGAAGGAAGACTTTAAGTCCATCTAGTTCAACCCATAGCCTAACCTAACATGCCCTAACGTGTTGATCCAGAGGAAGGCAAAAAAAACCCATGTGGCAAAGAGTAAGCTCCACATTGGGGAAAAAAATTCCTTTCCGACTACACCTACGGCAATCAGACTAGTTCGCTGGATCAACACCCTAACAAGAAATCTAGTATATATACCCTGTAATATTATAATTTTCAAGAAAGGCATCCAGTCCCTTCTTAAATTTAAGTAATGAATCACTCATTACAACATCCTACGGCAAAGAGTTCCATAGTCTCACTGCTCTTACAGTAAAGAATCCACATCTGTTATTATGCTTAAACCTTCTTTCCTCCAGACGTAGAGGATGCCCCCTTGTCCCTGTCTCAGGTCTATGATTAAAAAGATCATCAGAAAGGTCTTTGTACTGTCCCCTCATATACTTATACATTAAAATAAGATCACCCCTTAGCCTTCGTTTTTCCAAACTAAATAGCCCCAAGTGTAATAACCTATCTTGGTATTGCAGACCCCCAGTCCTCTAATAACCTTGGTCGCTCTTCTCTGCACCCGCTCCAGTTCAGCTATGTCTTTCTTATACACCGGAGACCAGAACTGTACACAGTATTCTAAGAGTGGTCGAACTAGTGACTTGTATAGAGGTAAAATGATGTTCTCCTCATGAGCATCTATGCCTCTTTTAATGCATCCCATTATTTTATTTGCCTTTGTAGCAGCTGCCTGACACTGGCCACTAAATGTGAGTTTGTCATCCACCCATACTCCCAAGTCTTTTTCATTGATGGTTTTGCCCATAGTTTTAGAATTAAGCACATAGTTATACATCTTATTACTTCTACCAAAGTGCATGACCTTACATTTATCCCCATTAAAGCTCATTTGCTATTTATCAGCCCAAGCTTCTAGTTTACATTAGGGTTGAGCGAAACGGGTCGTTCATTTTCAAAAGTCGCCGACTTTTGGCAAAGTCGGGTTTCATGAAACCCGATCCGACCCCTGTGCGGGGTCGGCCATGCGGTACGCGACTTTCGCGCCAAAGTCGCGTTTCAATGACGCGAAAAGCGCCATTTCTCAGCCAATGAAGGTAAGCGCAGAGTGTGGGCAGCGTGATGACATAGGTCCTGGTCCCCACCATCTTAGAGAAGGGCATTGCAGTGATTGGCCTGCTGTCTGCGGCGTCACAGGGGCTATAAAGGGGCGTTCCCGCCGACCGCCATGTTACTGCTGCTGATCTGAGCTTAGGGAGAGGTTGCTGCCGCTTCGTCAGAAGCAGGGATAGCGTTAGGCAGGGTCCATTAACCACCAAACCGCTTGTGCTGTAGCGATTTCCACTGCCCAACACCACCTTCGGTGTGCAGGGACAGTGGAAGCTACATTTTTTTTTTTTCCCCCTCAGCGCTGTAGCTCATTGGGCTGCCCTAGAAGGCTCCCTGATAGCTGCATTGCTGTGTGTACGCCGCTGTGCAAACCAACTGCTTTTTTCAAAGCACAAATCCTCTTGTTCCTTCCTTTCTGCACAGCTATCTTTTTGGTTTGTACACACTTTTTATTTAATTTGTGCATCAGTCCACTCCTTATTGCTGCCTGCCATACCTGGCTGAGATTACTGCAGGGAGATAGTAATTGAAGGACACTCCCTGTTTTTTTTTTTTTTTTTGTGGGAGATTAAGATTGACATTTCTGCTAGAGTGCCATCCCTGTATGTGCCATCTCTCACTCAGTGGGCCATAGAAAGCCTATTTATTTTTTTGCTTGATTTGGGTTATAAAATCTACCTGAAAAAATCACTACATCAATCAGTGGGAGAAAAATATTGGCCTCAGGGCTTGTGTGCCACTCCTGACTCCTGTGTGCATCATCACTCACTCAGTGGGCCATAGAAAGCCTATTTATTTTTTTGCTTGATTTTGGTTCTAAAATCTACCTGAAAAAATCACTACATCAATCAGTGGGAGAAAAATATTGGCCTCAGGGCTTGTGTGCCACTCCTGACTCCTGTGTGCATCATCACTCACTCAGTGGGCCATAGAAAGCCCATTTTTTTTTTTTTTTTGCTTTATTTGGGTTCTAAATTCTACCTGAAAAAATCAATAAATCAATCAGTGGGAGATTAATATTGGCCTTTGGGCTTGTGTGCCAGTCCTAAGCGTGCCATCTCTCTCTCTCAGATAGTGGGCCATAGAAAGCCTATTTATTTTTATTTTTTTTATTGGGTTTATAAATTTTCCCTGGAAAAAAAAAAAAGAGTGGGAGATTAATATTGGCCTCTGGGCTTGTGTGCCAGTCCTGAGCGTGCCATCTCTCTCACAAATAGTGGGCCATAGAAAGCCTATTTATTTATTTTTTTTTGGTTTTATAAATTCTCCCTTAAAAAAAAAGGGAGATTAATATTGGCCTTTGGGCTTGTGTGCCAGTCCTAAGCGTGCCATCTCTCTCTGTCTCTCAGATAGTGGGCCATAGAAAGCCTATTTATTATTTTTTTTATTGGGTTTATAAATTTTCCCTGGAACAAAAAAAAAAAGTGGGAGATAAATATTGGTCTCTGGGCTTGTGTGCCACTCCTGACTCCTGTGTGCGTCATCTCTCACTTAGTGGGCCATAGAAAGCCTTTTTTTGTTTTATTTGTTTTCTAAATTCTCCCTGAAAAAATCATTTTATTTTCTTTGGTTTCTAAATTCTTCCTGAAAAAATCATTTTATTCTATTTTTTTTTTTTCCTAAAGTCTCCCTGAAAAAAAAACAAAAAAAAAACAAATCAGTGGGAGATTAATATTGCCCTTTCTGCTTGTGTGCCAGTCTTGACTCCTGGGTGTGCCATCTCTCTCTCTCTCTCCAATTGTGGGCCATAGAAAGCCTATTATTTTTTTAGCTTGATTTGGGTTCCAAAATCTACCTGAAAAAATCACTACATCAATCAGTGGGAGATAAATATTGGCCTCTGGGCTTGTGTGCCACTCCTGACTCCTGTGTGCGTCATCTCTCACTCAGTGGGCCATAGAAAGCCTTTTTTTGTTTTATTTGTTTTCTAAATTCTCCCTGAAAAAATCATTTTATTTTATTTGGTTTCTAAATTCTTCCTGAAAAAATCATTTTATTCTATTTTTTTTTTTTCCTAAAGTCTCCCTGAAAAAAAACAAACAAAAACAAATCAGTGGGAGATTAATATTGCCCTTTCTGCTTGTGTGCCAGTCTTGACTCCTGGGTGTGCCATCTCTCTCTCTCTCTCCAATTGTGGGCCATAGAAAGCCTATTATTTTTTTTAGCTTGATTTGGGTTCCAAAATCTACCTGAAAAAATCACTACATCAATCAGTGGGAGATAAATATTGGCCTCTGGGCTTGTGTGCCACTCCTGACTCCTGTGTGCGTCATCTCTCACTCAGTGGGCCATAGAAAGCCTTTTTTTGTTTTATTTGTTTTCTAAATTCTCCCTGAAAAAATCATTTTATTTTATTTGGTTTCTAAATTCTTCCTGAAAAAATCATTTTATTCTATTATTTTTTTTTTCCTAAAGTCTCCCTTAAAAAAAAAAAAATCAAATCAGTGGGAGATTAATATTTACATTTGTGCTTCAGTGACAGTCCTGCATGTGTGGCATCTCTCTCATTTGTTGCCACCAACAACAGAGTGTGTACCATTGTGCCTGATTTTCGTTGTGGTCTCACTTACCTGTAAAGGGGTAGCTAAATCATACTGAAGTTATAGCTCACCGTGTAATTTGTGTGACAGCAACAAATACCGTTAGTTTGTTTACGTTTTTAAAACAATGAGGAAGTATGGTGGAAGAGGTCGTGGCCGGGGGCGTTCATTGTCAGCTGGTAATGAGGGTAGTGGTAGTGGTGGAGCATCAGCTGGTCGTGGGAAAAAAAATATTGCACCTAAGTCTGGAGCTGTGGAGCCAGGTTCGTCGTCTGGCTACACAAGGCCTCGAACGCTCCCTTTTCTGGGAGTAGGAAAACCGCTTTTAAAGCCGGAGCAGCAAGAGCAAGTTTTGGCTTATCTTGCTGACTCAGCCTCTAGCTCTTTTGCCTCCTCTCGTGAAACTGGTAAATGTCAAAGCAGCGCGTCGTTAGTGGATGTTCACGGTCAGGGACAAGTCGCTTCCTTGTCCTCTTCAGCAAAAACAACAACAGAGAAGAATGCAGCAGGCGACACAACGGGTTACTCCATGGAGCTCTTTACACATACCGTCCCTGGCTTAGAAAGTGAAGCAGTTAACAGTCCATGCCCATTACAAGTTGAATCTGACATGGAGTGCACTGATGCACAGCCACAGCCAGACTACTATGCTGGTCCTTTGACTCAGACCACAACATTGCCCTCGCAGGGTGCTGATCAAGAATCAGACCCTGATGAGACTATGTTGCCCCATCACGAACGCTATACCACCGACCGACACGGTGACACAGACGAAGTTGCACACGAGCTACAAGAAGAGGTAATAGATGACCCAGTTCTTGACCCCGATTGACAGCCATTGGGGGAACAGGGTGCAGGCGGCAGCAGTTCTGAAGCGGAGGAGGAGGGGCCGCAGCAGGCATCAACATCTCAACAGGTTCCATCTGCCGGGCCCGTATCTTGCCTAAAACGCGTGGCAAAGCCAAAACCTGTTGGAGGACAGCGTGGCCATCCGGTTAAAGCTCAGTCTGCAATGCCTGAAAAGGTATCCGATGCTAGAAAGAGTGCAGTCTGGCATTTTTTTAAACAACATCCAATTGATCAGCGCAAAGTCATCTGTCAAAAATGTTCAACTACCTTAAGCAGAGGACAGAATCTGAAAAGTCTCAATACAAGTTGCATGCATAGACATTTAACCACCATGCATTTGCAAGCCTGGACTAACTACCAAACGTCCCTTAAGGTTGTAGCACCCTCGGCCAATGAAGCTAGTCAGCAACGCAACATCCCTTCCGGCAGTGTAGGGCCACCATTTTCCGCACCACCTGCAGTATCTGTGCAGGTTTCTTTGCCAGGCCAAAGCAGTCAGGGTCAGGGAATCACCAGTTTCGTAGTAGGAAACACTGCATCTAGGGCACCGGTGGCAACAATACCATCTCCCACCGTCTCTCAGTCTGCCATGTCCACCGGCACCCCCGCTAGTTCCACGATCTCCAGCTCTCCAGTCCAGCTCACCCTACATGAGACTATGGTTAGAAAAAGGAAGTACTTAGCCTCGCATCCGCGTACACAGGGTTTGAACGCACACATAGCTAGACTAATCTCGTTAGAGATGATGCCCTACCGGTTAGTTGAAAGCGAAGCTTTCAAAGCCCTGATGGACTACGCTGTACCACGCTACGAGCTACCCAGTCGACACTTTTTTTTCCAGAAAAGCCATCCCAGCCATCCACCAGCATGTTAAAGAGCGCATCGTCCATGCACTCAGGCAATCTGTGAGCACAAAGGTGCACCTGACAACAGATGCATGGACCAGTAGGCATGGCCAGGGACGTTACGTGTCCATCACGGCACACTGGGTAAATGTGGTGGATGCAGGGTCCACAGGGGACAGCAAGTTTGGGACAGTTCTGCCTAGCCCACGGTCTAGGAAACAATTGGCTGTAGCCGTTCGCACCCCCTCCTCCTCCTCTTCGTCCTCCTGCAGAAGCGAGAGCTCGTCCACAGACCGCAGTCGCACAACCACTCCATCCGCAGCTGCCACTGTTGCACACCAGGTCTCCCATTATGGGGCAGCTACTGGCAAACGTCAGCAGGCTGTATTGGCTATGAAGTGTTTGGGCGACAACAGACACACCGCGGAAGTTCTGTCCGAGTTCTTGCAGAAAGAAACGCAGTCGTGGCTGGGCACTGTAGATCTTGAGGCAGGCAAGGTAGTGAGTGATAACGGAAGGAATTTCATGGCTGCCATCTCCCTTTCCCAACTGAAACACATTCCTTGCCTGGCTCACACCTTAAACCTGGTGGTGCAGTGCTTCCTGAAAAGTTATCCGGGGTTATCCGACCTGCTCCTCAAAGTGCGTGGACTTTGCTCACATATCCGCCGTTCGCCCGTACACTCCAGCCGTATGCAGACCTATCAGCGTTCTTTGAACCTTCCCCAGCATCGCCTAATCATAGACGTTGCAACAAGGTGGAACTCAACACTGCACATGCTTCAGAGACTGTGTGAACAGAGGTGGGCTGTTATGTTTTTGTGGGAGGATACACATACACGGGCAGGCAGTAGGATGGCAGACATGGAGTTGTCAGGTGTGCAGTGGTCGAAGATTCAAGACATGTGTCAAGTCCTTCAGTGTTTTGAGGAATGCACACGGCTGGTTAGTGCAGACAACGCCATAATAAGCATGAGCATCCCCCTAATGCGTCTGCTGATGCAAAGTTTGACGCACATAAAGGATCAGGCGTCTGCAGCTGAGGAAGAGGAAAGCCTTGATGACAGTCAGCCATTGTCTGGCCAGGGCAGTGTACAGGACGAGGTAGCGGGCGAAGAGGAGGAGGAGGACGAGGAGGATGATGGGGATGATTATATTTTTAATGAGGAAGCTTTTCCGGGGCCACTGGAAATTGGTGGCGCGGCAAGGCCGGGTTCTGGTTTTTTGAGGGACACAAGTGACGTGGATTTGCCTGAAACTGCCCCTCAACCAAGCACAACCGCAGATTTGAGAACTGGAACTTTGGCCCACATTGCGGATTATGCCTTACGTATCCTCAAAAGGGACACACGCATAACTAAAATGATGAATGATGACGATTACTGGTTGGCCTGCCTCCTTGATCCTCGCTATAAAGGCAAATTGCAAAATATAATGCCACATGAGAACTTGGAACTAATATTAGCAACCAAACAATCAACTCTTGTTGACCGTTTGCTTCTGGCATTCCCTGCACACAGCGCCCGTGATCGTTCTCACACGAGCTGCAGGGGCCAGCAGACCAGAGGAGTTAGAGGGGCAGAAATCAGAAGTGGCGTTGGCCAGAGGGCTTTTCTGACCAGGTTGTGGAGTGATTTTGGTATGACCGCAGACAGGACAGGTACTGCAGCATCAATTCAAAGTGACAGGAGACAACATTTGTCCAGTATGGTTACAAACTATTTTTTCTCCCTTATCGATGTTCTCCCTCAACCGTCATTCCCATTTGATTACTGGGCATCAAAATTAGACACCTGGCCAGAATTGGCAGAATATGCATTGCAGGAGCTTGCTTGCCCGGCAGCTAGTGTCCTATCAGAAAGAGTATTCAGTGCTGCAGGTTCAATACTAACAGAAAAAAGGACTCGTCTGGCTACCCAAAATGTAGATGATCTAACCTTCATTAAAATGAACCACAACTGGATTTCGAAATCTTTTGCCTCACCTTGCCCGGCTGACACCTAGCTTTCCTATGAAAAGGTCTTGCCTGTGGACTATTCTGAATGCCTTTTCCAATCTCGTAATTTTCTGCACCTGATTGTCCAGCATACGACATGTTTACACCTCACTAAATGGCCAAACTCCCCACACGGGGCCGTGGTATCGACACTTGGCGACAGCACCCGTGAGAGTGCAGTTTGTCTGAAGAGGTGGGTGAGCCCGCTTTTGGTCGACGGCACTGCCACTGGGTCCCTCCTAGTACAATAAAGTGTCTCTGGCGGTGGTGGTGCGCACCCAACGTCAGACACACCGTTGTAATATGAGGGGCCCTGGGCCTGTACCGCCGGCCACAAGACAGTTTCCCCCCACCCCAGCTCAAACAGTGCTCTACCACTTGCAAAATTATATCACAGCTACACCAATGTTTAGTCTATGCGCTGACATCCTTCAATGCCTGCCACTGACAATACCATTGTATTGACATTTATGTTATGTTAGGCCTTCGATGCCTGTCTGTGGTCACTCCTTCCACTAGGCCTCCACTGACCACACCACTGCTGCCCGTGTACCCCTGTAACCAATTTAAAATTGCCTACAGCCATGTGTTATTATTTTAGGCCTTCGATGCCTGTCTGCGGTGACTCCTTCCACTAGGCCTCCACTGACCACACCACTGCTGCCCGTGTACCCCTGGAACCAATTTAAAATTGCCTACAGCCATGTGTTATTATTTTAGGCCTTCGATGCCTGTCTGCGGTGACTCCTTCCACTAGGCCTCCACTGACCACACCACTGCTGCCCGTGTACCCCTGGAACCAATTTAAAATTGCCTACAGCCATGTGTTATTATTTTAGGCCTTCGATGCCTGTCTGCGGTCACTCCTTCCACTAGGCCTCCACTGACCACACCACTGCTGCCCGTGTACCCCTGGAACCAATTTAAAATTGCCTACAGCCATGTGTTATTACTTTAGGCCTTCGATGCCTGTCTGCGGTCACTCCTTCCACTAGGCCTCCACTGACCACACCACTGCTGCCCGTGTACCCCTGGAACCAATTTAAAATTGCCTACAGCCATGTGTTATTATTTTAGGCCTTCGATGCCTGTCTGCGGTCACTCCTTCCACTAGGCCTCCACTGACCACACCACTGCTGCCCGTGTACCCCTGGAACCAATTTAAAATTGCCTACAGCCATGTGTTATTATTTTAGGCCTTCGATGCCTGTCTGCGGTCACTCCTTCCACTAGGCCTCCACTGACCACACCACTGCTGCCCGTGTACCCCTGGAACCAATTTAAAATTGCCTACAGCCATGTGTTATTATTTTAGGCCTTCGATGCCTGTCTGCGGTCACTCCTTCCACTAGGCCTCCACTGACCACACCACTGCTGCCCGTGTACCCCTGGAACCAATTTAAAATTGCCTACAGCCATGTGTTATTACTTTAGGCCTTCGATGCCTGTCTGTGGTCACTCCTTCCACTAGGCCTCCACTGACCACACCACTGCTGCCCGTGTACCCCTGGAACCAATTTAAAATTGCCTACAGCCATGTGTTATTATTTTAGGCCTTCGATGCCTGTCTGCGGTCACTCCTTCCACTAGGCCTCCACTGACCACACCACTGCTGCCCGTGTACCCCTGGAACCAATTTAAAATTGCCTACAGCCATGTGTTATTATTTTAGGCCTTCGATGCCTGTCTGCGGTCACTCCTTCCACTAGGCCTCCACTGACCACACCACTGCTGCCCGTGTACCCCTGGAACCAATTTAAAATTGCCTACAGCCATGTGTTATTATTTTAGGCCTTCGATGCCTGTCTGCGGTCACTCTCTTCCACTAGGCCTCCACTGACCACACCACTGCTGCCCGTGTACCCCTGGAACCAATTTAAAATTGCCTACAGCCATGTGTTATTATTTTAGGCCTTCGATGCCTGTCTGCGGTCACTCCTTCCACTAGGCCTCCACTGACCACACCACTGCTGCCCGTGTACCCCTGGAACCAATTTAAAATTGCCTACAGCCATGTGTTATTATTTTAGGCCTTCGATGCCTGTCTGCGGTCACTCCTTCCACTAGGCCTCCACTGACCACACCACTGCTGCCCGTGTACCCCTGTAACCAATTTAAAATTGCCTACAGCCATGTGTTATTATTTTAGGCCTTCGATGCCTGTCTGCGGTCACTCCTTCCACTAGGCCTCCACTGACCACACCACTGCTGCCCGTGTACCCCTGGAACCAATTTAAAATTGCCTACAGCCATGTGTTATTATTTTAGGCCTTCGATGCCTGTCTGCGGTCACTCCTTCCACTAGGCCTCCACTGACCACACCACTGCTGCCCGTGTACCCCTGTAACCAATTTAAAATTGCCTACAGCCATGTGTTATTATTTTAGGCCTTCGATGCCTGTCTGCGGTGACTCCTTCCACTAGGCCTCCACTGACCACACCACTGCTGCCCGTGTACCCCTGGAACCAATTTAAAATTGCCTACAGCCATGTGTTATTATTTTAGGCCTTCGATGCCTGTCTGCGGTCACTCCTTCCACTAGGCCTCCACTGACCACACCACTGCTGCCCGTGTACCCCTGGAACCAATTTATAATTGCCTACAGCCATGTGTTATTATTTTAGGCCTTCGATGCCTGTCTGCGGTCACTCCTTCCACTAGGCCTCCACTGACCACACCACTGCTGCCCGTGTACCCCTGGAACCAATTTAAAATTGCCTACAGCCATGTGTTATTATTTTAGGCCTTCGATGCCTGTCTGCGGTCACTCCTTCCACTAGGCCTCCACTGACCACACCACTGCTGCCCGTGTACCCCTGGAACCAATTTAAAATTGCCTACAGCCATGTGTTATTATTTTAGGCCTTCGATGCCTTTCTGCGGTCACTCCTTCCACTAGGCCTCCACTGACCACACCACTGCTGCCCATGTACCCCTGGAACCAATTTAAAATTGCCTACAGCCATGTGTTATTATTTTAGGCCTTCGATACCTGTCTGCGGTCACTCCTTCCACTAGGCCTCCACTGACCACACCACTGCTGCCCGTGTACCCCTGGAACCAATTTAAAATTGCCTACAGCCATGTGTTATTACTTTAGGCCTTCGATGCCTGTCTGCGGTCACTCCTTCCACTAGGCCTCCACTGACCACACCACTGCTGCCCGTGTACCCCTGGAACCAATTTAAAATTGCCTACAGCCATGTGTTATTATTTTAGGCCTTCGATGCCTGTCTGCGGTCACTCCTTCCACTAGGCCTCCACTGACCACACCACTGCTGCCCGTGTACCCCTGGAACCAATTTAAAATTGCCTACAGCCATGTGTTATTATTTTAGGCCTTCGATGCCTGTCTGCGGTCACTCCTTCCACTAGGCCTCCACTGACCACACCACTGCTGCCCGTGTACCCCTGGAACCAATTTAAAATTGCCTACAGCCATGTGTTATTATTTTAGGCCTTCGATGCCTGTCTGCGGTCACTCTCTTCCACTAGGCCTCCACTGACCACACCACTGCTGCCCGTGTACCCCTGGAACCAATTTAAAATTGCCTACAGCCATGTGTTATTATTTTAGGCCTTCAATGCCTGTCTGCGGTCACTCCTTCCACTAGGCCTCCACTGACCACACCACTGCTGCCCGTGTACCCCTGGAACCAATTTAAAATTGCCTACAGCCATGTGTTATTATTTTAGGCCTTCGATGCCTGTCTGCGGTCACTCCTTCCACTAGGCCTCCACTGACCACACCACTGCTGCCCGTGTACCCCTGGAACCAATTTAAAATTGCCTACAGCCATGTGTTATTATTTTAGGCCTTCGATGCCTGTCTGCGGTGACTCCTTCCACTAGGCCTCCACTGACCACACCACTGCTGCCCGTGTACCCCTGGAACCAATTTAAAATTGCCTACAGCCATGTGTTATTATTTTAGGCCTTCGATGCCTGTCTGCGGTCACTCCTTCCACTAGGCCTCCACTGACCACACCACTGCTGCCCGTGTACCCCTGTAACCAAATTAAAATTGCCTACAGCCATGTGTTATTATTTTAGGCCTTCGATGCCTGTCTGCGGTGACTCCTTCCACTAGTCCTCCACTGACCACACCACTGCTGCCCGTGTACCCCTGGAACCAATTTAAAATTGCCTACAGCCATGTGTTATTATTTTAGGCCTTCGATGCCTGTCTGCGGTCACTCCTTCCACTAGGCCTCCACTGACCACACCACTGCTGCCCGTGTACCCCTGGAACCAATTTATAATTGCCTACAGCCATGTGTTATTATTTTAGGCCTTCGATGCCTGTCTGCGGTCACTCCTTCCACTAGGCCTCCACTGACCACACCACTGCTGCCCGTGTACCCCTGGAACCAATTTAAAATTGCCTACAGCCATGTGGTATTATTTTAGGCCTTCGATGCCTGTCTGCGGTCACTCCTTCCACTAGGCCTCCACTGACCACACCACTGCTGCCCGTGTACCCCTGGAACCAATTTAAAATTGCCTACAGCCATGTGTTATTATTTTAGGCCTTCGATGCCTGTCTGCGGTCACTCCTTCCACTAGGCCTCCACTGACCACACCACTGCTGCCCGTGTACCCCTGGAACCAACATCAGAAAATATAAAAATAAGTATTTTGCTTATAAAAAAGATAATACTGGAGAGATATCAAATGCAGACATTTTAACATTAAAAACAAACACATACAACAAAAATCTGGTACAGTACTAAAAATGGCCACCAGCTACAATAACTTTCTCCTGCAAGTAGTTAACTGAAAGGTTTTTTCAATTTTAAACACAGATATGGCATCCACCGAGTGTTGTCCTGTCGCGTCTTCTTTATATTATTGCCAAGAAGATGCAAAACAATGAAAATAATAAAATCATTATTTACCAAAAAAATAGAGTAAGTCAAAACCACATTGCAAATAAACATTCATTACAAATAAAGAAGCAGGGCGCGTCCGAGGGTGAGTATATACCTAATAAGAATATAATCACCCTCGGACGCGCCCTGCTTCTTTCCGACAGCCTTCCTTCCTAAGAATCAGCCCTTCCGTGGTGTAGAGAGAGGGTTTGTTACACTCCAAGGTGTTCCCCAGGTTGCCTTTCCTGAGCTTCGATCTTCCGGCTCTCGTTTAGTAGTTGTTGGAAACTACGCTGCATTAGGCCTACAAATTGGGTATGGGGTGTAGAGAGATGGTGTGTTCCACTGTAGAGAGATGGTGTGTTCCACTCCAAGGTGTTACCCAGGTTTCCTCGCCAATGCTTCGATCATCATGCTCTCGTTTAGTAGTTGTTGGAAACTATGCTGCATTAGGCCTACAAATTGGGTATGGGGTGTAGAGAGATGGTGTGTTCCACTCCAAGGTGTTCCCCAGGTTGCCTTTCCTGAGCTTCGATCTTCCGGCTCTCGTTTAGTAGTTGTTGGAAACTACGCTGCATTAGGCCTACAAATTGGGTATGGGGTGTAGAGAGATGGTGTGTTCCACTGTAGAGAGATGGTGTGTTCCACTCCAAGGTGTTCCCCAGGTTTCCTCGCCAATGCTTCGATCATCATGCTCTCGTTTAGTAGTTGTTGGAAACTATGCTGCATTAGGCCTACAAATTGGGTATGGGGTGTAGAGAGATGGTGTGTTCCACTCCAAGGTGTTCCCCAGGTTTCCTCTCCATTGCTTCGATCTTCATGCTCTCGTTTAGTAGTTGTTGGAAACTACGCTGCATTAGGCCTACAAATTGGGTATGGGGTGTAGAGAGATGGTGTCTTACACTCCAAGGTGTTCCCCAGGTTTCCTCTCCATTGCTTCGATCTTCCGGCTCTCATTTAGTAGTTGTTGGAAACTACGCTGCATTAGGCCTACAAATTGGGTATGGGGTGTAGAGAGATGGTGTGTTACACTCCAAGGTGTTCCCCAGGTTTCCTCTCCATTGCTTCGATCTTCCGGCTCTCGTTTAGTAGTTGTTGGAAACTACGCTGCATTAGGCCTACAAATTGGGTATGGGGTGTAGAGAGATGGTGTGTTACACTCCAAGGTGTTCCCCAGGTTTCCTCTCCATTGCTTCGATCTTCCAGCTCTCGTTTAGTAGTTGTTGGAAACTACGCTGCATTAGGCCTACAAATTGGGTATGGGGTGTAGAGAGATGGTGTGTTCCACTCCAAGGTGTTCCCCAGGTTGCCTTTCCTGAGCTTCGATCTTCCGGCTCTCGTTTAGTAGTTGTTGGAAACTACGCTGCATTAGGCCTACAAATTGGGTATGGGGTGTAGAGAGATGGTGTGTTCCACTGTAGAGAGATGGTGTGTTCCACTCCAAGGTGTTCCCCAGGTTTCCTCGCCAATGCTTCGATCATCATGCTCTCGTTTAGTAGTTGTTGGAAACTACGCTGCATTAGGCCTACAAATTGGGTATGGGGTGTAGAGAGATGGTGTGTTCCACTCCAAGGTGTTCCCCAGGTTTCCTCTCCATTGCTTCAATCTTCATGCTCTCGTTTAGTAGTTGTTGGAAACTACGCTGCATTAGGCCTACAAATTGGGTATGGGGTGTAGAGAGATGGTGTGTTACACTCCAAGGTGTTCCCCAGGTTTCCTCTCCATTGCTTCGATCTTCCGGCTCTCGTTTAGTAGTTGTTGGAAACTACACTGCATTAGGCCTACAAATTGGGTATGGGGTGTAGAGAGATGGTGTGTTACACCAAGGTGTTCCCCAGGTTTCCTCTCCATTGCTTCGATCTTCCGGCTCTCGTTTAGTAGTTGTTGGAAACTACGCTGCATTAGGCCTACAAATTGGGTATGGGGTGTAGAGAGATGGTGTGTTCCACTCCAAGGTGTTCCCCAGGTTGCCTTTCCTGAGCTTCGATCTTCCGGCTCTCGTTTAGTAGTTGTTGAAAACTACGCTGCATTAGGCCTACAAATTGGGTATGGGGTGTAGAGAGATGGTGTGTTACACTCCAAGGTGTTCCCCAGGTTTCCTCTCCATTGCTTCGATCTTCCGGCTCTCGTTTAGTAGTTGTTGGAAACTACGCTGCATTAGGCCTACAAATTGGGTATGGGGTGTAGAGAGATGGTGTGTTACACTCCAAGGTGTTCCCCAGGTTTCCTCTCCATTGCTTCGATCTTCCGGCTCTCGTTTAGTAGTTGTTGGAAACTACGCTGCATTAGGCCTACAAATTGGGTATGGGGTGTAGAGAGATGGTGTGTTACACTCCAAGGTGTTCCCCAGGTTTCCTCTCCATTGCTTCGATCTTCCGGCTCTCGTTTAGTAGTTGTTGGAAACTACGCTGCATTAGGCCTACAAATTGGGTATGGGGTGTAGAGAGATGGTGTGTTCCACTGTAGAGAGATGGTGTGTTCCACTCCAAGGTGTTCCCCAGGTTTCCTCGCCAATGCTTCGATCATCATGCTCTCGTTTAGTAGTTGTTGGAAACTACGCTGCATTAGGCCTACAAATTGGGTATGGGGTGTAGAGAGATGGTGTGTTCCACTCCAAGGTGTTCCCCAGGTTTCCTCTCCATTGCTTCGATCTTCATGCTCTCGTTTAGTAGTTGTTGGAAACTACGCTGCATTAGGCCTACAAATTGGGTATAGGGTGTAGAGAGATGGTGTGTTCCACTCCAAGGTGTTCTCCAGGTTGCCTTTCCTGAACTTCTATCTTCAGGCTCTCATTAAATTGTGGTTAAACAGAACAACTGCATTTGGCGTACTAGTTGGTTTGGGGCCTACTATCAGTGTCTGCCGCTCCTTGCTGTTCTCCTGGTTTCCTGTCCTGAAATTCCATTTTCAGGCGCTCGTTAAGTAGTTGTTAATGTTAGACTGCATTTGGCCTACTAGTTGGGTTGGGGCCTACTATCGGTGTCTGCCACTCCTTGTTGTTCTCCTCCACTGAACAAAGCTGTGCCGCCTGTTTACTACTGTTGCCAATTTTGAACTGCATTTCGACTACTCACTGATTTGGGCCTACTCTCTGTGTCAGCCTCTCATTCCAGTTGTCCTCCACTGCAATGCCCCCTGATTAGTCCTGTGTTACCAATTTTGAACTGCATTTAGCCCACTTTATTCTTTGGGCCTATATCTGTGTTTCCTCCTCATCCTGCCCATTGCCCAGCCAGTGATAGATGAGTCTGCTGGTACATTGACCCATAACGCAACATTTCCCGTGCACGCTACACTGCAAGATTGTGACCCTGCTGAAAGTCAGGTCCCCCTTCCCGCATACCATACCACCTTACACGGGGACAAACAGGAAGGTGCAGATGAAAGTGCAGGTTCCTTCATCAGGTGGGGGGAGGAATACTAGTTGGCGACGTCACTGGCACAGGGCCTCTCATGGTACGCAAAAGTGTTGCTGCCGGTGGGAGGCGCCCCCGCCGTGCAAACACACCGCTGTACTTTGAGGGGCCCTGTGCCAGTGCCAATGCCAACGAGTGGGCCCCCCCTGCTTGCTCAGGTTCACAGCACTTGCAAAGTTGAAATACTTACCTCTCCCTGCTCCACTGCCGTGACGTGGTCCAGATTTCCTGGGCCCACTAATTACTTGAACCAGCCCTACCCACCACAACTTTAGCCAAATGACCCCCAATTTCAAATGCCTTCCAATTATTATAAGGTAAATTACGCTTGACAAGCTTCATTAAGAAGAATGGATGGTTTTGACATTAAAATGGGCACTCTAGGTGTTTTCCTGG
This sequence comes from Ranitomeya imitator, assembly GCF_032444005.1. Lineage (NCBI taxonomy): Eukaryota > Metazoa > Chordata > Amphibia > Anura > Dendrobatidae > Ranitomeya > Ranitomeya imitator. The sequence goes on from NC_091284.1 coordinate 405,792,144, forward strand.
CCCCCACTCACTGCCGACTATGCTGCCCCATTGACTTGCATTGGGTTTCGTGTTTCGGTCGATCCCGACTTTACGTCATAATCGGCCGATTTCACTCGACCCGACTTTTGAGATAGTCGGGTTTCGCGAAACCCGGCTCGACTCTAAAAAGGTCAAGGTCGCTCAACTCTAGTTTACATAAATCATCCTGTAATATAAAATTGTCCTCCTCTGTATTGATTACCCTGCAGAGTTTAGTGTCATCTGCAAATATTGAAATTCCACTCTGTATGCCTCCTGCAAGGTCATTAATAAATATGTTAAAAAGAAGAGGGCCCAAAACTGACCCCTGTGGTACCCCACTGCTAACCGCGACCCAGTCCGAGTGTACTCCATTAATAACCACCCTTTGTTTCCTATCCCTGAGCGAGCTCTTAACCCACTTACACATATTTTCCCCTATCCCCATTATTCTCATTTTATGTATCAACCTTTTGTGTGGCACCGTATCAAAAGCTTTTGAAAAGTCCAAATACACTACGTCCACTGGGTTCCCTTGGTCCAGTCCGGAACTTACCTCTTCATAGAAATTGATGAGATTAGTCTGACATGAACGGTCCCTAGTAAACCCATGTTGGTATTGGGTCATGAGGTTATTCCTCTTCAGATACTCCAGCATAGCATCCCTTAGAATGCCCTCCTGGATTTTACCCACAGTAGAGGTTAAGCTTACTGGCCTATAATTTCCGAGTTCAGTTTTTGTCCCCTTTTTGAATATTGCACCACATTTGCTATACGCCAGTCCTGTGGTACAGACCCTGTTATTATGGACTCTTTAAAGATTAAAAATAATGGTCTATCAATGACTGTACTTAATTCCTGCAGTACTCGGGGGTGTATCGCATCCGGGCCCGGAGATTTGTCAATTTTAGTGATTTTTAGACGCCGACGTACTTCCTGCTGGGTTAAGCAGGTGACACTTAATGGGGAATTTTTGTTATCACTGATCATATTGTCTGCCATGGAATTTTCATGTGTAAATACTGATGAAAAAAGTCATTTAGCATATTGGCTTTTTCCTCATCCTCATCCATCATTTCACCCAGACTATTTTTAAGGGGGCCAACACTATCATTTTTTAGTTTCTTACCATTTACATAGTTAAAGAATATTTTGGGGTCATTTTTACTCTCTCTGGCAATGAGTCTCTCTGTCTCAATCTTTGCTGCCTTGATTTGCTTTTTACAGAATTTATTTAATTTTCTGTATTTATTTAATGCCTCATCAGTGTTGAGCATTCCGATACCGCAAGTATCGGGTATCGGCCGATATTCGCAGTATCGGAATTCTTTCAGTACTTCAATACTTTCAGTGTATCGGAAACCGGAATCGGAAATTCCCATTCTGCAAACTCCCGGGTTTTTATGAATCAGCCAATGAGGAATGATTTGAAGTGTGGGCACATCCTGTTCTGCATGGTGGGCATGTAACTACTGGCATGGCTGTGATTGGCTGCTGAAATGATGTCATGACGCCCTTTAAAAGTCGCCACCGCCATTTTGCGATCACTCTGCTGTGAATTTAGTTAGGGACAGGACACTGTGTTCTGACTGAGGGCCAGTTTGCGATTTGCTTAATTGTGCTTAATCCAGGCTAAATTAGCAACCGCTGTGTGTTCACCTTGCTTTTGCCTTGCAGCGCTGTTCACAGCTGTCTGCAAGGTCTGTGTGTGTGAGTGCAGCTCACTCTGCTGTCTGTCCATAGCCATAGCCGGTTTTGGCCAGCTCAGGGTGCTTCACTGCCTCATACTGCTTAATCCTTTTTTTTTTTTTTGGCAATTAGTGCAACCTGCTGCACATTATTTCACATATATCTTATATAAGTGGCTTTCCATCTGTATCCTGCTAGATTGTGGAAAATAACTATATAGGATTAGATAGAGGAGCTTTGTTTGGCCTTGCAGCGCCGTTCGCAGCTGTCTGCACGGTGTGTGTGAGTGCAGCTCACTCTGCTGTCTGTCCATAGCCATAGCCGGTTGTGTTCAGCTCAGAGTGCGTTACTGCGTCATACTGCAAAATCCATAGTCCTTTTTTTGCAATTAGTGCAGCCTGCTGCACATTTTTTCAAATATATCCTATATTAGTGCCTTTCCATCTGTATCCTGCCAGATTGTGAAAAATCACTATCTATAGGATTAGATAGAGGAGCTTTGTTTGGCCTTGCAGCGCCGTTCGCGGCTGTCTGCACGGTCTGTGTGCGAGTACTGCACTCACTCTGTAGTGTCTGTTCTACAAAACCAACCCAAAGTTCACCAAACACTTCGCTTTACTGTTGTGTAGGCCACATAAGCGCATAATAAAGTCTAGTCCACACTCCCTAAAATAAGTGTTTCTTATACCTGTTAGCAGCTGTTCAGGAATAAGCACACACTAAGCCGTTGGTACTTTTCTGCCCTCGTTTAGTAGTTGTTGGAAACTACGCTGCATTAGGCCTACAAATTGGGTATGGGGTGTAGAGAGATGGTGTGTTCCACTCCAAGGTGTTCCCCAGGTTGCCTTTCCTGAGCTTCGATCTTCCGGCTCTCGTTTAGTAGTTGTTGGAAACTACACTGCATTAGGCCTACAAATTGGGTATGGGGTGTAGAGAGATGGTGTGTTCCACTCCAAGGTGTTCCCCAGGTTGCCTTTCCTGAGCTTCGATCTTCCGGCTCTCGTTTAGTAGTTGTTGGAAACTACGCTGCATTAGGCCTACAAATTGGGTATGGGGTGTAGAGAGATGGTGTGTTCCACTCCAAGGTGTTCTCCAGGTTGCCTTTCCTGAGCTTCGATCTTCCGGCTCTCGTTTAGTAGTTCTTGGAAACTACACTGCATTAGGCCTACAAATTGGGTATGGGGTGTAGAGAGATGGTGTGTTCCACTCCAAGGTGTTCTCCAGGTTGCCTTTCCTGAGCTTCGATCTTCCGGCTCTCGTTTAGTAGTTGTTGGAAACTACGTTTATCACTCAGTCTATCATGATGAAGAAGGCAGGGAGTAAGGCACGTGGGTGTGGGCATGGAGCAGGGAGGGGCCGTGGGGATTCTGTGCCAGCTGCGGGCACTGGTGACTCACCATCCCCCAGTTTCAGCAGGGAGCAGACCTTGATGCGCAGCTTTGTCGGAGCTCGCCGTTCCCGGCTGCTGCGGGACGAACAAATTGAAGCCGTTGTCGGATGGATGGATGCTAACGCATCGACTTCAATTAGTGCCACATCCTCTCAGACACAGAGCACTGAAGAGCAACCATCTGTCTCTTCACCACCTGCCAAATTGCCCAGGCAGTCAGAGAGCCCAGGACAGGAGCCATCTTTACTTCTGTTCTCTGAATCTCTTGGCTTGGAAACAGGGGGCCAGCCAAGCAGCATTCGAGAATCAGAAGAAGAGGCTGTATGCAGTGATGCGCAACAGCTTTGTTTCTCTGAATCAATCAGGCGGGTGGGACAGTGCCTCCGGTTACTGTTGTGAATTCTGTGGCAGAGCTCCCTCCTGTGGTCACAAGTGGCTGATTCTCTCTGATTCTCTCTGTGAGCTTCCGTTGATGGAGGAAAGTGGTACTGCGGCTTCTGAGCTGAGTTTCCTTCCTCAGGTGATGTGGTGAAGTCGCTAGGTGCTGCTCTATTTGACTCCACCTAGTGCTTTGATCCTGGTCTCCAGTCAATGTTCTAGTATTGGACCTGTTTCCTCCTGGATCATTCCTGTGCCCTGCTGCTCTGCATAGCTAAGTTCCGCTTTGCTATTTTGTTTGCTGTTTTTTTCTGTCCAGCTTGTCAATTTGTTGTTTCCTGCTTGCTGGAAGCTCTGGGACGCAGAGGGTGTACCTCCGTGCCGTTAGTTCGGTACGGAGGGTCTTTTTGCCCCCTTTGCGTGGTTTTTGTAGGGTTTTGTGTTGACCGCAAATTTACCTTTCCTATCCTCGCTCTGTTCAGAAAGTCGGGCCTCACTTTGCTAAATCTATTTCATCTCTACGTTTGTCTTTTCATCTTAACTCACAGTCATTATATGTGGGGGCTGCCTTTTTCTTTGGGGTATTTCTCTGAGGCAAGGTAGGCTTATTTTCTATCTTCAGGCTAGCTAGTTTCTCAGGCTGTGCCGAGTTGCATAGGGAGCGTTAGGCGCAATCCACGGCTGCCTCTAGTGTGGTTGGAGAGGATTAGGGATTGCGGTCAGCAGAGTTCCCACGTCTCAGAGCTCGTTCTATGTTTTTGGGTTATTGTCAGGTCACTGTATGTGCTCTGACCTCTATGTCCATTGTGGTACTGAATTACCTTATCATAACAGTACTGGAGGCCCAAAGTACTAATGATTCTCAATAGAGGGAAAAAAGAAGTTCTGAGACCATTTTTTTTTCTCTGCACTGTGTTTTGCCTTTTTTTTCCCCTAGACATTTGGGTGGTTCAGGACACAGGTGTAGCGATGGACATTAAAGGTCTGTCTTCATGTGTGGATCAGCTCACGGCAAGAGTACAAAATATTCAAGACTTTGTGGTTCAGAATTCTATGTTAGAACCAAGAATTCCTATTCCTGATTTGTTTTTTGGAGATAGAACTAAGTTTCTGAGATTCAAAAATAATTGTAAACAATTTATGGCTTTGAAACCTCGCTCCTCTGGTGACCCAGTTCAACAAGTTAGGATTATTATTTCTTTTTTACGTGGCGACCCTCAGGACTGGGCATTTTCCCTTGCGCCAGGAGATCCTGCATTAAGTAATATCGATGCGTTTTTCCTGGCGCTCGGATTGCTGTACGATGAACCTAATTCAGAGGATCAGGCAGAGAAAAATTTGCTGGCTCTAAGTCAGGGTCAGGATGAGATAGAGGTATATTGTCAGAAATTTAGAAAGTGGTCCGTACTCACTCAATGGAATGAAGGTGCGCTCGCAGCTATTTTCAGAAAAGGTCTCTCTGAAGCCCTTAAGGATGTCTTGGTGGGATTTCCTATGCCTGCTGGTTTGAATGAGTCTATGTCTTTGGCCATTCAGATCGGTCGACGCTTGCGTGAGCGTAAATCTGTGCACCATTTGGCGGTATTACCTGAGCTTAAACCTGAGCCTATGCAGTGCGATAGGACTTTGACCAGAGTTGAACGGCAAGAACACAGACGTCTGAATGGGCTGTGTTTCTACTGTGGTGATTCCACTCATGCTATCTCTGATTGTCCTAAGCGCACTAAGCGGTTCGCTAGCTCTGCCACCATTGGTACGGTACAGTCAAAATTTCTTCTGTCCGTTACCTTGATCTGCTCTTTGTCATCGTATTCTGTCATGGCATTTGTGGATTCAGGCGCTGCCCTGAATTTGATGGACTTGGAGTATGCTAGGCGTTGTGGGTTTTTCTTGGAGCCCTTGCAGTGTCCTATTCCATTGAGAGGAATTGATGCTACGCCTTTGGCCAAGAATAAGCCTCAGTACTGGACCCAGCTGACCATGTGCATGGCTCCTGCACATCAGGAGGTTATTCGCTTTCTGGTGTTGCATAATCTGCATGATGTGGTCGTGTTGGGGTTGCCATGGCTACAAGTCCATAATCCAGTATTAGATTGGAAATCCATGTCTGTGTCCAGCTGGGGTTGTCAGGGGGTACATGGTGATGTCCCATTTCTGTCAATTTCGTCATCCACCCCTTCTGAGGTTCCAGAGTTCTTGTCTGATTACCGGGATGTATTTGATGACCCCAAGTCCGATACCCTACCTCCGCATAGGGATTGTGATTGTGCTATCGATTTGATTCCTGGTAGTAAATTCCCAAAAGGTCGACTGTTTAATTTATCTGTACCTGATCACGCCGCTATGCGGAGTTATGTGAAGGAGTCCTTGGAGAAGGGGCATATTCGCCCGTCATCGTCGCCATTAGGAGCAGGGTTCTTTTTTGTAGCCAAGAAGGATGGTTCACTGAGACCTTGTATAGATTACCGCCTTCTAAATAAGATCACGGTTAAATTTCAGTACCCCTTGCCGTTGTTATCTGATTTGTTTGCTCGGATTAAGGGGGCTAGTTGGTTCACCAAGATAGATCTTCGTGGTGCGTATAATCTTGTGCGTATTAAGCGAGGCGATGAATGGAAAACTGCATTTAATACGCCCGAGGGCCATTTTGCGTATCTAGTAATGCCATTCGGACTTGCCAATGCTCCATCAGTGTTTCAGTCCTTTATGCATGACATCTTCCGAGAGTACCTGGATAAATTCCTGATTGTGTACTTGGATGACATTTTGATCTTCTCGGATGATTGGGAGTCTCATGTGAAGTAGGTCAGAACGGTGTTTCAGGTCCTGCGTGCTAATTCTTTGTTTGTGAAGGGATCAAAGTGTATCTTTGGTGTTCAGAAGGTTTCATTTTTGGGGTTCATCTTTTCTCCTTCTACTATCGAGATGGACCCTGTTAAGGTCCAAGCCATCCATGATTGGACTCAGCCGACATCTCTGAAAAGTCTGCAAAAGTTCCTGGGCTTTGCTAATTTTTATCGTCGCTTCATCTGCAATTTTTCTAATATTGCTAAACCATTGACCGATTTGACCAAGAAGGGTGCTGATGTGGTCAATTGGTCTTCTGCTGCTGTGGAAGCTTTTCAAGAGTTGAAGTGTCGTTTTTCTTCTGCCCCTGTGTTGTGTCAACCAGATGTTTCGCTTCCGTTCCAGGTCGAGGTTGATGCTTCTGAGATTGGAGCAGGGGCTGTTTTGTCGCAGAGAAGTTCTGATTGCTCGGTGATGAAACCATGCGCCTTCTTTTCCAGGAAGTTTTCGCCTGCTGAGCGAAATTATGATGTGGGCAATCGAGAGTTGCTGGCCATGAAGTGGGCATTCGAGGAGTGGCGTCATTGGCTTGAAGGAGCTAAGCATCGCGTGGTGGTTTTGACTGATCATAAGAACTTGACTTATCTCGAGTCTGCCAAGCGGTTGAATCCTAGACAGGCTCGTTGTTCGCTGTTTTTTTCCCGTTTTGACTTTGTGATTTCGTACCTTCCGGGCTCTAAAAATGTGAAGGCGGATGCTCTGTCTAGGAGTTTTGTGCCCGACTCTCCGGGTTTATCTGAGCCGGCGGGTATCCTCAAAGAGGGAGTAATTGTGTCTGCCATCTCCCCTGATTTGCGGCGGGTGCTGCAAAAATTTCAGGCTAATAAACCTGATCGTTGCCCAGCAGAGAAACTGTTTGTCCCTGATAGATGGAGGAATAAAGTTATCTCTGAGGTTCATTGTTCGGTGTTGGCTGGTCATCCTGGAATCTTTGGTACCAGAGAGTTAGTGGCTAGATCCTTTTGGTGGCCATCTCTGTCGCGGGATGTGCGTACTTTTGTGCAGTCCTGTGGGATTTGTGCTCGGGCTAAGCCCTGCTGTTCTCGTGCCAGTGGGTTGCTTTTGCCCTTGCCGGTCCCGAAAAGGCCTTGGACACATATCTCTATGGATTTTATTTCAGATCTTCCCGTCTCTCAAAAGATGTCAGTCATTTGGGTGGTCTGTGATCGCTTCTCTAAGATGGTCCATTTGGTACCCTTGTCTAAATTACCTTCCTCCTCTGATTTGGTTCCATTGTTCTTCCAGCATGTGGTTCGTTTACATGGCATTCCAGAGAATATCATTTCTGACAGAGGTTCCCAGTTTGTTTTGAGGTTTTGGCGAGCCTTTAGTGGTAGGATGGGCATTGACTTGTCTTTTTCCTCGGCTTTCCATCCTCAAACTAATGGCCAGACCGAACGAACCAATCAGACCTTGGAAACATATCTGAGATGCTTTGTTTCTGCTGATCAGGATAACTGGGTGTCCTTTTTGCCTTTGGCTGAGTTCGCCCTCAATAATCGGGCCAGCTCGGCTACCTTGGTTTCGCCGTTTTTCTGCAACTCTGGGTTCCATCCTCGTTTCTCTTCAGGGCAGGTTGAGTCTTCGGACTGTCCTGGTGTGGATACTGTGGTGGACAGGTTGCAGCAGATTTGGACTCATGTAGTGGACAATTTGACCTTGTCCCAGGAGAAGGCTCAACGTTTCGCTAATCGCAGACGCTGTGTGGGTCCCCGACTTCGTGTTGGGGATTTGGTTTGGTTATCTTCTCGTCATATTCCTATGAAGGTTTCCTCTCCTAAATTTAAACCTCGTTTCATTGGTCCGTATTGGATTTCTGAGGTTCTTAATCCTGTGTCTTTTCGTCTGACCCTTCCAGATTCTTTTTCCATACATAACGTATTCCATAGGTCATTGTTGCGGAGATACGTGGCACCTATGGTTCCATCTGTTGATCCTCCGGCCCCGGTTTTGGTGGAGGAGAAGTTGGAGTATATTGTGGAGAAGATTTTGGATTCTCGTGTTTCAAGACGGAAACTCCAGTATCTGGTTAAGTGGAAGGGTTATGCTCAGGAAGATAATTCCTGGGTCTTTGCCTCTGATGTCCATGCTCCCGATCTTATTTGTGCCTTTCATATGGCTCATCCTGGTCATCCTGGGGGCTCTGGTGAGGGTTCGGTGACCCCTCCTCAAGGGGGGGGTACTGTTGTGAATTCTGTGGCAGAGCTCCCTCCTGTGGTCACAAGTGGTACTTCGGCTGATTCTCTCTGTGAGCTTCCGTTGGTGGAGGAAAGTGGTACTGCGGCTTCTGAGTTTCCTTCCTCAGGTGATGTGGTGAAGTCGTTAGGTGCTGCTCTGTTTGACTCCACCTAGTGCTTTGATCCTGGCCTCCAGTCAATGTTCTAGTATTGGACCTGTTTCCTCCTGGATCGTTCCTGTGGCCTGCTGCTCTGCATAGCTAAGTTCCGCTTTGCTATTTTGTTTGCTGTTTTTTTCTGTCCAACTTGTCAATTTGTTGTTTCCTGCTTGCTGGAAGCTCTGGGACGCAGAGGGTGTACCTCCGTGCCGTTAGTTCGGTACGGAGGGTCTTTTTGCCCCCTTTGCGTGGTTTTTGTAGGGTTTTGTGTTGACCGCAAAGTTACCTTTCCTATCCTCGCTCTGTTCAGAAAGTCGGGCCTCACTTTGCTAAATCTATTTCATCTCTACGTTTGTCTTTTCATTTTAACTCACAGTCATTATATGTGGGGGCTGCCTTTTCCTTTGGGGTATTTCTCTGAGGCAAGGTAGGCTTATTTTCTATCTTCAGGCTAGCTAGTTTCTCAGGCTGTGCCGAGTTGCATAGGGAGCGTTAGGCGCAATCCACGGCTGCCTCTAGTGTGGTTGGAGAGGATTAGGGATTGCGGTCAGCAGAGTTCCCACGTCTCAGAGCTCGTTCTATGTTTTTGGGTTATTGTCAGGTTACTGTATGTGCTCTGACCTCTATGTCCATTGTGGTACTGAATTACCTTATCATAACAGGTTACCACTTCTCAGTATGCATCAGATGAGGAGACCCAGTTGCCAGTTTCTGTTGCGTACTGTGCTGACAAGACTACCCAGGAGAAGCAGTTGGTGGCAGAGGGTAGCGTAGATGATGAGGTCCTCGACCCATCATGGCGTGAGGGCCAGGAACGTGGTGGGAACAGCTCTGAGGAAGAGATTCCCCGAACGGCTGGGAGAGGGAGGGGGAAGACTGCGGCGCCTGGAGCCTCCACTTCAGCACCCATTAGGAGCATGCCTCTTCCAAAATCCAAAGCGGGCACTCCCAAGACTTGCACTGCCTGGTCCTTTTTTGACACAGTTACAGATGACATTTGCTTTGTCAAATGCAAGCTGTGTAGTCAGAAAATCAAACGAGGTAAAAATGTCAGCAACCTAAATACCTCAAACATGTGGAAACATGTGCGGAAAAAGCACGCGGTGGAGTTACAAAAACACACTGAAGACCTAGGCCAACGTCCAGCGGCACCTACCACCTCTTCAGCTCGTGTTGTTGCCTCTTCCTCCAGCTCACACACTGCTGCTTCGGCATCCTCACAGGATCGCCATGGAAGAACCTCTGGCACTGTTGTCCAGAGACCCAGTGTAATTCCACCCACAGCACCATGTTCCCAGTCATCTTCACACTCCCTGCCCAGTTTACAGCCATCAGTAGCACAGGTATGGGAGAATTCTCTGCAAACCACCCACGAGCACAGGCTCTGAATGCAGGCATTGCCAAACTTCTGTCACTGGAAATGCTCTCATTCAGGCTGGTGGAAACTGACAGCTTCCGTAACTTGATGGCATTGGCAGTCCCACAATACAATGTGCCCAGCCACTTTTATTTCAGCAGGCAAGCTGTCCCTGCCCTGCAAAAGCATGTGGAGGCAAACATCAAACATGCGCTACTAAACGCCGTTAGTAGCAAGGTCCACCTCACCACCGATGCGTGGACCAGTCACCATGGACAGGGACGATACCTTTCCCGCACTGCCCATTGGGTCAATGTTGTGGAGCCGGGTACAGACATGGCGAGTGGCGCTGTACGTGTACTGCCAACACCAAGGATTGCAGGAATCCAGTCTGTGCACATTGACTCCTCCTCATACTCCAGTTCCTCAGAATCATCGCTGCAGGAGCCGTCACGGTCTACCTCCACCTTGACCCATGAATGCTTACCTGTTACAACCGATATGAGCACAGCTGTGGCCAAACGTCAACAGGCCGTACTTAAATTAATTTCTTTGGGGAATCGAAGCCACACAGCGCAGGAGCTCTGGAATGCCATTAATTCTGAGAGCGACAAGTGGTATGTGCCAGCGAATCTCCAGCCAGGCATGGTAGTGTGTGACAGTGGCCGAAATCTGGTGGCAGCTTTGGCCCTTGGCAACCTCACTCACATCCCATGTCTGGCACATGTGCTCAATTTGATTGTGCAGAGTTTTCTGAGGGACTATCCAGATCTTGATGCACTGCTGCACAAGGTCCGCCTTGAGTGTGCTCACTTGCAGCGTTCCAGCATGGCCAGATTGCGCATTTCAAGTGTGCAGCGCCGATTCTGTCTTCTGGAACATTGCATCATATGTGACCTCCCCACCAGGTGGAATTCCACGTTACATATGTTGGAGCTGTTATGTGAGCAGCAGCCAGCAGTAATGGAGTACCAGCTGCATCAAGCGCAAAAAAGTCGCAGTGCGCACCGTGCTGACTTCACAACCACTGAGTGGGCCACTATGAAGGACATCTGCCAGGTTTTGCGGGCCTTTGATGAATCCACGCGGATGGCTAGTGCAGATGATGCACTAGTCAGCATGACTGTCCCCCTTATCTGCTTGCTTGAACCCTGCAAGCGCTAAGGGATGAGGTGGTGGAAGAGGATGAGGAGTCAGAAATGCCATCGGCTTCTGGACAGTCTGCGCAATGTGGTTCCTCACAAAGGACTAAGCAGGGGACCTTTGGTGAGGAGGATGAGGAGGAGTCAATGGAGGAGGAAGACATCTTTCCAGAGGAGGGAGTTACACAAATCTCCAGTAGTCAGTATGTAGAGAGAGGGTGGGGTGATGCAGAGCAGGCAGACATCACGCCTCAAGCAGGGGGCAGCGTTTCTTGGCCAGTTGGCAGTCTGCAGCACATGGTGGATTTCATGCTGCAGTGCCTGACAAATGACAATTTGCAAACCCTCATACCATCGTTGCAGCAGGAGTGGAAAATGCGACTGTACCAAGACACACTGGTGCAGTCCATCATCTTCTCCAGTCCAATCGAGAGAAGTGCTGCGCCAGCTACAGCTTTACAAAGCAGCTCTTTGCGTAGAGGCAGTGGAGGAATCTCTGCACAGAGAGGTAGCAGGAGCAGTGGCCCAGCATAAGCCAAGATGAGTCTGTTCCAACAGTGGCAAAGTTTTAAACTTTAATCCCTGGGCTCCAACACCGCCAGTTGCTGCCCAGAAGTGCCGGCTGCACAGACAACACATGACCCAGTGTTATTTGGTTTCAGTAACGTCCGCTGATCCCCTGCTGTGTATCTGGCAATGTGTCCAGCGACCGCCACGCTGGCACTACAACCACAATTAAAGGGAACCTGTCCCCCCCAGGCTTCTTGCACACGCTGCACTTAACACTTATAAAATATGTGTCCCCTCATACCGTGACACCATCCCGTAGGTGGGACTTTCCTTTGCTATGAGACGTAGCACAGCCGGCATTCATACCCCCATGGTGCCGAGCGCCGCCTCCTCAGCGTTGTTTGCATCTGTCCTGTAGCCTGCGCTGTTATGTTTAACCTTGGGCATGCACAGTTAGTGCAGCCCATCTTCTGCCATCATTTGATGTCATGCTGACTGTGCCTGTGCAGGCGCGCTGCCAGATATCACGCCCCGCAGTGTCTTCTGATTTTGTCACACTGTGGGGCTGGGATTCCTGGGCATGCACAGTGCATATCTTTGCCTCTCCCTCTTCTCCCTCCGCCTTCTACAGACAGTGTGGCGTCAGCTGATCCCAATTCACATGCTACGGCCGTGACGCCGCACACTCTGAAGAAGGCTGATGGAGAGTAGTGAGAGGCGAAGATATGCACTGCGCATGCCCAGGAATCCCAGCCCTGCAGTGGGACTAAATCAGAAGAAACTGCGAGCCGGTTTCTCGGGCGGTGCGGCCGCACAGGCACAGTTAGCATGACACCAAATGATGTTAGAAGATGGGCAGCGCTAACTGCGCATGGCCAGAGTTTAACATAACAGCGCGGGCTCCGTGACAGATTCAAGCAACGCTGATGAGGCGGCGCTCGGCGCCATGGGGGTGTGAATGCTGGCTGTGCTGCGTCTCATCACGACGGAAAGTACCACCTGTGGGACGGTATCACGGTATCAGGGGACACATTTTATAAGTGTTTAGTTCACCGTGTGCAAGGAGCATAATTAAAAGAAACACCATGTCCTTGTGCACCATTAGTGCTGCACAAGTTGGCTCTTTCAGTTGCTAACGCATGGGGGGGTTAAAGGTTCACTTTCAACTTGATCCAAGTAGGTCTCGTCCTACACTCAGCTGTCCCTGGGCTCTAACACCGTCAGTTGGTGCCTGGAAGTGCTGTCCGCACAGTCAACAGTCGCTCCTCTGTTATTGGGGTTCAGTAACGTCAGCTGTTCCCCAGCTGTGTGTGCAGCAATACCTCAAATCTGCTCCTCCTGCTGTCCCTGGGCTCTAACACCGTCAGTTGGTGCCTGGAAGTGCTGGCTACACAGAAAAAACACTCGCTCACGTGTCAGTGGGGTTCCGCAATGCCAGCTGTTCCCCTGCTGTGTAGCCGGCAACATGTCCAGCACAAGCCACGCTGGCACAATAACAGACATTTTCCTGCCTCCAGTGCAGGCTTCGGCATACACGCTGCTCCTCTTTGATTCCCTGGGTTTCAACACTGTCAGTTGTCACCTGGAAGTGTTGGCTACACAGAAAAAACACTCGCTCACGTGTCAGTGGGGTTCCGCAACGCCAGCTGTTCCCCTGCTGTGTAGCCGGCAACGTGTCCAGCAAAAGCCACGCTGGCACAATAACAGACATTCAAATGCCTCCAGTGCAGGCTTCGGCCTACACTCTGCTCCTCTTTGATTCCCTGGGTTTCAACACTGTCAGTTGTCACCTGGAAGTGTTGGCTACACAGAAAAAACACGCGCTCACGTGTCAGTGGGGTTCCTCAATGCCAGCTGTTCCCCTGCTGTGTAGCCGGCAACGTGTCCAGCACAAGCCATGCTGGCATTATAACAGACATTTTCCTGCCTCCAGTGCAGGCTTCGGCCTACACTCTGCTCCTCTTTGATTCCCTGGGTTTCAACACTGTCAGTTGTCACCTGGAAGTTTTGGCTACACAGAAAAAACACTCGCTCACGTGTCAGTGGGGTACCGCAACGCCAGCTGTTCCCCTGCTCTCTAGCTGGCAACGTGTCCAGCAAAAGCCATGCTGGCACAATAACAGACATTCAAATGCCTCCAGTGCAGGCTTCGGCCTACACTCTGCTCGTCTTTGATTTCCTGGGTTTAAACACTGTCAGTTGTCACCTGGAAGTGTTGGCTACACAGAAAAAACACTCGCTCACGTGTCAGTGGGGTTCAGCAGCGCCAGCTGTTCCCCTGCTGTGTAGCCGGCAACGTGTCCAGCACAAGCCACGCTGGCACAATAACAGACATTTTCCTGCCTCCAGCGCAGGCTTCGGCCTACACTCTGCTCCTCTTTGATTCCCTGGGTTTCAACACTGTCAGTTGTCACAAGGAAGTGTTGGCTACACAGAAAAAACACTCACTCACCTGTCAGTGGGGTTCCGCAACGCCAGCTGTTCCCCTGCTGTGTAGCCGGCAACGTGTCCAGCAAAAGCCACGCTGGCACAATAACAGACATTCAAATGCCTCCAGTGCAGGCTTCAGCCTACACTCTGCTCCTCTTCAATTCCCTGGGTTTCAACACTGTCAGTTGTCACCTGGAAGTGTTGGCTACACAGAAAAAACAATCGCTCACAAGTCAGTGGGGTTCAGCAGCGCCAGCTGTTCCCCTGCTGTGTAGCCGGCAACGTGTCCAGCAAAAGCCACGCTGGCACAATAACAGACATTCAAGTGCCTCCAGTGCAGGCTTCGGCCTACACTCTACTCCTCTTTGATTCCCTGGGTTTCAACACTGTCAGTTGTCACCTGGAAGTGTTGGCTACACAGAAAAAACACTCACTCACGTGTCAGTGGGGTTCAGCAACGCCAGCTGTTCCCCTGCTGTGTAGCCGTCAACGTGTCCAGCAAAAGCCACGCTGGCACAATAACAGACATTTTCCTGCCTCCAGTGCAGGCTTCGGCCTACACTCTGCTCCTCTTTGATTCCCTGGGTTTCAACACTGTCAGTTGTCACCTGGAAGTGTTGGCTACACAGAAAAAACACTCGCTCACGTGTCAGTGGGGTTCCTCAATGCCAGCTGTTCCCCTGCTGTGTAGCCGGCAATGTGTCCAGCACAAGCCACGCTGTCACTATAACAGACATTTTCCTGCCTCCAGTGCAGGCTTCGGCCTACACTCTGCTCCTCTTTGATTCCCTGGGTTTCAACACTGTCAGTTGTCACCTGGAAGTGTTGGCTACACAGAAAAAACACTCGCTCACGTGTCAGTGGGGTTCCTCAATGCCAGCTGTTCCCCTGCTCTCTAGCTGGCAACGTGTCCAGCAAAAGCCACGCTGGCACAATAACAGACATTCAAATGCCTCCAGTGCAGGCTTCGGCCTACACTCTGCTCCTCTTTGATTCCCTGGGTTTCAACACTGTCAGTTGTCACCTGGAAGTGTTGGCTACACAGAAAAAACACTCGCTCACGTGTCAGTGAGGTTCAGCAGCACCAGCTGTTCCCCTGCTGTGTAGCCGGCAACGTGTCCAGCACAAGCCACGCTGGCACAATAACAGACATTTTCCTGCCTCCAGCGCAGGCTTCAGCCTATACTCTGCTCCTCTTTGATTCCCTGGGTTTCATCACTGTCAGTTGTCACAAGGAAGTGTTGGCTACACAGAAAAAGCACTCACTCACGTGTCAGTGGGGTTCCGAAACGCCAGCTGTTCCTCTGCTGTGTAGCCGGCAACCTTGTCCAGCAAAAGCCACGCTGGCACAATAACAGACATTCAAATACCTCCAGTGCAGGCTTCGGACTACACTCTGCTCCTCTTTAATTCCCTGGGTTTCAACACTGTCAGTTGTCACCTGGAAGTGTTGGCTATACAGAGAAAACAATCGCTCACAAGTCAGTGGGGTTCAGCAGCGCCAGCTGTTCCCCTGCTGTGTAGCCGGCAACGTGTCCAGCAAAAGCCACGCTGGCACAATAACAGACATTCAAATGCCTCCAGTGCAGGCTTCAGCCTACACTCTTCTCCGCTTTGATTCCCTGGGTTTCAACACTGTCAGTTGTTACCTGGAAGTGTTGGCTACACAGAAAATACTCTCACTCATGTGTCAGTGGGCAGAGGGCACTCTGCTCCTCTGCACCTCCTGCTGACCCTGGGCTCTAACACCGCTAGTTGGTGCCCGGAAGTGCTAGCTACATAGAGAAAAACACCAGCCAATGTGTCAGTGGGGTTCAGTAACGCCAGCTGCTCCCCTGTTGTGTATTCGGCAACGTGTCATGTGACTGCCACGCTGGCACAATTACAGACATTGAAATGCCTCCAGTGCAGGCTTCGGCCTACACTCTGCTCCTCCTGCTGATCCTGGGCTCCAACAACGCTGGTTGCTGCCCGGAAGTGCTGTTTGCACAGAGCCAAACACCTCGCCAATGTGTCAGTGGGGTTCAGTAACGCCAGCTGCTCCCCTGCTGTGTATTCGGCAAAGTATCATGCGACCGCCACGCTGGCACAATTACAGACATTGAATTGCCGCCAGGGCAGGCTTCGGCCTACACTCTGCTCCTCCTGCTGATCCTGGGCTCCAACAACGCTGGTTGCTGCCCGGAAGTGCTGTTTGCACAGAGCCAAACACCTCGCCAATGTGTTAGTGGGGTTCAGTAATGCCTGCTGCTCCCCTGCTGTGTATTTGGCAACGTGTCATGCTACCGCCACGCTGGCACAATTACAGACATTGAAATGCCTCCAGTGCAGGCTTCGGCCTACACTCTGCTCCTCCTGCTGATCCTGGGTTCCAACAACGCTGGTTGCTGCCCGGAAGTGCTGTTTGCACAGAGCCAAAAACCTCGCCAATGTGTCAGTGGGGTTCAGTAACTCCTGCTGCTCCCCTGCTGTGTATTCGGCAACGTGTCATGCGACCGCCACGCTGGCACAATAACAGACATTGAAATGCCTCCAGTGCAGGCTTCGGCCTACAGTCTGTCCTCCTGCTGATCCTGGGTTCCAACAACGCTGGTTGCTGCCCGGAAATGCTGTTTGCACAGAGCCAAACACCTCGCCAATGTGTTAGTGGGGTTCAGTAACGCCAGCTGCTCCCCTGCTGTGTATTCGGCAATGTGTCATGCGACCACCACGCTGGCACAATAACATAGTAACATAGTAACATAGTTAGTAAGGCCGAAAAAAGACATTTGTCCATCCAGTTCAGCCTATATTCCATCATAATAAATCCCCAGATCTACGTCCTTCTACAGAACCTAATAATTGTATGATACAATATTGTTCTGCTCCAGGAAGACATCCAGGCCTCTCTTGAACCCCTCGACTGAGTTCGCCATCACCACCTCCTCAGGCAAGCAATTCCAGATTCTCACTGCCCTAACAGTAAAGAATCCTCTTCTATGTTGGTGGAAAAACCTTCTCTCCTCCAGACGCAAAGAATGCCCCCTTGTGCCCGTCACCTTCCTTGGTATAAACAGATCCTCAGCGAGATATTTGTATTGTCCCCTTATATACTTATACATGGTTATTAGATCGCCCCTCAGTCGTCTTTTTTCTAGACTAAATAATCCTAATTTCGCTAATCTATCTGGGTATTGTAGTTCTCCCATCCCCTTTATTAATTTTGTTGCCCTCCTTTGTACTCTCTCTAGTTCCATTATATCCTTCCTGAGCACCGGTGCCCAAAACTGGACACAGTACTCCATGTGCGGTCTAACTAGGGATTTGTACAGGGATTAGTTTTACTCTCCTTAGCAATGTGCTTCTCTGTTTCCTTTTTGGCAGCTTTAATTAGTTTTTTAGATAAAGTATTTTTCTCCCTATAGTTTTTTAGAGCTTCAATGGTGCCATCCTGCTTTAGTAGTGCAAATGCTTTCTTTTTACTGTTAATTGCCTGTCTTACTTCTTTGTTTAGCCACATTGGGTTTTTCCTATTTCTAGTCCTTTTATTCCCACAAGGTATAAACCGCTTACACTGCCTATTTAGGATGTTCTTAAACATTTCCCATTTATTATCTGTATTCTTATTTCTGAGGATATTGTCCCAGTCTACCAGATTAAGGGCATCTCTAAGCTGGTCAAACTTTGCCTTCCTAAAGTTCAGTGTTTTTGTGACTCCCTGACAAGTCCCCCTAGTGAAAGACAGGTGAAACTGTACAATATTGTGGTCGCTATTTCCTAGATTCCCGACCACCTGCAGATTTGTTATTCTGTCAGGTCTATTAGATAGTATTAGGTCTAAAAGTGCTGCTCCTCTGGTTGGATTCTGCACCAATTGTGAAAGATAATTTTTCTTGGTTATTAGCAGAAACCTGTTGCCTTTATGGGTTTCACAGGTTTCTGTTTCCCAGTTAATATCCGGGTAGTTAAAGTCCCCCATAACCAGGACCTCATTATGGGTTGCAGCTTCATCTATCTGCTTTAGAAGTAGACTTTCCATGGTTTCTGTTATATTTGGGGGTTTGTAACAGACCCCAATGAGAATTTTGTTACCATTTTTCCCTCCATGAATTTCGACCCATATGGACTCGACATCCTCATTTCCTTCGCTAATATCCTCCCTTAAAGTGGACTTTAGACAAGACTTTACATAGAGACAAACCCCTCCTCCTCTCCGATTTTTACGATCCTTTCTAAACAGACTGTAACCCTGTAAGTTAACTGCCCAGTCATAGCTTTCATCTAACCATGTCTCGGTTATTCCCACTATGTCAAAGTTACCTGTAGATATTTCTGCTTCTAGTTCTTCCATCTTGTTTGTCAGGCTTCTGGCGTTTGCAAGCATGCAGTTTAGAGGATTTTGTTTTGTTCCAATCTCCTCGCTGTGGATTGTTTTAGAAATGTTCTTACCTCCCTTCTGAGTATGTTTTCCTGGATCTTCTTTGTTCAAGTCTAATGTTTTTCTTCCCGTCCCCTCTTCTTCTAGTTTAAGAAGAAGAGGGGAATAACAACAATTAAAGGGAACCTGTCCCCCCTCTCAGGCGCTTGTAACTCTAAGAGCCACCTTGTGCAGCAGTAATGCAGCACAAGGAACGGGTGGGTCTTTTAGTTATTCTCCGTGCTGACCCTGCACTTAACACTTATAAAATATGTGTCCCCTCATACAGTGAAACCGTCCCGGAGGTGGGACTTTCCTTTGCAATGAGACGCAGCACAGCCTGCATTCATACCCCTTTAGCGCCAGGCACTACCTCCTCAGCGTTGTTTGAATCTGTCACAGAGCCCATGCTGTTGTGTTAAACCTTGGCTATGCGCCGTTATCGCTGCCCATCTTCTGACATCTTTTGGTGTCAGGATGACTGCGCCTGTGCGGCCGCGCAGCCCGAGATCACGCCACGCAGTGTCTTCTGATTTACTCACACCCTGTGCATTTATTCGCCAATCGCCTCTCTATATCATCTCCTTCCGCCTTCCTCTGACTGTGCGGCGTCACGACCGTGGCATGTGATTTGGGGTCAGCTGACACCGCCCACTCTGAGGAAGGCAGATGTAGAGGAGTGAGAGGCAAAGATATGCACTGCGCATGGCCATGAATCCCAGCCCCACAGTGTGAGTAAATCAGAAGACACTGCGGGGCGTGATATCTGGCGGGATCTCGGGCTGCGTGGCCGCACAGGCGCAGTCATCCTGACGCCAAAAGATGTCAGAAGTTGGGCAGCGCTAACTGCACATGGCCAAGGTTTTACACAACAGCGCGTGCTCTGTGACAGATTCAAACAACGCTGAGGTGGCGGTGCGTGGCGCCAAAGGGGTATGAATGCCGGCTGTGCTGCGTGTCATTAAGAAGGAAAGTCCCACCTTCGGGGCGGTTTCACGGTGTCAGGAGACACATTTTATAAGTGTTTAGTTCAGCGTGTGCAAGGAGCATAATTTAAAAGAGCCACCTTTTCCTTGTGCTGCGTTAGTGCTGCACAAGGTGGTTCTTTGAGTTACTAACGCCTGGGGGGGTTAAAGATTCCCTTTCATCTTGCTCCAATGAGGCCTCTGCCTACACTCTGTTTGTCATGCAATCCCTTGGCTCCAACACTGCCAGTTGCTGCTCAGAAGTCTCTTTGGCATGGGTGCTCCCTCCTGCCCAACCTGGTTCCAGCACCATCAGCTGGTTCCGGATAGTGTCAAGGTCACTTAGTCTCCTATACATTGTCCCGTCGTGTTGCGGTCGGGTTAGCCGACTCCATGGTGCCTCCAGTTTAGGAGCTTCCTATGTGGGCTGCGGGAAGTGGCAATCAAGGCTGGTTCTGTAGTGCCAGTAAGCCAAGCTCCCCCGGTAGGACTGTTGGTGTTCGGTAACTGCGGCAGCCTCGCGGCCTAGCTGTTCTCTCTTCTCCTGTGGACCTTCTGCTCCACATCCTGGTTGCAGCACCGTCAGCCGGTTCCGGGCAGAGCCTGTGGCTTAGGTGCCTCCTTCTGGGTGTCCGAGTTCTGCCAACATCAGGTGGTTCTTGGTAGTTCTTTATAGCACGGGTACCTCCTGCTTAGTAACCAGGTTCCAGCACCGTCAGCTGGTCCTCGGTCATGCCATTGGCTCTTGCACACTTGGGCAACGCATCTGGGTTCCAGTACCGTCAGCTGGTTCTCAGCAGTGTCTTTTGCTCTTGTACCTTCTGCTCCACATCCTGGTTCCAGCACCGTCAGCTGGTTCCGGGCAGAGCCTTTGGCTTAGGTGCCTCCATCTGGGTATCCGAGTTCCGCCAATGTCAGGCGGTCCTTGGTAGTGCTTTGTAGCACGGGTACCTCCTGCTTAGTAACCGGTTTCCAGCACCGTCAGCTGGTTCTCGGTCGTGCCATTGGCTCTTCTACCTTTGGGTAGCCATCTGGGTTCCAGTACCGTCAGCTGGTTCTCGGCAGTTCCTCGGCCTTCTTGTACCTCCTGCTGCAGTTCCAAGTTCAAGAGCCTAAGCATGACGACCCTGAAGACCGAAAAGCAAAAGAACAAGAAGCTGCAGAACATTAAGCATAAGACTAAAAATCAGAGCAAAATATATTATCTAAATTATAAGCAGAAGAAGACTAAGCAGTGTATGGGGGTGAGTCTGTTCCTCCTCGTGGTGCCCCTGGATAAAACCTGCTGCTGCAGGCCAAACTGAACGCGGACAAATCCAGTTTTAAATCTTTTGTGACAGGCAGAACGGAAGGTGTAATCTTCAAACTTTGATAGATAACAACTACAGGAATGCCTGTCACACATAAGATTTTGATGAAGAAGAAGAATATGAAGGAGATTATGAAGTTGAATATGAAGAAGAAGAGTTGAATGAGAAGAATATGAAGATTTTTTGAAAATAGAAGAATATGAAGAAAGTGAAGAAGAAGATGAATAAGGTGGAGAAGAAGTTGATGAAAAAGATGCTGCTGAGGATGATGAAGAAGAAAGTGTGGTAGAAGTAAAAAAAGGTGCCGAGCATGGAAGTAGAGAAACATAAATATCTGACAAAATCTAACAAATCTAAACATAGTCAAAATCTTTGTAACTCCGCACGTCTTAAAAAATTTATAATCTCTGCTATTCCATTTGAATGAGCTAAACCTCTATGCCTTTAATGTCTCCTCCACCTCCTCCAATACTACGTTATTCTTAGTTGTTTTCCTTCATATGGAATTAGGCTACAAGGACATAAAGGGTTTATTTTAATTCCGATATTTTTCTCCCATTGACTTGCATTGGTATCGGGTATCGGTATCGGCGAGATCCAATATTTTGCCGGTATCGGCCTATCCAATCCGATACCGATACTTTCAAATATCGGAAGGTATCGCTCAACACTACTCATCACTACCTACTTCCTTTAATTCTCTAAATGCTTTCTTTTTGTCACTTATTGGGCCCCTAACAGCTCTATTTAGCCATATTGGTTTCCTCCTATTTCTATTATGTTTATTCCCATACGGTATATACTGTGCACAGGTCCTATCCAGGATGCTAATAAACGTCTCCTATTTTCTTTGTGTATTTTTATGTTTCAGGATATCGTCCCAGTTAATTGCACTAAGATCATCTCCCATCTGTTGGAAATTTGCCCTCCTGAAGTTTAGTGTCCTTGTAACCCCTCTACTACACATCTTATTAAAGGATACATGAAAACTTATTATTTTGTGATCACTATTCCCCAAGTGTCCCCCAACCCTTATGCTTGATATGCGGTCTGGCCTGTTGGTTAATATTAGGTCTAGCAGTGCCCCCCTTCTTGTTGGGTCCTGAATAGTGTTGAGCGATACCGTCCGATACTTGAAAGTATCGGTATCGGATAGTATCAGCCGATACCCGAAAAATATCGGATATCGCCGATACCGATATCCGATACCAATACAAGTCAATGGGACATCAAGTATCGGAATGTATCCTGATGGTTCCCAGGGTCTGAAGGAGAGGAAACTCTCCTTCAGGCCCTGGGATCCATAGGGATGTGTAAAATAAAGAATTAAAATAAAAAATATTGATATGCTCACCACTCCGGCGGCACCTGGACATCACGTGGCTAACCGGCCGGCTTCTTTGTTTAAAATGAGCGCCTTTAGGACCTGCGAATGACGTCGCGGCTTCTGATTGGTCGCGTGCCGCCCATGTGACCGCGACGCGACCAATCAGAAGCCGCGACGTCATTCGCAGGTCCTAAATTCCTAGAATTAGGAGTTTAGTGAATGAGAATGACGTCGCGGCTTCTGATTGGTCGCATCGCGGTCACATGGGCGGCGCGCGACCAATCAGAAGCCGCGACGTCATTCGCAGGTCCTAAAGGCGCTCATTTTAAACAAAGAAGCCGGCCGGTTAGCCGCGTGATGTCCAGGGGCCGCCGGAGAGGTGAGCATATCAATATTTTTTATTTTAATTCTTTATTTTACACATCCCTATGGATCCGATACCGATACCCGATACCACAAAAGTATCGGATCTTGCGGTATCGGAATGCTCAACACTAGTCCTGAACCAATTGTGAAAGGTAATTGTCTCTCATAGTTGTCAAAAACCGATTACCTTTGCTGGAACTGCAGATTTTCATTCCCCAATCTATTTCAGGATAGTTGAAGTCCCTCATAATAATGACTTCTCCTTGAGTCGCAGCTTCATCTGTTTGCTTTATGAGGATATTCTCCGTTGCTTCCATTATTTTTGGAGACTTATAACAAACCCCTATCAGTAATTTATTTCTTTTTCCCCCTCCCCTTATCTCCACGCACAGGGACTCTACATTTTCATTAGATTCACCTAGATTATCACGCAGGATGGGATTTAACACACTGTTTGACAATCCCTGTCTTTGTGACAGATTGCCCTATCTGTTCCCCTAATAATTGAGTCCCCCACTACCAGCACCTGTCTGGCCTGCCCTGTTCCCCTATTTCCCTCCTTACTGTAGCAGTCACTCCTCCGGCTTTCAGAGGACATGCCTGGCTGCAGAAGTGCTACCCTTGTACTGGCACCCCCTCATCTGCCAACTTAGCAAACTTATTGGGGTGTGCCAGATCAGGACTAGCCTCCCTGGCACTCTTCCGTCTACCCGGCCTTCTAACTGTCACCCAGCTTGCTGCTCCACTGTCCTGCAGCTCCATCCTACCATCCCCCGCCTCATCTATCCCATTGAGCGTCTGCTCAGTGAGCAGAAGACTCCTTTCCATATTGTCAATGGATCTCAGTGTTGCCAGCTGCACATTTAGATTCAGAATCTGGGTTTCCAAATGCACAACGTGCTCACATCTTGCACAGCAGTATTCACCCTCAACCGGCTGATCAAGGACTGCATACATGTGGCAAGATGTGCACTGGATGGCATTAGCAATAGTGGATCACATTTCCTAATGGGGATTGCACCACACAAAAAGCGTTAAATAAAAAATAAATGCAAAGTATCAATAAAACACAGTCAACAATTCAGTAATTCCTCCCTTGGAAACTCCCTGAATCCAAAGTCACTGAATCACAAGTCACACTTACCGCCGTTCACACTTACGCTCAGGTCACACTCAGCTCGCTCACACTCACTAAGCTGAAGATTTAAAGAATTTTTTTCCTCTTTCCCCTTAGCAGCAATCGACCTTGCACTTCCAAAAAGCTGCTGTGTGCACTCTGCACCCACCCTTTGCAAGAGTACTGTCCATTAAACTGCTGTCTGTACTCTGCACCCCCACCCTGCCTTTGGGAGAACTGTCCTTTAAGCTGCTGTGTTTACTCCGCAACCCCCATCTGTGGGAGTAATTTCCTTTATGCTGTTGTGTGTACTCTGCACTCCCCAGCTGTGGGAATACTGCCCTTTAAACTGCTATATATAATCTGCACCCCCACATGTGGGAATACTGTCCTTTAAGCCGCTGTATGTACTCTGCACCCCCCTCCTGTGGCAGTATTGTTCTATAAGTTGCTCTGTGTATTCGGCACCCCCCACCTGTGCAAGTACTGTTCTTGAATCTGCTGTGTGTACTCTGCACCCCTACCTGTGGGATTACTGTCCTTGAAGCCGCTGTGTGTACTCTGCACCCCCCCACCTGTGAGAGTACTGTCCTTAAAGCTGTTCTGTATACTCTGCACCCCCCACTGTGGGAGACTGTCCTTGAAACCACTGTGTGTACCGTCCACCACCCCACCTGTTGAAGTACTGTCCGTAAAGCCATTGTGTGTACTCTGCACCCCCAGCCTGTGAGGGTACTGTCCTTGAAGCCGCTGTGTGCACACTGCACCTCCCCGTCTGTGGGACTACAGTCCTTGAAGTCGATGTGTGTTTTCTATTAGTGTGAGAAAGAAGTAATTGGCATCAGTCATCTCATTGCTATTAGTAGGCCCCAAAAATATTTTTTCAGGGGTGGTCTATATTCTAGTAGTTTTGCAAATCAGTATACTGTATCTCATCAGCCATCTCATTGGTCTTTCTAGGCCCCCAAAATTATTTTTAAAGTCTGGTGTCTGTTTTGTAGTACTTTTGTATATCAATATATTGCATCAGCCATGTTGTTGCCATTTGTAGGCCTCAAAAATAATTTGTAAGGCCTGGTTTCTGTTTTCTAGTATTTTTGCAAATCAATATATTGCTACAGCTTTCTCGTTGCCATTTGTAGGCTCCAAAACTAACTTTTAAGGTCTTGTGTCTTTTTTCTAGGAGTTTTCTAAATCAATTTATCGCATCAGCCATGTCGTTACCATTTCTGGGTCCCAAAACTAATTTTCAAGTCTAGTATTTTGTTTTCAAAGTTGGCGAAGTAAATAATTGGCATCAGCCATCTAGTTGCCATTTTTAGGCCAAACACATAAGTTTTTAAGACCACTGTGTTTTTTCTAGTCCTGTTGTAAATAAATTTCCAAAAATGAGGAAAGCATAAAATAAGGGAAATGGACATGGTCATGGTGGTGCTGGTGTAGCTGCTGCTGATGGTGTAGCTAATGCAGAGAGACGATGTGGTCATTCTGTAGAAAAGCATAATGAAGCAATCATCAGCTCATGAGGGTGCAGTGCATGGAGGCTTCAAGCTTGTTTCCTGAGTAAGTAACATAGTAACATAGTAACATAGTTAGTAAGGCCGAAAAAAGACATTTGTCCATCCAGTTCAGCCTATATTCCATCATAATAAATCCCCAGATCTACGTCCTTCTACAGAACCTAATTGTATGATACAATATTGTTCTGCTCCAGGAAGACATCCAGGCCTCTCTTGAACCCCTCGACTGAGTTCGCCATCACCACCTTCTCAGGCAAGCAATTCCAGATTCTCACTGCCCTAACAGTAAAGAATCCTCTTCTATGTTGGTGGAAAAACCTTCTCTCCTCCAGACGCAAAGAATGCCCCCTTGTGCCCGTCACCTTCCTTGATATAAACAGATCCTCAGCGAGATATTTGTATTGTCCCCTTATATACTTATACATGGTTATTAGATCGCCCCTCAGTCGTCTTTTTTCTAGACTAAATAATCCTAATTTCGCTAATCTATCTGGGTATTGTAGTTCTCCCATCCCCTTTATTAATTTTGTTGCCCTCCTTTGTACTCTCTCTAGTTCTATTATATCCTTCCTGAGCACCGGTGCCCAAAACTGGACACAGTACTCCATGTGCGGTCTAATTAGGGATTTGTACAGAGGCAGTATAATGCTCTCATCATGTGTATCCAGACCTATTTTAATGCACCCCATGATCCTGTTTGCCTTGGCAGCTGCTGCCTGGCACTGGCTGCTCCAGGTAAGTTTATCATTAACTAGGATCCCCAAGTCCTTCTCCCTGTCAGATTTACTCAGTGGTTTCCCATTCAGTGTGTAATGGTGACATTGATTCCTTCTTCCCATGTGTATAACCTTACATTTATCATTGTTAAACCTCATCTGCCACCTTTCAGCCCAAGTTTCCAACTTATCCAGATCCATCTGTAGCAGAATACTATCTTCTCTTGTATTAACTGCTTTACATAGTTTTGTATCGTCTGCAAATATCAATATTTTACTGTGTAAACCTTCTACCAGATCATTAATGAATATGTTGAAGAGAACAGGTCCCAATACTGACCCCTGCGGTACCCCACTGGTCACAGCGACCCAGTTAGAGACTATACCATTTATAACCACCCTCTGCTTTCTATCACTTAGCCAGTTACTAACCCATTTACACACATTTTCCCCCAGACCAAGCATTCTCATTTTGTGTACCAACCTCTTGTGCGGCACGGTATCAAACGCTTTGGAAAAATCGAGATATACCACGTCCAATGACTCACCGTGGTCCAGCCTATAGCTTACCTCTTCATAAAAACTGATTAGATTGGTTTGACAGGAGCGATTTCTCATAAACCCATGCTGATATGGAGTTAAACAGTTATTCTCATTGAGATAATCCAGAATAACATCCCTCAGAAACCCTTCAAATATTTTACCAACAATAGAGGTTAGACTTACTGGCCTATAATTTCCAGGTTCACTTTTAGAGCCCTTTTTGAATATTGGCACCACATTTGCTATGCGCCAATCCTGCGGAACAGACCCTGTCGCTATAGAGTCCCTAAAAAACAGAAATAATGGTTTATCTATTACATTACTTAGTTCTCTTAGTACTCGTGGGTGTATGCCATCCGGACCCGGAGATTTATCTATTTTAATCTTATTTAGCCGGTTTCGCACCTCTTCTTGGGTTAGATTGGTGACCCTTAATATAGGGTTTTCATTGTTTCTTGGGATTTCACCTAGCATTTCATTTTCCACCGTGAATACCGTGGAGAAGAAGGTGTTTAATATGTTAGCTTTTTCCTCGTCATCTACAACCATTCTTTCCTCACTATTTTTTAAGGGGCCTACATTTTCAGTTTTTATTCTTTTACTATTGATATAGTTGAAGAACAGTTTGGGATTAGTTTTACTCTCCTTAGCAATGTGCTTCTCTGTTTCCTTTTTGGCAGCTTTTATTAGTTTTTTAGATAAAGTATTTTTCTCCCTATAGTTTTTTAGAGCTTCAATGGTGCCATCCTGCTTTAGTAGTGCAAATGCTTTCTTTTTACTGTTAATTGCCTGTCTTACTTCTTTGTTTAGCCACATTGGGTTTTTCCCATTTCTAGTCCTTTTATTCCCACAAGGTATAAACCGCTTACACTGCCTATTTAGGATGTTCTTAAACATTTCCCATTTATTATCTGTATTCTTATTTCTGAGGATATTGTCCCAGTCTACCAGATTAAGGGCATCTCTAAGCTGGTCAAACTTTGCCTTCCTAAAGTTCAGTGTTTTTGTGACTCCCTGACAAGTCCCCCTAGTGAAAGACAGGTGAAACTGTACAATATTGTGGTCGCTATTTCCTAGATGCCCGACCACCTGCAGATTTGTTATTCTGTCAGGTCTATTAGATAGTATTAGGTCTAAAAGTGCTGCGCCTCTGGTTGGATTCTGCACCAATTGTGAAAGATAATTTTTCTTGGTTATTAGCAGAAACCTGTTGCCTTTATGGGTTTCACAGGTTTCTGTTTCCCAGTTAATATCCGGGTAGTTAAAATCCCCCATAACCAGGACCTCATTATGGGTTGCAGCTTCATCTATCTGCTTTAGAAGTAGACTTTCCATGGTTTCTGTTATATTTGGGGGTTTGTAACAGACCCCAATGAGAATTTTGTTACCATTTTTCCCTCCATGAATTTCGACCCATATGGACTCGACATCCTCATTTCCTTCGCTAATATCCTCCCTTAAAGTGGACTTTAGACAAGACTTTACATAGAGACAAACCCCTCCTCCTCTCTGATTTTTACGATCCTTTCTAAACAGACTGTAACCCTGTAAGTTAACTGCCCAGTCATAGCTTTCATCTAACCATGTCTCGGTTATTCCCACTATGTCAAAGTTACCTGTAGATATTTCTGCTTCTAGTTCTTCCATCTTGTTTGTCAGGCTTCTGGCGTTTGCGAGCATGCAGTTTAGAGGATTTTGTTTTGTTCCAATCTCCTCGCTGTGGATTGTTTTAGAAATGTTCTTACCTCCCTTCTGAGTAAACCGTGAAAAAAATTTGGAAAATCTAGCAACCACAAGGTTCATTAAAAAATAATGTTTATTTGTAGATTAAAACATGAAAAACAAAAATTAAAAAGCCATATTAGTGCTATGGTCGAGCATTTTGAGCTAAAATAGCTCTTAATCCTGACAGAATTAAGAGCTAGTATAGCTCGAAATGCGTCAACAGTAGTGCTAATATGTATTTTTCAATTGTATCTTAATGTTTTAATCTACAAATAAACATGATTTTTCATCTGTTGTTTGTTCATTCGATAAAAAACCAAGCCTTTATATGTCTATGTGGACAGAAAAATAAGAGTTATGGCTCTGGGAAGAAGGAAAGGAAAAATACAAAATGTGATGGGGATGAAATCTGATGATTGACCAAACTATTGATTTGGCCACGCCTAACATTTCTGTTATCTCTCTGATGGATTTCTTCTTTATTTCAGCCTAATAATGGTCTGTTTCACTTCCATTGAGAGCTCCTTTGACTTCATGTTGTGGTTTTGAGATAATTGTCCAATTACTTTTGGTCTCTTGATAAAGAGGCAGCTACATATTAAAGAGCTGTAATTCCTAAACCCTTACTCCAATTATTATCTGAATACCCTCAAATTAAAGTTGACAGTCTGCACTGCCCATATTCATTATATAACTGTATTTTTAATATGTTTTGGTAAACAGCTAAAATGCCAAAACTTGTGTCACTGGCCAAATATCTCTGGAACTAATGGTAGATGTGGATCCCATCAGTGGCAAACTGTAAATGTGGATGTGCCCCAAATGCCCCAGATGGCAATAGCCATTAATTTCTGTGACTGCCTTGTTTCTATTGGTTTGAAAGTCCTAAGGCATACTATTATTATAACTATCTAAACATCTAAGCTGTGCATAGCTGTAATGCAGCACATCAATGTCTGTGTGGTGATTGTGAACTTCTGTATGCAGTGGCGTATCCAGGGGGGGGCAGCCGGGGCATGTGCCCCGGGCGCAGCCGACAGGGGGGAGCCAGCGGGCCGCCTGATGATGTGGCGGTCCAAGGAGGCTCCCCGTCGGCGGCATTCTGCTGCCCCCACAGTCTGAGATAATCCCGTTCTCTGAGCCGGCTGTCAAATTGACAGCCGGCTCAGAGAAAGTGCAGGGCGCCGTAGTCAAATCCCAAGGTGTACAGCGATGCCGCGGCTGTCGCTAGTAACCTTGGCTTGCCTGGCTGTTGTGAACTGTGATCCCTTCTGACGACCGCTGAGGTGCCGCTGACCGCTGCTGGCACGTCCGCATCAGTGAAGTGCCAGCAGCGGTGACGTCACTCTCTCTTCACACACAGACACACAGGGCAGGCGAAGCACAGGCTGCTGCGTTGCGGTGTTGTTGGACAGTGGTAAGTGTGCTCCAGCTCCAGACTGCGGGGACCAGCTGGGTAATGGAGCTGAAGACACCTACCGAAATTAGATTAGAATCTGATAACGTTTGATATTTAAGGGGGCTGGTTGGGTTGGGGGGTTGGTCGGCTATATGGAGCCTGCAGCCAGGATAGGGAGGGAGCAGGGGCCAGGGGCAATGGTCGATAGTAAATTGTGTGTGTATATATAGAGGTGAGAGGTGCTGTGTGTGTGTTGTGCGTGTGTGTATATAGGTGAGAGGTGCTGTGTGTGTGTTGTGTGTGTATATAAGTGAGAGGTGCTGTGTCTGTCTGTTGTGTGTGTATATAAGTGAGAGGTGCTGTGTGTGTTGTGCGTGTGTGTATATAAGTGAGAGGTGCTGTGTGTGTGTTGTGTGTGTGTGTATATAAGTGAGAGGTGCTGTGTGTGTTGTGCGTGTGTGTATATAAGTGAGAGGTGCTGTGTGTGTGTTGTGCGTGTGTGTATATAAGTCAGAGGTGCTGTGTGTGTTGTGCGTGTGTGTATATAAGTGAGAGGTGCTGTGTGTGTTTTGTGTGTGCGTGCATGCGTGCAGAGATGTAAATGGTTTTGTGTGTGCGTACGGGGAGGAGAGGTGAGGGCAATGATGGGGAGAGGGCAATAATTGGGATGGAGGGGAGGAGGAGATGATGGATGTGGTGGAATGGGCAGTGATGGAGGTGGCAATGATGGAGGTGGAATGGGCAATGATGGGGTTAGGGGGAGGAAATGATGGAGGTGGTGGAATGGGCAATGATGGGGAGAGGCAATGATGGAGGGGGAAATTGGAATGGGCAAAGATGGTGGTGGGGGAGGAGGAAATCATGGAGGTGCTGGAAAGGGCAATAATGAGGGGGGAAGAAATGATGGAGGTGGTAGAATGGACAAGGATGGTGGTGGTGGAAAGCACACTGATGATATTGGAGGGGGAGGAAATGATGGAGGTGGTCGAATGGGCAAGTATGGTGATGTGGTGATGGCGGCGGAAAGGACAATGATGATGGTGGTGGAAAGGGCCAAGATGGGGATGGTGGGGGAAGAGAAAATGATGGGTATGGTGGAAAAGGCAAAGGAGGAAATGATGGAGGTGGTAGAATGGGCAATGATGGGAGTGCTGGGGAAGGAGGAAATGATGGAGGTTGTGGAATGGGAGGGGAAGGAATGGGAGGTTGTGGAATGAGAAGGGAGGGGAATAGTTTGATGAGACAGTATGGGGGAGAAAAATGAGTTGGCACAGAATAGATACTGAGCAGTGGGGGTGTAGCATGGGGGGACAGTGTAAAGGGCACAGCCAGGAGCGGACAGTATACCAAGGAGGGGGAGTGTGATGAGAGAGTACAGTATAAATACTGGGCCCTATAGGGGGAAACAGTATGAGAGGACAGTGTGAAGAGGGGGCCGGTATGGAAAGGAGAGGTCAGTGTGAAGAGTATGTACTATAAGAGGGACAGTGTGGGGGTCATATTTTGTGCAGACAATATAGTGAGGGGCAATTTTTTATTCTGGAGCATGACCGCGTATGCCGAGTACGGTCTTTTCCTACGTATGTAACCTAACCACCAAAAACTGCCCACCGACCCAACCTTTTCCTTAAATAAAAACATAACCAATTATTCTTTTGGATATTTTGGCCACAGCGGCCAACTTTTATTAACAAAATTAACATAAACATAAATACAACAGTATAAATTCGAGGGGAGGGTTCTTGGAGCTAAAAAGATCTGGCAGAACCCCACAAGAGAAGATCGACCACCATATTACCCTCAGCCGTGAAAACCAGCTCGAGGGCACCGTACATCCCGTTCCGGGAAGAGAAAAAACCACCAACAGCTCCCAGGGTAAAACCCCGTCCAGAGCCCATACCAAAATGCCAGATCCAACCCCACCACATTTTAAATTGCCTGTAATTATGCTCCAATTCCTTCCCCCAACCAATCAGTGTCAACTCCAAGAACCCCCACCACACACGAACAGCCCTGACCACCTCAGGCTCGTGAGTGCCCCAACGCCACCAACGCCCGTTCAACTCCTTCTTGCAATGCTAAAGTCCACAAATCAATCCCAATCGCGTTTAAGTGGACTCCGTCCTCCAACCAGTAGTTACCAAGCCCTGACTCCAATTCAAAATGTCTAACACTAATCCCCCCGTTCCTGGAAACAAAACCCGCTATTGCCCTATTCAACTTGACCCTAGCCCTATTAATACCCTTCAAAGATCTAGCCCCCCTCCACCGTTTCCTAGGCACAATATCTGACCACACAATCAACACCCCAGGAAATGATACCTGCAACCTCAACAAATCGAACCGTATGTCCCTAATCAACTCCCTGACAGGCCGCACACCCAAGTCGTTCCCCCCCAAATGCACAATTAAAATGTCAGGTTGTCTATCTAAACGAACCGCCTTAGAAAATTCAGAAAGGGCCCTGCTCCACACCATCCCCCTATATCCCAACCACCGAATGACAACTTGACGCCTACTAAAGCCCAGTTGCCTACCGTCCGGCCTGACCTCGGCCCGCAGCGCCCCCCAATGAACGAACGAATGTCCGAAGATCCAGGCTAAGTAAGGGGACACACCTGCAACAAGATGCATGAAGAAAAAACACTGGGGTCAAATACAAAATCATAATCACACCACTAAATTAATGACGGACGTAACTTAAGTAACGATTGGAAGTCCACCTGCCAATTCTACAAATGTCTTCCACGCCCAAACCCAAACTATCAGCTTCTGATGCCGCCCCGATACGAAATGAATGCGAACCAAACAAATCCGGAGAAAGGCCCAACTCCCACAAGCCCCTTCTTAACACCGCAATGAACTGAAAGCGTGACAAAAAGGACCCCTCTGCGTGACACAACAAAGGGCCAGATCTGCCTGACCAAAACTGCCAGTATGCTTCCAGACAACCTCTAGGGCACATCAGAGACCAATTTGGTCAGTCTTTGAACGCCGAATCCAAAAAACGATACCCCCCGTCCAGACTTCCACATCCTCCGCCAACAAACCCCCTGCTCTAACTCTGGAACTCGACACCAGCTCCCCAACGCGCTCCCCATCGCGCAATGCCCCAAAAAATGCTAATGAAAAAGCGAGACGAAATAACGCCAACTCAAAACTCGAAACACAAATAATCTCCAAAACTCCGCCCAACCGTTCCAAAAGGCTAAACGAAATGGGGCGTTGCAACTTAAAAGCAAAAGCCAATCCAGCAACAAATTTATTTACCTTCGAAATCGACCAACCTTCCTCGGCCGCCTTACCGATCAAGAATAACACCGCCAACATCCTATCTTCGTCAGACACCAACTGGCCCCACACCGACACCCAACTTTGCCATACCCTCCAAGAGGCTTCGTATGATGCCCAGGTTTGACTAGTAACAGACTCCCGAATCAACCGGCCCGCTCGTCCATAATCACGCTCCAAAGATGCAAAGGGCATTCCTCTCCCGAGATCTCCGCGTCCGGCGCCAATTCCCGAAAACGGTCCCAACTGGAAACGAGACAATGCATCGGCTATTGAGTTCTGCACACCTGGCACATGCACAGCCGAAATACAAGCGTTCAGCTCCAAGCACCGGAAAACCAACTCCCTCACCAACTTAATCACCAGGGGGGATGAGGCCAATAAACTGTTCATCACCGACACGACGCTCATGTTGTCGCAATGAAAACGAATCCTCCTGTTAGCAAACATTTCCCCCCAAATGGAAACCGCCACCACGATAGGAAACAATTCCAGCAAAACCAGGTTTTTTGTAAGGCCCAACTCCCTCCACTGGCCCGGCCACCGTCCGGCACACCAACGACCACCGCAATAGGCCCCGTAACCAGCCGAACCGGCTGCATCCGTATAAATCTCGCAATCAAAGTTTGTTAAGACCTCCTGCTGAATCAACGACCGCCCGTTGTAATTGCACAAGAAACGTTGCCACACTAGCAAGTCGTCTTTGTGTTCCTTGCTCAGGCGAACAAAATGATGCGGCTCTTTCACACCTGCTGTTGCGACCGACAACCTGCGACAAAATATCCTGCCCATGGGTATGATCCGACATGCAAAATTCAATCTACCCAAGAGAGACTGCAACTCTTTCAAAGTCAGCTTCCTCCTCCTTCTAGCTCTATCAACCTCCTGCTGCAGCATGGCCAACTTATCCTCCGGCAACCGACACTCCATTCTCTCGGAGTCAATTAAAATTCCCAAAAAACTCAACACCGTAGTGGGACCTTCCGTCTTATCCGCCGCTAATGGAACTCCAAAAAGCTCTGCTACCCAAAACATAGCCGTTAACGTATTACGACACACTGCGGAATCAGGCGGCCCAATAAACAAAAAATCATCCAAATAATGGATAACCGACTGAACTCCCGCCACGTCCCTAACCACCCACTCCAGAAAAGTACTAAATGTCTCAAACAATGAACAAGAAATGGCGCAACCCATTGGCAAACATCTGTCCAAATAGTAACCACCATTCCAAAAGCAACCTAACAACGGAACACTGTCCGGATGCACCGGAAGCAAACGGAAGGCCGATTCAATATCCGTCTTTGCCAACAGCGCCCCCGGGCCATGCCTTCTCACCCACTGCACCGCTGCATCGAATGATGTATACTCAACAGAGCACAGCTCTTGGGCGATGCCATCATTTACCGACCGACCCTTTGGATACGACAAATGTTGAATCAACCGAAATTTATTCGGCTCTTTCTTAGGCACCACCTCCAAAGGGGAAACCACCATACCCTCAGTCGGCGGGTTCAAAAACGGCCCAGACATCCTTCCCAACTCCACTTCTTTCTTGAGTTTAACATCAACCACCTCGGCATGCAACATTGCCGACCGCAAATTCTTAATCGAAAAAGGAACCTCGTGACTCGGGGGAGGAATCCTAAAACCATCCGCAAAACCATTAAAAATAATACCTGCCTTCACCTGATCAGGGTACCTATTTAGAAAGGGGGCCATCTCGTGAAGCCTCACCGGGCTCTCCCCCTTGACCGGCACCCACAACTGGCTTTCCTTTTCCCTTCCTGAAACACTTTGAAGCCCCGTGTGAACTTCCATTACAGTGGGAACACACATGCTTAAATTTACAGGTGTTACCGTATTTACACTGCCCGTCATTAAACTGCCAGCAGGTTCCAGACTTCTCCTTTGCTCCCTGTGCACCCTGACTACTGCTTCCGTGTCCCGCCTGCTGGCTGCCACCACCCCCGGACCCATGAAAGGACTGCCCATGTCTAGCTGGGGCCATAACCTTCAGCCAAAGGCCTATATCCTTCTGGTCCCACCTAATTTCCGGCCTCACCGCCTTTCTCTGCCTAAACTGCTCATCATACCGCAGCCACGTCTGACCGCCGTATGTACGATGCGCCTCCCCAATCGAGTCTAGATAGCAAAACAAACCCGAGCAATTCTCGGGCGCCTTCTCCCCCACTACGCTCGCCAATATTGCGAATGCCTGTAACCAATTTACAAATGTCTGCGGAATTAACCGCCACCTCCGCTTTTCTTCCTCCTCCTTTTTGCTATAGTCTTTTTTCCCTTTATCCAAGTTAAACTTCTCCAACGGAAGCAAGGAAAAATTTCCACATACTCGTCTCTCCAAATCTTCT
The DNA here is from genome assembly GCF_032444005.1 of Ranitomeya imitator. Lineage (NCBI taxonomy): Eukaryota > Metazoa > Chordata > Amphibia > Anura > Dendrobatidae > Ranitomeya > Ranitomeya imitator. The sequence continues at coordinate 405,827,269 of NC_091284.1, forward strand.
CCTTCACCTCCTTTTTTAAATGCGCTCCCAACGGCCCTTCAAAGCACACATAAACTTCCCCTTTCGCTCTGTCATCTAATTTGACCGTATCGCCTTTCTCCTTCTCTGTCTGAACCGAAACCGATACACCTGCCGATGCCACCTCCAATACCCGAATAGGGCTTAACAACCCACTTCCCGACGGGGGTACCGCCCCTCGCCCAGCCAACCACGCCTCCATCGGCGATGCGGCAACCCCAGTTGCCGACCCCCCCCTCCAATCTACGCAAAATTTGCGACATACCCTGCAATAAATCCTGCATACCTGGCACCTCTGCCACAATCGGCCCACTCCTCTGCCGTTCCTCACACACCGCCACCCAACCTCCCCTAGCTTCCTGCAACCCGGCCCCTGCGGGCGACAAACCAGACATAGACTCATACTCACAACGCTGCACGGGTGCTGTGTCCCCGCCAGCCGGACCTCCGGATCCCTGTCGCTCTGACCTCCCTTGACGATCACCGCTGGACTCCGACACCTCCCCACCGCGTCGATGCCCTGGGCCCGCGCCCCTGGCTTCCTCGTCACCAGGGGGGACCCGAGCGTGTTGGAACTGCTGCGCCGCTAGCCCTCTCTGCCCCAGGCCCGCGTTCCTGGCCTCCCCGTCACCAGGGGGGACCCGAGCGTGCTGTAGCTGCTGTACCGACCCACTCCTCCGTCCGTGGTCAATCTCCCCCGCCACCTCACCGCTCCGGAGACCTCCTGGGCGACCTCGACCGATCCCCGTGTTCCAACCCGGGCGAGCCCGCCCGGTCGTGTAACATTCTTCGCTCCCGGGCAGGCAGCTCGACACTGCTGCCTGCATCTCTCCCTCCGCTGCGCCGTTCCGTACAAGCGGGACATATAAGATCTCCCGACCGCTGACCGTCCGCCGCCTGTGTACTCCTCGTGGTCATCCCAGCAGGCACCCTGGGAGGTGATGGGCTGTGGGTGCCTGCCGCCGGTAGAGGGTCTGGATTCCTGGCTGCTGCTGCTGCTGCTCTTCCTGGCCGTGTTGCTCCTCCTAGCCGTGCTGCTCCTCCTGGCTGTGCAGCTCTTCCTGGCTGTGCTGCTCCTCCTGGCAGCGCTGCTCTTCCTTTTCCTGCCGCTGCGCGCCCCCTGGGCGCTGTGGATCTGCTGGGGGCAAGGGGAGCGGCGGCCGCTCTCCCTCTGAACACCGGCACAGCAGGAGAAGCCGGTGGAGCGGCGGCCACGCGTCCCCTGGGGGCAGGAGACCTGACAGGAGCTGGGGAAGCTGCGGCTGCGCTCTGCCTGGATCGCGCAGGCCGCACTTCCGGTCCGGCGCTCCCGGCAGCAGCGGCGGTGTCCTGGGCCCGACTCCCGGCGCCTGCAGGCCGGGTACTTGGATTCCTGCCGGAGCGGGAGCGACCGGAGGGGGCAGCGCCGCCGGACTCACCGCCCGCAGGGTGCCAGAAACCCTAGATACGCCTCTGTCTGTATGCCATGTGTAACACTTTAATTATAATTATTACATAGATCTCAGAAAATGGCCCAAATAAAGGCAACAAACGATGATACATGGAGTGCCATGATTCTGCAGCAAGAAGTTGCAGGGGCTCTGCATGCCCCTCTATGCATGTCACGAACAGTAAAAAATACTGCCTATAACACAAAAGAAAAAGACAATAAGAAAATGGCAAACATGGGTTAACACTTCAGAATTGTAATTATTGAAATAAAACTAACTGAGATATTGAAAGGAATTACAATTTGTTCCTTGTAGTTAATTAATTTAACATACAAAAATCTATTGTGCATAGGACTACCCCTTTAAATGTAAACCTCACGCTGATCTCCATTAGATACGCTCTACAAATCGTTTTAAATAATGATGCAATTATCTCTGATCCAAATCTCCAGGGTTTGTATGAACTCCCTTAATCATGTTAAAAATGCTTTTTCGTACCTCTCCATCCAACCCCTGGGGTGATTTCAGCAATTTACCTGGTTTGGTCAATCTAATAATTGTACAGGTGTCATTTTTACACTTTAACTCTACAACCATGGGATGCTGGTGCACCTATTAGCAAAATATGCTAATATAAAGTAGTTCTTAATGCTAACCAGAAGGTTCTTACGTTCCTGGAAAACCCTTAACAGCTTCACTCCTCAGAGACAGCTTTAGAGTTGCCAAGTTTGCAAAATTATTTTCTTCTGCAAAGTTCTAAATATCAGGAGAAGTCTTAGAGAAATGAAAGTGAGAGTGGCATTTTTTTCTCAGAATAAATAGAATTACAGTATGTGTCTTGAGATTTGTGGTTTGCATAAGGCTTTGGTTACTTTAGAGTCTAAAGTACAAAAAAAAGTGCAGCCATGTTGTTACGTACCGATAGATTTCAGTTACTTTTTCTAGTACTGCATCCTCCTAGTACTACAAAAACATTTTTGAATTTTTATGGAAACCACAAATGCCATGCCCTGTGGACTCAAGAGGAGATGACCATCCAGCTTGTTATCAGCGGGTGGTTCAAAATCGTTCATTTCTGATCATATGGGGCTTTCTAATTATTTCTAATTATTATTAAACCTCAACCTACTGTCTCCTTCCCCATAATCCTGTAGAATGTAAGCCCGCAATGGCAGGGTCCTCGCCCCTCTGTATCAGTCCGTCATTGTTAGTTTGTTTACTGTAAGTGATATCTGTAACTTGTATGTAACTCCTTCTCATGTACAGCACCATGGAATCAATGGTGCTATATCTACTATATACATGTATATAGATGTCTAAGGGTCACTTCCGTCTTTCTGTCTGTCCTTCTTTCTGTCACGGATATTCATTGGTCGTGGCCTCTGTCTGTCAAGGAAATCCAAGTCGCTGATTGGTCACGTCAAAACAGCCACGACCAATCAGCGATGGGCACAGTCCGGGAGGAGAAAATGGCCGCTCCATACTCCCTGCAGGCACTGCCCGGCGCCCGCATACTCCCGTCCAGCCACCGCTAACACAGGGTTAATGCCGGCGGTAACAGACCGCTTTATGCTACGGGTAACGCACTCCGTTACCGCTGCTATTAACCCTGTGTGTCCCCAACTTTTTACTATTGATGCTGCCTATGCGGCATCAATAGTAAAAAAATGTAATGTTAAAAAAAACAAAAAACCTGCTATACTCACCCTCCGTAGCCCGCCGAGCTGCTCGCGCCTGCCGCCATCTTCCGTTCCCAGCGATGCATTGCAAAATTACCCAGAAGACTTAGCGGTTTCGCGAGACCGCTAAGTCTTCTGGGTAATTTCGCAATGCATCCTGGGAATGGAAGATGGTGGCAGCCGCGCGCCCATCGCCACAGCGCCGTTGGATCCCAGGGGTGAGTATGTAACTATTTTTTATTTTAATTCTTTTTTTTTTTTAACAGGGATATGTGCCCACACTGCTAAATACTGTGTGGGCTACATGGCTGCTATATACTACGTGGGCAGTACTATATACTACATAGCTGCTATACACTACATGGACAGTACTATATACTACATGGCTGCTATATACTACGTGGCAGTACTATATACTACATGGCTGCTATATCCTACGTGGGACTGGCCAATATACTACATATCTGTGCTGTATACTACGTGGCTCTGTGCTGTATACTATGTTGCTGTGCAATATACTATGTGGCTGGGCAATATACTACGTGGCTGGGCAATATCTACATCACTGGGCAATATATAGTGGGGCAAAAAAGTATTTAGTCAGTCAGCAATAGTGCAAGTTCCACCACTTAAAAAGATGAGAGGCGTCTGTAATTTACGTCATAGGTAGACCTCAACTATGGGAGACAAACTGAGAAAAAAAGATCCAGAAAATCACATAGTCTGTTTTTTTATCATTTTTTTTGCATTTTATGGTGGAAAATAAGTATTTTGTCAGAAACAAACAATCAACATTTCTGGCTCTCACAGACCTGTAACTTCTTCTTTAACCCCTCTGTGACCTTAGACGTACTATCCCGTCGAGGTGCCCTGGGCTTATCTGACCCTGGACGGGATAGTACGTCATAGCCGATCGGCCGCGCTCACGGGGGGAGCGCGGCCGATCGCGGCCGGGTGTCAGCTGCTTATCGCAGCTGACATCCGGCACTATGTGCCAGGAGCGGTCACGGACCGCCCCCGGCACATTAACCCCTGGCACACCGCGATCAAAGATGATCGCGATGTGCCGGCGGTGCAGGGAAGCACCGCGCAGGGAGGGGGCTCCCTGCGGGCTTCCCTGAGCCCCCCGCAGCAACGCGATGTGATCGCGTTGCTGCGAGGGTCTCCTCACCTCCCTCCCTGCTCGAGCCCCGGATCCAAGATGGCCGCGGATCCGGGTCCTGCAGGGAGGGAGGTGGCTTCACAGAGCCTGCTCAGAGCAGGCACTGTGAAGCCTGCAGCGCTGCATGTCAGATCAGTGATCTGACAGAGTGCTGTGCAAACTGTCAGATCACTGATCTGTGATGTCCCCCCCTGGGACAAAGTAAAAAAGTAAAAAAAAAATTTTCCAAATGTGTAAAAAAAATAAAAAAAAATATTCCAAAATAATGAAAAAAAAAAAAAAATATTATTCCCATAAATACATTTCTTCATCTAAATAAAAAAAAAAAAACAATAAAAGTACACATATTTAGTATCGCCGCGTCCGTAACGACCCGACCTATAAAACTTTCCCACTAGTTAACCCCTTCAGTAAACACCGTAAGAAAAAAAAAAAAAAAACGAGGCAAAAAACAACGCTTTATTATCCTACCGCCGAACAAAAAGTGGAATAACACGCGATCAAAAGGACAGATATAAATAACCATGGTACCGCTGAAAGCGTCATATTGTCCCGCAAAAAAAGAGCCACCATACAGCATCATCAGCAAAAAAATAAAAAAGTTATAGTCCTGAGAATAAAGCGATGCAAAAATTATTATTTTTTCTGTAAAATAGTTTTTATCGTATAAAAGCACCAAACCATAAAAAAATGATATAAATGAGGTATCGCTGTAATCGTACTGACCCGAAGAATAAAACTGATTTATCAATTTTACCAAACGCGGAACGGTATAAACGCCTCCCCCAATAGAAATTCATGAATAGCTGGCTTTTGGTCATTCTTCCTCACAAAAATCGGAATAAAAAGCGATAAAAAAATGTCACGTGCCCAAAAATGTTTTCAATAAAAACGTCAACTCGTCCCGCAAAAAACAAGACCTCACATGACTCTGTGGACCAAAATATGGAAAAATTATAGCTCTCAAAATGTGGTATTGCAAAAAATATTTTTTGCAATAAAAAGGGTCTTTCAGTGTGTGACTGCTGCCAATCATAAAAATCCGCTAAAAAACTCGCTATAAAAGTAAATCAAACCCCCCTTCATCACCCCCTTAGTTAGGGAAAAATAAAAAAAAATGTATTTATTTCCATTTTCCCATTAGGGCTAGGGTTAGGGCTAGGGTTAGGGCTAGGGTTAGGGCTAGGGCTAGGGTTAGGGCTAGGGTTAGGGCTAGGGCTAGGGTTAGGGCTAGGGTTAGGGCTAGGGTTAGGGCTAGGGTTAGGGCTAGGGTTAGGGTTAGGGCTAGGGTTAGGGCTAGGGCTAGGGCTAGGGTTAGGGCTAGGGTTAGGGCTAGGGTTAGGGCTAGGGTTAGGGCTAGGGTTAGGGCTAGGGTTAGGGCTAGGGTTAGGGCTAGGGTTAGGGTTGGGGCTACAGTTAGGGTTGGGGCTAAAGTTAGGGTTAGGGTTTAGATTACATTTACAGTTGGGAATAGGGTTGGGATTAGGGTTAGGGGTGTGTCAGGGTTAGAGGTGTGGTTAGGGTTACCGTTGGAATTAGGGTTAGGGGTGTGTTTAGATTAGGGTTTCAGTTATAATTGGGGGGTTTCCACTGTTTCGGCACATCAGGGGCTCTCCAAACACGACATGGCGTCCGATCTCAATTCCAGCCAATTCTGCGTTGAAAAAGTAAAACAGTGCTCCTTCCCTTCCGAGCTCTCCTGTGTGCCCAAACAGGGGTTTACCCCAACATATGGGGTATCAGCGTACTCAGGACAAATTGGACAACAACTTTTGTGGACCAATTTCTCCTGTTACCCTTGGGAAAATACAAAACTGTGGGCTAAAAAATAATTTTTGTGGGAAAACAAAAAGATTTTTTATTTTCACGGCTCTGCGTTATAAACTGTAGTGAAACACTTGGGGGTTCAAAGTTCTCACAACACATCTAGATAAGTTCATTGAGGGGTCTAGTTTCCAATATGGGGTCACTTGTGGGGGGTTTCTACTGTTTAGGTACATTAGGGGCTCTGCAAACGCAATGTGACGCCTGCAGACCAATCCATCTAAGTCTGCATTCCAAATGATGCTCCTTCCCTTCCGAGCCCTCCCATGCGCCCAAACGGTGGTTCCCCCCCACATATCGGGTATCAGCGTACTCAGGACAAATTGGACAACAACATTTAGGGTCCAATTTCTCCTGCTAACCTTGGAAAAATACAAAACTGGGGGCTAAAATATAATTTTTGTGGAAAAAAAAATATTTTTTATTTGCATGGCTCTGCGTTATAAACTGTAGTGAAATACTTGGGGGTTCAAAGCTCTCACAACACATCAAGATGAGTTCCTTAGGGGGTCTACTTTCCAAAATGGTGTCACTTGTGGGGGGTTTCTACTGTTTAGGTACATTAGGGGCTCTGCAAACGCAATGTGACGCCTGCAGACCATTCCATCTAAGTCTGCATTCCAAATGGCGCTCCTTCCCTTCCGAACCCTCCCATGCGCCCAAACGGTGGTTCCCCCCCATATATGGGGTATCAGCGTACTCAGGACAAATTGGACAACAACTTTTGGGGTCCAATTTCTCCTGTTACCCTAGGGAAAATACAAAACTGGGGGCTAAAAAATAATTTTTGTGGGAAAAAAATTTTGTTTTATTTTTATGGCTCTGCATTATAAACTTCTGTGAAGCCCTTGGTGGGTCAAAGTGCTCACCACACATCCAGATAAGTTCCTTAGGGGGTCTACTTTCCAAAATGGTGTCACTTGTGGGGGGTTTCAATGTTTAGGCACATCAGTGGCTCTCCAAACGCAACATGGCGTCCCATCTCAATTCCTGTCAATTTTGCATTGAAAAGTCAAACGGCGCTCCTTCCCTTCCAAGCTCTCCCATGCGCCCAAACAGTGGTTTACTGCCACATATGGGGTATCAGCGTACTCGGGACAAATTGGACAACAACTTTTGAGGTCCAATTTCTTCTCTTACCCTTGGAAAAATAAAAAATTGGGGGCAAAAATATAATTTTTGTGAAAAAATATGATTTTTTATTTTTACGGTTCTGCATTATAAACTTCTGTGAAGCACTTGGTGGGTCAAAGTGCTCACCACACCTCTAGATAAGTTCCTTAGGGGGTCTACTTTCCAAAATGGTGTCACTTGTGGGGGGTTTCAATGTTTAGGCACATCAGTGGCTCTCCAAACGCAACATGGCGTCCCATCTCAATTTCTGTCAATTTTGCATTGAAAAGTCAAACTGCGCTCCTTCCCTTCCGAGCTCTCCCATGCGCCCAAACAGTGGTTTACTGCCACATATGGGGTATCGGCGTACTCAGGACAAATTGGACAACAACTTTTGAGGTCCAATTTCTTCTCTTACCCTTGGAAAAATAAAACAAATTGGAGCTGAAGTAAATTTTTTGTGTAAAAAAGTTAAATGTTCATTTTTATTTAAACATTCCAAAAATTCCTATTAAACACCTGAAGGGTTAATAAATTTCTTGAATGTGGTTTTGAGCACCTTGAGGGGTGCAGTTTTTAGAATGGTGTCACACTTGGGCATTTTCTATCATATAGACCCCTCAAAATGACTTCAAATGAGACGTGGTCCCTAAAAAAAAAATGGTGTTGTAAAAATGAGAAATTGCTGGTCAACTTTTAACCCTTATAACTCCCTAACAAAAAAAAAAATTGGTTCCAAAATTGTGCTGATGTAAAGGAGACATGTGGGAAATGTTACTTATTAAGTATTTTGTGTGACATATCTCTGTGATTTAATTGCATAAAAATTCAAAGTTTGAAAATTGCGAAATTTTCAAAATTTTCGCCAAATTTCCGTTTTTTTCACAAATAAACGCAGGTACTATCAAAGAAATTTTACCACTATCATGAAGTACAATATGTCACGAGAAAACAATGTCAGAATCACCAGGATCCGTTGAAGCGTTTCGGAGTTATAACCTCATAAAGGGACAGTGGTCAGAATTGTAAAAATTGGCCTGGTCATTCACGTGCAAACCACCCTTGGGGGTAAAGGGGTTAAGAGTCTCCTCTTTCCTCCACTCATTACCTGTAGTAATGGCACCTGTTTAAACTTGTTATCAGTATAAAAAGACACCTGTGCACACCCTCAATCAGTCTGACTCCAAACTCCACTATGGTGAAGACCAAAGAGCTGTCAAAGGACACCGGAAACAAAATTGTAGCCCTGCACCAGGCTGGGAAGACTGAATCTGCAATAGCCAACCAGCTTGGAGTGAAGAAATCAACACTGGGAGCAATAATTAGAAAATGGAAGACATACAAGACCACTGATAATCTCCCTCGATCTTAGGCTCCACGCAAAATCCCACCCCGTGGAATCAGAATGATCACAAGAACGGTGAGCAAAAATCCCAGAACCACGCGGGGGGACCTAGTGAATGAACTGCAGAGAGCTGGGACCAATGTAACAAGGCCTACCATAAGTAACACACTACGCCACCATGGACTCAGATCCTGCAGTGCCAGACGTGTCCCACTGCTTAAGCCAGTACATATCCGGGCCCGTCTGAAGTTTGCTAGAGAGCATTTGGATGATCCAGAGGAGTTTTGGGAGAATGTCCTATGGTCTGATGAAACCAAACTGGAACTGTTTGGTAGAAACACAACTTGTCGTGTTTGGAGGAAAAAGAATACTGAGTTGCATCCATCAAACACCATACCTACTGTAAAGCATGGTGGTGGAAACATCATGCTTTGGGGCTGTTTCTCTGCAAAGGGGCCAGGACGACTGATCCGGGTACATGAAAGAATGAATGGGGCCATGTATCATGAGATTTTGACTGCAAACCTCCTTCCATCAGCAAGGGCATTAAAGAAGAAACGTGGCTGGGTCTTTCAACATGACAATGATCCAAAGCACACCGCCAGGGCAACTAAGGAGTGGCTTCGTAAGAATCATTTCAAGGTCCTGGAGTGGCCTAGCCAGTCTCCAGATCTCAACCCTATAGAAAACCTTTGGAGGGAGTTGAAAGTCCGTGTTGCCAAGCGAAAAGCCAAAAACATCACTGCTCTAGAGGAGATCTGCATGGAGGAATGGGCCAACATACCAACAACAGTGTGTGGCAACCTTGTGAAGACTTACAGAAAACGTTTGACCTCTGTCATTGCCAACAAAGGATATATTACAAAGTATTGAGATAAAATTTTGTTTCTGACCAAATACTTATTTTCCACCATAATATGCAAATAAAATGATAAAAAAACAGACAATGTGATTTTCTGGATTTTTTTTTCTCAGTTTGTCTCCCATAGTTGAGGTCTACCTATGATGTAAATTACAGACGCCTCTCATCTTTTTAAGTGGTGGAACTTGCACTATTGCTGACTGACTAAATACTTTTTTGCCCCACTGTACTACGTCACTGGGCAATATAGTACGTGACTGGGCAATATACTAAGTGGCTGGGCAATATACTACGTGTCTGGGCAATATACTACGTGGCTGGGCAATATACTACGTGGACATGCATATTCTAGAATACCCGATGCGTTAGAATCGGGCCACCATCTAGTAAATAAATAATAATAATAATTTCCATATTTTTGTTGCCAAACTATTAATTTTTTGATTTGCCAGAACTGTGTGCTGCATACACAAATTGCTTATTAATATTGATTAGAAATTCTTTGTAATTTAAATTCACTGACTTTGCTGAATTTTCCCCATAAATTTGATTGGTACGACTCTAAATACTGGAAAACTTATAATTGCTTGGAAAAGACATATAAGGGAAAGGAGAGAGAGAGTGCACCCCATTAGCCATAAGAGCTAACACTCTGCAGTAACAAGAGAGGACCTCACTGATCAAGAAATTCCTGGGCGGGAGGTCCCGAGCATCAGAGAGCTTGAATCTAAGTCTGGCCATACTGGCACCCTAAGGGGAATAAAAACATGAAACCACGGCACGAGTAAGGGAATCTTGCTAAGCAGGACTGTAAAGTTGAGCTGGGTTGTCGTAGAGTGGTAGGAAGCAGTAGAGACAGAGGACAAGTAGAGAAATTAAAGAGGAAAAGTAAAGAAAGGAGAATAATAGAGCAATAAAGGACAGAAACTGTGTGGAAAATGCTTTGAGTTGAAAAGTAAATGTTTATAAGACTGTATACCCGCTATCTCTTATATATATTCCCTACCAAGATCCCATTCAGTAAAAGTTTATTTTCATGGCAAACCAGTAACATTGGTTACATGTGGCCTGCATGGGGATAGCACCCTCACTGCACAAGTCCACATGCCTAGCAAGGACCCTCACTTACGGGTAACGTGTTGGAGCATAAGAAACCAGTATCTTGTTAACAGATACTGCCCCGAGCCGTGCTATACTTAGCATAGTCAACAGGATCGAGTCTTGCAATTAGAAGAACAGAGTGATGCGGGGAAGACTCAAGTTACATGGAAGATGGTGACGGTTACACAGTCTAAGATGACACTGAATACAAACTTTAAAATGGCAGTAGGTGGGCGAAAACAACAAAAACACCCATTGTGGGTGTAAAAGACATGTGAAGTGGTGTCCAGCTCTTTACAGGTTATGCCTACAGTAGGGAGTGTTGCAACTGGGAGTACCTGCCTACAGCACAGAGTGGTCATTGTAGGAGAATAAAGTGGAAGACAAAGGTCCACCCAGTAAGGTATTACCCCAAAGAATGGGTAGAGGAGTCAGAGAAATGGGATGGTGCGCCAAAGGAGACGCCACCCAGTGTAAGTGTAGCCATGATGTGCCTCATGCTGCAAAGGAGATGTACCATTTGTGGTTTGTGAGTCAGAGAGGAAGCAGTGTGATAAAGAGAAAAAGCAAGAGTATTAATGGCGTAAACAGACCGTTCACCCCAATGGGTGGAAGGAGGTGACGATGACCTGGAGCTGGCTAAATCACATGCAGAGGAAGCAGGATCTTGAGGCGGAGGTCCAGAACAAGTAGGTTCACAAGTCAAACGGGGCCTCAGGGTAGGACACAGACTAGATTCCTAAGGACCGAAGAGAGAAGAGCCTGAGTCTGTACGACAACTCATCAGTGACCTGAGGGGTCAGGGTTGGTTAACAGAGCAGAAAAGATGAGTTAGTGCTTGGGCCAGGAACAAGATACTGGGGCCCCTGGCTCAGTGTTACCGGGAACTGGCATCTATGGGAGAAGTCATCCACTGTTTCCCACAGCAGGCATTGGTTCATTCATGAGTTCAGGACTGGCCACTGAGTCTTTGTGGAAAGGAGGATGGAGAAGATTGGCTACCTGCCTCAGAGGCTGCAAGACCGCAAGTCGGGCATGTAGGTCAGATTCCTCAAAATGGATGCTCGCCGTGGGTGATATGCAGACTGTGTGATTTATGATGGGGTTACCTTGGCAGAGAAAAAGGGATTGGGAGAGTACTCTAGAGGCTAGACTAAACAGACAGTGATGCAGCATGGGGAGAACATCTGCAATAGTGGCCGGGTAGTTCACCCTTGAGGTGATACAAATATCAAAAGACTGACCATTATTTTCAAACAAAAATCAGATGTGATCAGGTACTTATTTCGAGTAGCCATCTCCATTTATAACCAACAAACCTACTTTATTTGTTGGTTATATATGGAGATGTATACTCTTAGTAAGCAACTGTTTACACCTGATTTTCTGTTTGGAAGTGAAGGTTAGTCTTTTGATATTTGTATACATAGGCTTTCTAACTGAACACTCCACTACTCAGACTCAAGCATGTTTAATTACAGCAGGATCCTACCTTCCCTTATAAAAGTAGGCTTCAGCTGAAGAGAGGACTCTCATAAGGCAGGTACCCAGCAAAGAGAATCGCCCTATCGTGGCTATCGGGTATACATGAATTGGTCTATTTATGCACTAAGCATTCTCAATCTTTCTAATTTTCTAGAGCAATAATGCAATTCAATTACAGGGCCAATCGCTAATATCCATGTGTAGGGGACTCTGTTGCCGGGAGAAGCTGTGCCACATTCAAAGCAAGTACAAGGAGAAGATGGTGCAGAAGATATAGAGGAATCATTCCCAAGGTTCCAAGAAACAGAGGCGGAACAGGTGTCCTCAAAGGATATATCAGTTGGGCAAGAGCAACGCTAGTCAAAAGAGTAAATAATGGAGTCAGAAGCTGGAGAAGCGGCATTTTGCTAGTGTCACCCAATAGTAGGAACAATTCAAGTTTCCTGAGGGCCACACACCAGCAGGTCTATGACCCACAAGTCTTGGACTCCCCCTGTTGATGGCCACGGAAGGCCAAAACATGTTTCCCCTCTCCGTGTTTTGTACAGACATGGCAACAATTGGCTCAATGTTCATCCTAAGTACCTAGTCAGCTAAGTAATGTGCAGGAGAGAGGCTCGATGTCTGTCATAAGTGACCTGGTATAGACTCCAAAATATAGAAGTGACAGCGCTCCATCCGGGTGTATTTCAAAATTCAAAACTTTATTGAAGCCATAAAAACAGCAGACAGCAACGTTTCGACCTTATAGGTCTTTATCAAGCATGCTTGATAAAGACCTATAAGGTCGAAACGTTGCTGTCTGCTGTTTTTATGGCTTCAATAAAGTTTTGAATTTTGGAATACACCCGGATGGAGCGCTGTCACTTCTATATTTTGGACTTCGTATGGCCCTAGGTGGTTCCTGGGACCTAGACGTGCGCTCCTGCTTGTGAAGTGCGGTAGCCATCTTGTTTGTTGCTGGTATAGACTCCAGCTGACGACAATAAGTTATGTGTATGAGGGTGCATGGATGAATGATAGGTTGAAGATGGCCTAGGACAATCATTGTTAAAGTAGGGGTAATGTCAAGAGATTGGCATGTTTTCAACATTTCCCTCTTTAACAAATAAGTATATTGTTGTAAAATGTTATGTGATGCATTGTGAACTGGGTTGCGGTGAAGTGGTGAGAAACAGTGGCTACAGAGCACAAGTGGAGAAAGTAAAGAGGAAAAGTAAAGAAAGGAGAACAGTAGAGAAATGAAAGAAGGAAACTGTGTGGAAAATATTTATGAGTTATAAAAGAAACGTTCATAGCAATGTGTATCTATTCCCTACGAAAGTTCCCGTTCAGTAAAAAGTTTATTTTCAAATGGTGTTCTCCCTCATTCAACTGTCCTGGTCTGGCAAACCAGCAATATCGGTTACATGCGGCCTGCATGGGAGAAACGTCCTCACAGCACAAGTCCACACACCCAGCCAGGACCCACACTTTCATGTAACGTTCTGGGCATAAAAGACAAGTTCCTGCCCATGGCACCTGCGCAGTTACGACAAGCCATCTCTGCCTCTAGCGGCTACAAATTATTGCATGTGTACTCAGTACATGCCTGAGACACAGCTGGAAATTAGAAAGAAAAGGAGCCCTTTCCCTCTTGAATTTGTCCACATAATTAAGCAATTGATTGGAGATTTAGAGATGGTGGTATGCAACATACTGAACACCTCAGGACAGGATATGTACTCCACTTGGAAGCATCCTTCAGCATGACCTCCTGATGAACCTTTTACCAAACTAGGGGAAATGCATTGAGGCACTCTATGTGGACAGCTAAGTTTATACTAGAATTGATTATAAAGTTTATGACAGTATTCCCCCATTTGAAGAAGCCATATGGAAAATGCGCATCGGGGTCCCTGCTGCCGCATAATGAATACCTATCCCGATTTGTGTGCACTTTCATTCTACAGGTTGGGCCATTTATATGGATACACCTACTGTAAATAAAATGGGAATGGTTGGTGATATCAACTTCCTGTTAGTGGCAAATTAATAATAATAATAATCTTTATTTTAATATAGCGCTAACATATTCCGCAGCGCTTTACAGTTTGCACACATTATCATCACTGTCCCCGATGGGGCTCACAATCTAGAATCCCTATCAGTATGTCTTTGGAATGTGGGAGGAAACCGGAGTGCCCGGAGGAAACCCACGCAAACACGGAGAGAACATACAAACTCTTTGCAGATGTTGTCCTGGGTGGGATTAGAACCCAGGACCCCAGCGCTGCAAGGCTGCAGTGCTAACCACTGCGCCAAATTAGTATATGGTAGGGGGAAAACGTTTCAAGATGGGTGGTGACCATGGCGGCCATTTTGAAGTTGGCCATTTTGGATCCAACTTTATTTTTAATTCTCAATAAGTTTGATGTGTCACATGACCCTCTTCCCATTGGAAAAAATAAAGTTGGATCCAAAATGACAGACTTCAAAATGGCCCCCATGGTAATCCCCCATCTTGAAAAGTTTTTGCCCTCCTATATACTTATGTGCCACAAACAGATAGCTGATATCACCAACCATTCCCATTTTATTTAGGTGTATCCATATAAATGGCCCACCCTGTTTATCTTTACTACTAGTGATGAGCGAATATACTCTTTGAAGCAAGAAAACACCATATATGAATAGAATAATATACCCAATAAAACTTAACATTTAATAATATACTTAATAATAAAAACACATACCACATACAACCTAAAACCAGTATCAGCCGTTTGACACAAAGATATAAGACCAAGATACAGGGTGCTCTCGATCCCTAGGGTCCTAACCATCTATCCCCTACCTTGCTGCGGAGGTTGGCACCCTATATATCCTCCGCAATGGCGCCCCCGCTCAACGTAGGCTATCCCTAAATCGCCCTAATAAGCCCTTACGTGCAAGAAAAATAGAAAAAAGTCAAACAGCAGAACATACACTCAAGAACTAATAATTAACTTATTGCACTTGCCCAGATACAAAAGTGCATAACATAACAGACGTTTGATTGTTGCAATAGGAATGAGCAACAAAGTAGGGAAACCTGCACCAGATCCCTACTATGACCCTACCTGCCAGTGGGGGTTGGCACCCTAGAATCCTGCGCAGATGGCGCCCCCACTCCACGTAGTCTGCCCCTAGTAACACCCTAGGCTACTTGCAAGGGGATAACAAAAATACCATACAACATATATAGGTAGGGGCAAAAAAATAACACTTCTATCAAAAATAGAGATAATACACAATAAAGCCCAAAACAACACACCAAACAGTGTAAATAAATAGAAAAAATCTAAATGTTTAACTATCTCTTAAAGTATGAAAATCTCGACGCATTTCCCTGAGATCACTTCATCAGGAGACATACTTATAAAAATTAAGAGAACTTATCTGAGTGACGATTCAGGAGGATAAACATCACACTCTAAGTCATTACTGTGCGGTGTTGATAAGGTGTTGCGTCCCTTTGTTACCTCACTACCTTCATACATTAGGGACTCCTCGGACCTCCTCCTCAAGCTGGAGGGCGTCACACTCAGTGATGATGTACATATGGCCTCCATTGACGTGGAATCATTGTATAGTAACATACCTCATGATAAGGGGCTACAGGCCACAAGGTTTTTTCTTAGGTCAAGGGGGATACATTTGTCCCGACATAGTCAATTTGTTGTTGAGCTACTTGAATTTGTTCTCAAGCACAACTTTTTTACGTTCTGTGGCAGGTTCTTCCACCAGCTCAGGGGTACAGCGATGGGGAGCCCTTGTGCCCCCACGTATGCAAACCTTTTCCTGGGCTGGTGGGAGGACCAGTCAGTGTTTGGGGAAGAAGAGATGCTTTGGTGGAAACCCCATATATTATGCAGCTGAGGCGAAGAAAACTAAATCTCTGAGCAGTCACAAATACTCAGAGACCACCTGAGCGTACTCGTGAAAACCCGAGTAATGAGTATATTCGCTCATCACTATTTACTATGCCTCCTAACTTACATGTGATATGATGGTGAAATGGGTTGGTTGTCTTGCACATCACTTTATTTCCTTATAGGGGTATAGTTACTACTAATCATGATGACATTTCTCATTTAATATTTGTTGCACAGCACTTTACTTACCAATCATGTACAGTTAGGGCCAGAAATATTTGGACAGTGACACAAGTTTTGTTATTTTAGCTGTTTACAAAAACATGTTCAGAAATACAATTATATATATAATATGGGCTGAAAGTGCACACTCCCAGCTGCAATATGATAGTTTCCACATCCAAATCGGAGAAAGGGTTTAGGAATCATAGCTCTGTAATGCATAGCGTCCTCTTTTTCAAGGGACCAAAAGTAATTGGACAATGGACTCTAAGGGCTGCAATTAACTCTGAAGGCGTCTCCCTCGTTGAACTGTAATCAATGAAGTAGTTAAAAGGTCAGGGGTGGATTCCAGGTGTGTGGTTTTGCATTTGGAAGCTGTTGCTGTGAGCAGACAACATGCGGTCAAAGGAACTCTCAATTGAGGTAAAGCAGAACATCCTGAGGCTGAAAAAAAAGAAAAAATCCATCAGAGAGATAGCAGACATGCTTGGAGAAGCAAAATCAACAGTTGGGTACATTCTGAGAAAAAAGGAATTGACTGGTGAGCTTGGGAACTCAAAAAGGCCTGGGCGTCGACGGATGACAACAGTGGTGGATGATCGCCGCATACTTAATTTGGTGAAGAAGAACCCGTTCACAACATCAACTGAAGTCCAGAACACTCTCAGTGAAGTAGGTGTATCTGTCTCTAAGTCAACAGTAAAGAGAAGACTCCATGACAGTAAATACAAAGGGTTCACATCTAGATGCAAACCATTCATCAATACCAAAAATAGACAGGCCAGAGTTAAATTTGCAGAAAAACACCTCAAGAAGCCAGCTCAGTTCTGGAAAAGTATTCTATGGACAGATGAGACAAAGATCAACCTGTACCAGAATGATGGGAAGAAAAAAGTTTGGAGAAGAAAGGGAACGGTACATGATCCAAGGCACACCACATCCTCTGTAAAACATGGTGGAGGCAACATGATGGCATGGGCATGCATGGCTTTCAATGGCACTGGGTCACTTGTGTTTATTGATGACATAAGAGCAGACAAGAGTAGCCGGATGAATTCTGAAGTGTACCGGGATATACTTTCAGCCCAGATTCAGCCAAATGCTGCAAAGTTGATTGGACGGCGCTTCATAGTACAGATGGACAATGACCCCAAGCATACATCCAAAGCTACCCAGGAGTTCATGAGTGCCAAAAAGTGGAACATTCTGCAATGGCCAAGTCAATCTCCAGATCTAAACCCAATTGAGCATGCATTTCACTTGCTCAAATCCAGACTTAAGACGGAAAGACCCACAAACAAGCAAGACCTGAAGGCTGCGGCTGTAAAGGCCTGGCAAAGCATTAAGAAGGAGGAAACCCAGCGTTTGGTGATGTCCATGGGTTCCAGACTTAAGGCAGTGATTGCCTCCAAAGGATTTGCAACAAAATATTGAAAATAAAAATATTTTGTTTGGGTTATGTTTATTTGTCCAATTACTTTTGACCTCCTAAAATGTGGAGTGTTTGTAAAGAAATGTGTACAATTCCTACATTTTCTATCAGATATTTTTGTTCAACCCTTCAAATTAAATGTTACAATCTGCACTTGAATTCTGTTGTAGAGGTTTCATTTCAAATCCAATGTGGTGGCATGCAGAGCCCAACTCGCGAAAATTGTGTCACTGTCCAAATATTTCTGGCCCTAACTGTATATGTCCATTTAATAACTGCTCATCACTTGAATATACTGTATATTGCTATGTAACCCACATGTACTTTGTTACTATTGGTACAGAGGACACACCCACAAGGGCCGTGGGGTACTTGGAATTGGGTCGGACAGTTCTTTGGGGAAGTCATGGGGTCGTGACCCGACTCCATGGCCCAGGCTGTGCCATAAATTGGGGAATATGTATATGGGATTTAACATGACGCCAGCTGTGGTGTTCGGCAATGGATGGCCGACGCTGCTAAAGGAGACCACTGGGGCTGATAGTGACAAAGCTGGGATGGTTCTGCTCCCCACAGGTGGAGCGGGGCCCCAGAGCTATCGGTCCCATTTATGTCAAGCCTCGTGTGCCTTGTGGTGCAGGACTCAGGGCACCAGAGATCACTGAATGACACAAGGGCTATAGTTTTCTTTTCCTTTACTTGATGGTTGATAGTACAGACCGGGGTACTGGTAACAGATCGTATGGGAGAGCTGGGCATCCTGGAAGCAATTTTTGGATGTACCTGGCCAGGTAGGTATGGAGGCCTTCCTTCTGCGCTGTCCTCCTTTTTTTCCTTGCTGCCTAACAGCTCACCCTCCTGCTGCTAACTGTCCCTCTCCGTTATTAAAAACTGACCGTTGCCCGTATGGCAGGCAGCTCAAGCCTATCGCAGGTGTTGCTTCTTGGTGTCAGCTCCAGGCTCTGGTATGCTGCTGTGCTGCCGGGTATTAGATCGGGCGAGGAGACCTGCAGTCCTCTGCCCTCCAGATTTAGCTGTCGGGACTTCAGTACCCACGCAACCACAGACTCCGGTATCCGGTTCCTAACGCTCAGCTCGGGGGTGAGTTTAATTACAGCTCCATTCCCCAGATTCTCCTCTACTTCTCTCCTACTGACACCTGGTATGGGGATCCCTCCTTGCTTCCAGGCATGACATTACTCTCTGTGAGGGAGGCAATGCCACTGTGGCAACCAGACTCCTGGGGTGCCACACAAGTATATCATCAAGTGCCAGGATTACTTTTGTGTTAACTCCTGGATAGTTATAACACAGGCGGCTACCTATGCTCTCGTCTCCACACTTTAAAAAAATATTTTTAAATGTCTCTGTTTTTAATTATTATTACTAGTGTTGAGCATTCCGATACCGCAAGTATCGGGTATCGGCCGATACTTGCGGTATCGGAATTCCGATACCGAGATCCGATACTTTTGTGGTATCGGGTATCGGTATCGGATCCATAGGGATGTGTAAAATAAAGAATTAAAATAAAAAATATTGATATATTTACCTTTCCGGCGGCCCCTGGACTCAGCGCGGGTAACCGGCAGGCTTCTTTGTTCAAAATGAGCGCGTTTAGGACCTGCGAATGACGTCGCGGCTTCTGATTGGTCGCAAGCCGCTCATGTGACCGCCACGCGACCAATCAGAAGCCGCGACGTCATCGAAGGTCTTTAACGCGCTCATTTTTAAAAATGAGCGCGTTAATAGCTTTAGATGACGTAGCGGCTTCTGATTGGTCGCGTGGCGGTCACATGAGCGGCACGCGACCAATCAGAAGCCGCGACGTCATTCGCAGGTCCTAAACGCGCTCATTTTGAACAAAGAAGCCTGCCGGTTACCCGCGCTGAGTCCAGGGGCCGCCGGAGAGGTAAATATATCAATATTTTTTATTTTAATTCTTTATTTTACACCTCACTATGGTTCCCAGGGCCTGAAGGAGAGTTTCCTCTCCTTCAGACCCTGGGAACCATCAGGATACATTCCGATACTTGATGTCCCATTGACTTGTATTGGTATCGGATATCGGTATCGGCGATATCCGATATTTTTCGGGTATCGGCCGATACTATCCGATACCGTTACTTTCAAGTATCGGACGGTATCGCTCAACACTAATTATTACCAATAAAAACTATACATTTTATTCGGGCTCAGCACTTCTATTTTCTGTGCAGGTTTTTCTAGTATTAATTGAAGTTGGGAATTATACTTACAGCCTATTTCTTTTGGAGTTTGGTAAGTTTATAGAAGACACATGTATATCCAAGAATGTGATCTATTATTCCATATGCCCCTGCACTTTGATCTATGTTGGACTCACCTCACGCCAACTCAAAGTTTGCGTGAGAGAACATGTGTTTGGGATACAAACTGCAGTGAGCCACGAGGGCACATCCACACTTAAGACAATACCTCGTCATTTTAAATTGCATCACCAATGCAACAGCAGGCTCTTGAGGGTCAAAGGTATAGATATCCTTGATCTTGACATCCGTGGGGGCAAATATCCCAACATCTGCCCGAACTTGAGGTGAGATGGATTTGGACCCTTAACACAGTCCATCCACATGGTCTCAATGAGAATCTTAGCTTCGCCTCATTCTTGTGATCATTTCCCTGCTGTGCCCACGTGTATCTACATGCACCTATGCAGGGTCTGGCTAGTAATGGTGGACGAACAGCGACTGCAGCGGTACATCCAGCAACTGGAGGGCAGGTTGGCGGCTCTCACTTGGTGTCGCTTCCATGGTTACCTTCGGGCCTTGGTGGCGTTGTTCATTAAACATGTTTTCCGTCCACATGGCATGCCTAACAAAATTGTCAGTGACCGGGGTCCCCAGTTTGCATCTCGGTTCTGGAGAGAGCTCTGTAGTTTACTTAGCTGAATCTCTCTTCTGTGTATCATCCCGAGACGAATGGGTTGGTAGAGAGGGCAAACCAGACTCTGGTCACATACCTGCGACATTTTGTCTCCGCCAGGCAGGACGATGATGATTTGCTATCATCGGCGGATTTTGCTTTGAACAAAGCCGTAACCAACTCCACCGGGCAGACCCCATTCCTCCTTAATTATGGCCAGCATCCACGTGTCCCTGTGCCCATGCCCGTGTCATCCACCGATTCTAGGGTAGCAGACTGGGTGGTGAAGGCACGTGACATTTGGGACCGCACACAGGATGCCATCCGGGCTTCCAAGGAGATAATGAGGGTTTCTGCCAATGCACATCTGTGCCCCACTCCGACCTTGGCTCCTGGCAACATAGTGTGGCTCTCCACCCATAACATCAGGCTGTGAGTTGAGTCCACTAAGTTTGCGCCTCGCTACACAGGCCCTTTCAAAGTTCTAGAACAGGTTAAGCCTGTGGTCTACCATTTGGCTCTTCCTCCACGCCTAGGTATTACCGACACTTTTCATATATCTCTTTTAAAGCCCTTCTATATTTCCCATTTTTCCGAGTCATCTGCCGGGAAATCAGGTTCCTCCACAGACGAGTACGAGGTGAACTCTATCTTGGGGTGCAAGGTGGTACATGGCAAAAAATACTATCCGGTGGACTGGAAGGGTCAGGGCCCAGAGGACAGAACCTGGGAACCTGTGGAGCACATTCGTCATGTGCTCCCATCCTGTGCCCCCATTATGTTATGTGCTGCATTCATCCTGAGCCCCATCCTGTCATGTGCTGCTCTCATCCTGCACCCCCATTCTGTCATGTACTGCTCCCATCCTGCACCCCCATCCTGTCATGTACTGCTCCCATCCTGCGCCCCCATCCTGTCATGTGCTGCTCTCATCCTGCGCCCCATCCTAGAATGTGCTGCTCCCATCCTGCGCCCCCATCCTGTCATGTGCTGCTCTCATCCTGCGTCCCCATCCTGTATCCTGTGCCCCATCCTGTCATGTACTGCTCCCATCCTGCGCCCCCATTCTGCCATATGCTGATGCCATCCTGTGCCCCCATCCTGTCATGTGCTGCTCTCATCCTGCGCCTCCTTCCTGTAATGTGCTGCACCATAAAGATTGATAGCCCTATAAGATGCTCCATAGCATAATATGCCATGTATACTGCTCCATAGCATAATATGCCCTGTATGCTGCTCCATAAAGGTTGATGGCCCATAAGATGCTCCATAGCATAATATTCCCCGTATGCTGCTCCATAAAGGTTGATGGCCCATAAGATGCTACGTAGCATAATATGCCCCGTATGCTGCTCCATAAAGGTTGATGGCCCATAAGATGCTCCATAGCATAATATGCCCCGTATGCTGCTCCATAAAGGTTGATGCCCCGTAAGATGCTCCATAGCATAATATGCCCTATAAGCTGCTCCATAAAGGTTGATGGTCCCCATAAGATGCTCCATAGCATGATATGCCCCGTATGCTATTCCTTAAAGGTTGATGGCCCCATAAGATGCTCCATAGCATAATATGCCCCGTCTTATGATAAGGCAATTCAGTACCACAATGGACATAGAGGTCAGAGCACATACAGTGACCTGACAATAACCCAAAAACATAGAACGAGCTCTGAGACGTGGGAACTCTGCTGACCGCAATCCCTAATCCTCTCCAACCACACTAGAGGCAGCCGTGGATTGCGCCTAATGCTCCCCATGCAACTCGGCACAGCCTGAGAATCTAGCTAGCCTGAAGATAGAAAATAAGCCTACCTTGCCTCAGAGAAATACCCCAAAGGAAAAGGCAGCCCCCACATATAATGACTGTGAGTTAAGATGAAAAGACAAACGTAGAGATGAAATAGATTTAGCAAAGTGAGGCCCGACTTTCTGAACAGAGCGAGGATAGGAAAGGTAACTTTGCGGTCAACACAAAACCCTACAAAAACCACGCAAAGGGGGCAAAAAGACCCTCCGTACCGAACTAACGGCACGGAGGTACACCCTCTGCGTCCCAGAGCTTCCAGCAAGCAGGAAAAAACAAATAGACAAGCTGGACAGAAAAATACAGCAAACAAAATAGCAAAGCAGAACTTAGCTATGCAGAGCAGCAGGCCACAGGAACGATCCAGGAGGAAACAGGTCCAATACTAGAACATTGACTGAAGGCCAGGATCAAAGCACTAGGTGGAGTTAAATAGAGCAGCACCTAACGACTTCACCACATCACCTGAGGAAGGAAACTCAGAAGCCGCAGTACCACTTTCCTCCACCAACGGAAGCTCACAGAGAGACTCAGCCGAAGTACCACTTGTGACCACAGGAGGGATCTCTGCCACAGAATTCACAACAGCCCCGTAAGCTGCTCCATAAAGGTTAATAATGGCCCCATAAGATGCTCCATAGCATAATATGTCCTGTATGCTGCTCCATAAAGGTTGATGGCACCCATAAGATGCTCCATAGCATAATATGCCCCGTAAGCTGCTCCATAATGGATGATGGCCACCATAAGATACTCCATAGCATAATATGCCCGGTATGCTGCTGCTGCGATTAAAAAAAAAATTGCATACTCATCTTTCGTCGCTGGGCGCCGGGTGCCGGGGACCAGAGTAGGCAGGGATACCGGTGGTGTCAGGTGCCAGAGTCGCCACTGGCTCATGCCCCCGGCACTTGCGATATTCACCTGCCCCCGTTCCACTGCCGCTGTGTCTTCCGGGTCTCTGCTGTGATGTTCAGGCAGGGGGTGCGAGCTAATCACGTCATCACGACCTCTGACCTGAACATCACAGACAGAGGATACAGAAGACAGAGCCCAGCGGTGGAACGGGGACAGGTGAATATCGCATACTCACCCTCCCCGTCATACTCACCCCCTCCTGGCACATCCCTGCTTCTCCGTCGGAGATCGCAGAATGCATTCAGTGCTTACACATAC
Organism: Ranitomeya imitator; assembly: GCF_032444005.1. Lineage (NCBI taxonomy): Eukaryota > Metazoa > Chordata > Amphibia > Anura > Dendrobatidae > Ranitomeya > Ranitomeya imitator. Next base: position 405,850,724 of record NC_091284.1, read on the forward strand.
TGCGATCTCCTGGGCTGCGTCACTCTGTGGGGTCTAGACTGTATTTTCCTTCAGGAATAGTCTGTGGGCACTATTTTCAGAGCTCTTGATGTGATGGAACGTCAGAACATCCCCGAAGTGTTGCAATTTTTCCATCTGGGAATTTAAACATGGAGCTATTTTGATTTTACAGATATTTTCCAGAAATAAACATGCAGTAGGTGTTGCAGAGGGAAAATTACAAATATGGTATTTTAGTGCCCAGTACATTGTGCCCAGCTTGCATTTTGGGAGACACATCCCATGTAAATTATTAAGTGGGTTTCCCCTACTACAGCAATGCTAAACATGAGGACATTAACTGCGGTTTAAATATACTATTGGGCTTAGAGAGGAGAGGGTCATTTCATTTTCAGTGCACAAATATCACTTTATTTTCTTGGGGGGTAGCAATGTGAAGAGTCTTTGAACTTCCAGTAATGTAGAAACCTCTATATTTCTATTGACAGATGATAGACATGAAATGGGGCTTGTTTTTTGGGGGTTTGAGCTGAAGTTTTTATTTGTAAGATTTAGGGGTATGTGTCATTTTGAATAGCTTTAACGGTTCAGATTTAGCCTGTGTTCTACATTGAGCGCTTATGTCTAGGTTTTCTCCAAAGTCTCCATAATATTTGAATCAGACAGAAATCACGACAGAAGAATTCAATATAATGAGGCAGATGGAACCTCTTTAACCCCTTAGTGACAGAGCCAATTTGGTACTTAATGACCGAGCCAATTTTTGCAATTCTGACCACTGTCACTTTATGAGGTTATAACTCTGGAACGCTTCAACGGATCCCGCTGATTCTGAGATTGTTTTTTCATGACATATTGTACTTCATGTTAGTCATAACATTTCTTCGATATTACTTGCGATTATTTATGAAAAAAACGGAAATATGGCAAAAAATTTTAAAATTTTGCAATTTTCAAACTTTGTATTTTTATGCCCTTAAATCAGAGAGATATGTCACGAAAAATAGTTAATAAATAACATTTCCCATATGTCTACTTTACATCAGCACAATTTTGGAAACAAAATTTTTTTTTGTTAGGGAGTTATAAGGGTTAAAAGTTGACCAGCAATTTCTCATTTTTACAACACCATTTTTTTTTAGGGACCACATCACATTTGAAGTCATTTTGAGGGGTCTATATGATAGAAAATAATGAAGTGTGACACCATTCTAAAAACTACACCCCTCAAGGTTCTCAAAACCACATTCAAGAAGTTTATTAACCCTTTACGTGCTTCACAGGAACCGAAACAATGTGGAAGGAAAAAATGAACATTTAACTTTTTTTTGCAAACATCTTAATTCAGAACCATTTTTTTTATTTTCACAAGTGTAAAAACCGAAATGTAACCATAAATTTTGTTATGCAATTTCTCCTGAATACGCCAATACCCCATATGTGGGAGTAAACCACTTTTTGGGCGCATCGCAGAACTTAGAAGTGAAGGAGCGCCGTTTGACTTTTTCAATGCAGAATTGGCTGGAATTGAGATCGGACGCCATGTCGCGTTTAGAGAGCCCCTGATGTGCCTCAACAGTGGAAACCCCCCACAAGTGACACCATTTTGGAAACTAGACCCCTTAAGGAACTTATCTAGATGTGTGGTGAGCACTTTGAACCCCCAAGTGCTTCACAGAAGTTTATAACGTAGAGCCGTGAAAATAAAAAATCGCTTTTGTTTACACAAAAATGATCTTTTCGCCCACAAATTCTTATTTTCACAAGGGTAACAGGAGAAATTAGACCACAAAAGTTGTTGTGCGATTTCTCCTGAATACGTCGATACCCCATATGTGAGGGTAAACCACTGTTTGGGCGCACCGCAGAGCTTGGAAGTGAAGGAGCGCCGTTTTACTTTTTCAATGTAGAATTGGCTGGAATTGAGATTGGACGCCATGTCGCGTTTGGAGAGCCCCTGATGTGCCTAAACAGTGGAAACCCCCCACAAGTGACCCCATTTTGGAAACTAGACCCCTTAAGGAACTTATCTAGATGTGTGGTGAGCACTTTGAACCCCTATGTGCTTCACAGAAGTTTATAATGTAGAGCCATGAAAAAAAAAATCGCATTTTTTCTACAAAAATGATCTTTTTGCCCACAAATTTTTATTTTCACAAGGGTAACAGGAGAAATTAGACCACAAAAGTTGTTGTGCAATTTCTCCTGAGTACGCTGATACCCCATATGTGAGGGTAAACCACTGTTAGGGCGCACCGCAGAGCTTGGAAGAGAAGGAGTGCCATTTTACTTTTTCAATGTAGAATTAGCTGGAATTGAGATTGGATGCCATGTCGCGTTTGGAGAGCCCCTGATGTGCCTAAACAGTAGAAACCCTGCACAAGTGACACCATTTTGCAAACTAGACCCCTTAAGGAACTTATCTAGATGTGTGGTGAGCACTTTGAGCCCCCATGTGCTTCACAGTAGTTTATAACGTAGAGCCGTGAAAAAAAAAATCACATTTTTTCTACAAAAATGATCTTTTTGCCCACAAATTTTTATTTTCACAAGGGTAACAGGAGAAATTAGACCACTAAAGTTGTTGTGCAATTTCTCCTGAGTACGTCGATACCCAATATGTGGGGGTAAACCACTGTTTGGGTGCACCGCAGAGCTTGGAAGAGAAAGAGTGCTGTTTTACTTTTTCAATGTAGAATTGGCTGGAATTGAGATCGGACGCCATGTCGCGTTTGGAGAGCCCCTGATGTGCCTAAACAGTAGAAATCCCCCACAAGTGATCCCATTTTGGAAACTAGACCCCCCATGGAACTTATATAGATGTGTGGTGAAAACTTTGAATGCCCAAGTGCTTCACAGAAGTTTATAATGCAGAGTCGTGAAAATAAAAAATATTTTTTTTTCCACAAAAAAGATTATTTAGCCCCCAAGTTTTTATTTTCACAAGGGTAACAAGAGAAAGTGGACCCCAAAATTTGTTGTACAATTTGTCCTGAGTATGCTGGTACCCCATATGTGGGGGTAAACCACTGTTTGGGCGCACGGCAGAGCTCGGAAGGGAAGGAGCGCCTTTTTGGAATGCAGACTTTGATAGAATGGTCTGTGGGCATTATGTTGCGATTGCAGAGCCCCTGATGTACCTAAACTGTAGTAACCCCGCACAAGTGACCCCATTTTGGAAACTAGACCCCCCAAGGAACTTATCTAGATGTGTGGTGAGAACTTTGAATGCCCAAGTGATTCACAGAAGTTTAGAATGCAGAGTCATAAAAAAATATATATATATATTTTTCCACAAAAAAAGATTTTGTAGCCCCCAAGTTTTTATTTTCACAAGGGTAACAAGAGAAATTGGACCCCAGAAGTTGTTGTCCAATTTATCCTGAGTACGCTGATGCCCCATATGTGGGGGTAACCCACTGTTTGGGCGCACGGCAGAGCTCAGAAAGGAGAGAGCACCATTTGGCTTTTTGAGCGCAAAATTGGCTGTCGTGTTTGGAGACCCCCTGATGTACCTAAACAGTGGAAACCCCCCAATTCTAGCTCCAACCCTAACCCCAACAGACCCCTAACCCTAATCCCAACCTGATCCATAATCCTAATCACTAACCCTAACCATAATCACAACCCTTAACCCAAAACAACCCTAATGTCAACCCTAACCATAACCCTAATCAAAACCCTAAATCCAACACACCCCTAATCCTAATCTCAACCCTAACCTCAAACCTAACCCTAATCCCAATACACCCCTAATCACAACCCTAACCCTAACCCTACCCCTAATCCCAAGCGTAACCCTAATGCCAACCCTAACCCTAATACCAACCCTAATCCAAACCCTAACCCTAATCCCAACTCTAACCCTAACTTTAGCCCCAACTCTAGCCCTAACTTTAGCCCCAACCCTAACCCTAGCCCTAAGGCTACTTTCACACTTGCGTCATTTGGCATCCGTCGCAATCCATCGTTTTGGACAAGAAACGGATCCTGCAAATGTGCCCGCAGGATGCGTTTTTTGCCCATAGACTTGTATTGCCGACGGATCGTGACGGATGGCCACACGTCGTGTCCGTCGTGCACTGGATCAGTTGTGTTTTGGCGGACCGTCGGCACAAAAAAACATTCAATGAAACGTTTTTTTTGTACGTCGCATCTGCCATTTCTGACCGCACATGCGTGGCCGTAACTCCGCCCCCTCCTCCCCAGGACATAGATTGGGCAGCGGATGCGTTGAATGCGTTGAAAAACTACAGCCGCTGCCCACGTTGTGCACAATTTTCACAACGTGCGTCGGTATGTCGGGCCGACGCATTGCGACGGCCCCGTACTGGCGTAAGTGTGAAAGAAGCTTAACCCTAAATTTAGCCCCAACCCTAACCCTAAATTTAGCCCCAACCCTAGCCCTAACCCTACCCCTAGCCCTACCCCTAACCCTACCCCTAACTCTAACCCTACCCCTAACCCTACCCCTAACCCTAACCCTACCCCTAACCCTACCCCTAACCCTACCCCTAACCCTACCCCTAACCCTAACCCTACCCCTAACCCTACCCCTAACCCTACCCCTAACCCTAACCCTACCCCTAACCCTAACCCTAACCCTACCCCTACCACTAACCCTAACCCTACCCCTAACCCTAACCCTTATTTTAGCCCCAACTGCTGTTCTCCTGCCGGCCAGCAGATGGAGACAGATGGCGGGCGCACTGCGCATTCGCCCGCCATTTTCTTTTGCCGGCGGTCAGGAGGAGCAGCAGGAGGATCCAGGGACACAGATGAGTATTGTAGGGTCCCCGAATCCCCCTATTTCTCTGTCCTCTGATGTGCGATCACATCAGAGGACAGAGAATTACACTTTATTTATTTTTTTTTTGCGGTCGCCGGTAAAGTTAATTACCGGCGATCGCAAAACAGGGGGTCAGTAAAACCGACCCCGATCATGCTCTTTGGGGTCTCGGCTACCCCCGGCAGCCGAGACCCCAAAGATTCTCGCGTGGCCGGCCGGCGGGCGCACTGCGCATGAGCCCGCCATTTTGAAGATGGCGGCGCCCACCGGGAGACATGTGGAGCACCGGGGGAGATAGGTAAGTATCGGGGGCTATCTGGGACCCCCTTTCTCTGTCTTCCGATGTGCGATCACATCGGAGGACAGAGAAATTAAAAAGAGATCGCATTTTTTTTTTTGCGATCGCCGGTAAACGGTTAATTACCGGCGATCGCAAATGCGGGGTGGGTACAAAACCCCCCGAATCATGTTCTTTGGGGTCTCGGCTACCCCCGGCAGCCGAGACCCCAAAGAAAATCCGACTCTGGGGGGCGCTATACACTTTTTCCACAGCGCCGTTAATTAACGGCGCTGTGGTTTAAGTACCCTTAGCGGCCGCCGTTAAAAGGCGTATCGGCGGTCGCTAAGGGGTTAATGGTCTTTGCCTTGTTAGAGGTGTACAGAACTGTGGTTGAGGTACCCAATTTGTATATGTTTTTATGTTTTGCTACTTTTACTCACTACAAATGTTTTCTTTACAAAAACGTATTCTTCTGCTTTGGCATGTTTAGAGACGTATAACTTTTTATCTTTCCACCAACAGAGCTATAAGGGTATGTTCACACGTTCCTGATTTCCATCCTTTTTTTTTCAGGACTGTTTTTTAAAAAACTGCAGCTCTTGGCAGAAAACGCAGGTCCTTTTCTTGGTCCTTTTTTTGTCCTTTTTTGATGCGTTTTTTGATGCGTTTTTTGATCCTTTTTTTTATCCTTTTTTTTATGCAGTTTTCTATGCAGAGTCTGTGTGTTTTCTAGGAAGTTTTTTAGGGTTAAAATGGCTGAAAAGACCCTAACCCTACCCCTACCCCTAACCCTACCCCTAACCCTACCCCTAACCCTACCCCTAACCCTACCCCTAACCCTAACCCTACCCCTAACCCTACCCCTAACCCTATTCTAACCTTAGTGGAAAAAAAAAATTCTTAATTTTTTTTTATTGTCCCTACCTATGGGGGTGACAAAGGGGGGGGTGTCATTTACTATTTTTTTTTATTTTGATCACTGAGATAGATTATATCTCAGCGATCAAAATGCACTTTGGAACGAATCTGCCGGCCGGCAGATTCGGCGGGCGCACTGCGCATGCGCCCGCCATTTTGCAAGATGGCGGCGCCCAGGGAGAAGACGGCCGGACGGACACCGGGACGCCGGGTAAGTATAAGGGGGGGAGATTAGGGCACGGGGGGGTGGGCATCGGAGCACTGGGGGGGGGCATCGGTGCACGGGGCGGTGGGATTGGAGCACGGGGGGCGGGATCAGAGCACGGGGGGCAGCCACACTCCGCCCACACACTTCCGCCCGCTTCCCCGCACTTCCTGCTGCAGCGGTTCTGCACCACAAACCGCAGTAAAACCCGCAGATATTTTTTTCATCTGCGGGTTTTACTGCGGGTTTGACCTCACAATGGAGGTCAATGGGTGCAGAACCGCTGCGGCTCCGAAAAAAGAAGTGACATGGTACTTCTTTTTTCCCGCAGCTATTCAGCGCGGCTTTTTTTTTATTTTCCGCATTGTGGGCACAGCAGTTCCTGTTTTCCATAGGGTACAATGTAATGTACCCTGCATGGAAAACAGCTGCGGACCCGCAGCGGGAAAATCGCGGCAATTCCGCATGAAAAAAAGGATCGTGTGAACATGGCCTAAGAGTTTTTTTTTTTGCGGGATGAAGTAAACTAACTATTTTGTACCACTTTGTGGTACATATTTTTTTTAGCTTTCTATTCCACTTTTTGTGAGTAAGGCTGCCGTCACACTAGCAGTATTTGATCAGTATTTTACATCAGTATTTGTAAGCCAAAACCAGGAGTGGGTGATAAATCCAGAAGTGGGGCATATGTTTCTATTATACTTTTCCTCTAATTGTTCCACTTCTGGCTTTGGCTTATAAATACTGATGTAAAATACTGATCAAATACTGCTAGTGTGAAGGCAGCCTAAGACTGAACAAAAATCAGCAGTTCAATATATTTTTTACATTGTTCATCATGCAGTATAACTGATAATATAGCTTTATTTTGCAATTCAGCACAATTATAGTGATTCCAGCTTTATTCAGGATTTTTATGTTTTTTAACTTTTTCTCATTATTACACATACCTTCGTTTATGGACATCTATATTTGATTTATTTCCCTGTGTGGATTGGATGGGTTGTTACCGACATCAGGTGAGAATTTCATATGAATAGCACCTTTAGAAATAAGTTTACTTAAAAAATCTATGGCATGTTCAATACTTTTTTCACCCACCATGCATTTTTCACACACCATGTGTGTTTCTCCATGTGTTTGTGTGTGTAATGCATGTGTATAATATCCATATTTGTGTGTAGATAAAAATAAATGTATTGTGGTAGATCAGCTGAAAGTAAAGTTAAAAGCACAAATAAACACAGCCCTTCAGGCAAAACAGGGAAATAGAACAATATTGTATACAGTCTGTGTAGCTGCGGGGATCTGCCCCCCTCAGGATTGCCAAAAACACACAGTCCAGATTATTATACACATGAACACTGCTCTGGAGTTAGCCTCTCCAGGCATACTGAACACCAAATTAGTTTGGGGGCTGTGTATTTACCCTCTAGATGCCATCCTGGGGTGGAGATATGGTAGACATACTACACTTGTCCACAAAAAGCCAGCCTTGAACATGGTCGATTAACCCCTCTCAGCACATAACATGCTGGATCAAACTTATAGATTTCACATCACTGAAGCCAATAGCCTCAGTGAAACTTATCTGTCCCCTAGTACTTTTCCAGTGACTTTGAATACACATGCATAACACACGCACACATGCATGTACAAAAGTTTTACCCAGGTGTGGAGAAATGGTGAAAGTAAGAAGGCTTTCAAAAATAGAACTATTTCTAGCTGTCTTTCAATTAGCAATATGCAAAATAAATGAACAGATGAAGACTCTACGTCAAATCAATATTTAGTGTGATCACATTTGTCTTCAAAACACTTTCAATGTGTGGTACACTAGCACACAGTTTTTGAAGGAACATAGCAGGGAAATTGGACAACATCATGGAGAACCACATATCTTTTGTGGATATAAGATGGCACAAAACCTTCTGCCTCTTTCTGTAATCCGAGACAGACTTGTTAATGCTGAAACCAGGGTTCTGTATGAGCCATATCATCACTTCCTTATTATTCTTTATACTAAAGATCTTAATGACACTGGCTACATGTTTGGTGTTGTTGTCCTGCTATAGATGACATTTGGAGCCAATTGGATGTTTCCCTGATGGTATTGCACGATTAATAAGTAAATGCTTATATTTCTAAACATTGAAGACAGCATTAATCCTAAGCAAATACCCAACTGTATTTGCTAAACTGCAGTCCCAAGCTTACAAGGAATCGCCCCCACTCTTCACTGTAGACACTCATTATTGTGCAGCTCTCCAGGATTTTGGTGAGCAAATTGCCTTTTGCTACAGCCAAATATTTAAAAATTTGATTCATCAATCCAAAGCACCTGCTCCCACTTTCCGCATTCCAGTTCCTTTATTTTCCTGCATAATTGAGTCTCTTGTCCTTGTTTTGATGTCGAAAGGTATGTTTTTTTAGTGAAATTCTTCAATTAACACAACTTCTGGCAAGTAGATGGGTGTAGCGTTGCTGCCAGTTCTATGCTAATAACTGGATATCTTGCATTTTTAGAGGTAAGTATGGTTTAATTGGTTGACCATTATGTCTGTTCTCCTGTCTATTCTCCTAAACATTGCCCATGTCTTGGTGAATCTTCAAAAGAGCTTCAACAGAACATCTTTCAAGCCCAATCTTCTTTGAAATCTGTGCATGTAATACCGTATAACTGTCATGAATCCTCCTCTCTGTGTGTTGAGTGACAGCTCAGCCATCCAATCCACAGCATGGGTGTGCTGAGTTGTCAAAATTGTGATATACAGCTCAGTTGTCCAATATGAGGCTTGGGCATGCTGAGCTGGCAGTGTGGCGAGTGACAGTCCTGTCACCCACTCAGGGCAGAGGCGTGCCTGGTAGCCTACTGGTGTCTCCTGTTTGGAATTATTCCTAGGCTATTAAGTGGGCTATCTAGTATCTGTGCTTTGAGTTCTAATATTTTGATCTTTGTTGACCCACCTTGGATTTGTCTACCTCCTTTGTCTTGATGAGCTACCTTCTTGGAATTCTGACCCCAGACTGTGACCTGACTAAGCCTTTGCCTCACCCCTGTGTTTATGACATTTCCTCCTAGCTTTTGACCTCTGACGCTTTTATTTTCCTACTTTATGGTGTGTTTGCGAGTAGTGACTAGTGTCACAATAACTACCTTGAATCTTGTTGTGCTCAGTCTTGCCATGGTATATGACATGTGACATGAAACTGTCTTGCACAAACTCACATTCGTAGCAGTGTTTTGCTGTTCCTCACCCAGTTTTAATACTACTGCACAGTTTATTACTGTGTATGCAACCAACATATCAATGTTGTCATTCCTCTGTTGGGGTCTTATACAGCAGCACCAGATATACTGCCCTAGTGGTGGCTCTAGTTTCTGATATTCTTGGAGGTAAATAGATATGGGATAGAGGGGTAGATAGACAGAAAGATAGACAGAAAGATAGATAGTTAGATAGATAGATAGATAGATAGATAGAAAAATAGATATGGAATAGATAGATAGATAGATAGATAGATAGATAGATAGATAGATAGATAGATAGATAGATAGATAGATAGATACATACATAGATAGATAAATAGGAGACATTCAGTTGCAACATGAAACTAAAAGAAAATAGAATTATTAGAAAAATAAAAAGTCTGCAAATTTGCTATTAAATAGATTGATGTAGTACTATATATTTTTTTAAATAAAAAGTGTGATAGATATAAAGAAAGATAGATACATGAAACTATACTCTTGTTAATACAGTTGCATGTTTTGTAACATGACATAAGATTTCAGTCATAGATATAGAACAGTGAATGCTAACAAAGTAGAACAATGATTTCAGATTTGGAATATCATGATGACAGTGACATCTATGAAGTGACAAAAGCAGAACATTATATAATGAAAGCATGTCAATCACTCTAATTTGCAGCAAATTTGAGTTTATCTTCTGTACCTGTTGCTTGTAGTATATACAGTATATATATATATATATATATATATATATCTATATATATATATATATATATATATACAGTGCGGCAAAAAAGTATTTAGTCAGTCAGCAATAGTGCAAGTTCCACCACTTAAAAAGATGAGAGGCGTCTGTAATTTACATCATAGGTAGACCTCAACTATGGGAGACAAACTGAGAAAAAAAAATCCAGAAAATCACATTGTCTGTTTTTTTATCATTTTTTTTTTGCATATTATGGTGGAAAATAAGTATTTGGTCAGAAACAAACAATCAAGATTTCTGGCTCTCACAGACCTGTAACTTCTTCTTTAAGAGTCTCCTCTTTCCTCCACTCATTACCTGTAGTAATGGCACCTGTTTAAACTTTTATATCAGTACAAAAAGACACCTGTGCACACCCTCAAACAGTCTGACTCCAAACTCCACTATGGTGAAGACCAAAGAGCTGTCAAAGGACACCAGAAACAAAATTGTAGCCCTGCACCAGGCTGGGAAGACTGAATCTGCAATAGCCAACAAGCTTGGAGTGAAGAAATCAACAGAGGGAGCAATAATTAGAAAATGGAAGACATACAAGACCACTGATAATCTCCCTCGATCTTAGGCTCCACGCAAAATCCCACCCCGTGGAGTCAGAATGATCACAAGAACGGTGAGCAAAAATCCCAGAACCACGCGGGGGGACCTAGTGAATGAACTGCAGAGAGCTGGGACCAATGTAACAAGGCCTACCATAAGTAACACACTACGCCACCATGGACTCAGATCCTGCAGTGCCAGACGTGTCCCACTGCTTAAGCCAGTACATGTCCGGGCCCGTCTGAAGTTTGCTAGAGAGCATTTGGATGATCCAGAGGAGTTTTGGGAGAATGTCCTATGGTCTGATGAAACCAAACTGGAACTGTTTGGTAGAAACACAACTTGTCATGCTTGGAGGAAAAAGAATACTGAGTTGCATCCATCAAACACCATACCTACTGTAAAGCATGGTGGTGGAAACATCATGCTTTGGGGCTATTTCTCTGGAAAGGGGTCAGGACGACTGATCCGGGTACATGAAAGAATGAATGGGGCCAAGCATCGTGAGATTTTGAGTGCAAACCTCCTTCCATCAGCAAGGGCATTGAAGATGAAACGAAGCTGGGTCTTTCACCATGACAATGATCCAAAGCACACCACCAGGGCAACGAAGGAGTGGCTTCGTAAGAAGCATTTCAAGGTGCTGGAGTGGACTAGCCAGTCTCCAGATCTCAACCCTATAGAAAACCTTTGGAGGGAGTTGAAAGTCCGTGTTGCCAAGCGAAAAGCCAAAAACATCACTGCTCTAGAGGAGATCTGCATGGAGGAATGGGCCAACATACCAACAACAGTGTGTGGCAACCTTGTGAAGACTTACAGAAAACGTTTGACCTCTGTCATTGCCAACAAAGGATATATTACAAAGTATTGAGATGAAATTTTGTTTCTGACTAGTGTTGAGCGATACCGTCCGATACTTGAAAGTATCGGTATCGGATAGTATCGGGCGATACCCGAAAAGTATCGGATATCGCCGATACCGATACCCGATACCAATACAAGTCAATGGGACACCAAGTATCGGAAGGTATCCTGATGGTTCCCAGGGTCTGAAGGAGAGGAAACTCTCCTTCAGGCCCTGGGATCCATATTAATGTGTAAAATAAAGAATTAAAATAAAAAATATTGATATAATTACCTCTCCGGAGGCCCCTGGACATCACCGCTGGTAACCGGCAGCCTTATTTGCTTAAAATGAGCGCGTTTAGGACCTGAGAATGACGTCGCGGCTTCTGATTGGTCGCGTGCCGCTCATGTGACTGCCACGCGACCAATCAGAAGCCGCGACGTCATTCTCAGGTCCTAAATTCCTAGAATGAGGAGTTTAGGACCTGAGAATGACGTCGCGGCTTCTGATTGGTCGACCAATCAGAAGCCGTGACGTCATGGAAGTCCCTAAACGCGCTCATTTTAAACAAAGAAGGCTGCCGGTTACCAGCGGTGATGTCCAGGGGCCTCCGGAGAGGTGAGCATATCAATATTTTTTATTTTAATTCTTTATTTTACACATTAATATGGATCCGATACCGATTCCCGATACCACAAAAGTATCGGAACTCGGTTTCGGAATTCCGATACCGCAAGTATCGGCCGATACCCGATACTTGCGGTATCGGAATGCTCAACACTATTTCTGACCACATAATTATTTTCCACCATAATATGCAAATAAAATGTTAAAAAAACAGACAATGTGATTTTCTGGATTTTTTTTCTCAGTTTGTCTCCCATAGTTGAGGTCTACCTATGATGTAAATTACAGACGCCTCTCATCTTTTTAAGTGGTGGAACTTGCACTATTGCTGACTGACTAAATACTTTTTTGCCCCACTGTATATAGTGATGCAGTGACCCCTGTAGCAGCTAGGCAGCGCTGAGTATGCTCCTTGGGATGTGCATGGAGGTGTATCTGCAATGGTAGTGAAACAGTGACTGGCAGAATTGTGAATGACCGATATGTGTCGCAGAGGGAGTCTGCGTGGTAAGTCTGATGTAATGTTGTTCTGGGACCTGTAGTCCCTCAAGAGTTGGTATAGTTGTAGGGGAGACTTACTAGGCTAGTTATGTGAGATGGGTGGGACAAATTAGCCACACATCCACACTCCCACCCAGGGGAGTGGTTAAGGGTATATAATGTGACCAGGGTGTGGGTCACATGTTCCTATGTGGTTCCAGTGTTTGAATCTGGACGGTGCCAGGTCCTGGAAGCCTGTGTTGGATTTCCTGGGAGTAGGAGTCCTGAAGAGCACATGGTGGGGCTTCAGACCTGGTGGCCTGGGGTGTTGGACTAACGTCCTGAATAGCACATGAACAGGTCACGTGTGGTTCCTGTTTTGGATTTCCTGGGGATAGGAGTCCAGAAGAGCACATGCTGATGTGTTGGATTTCCAGGGAGTAGGAGTCCTGAAAAGCACATGCTGGTGTGTTGGGTTGTCCTGGGAGTAGGACCGAATCCCTGAATAGCGCACAGTAAGACTATGGTTCTGGGTGGTCTGTGTTGGGGAAGCTACCGTCCTTCGGTGGGTCTGGACTGACTAAGGTATGGCACCCAGGCAAGTTGGTGATCCCTGTGAAGCAGCTTTCCCAGAAGTAAGGACTGACAAGGAGTCAGCAGGTGGAGCAGGAGCTCCCGTCAGGTACCTATACAGACTGTTGGTGCTTGTGATATTCTATGAACTGTGTGATCTCCCACGGTGACTGAACGGAGGGAGGTTTGGCGTGTTTAGAGACAACAGCCCAGTGTCATGTGCACTGTATGCGACTTGGGACATTGGTGAACTGTATGGCGTACGGACACCCATGGTAACTGGACCAAGTGAGAAGTCCAGCATGTTTAGTGTCTGTGAGACAAAGCTGTATGTGAAGTGTTTAAGGTAAAGCCGCAAGTTAATATCACCAGTTGGTGCCTGTTGTGTTTTATGAGATTTATAATATGAACTGGGCACAACCCGATTTATGACACTTTAATAAACCGTATGGACTGTTGTGTGTGAAAAATCGTGCCTGACTACGTTAATCCTGTGCCAATCGAGTGTCCCCCAATACACTCAGTAAGAGCAATCTTACAATATATATATATATACTAGATGGTGGCCCGATTCTAACGCATCGGGTATTCTAGAATATGTATGTATATAGCACCCACATAGTATATAGCACAGGCCACAACATATTCTTGAATACCCGATGCGTTAATACAAGGCACGCAGTATATAACAGTGGCCACGCAGTATATAACACAGCCCAAACAGTATATAACACAGCCCACGTAGTATATAACATTGCCCACATAGAATATAACACTACCCACATAGTATATAGCAGCCATGCAGAATATAACACAGCCCACACAGTATATAACACTGCCCACATAGTATATAACACTGCCCACGTAGTATATAGCAGCGATATAGTATATAACGCAGCCCACACAGTATATAACACTGCCTACATAGTATATAGCAGCCATGTAGTATATAACACAGCCCACGCAGAATATAACATTGCCCATATAGTATATAACACTGCCAACGTAGTACATAGCAGCCATGTAGTATATAACGCAGCCCACGCAGTATGTAACACAGCCCACATAGTATATAGCAATGTGGGCACTATATGCGTGGTTAAAAAAGACTTAAAAAAAAAATAAACATATACTCACCTTCTGAAGGCCCCTTGAAGTCCTGGCACCTGTGTGCGATGCTCGCGGCAGCTTCTGGTCCCAGGGTTGGTATGAGTGCCGGACCTGTGATGACGTTGCGGTCACTTGACCGTGACGTCATGGAAGGTCCTTCTCGGATAGCATCCTTAGCGCCGGAACATGCCGCTTGCACTGCCGAGGACAGCGCCACGTCGAAGGGTGAGAATAACCTTTTTTTTATTATTATTATTATTTTTACCATTAGATCATTTTACTATTGATGCTGCATATGCAGCATCAATAGTAAAAAGTTGGTCACACAGGGTTAATAGCTGCGTTAATGGAGTGCGTTACACCGCGGCATAACGCGGTCCATTATCACTGCCATTAACCCTGTGTGAGGGCTGACTGGATGGGAGTATGGAGCGGGCACTGACTGCAGGGAGGAAGGAGCGGCCATTTTGCCGCCGACTGTGCCCGTCGCTGATTGGTCATGGCAATGGTCGTGGGCGTTTTGCCACGACCAATCAGCGACTTGAATTTCCATTACAGACAGAAGCTGTGACCAATGAATATCCGTGACAGACAGACAGAAAGACAGACAGACAGACGGAAGTGACCCTTAGACAATGATATAGTAGTAGATGGTGGCTCGATTCTAACGCATCGGGTATTCTAGAATATGTATGTCCACGTAGTATATTGCCCAGCCACGTAGCATATTGCCCAGCGATGTAGTATATTGCCCAGCCACGTAGTATATTGCCCAGCCACGTAGTTCATGTAGTATATTGCCCAGTCACATAGTATATTGCCCAGCTACATAGTATATTGCCCATCTTGCCCAGTCACATAGTATATTGCCCAGTCACATAGTATATTGCCCAGCCACGTAGTATATTGCCCAGCTTGCCCAGTCACATAGTATATTGCCCAGCCACGTCATATTATATTGCCCAGCCACATAGTATATTGCCCAGCCACGTAGTATATTGCCCAGCTTGCCCAGTCACATTGTATATTGCCCAGTCACATAGTATATTGCCCAGTCACATAGTATATTGCCCAGCTTGCCCAGTCACATAGTATATTGCCCAGTCACATAGTATATTGCCCAGCCATGTAGTATATTGCCCAGCTTGCCCAGTCACATAGTATATTGCCCAGTCACATAGTATATTGCCCAGCCACGTAGTATATTGCCCAGCCACGTAGTATATTGCCCAGCTTGCCCAGTCACATAGTATATTACCGAGTCACATAGTATATTGCCCAGCCACATAGTATATTGCCCAGCTTGCCCAGTCACATAGTATATTGCCCAGCCACATAGTATATTGCCCAGCCACGTAGTATATTGCCCAGCTTGCCCAGTCACATAGTATATTGCCCAGTCACATAGTATATTGCCCAGCCACATAGTATATTGCCCAGCTTGCCCAGTGACATAGTATATTGCCCAGTCACATAGTATATTGCCCAGCTATGTAGTATATTGCCTAGCTTGCCCAGTCATATAGTATATTGCCCAGTCATATAGTATATTGCCCAGCTACGTAGTATATTGCCCAGCCACGTAGTTCATGAAGTATATTGCCCAGTCACATAGTATATTGCCCAGCTACATAGTATATTGCCCATCTTGCCCAGTCACATAGTATATTGCCCAGTCACATAGTATATTGCCCAGCCACGTAGTATATTGCCCAGCTTGCCCAGTCACATAGTATATTGCCCAGCCACGTCATATTATATTGCCCAGCCACATAGTATATTGCCCAGCCACGTAGTATATTGCCCAGCTTGTCCAGTCACATAGTATATTGCCCAGTCACATAGTATATTGCCCAGTCACATAGTATATTGCCCAGTCACATAGTATATTGCCCAGTAACGTCGTATTATATTGCCCAGCCACGTAGTATATTGCCCAGCCACGTAGTATATTGCCCAGTCACATACTATATTGCCCAGTCAAATAGTATATTGCCCAGCTACGTAGTATATTGCCCAGCTTGCCCAGTCACATAGTATATTGGCCAGCCACATAGTATAGAGCACAGAGCCATGTAGTATACAGCACAGAGCCACGTAGTATACAGCACAGAGCCATGTAGTATACAGCACAGATCCACATAGTATACAGCACAGAGCCACATAGTATACAGCACAGAGCCACGTAGTATACAGCAGAGCCACATAGTATACAGCACAGAGTCACGTACTATACAGCACAGAGCCACGTAGTATACAGCACAGTCACGTAGTATACAGCACAGTCACGTAGTATACAGCACAGAGTCACGTAGTATACAGCACAGAGTCACGTACTATACAGCACAGAGCCACGTAGTATACAGCACAGAGTCACGTAGTACACAGCACAGAGCCACGTAGTACACAGCACAGAGCCACGTAGTATACAGCACAGAGCCACGTAGTATACAGCACAGAGCCACGTAGTATACTGCCCAGTAACGTAGTATGCACCATATCCCTGTTAAAAAAATGAATTAAAAGAAAAAATAGTTACATACTCACTTCCTGGAGCCTCCGGATCGAAGCGGCCGGTTCCAGTTGCTCGTCACGCGCTACGGTCTGAAGATTGCATTACGGTCTGAAGATTGCATTGCGGTCTCGCGAGATGATGAAGTAGCGGTCTCGCAAGACCGCACGTCATCATCTCGCGACACAGCAATGCTTGCAGCGGTCACCGGGGCATAGGCAGCATGAATAGTAAAAAGTTGGTCACACAGGATTAATAGCAGCGTTAACCGAGTACGTTACACTGCGGTGAACGCTGCCATTAACCCTGTGTGAGTGCTGACCGAAGGGGAGTATGCAGACACCGGGCAGTGACTGCGGGGAGGAAGGGGCGGCTAATTTCTTCCGGACTGTGCCCGTCGCTGATTGGTCGTGGCTGTTTTGCCACGACCAATCAGCGACTCGGATTTCCATGACTGACAGAGGCTGCGACCAATGAATATCCGTGACAGATGGAAGGACAGACAGACGGAAGTGACCCTTACACAATTTTATATATATATATATATATATATATATATAAATAGAATTGCTAGGGTAGTTCCAATTTTTGCTTAATTTTTCACTCATTTGTGCTGAAATGATGGTGTGAACAATTAATGTTAGAGAAACACAATGAGGAGCATCTAATTATTAATTTTGTCTCCACCTTGAGTGATAGATTTATCATTAAATAATCTGAAGTACTAAATTTGATCCATACTGTATTTGTCATATAGCACGCATAATAAATATTTTATCAAAATCTATTTTGCTAAGCAGCCACATATAACAACTTCCGAAATAATAGAAATGTGTATCTTCATGTGAGTATTCTCATTCATCTTTGAGCTGTCTATAACATTCTCCACCCACTTGGATGGCGATACAAATCAGAAACTCCCTTTACTGTTAAGAATGCTTTACATTCACATACACACCCTATGTCTTACCCAAGATGTATGAATCATATTTTCACACCTTAAAAACAGGCAATGATCTAAACCAAATGAAGAGTGGGGAAAACGACTGAGGGAATTTATAGGTAACAAGTAACCACCTTTTGATGACCACGATTAATTTAATTAGAAGTAAGGCATCTACAACAGAATTTGGCAAAAATCTTTATATGTATGAACTGCTACAGTATCAACTATTTTCTACGGTTCACCATAAAAAATGTTTTCTTTGGATTTTTTTCAATTTTTATGTGTAGATACTATACATTTGCTCCAGAGAAAAAAATACAAAATATTTTTTACAAAACCACAGAAGAAAAAATTATATATAATCAGTTAATTAGCAAAAGGGTGATAATTAAAGGGCTTTTCCAGATTTAAAGGGACGAGGCTTTGCTATGTAATCTGAGAGCACCATGATGTAGGAGCAGAAACCTTGATTCCATTTATGTGTCACTTACTAGGCTGTGTTTTGTTGTTTGTTTTGGACTGGACAAGCTGCCTCATGCCTCCTAGTCCAACCCTCCACCAACACCACCACTGATTAACAACTGTCTAACAATATACATTGTAAACAGAAAACTACCAATCAGGGTTGTAGGTGGTATTACACATGGATCAACATTCCAAGCTCTTCTAATTCTACAGCAGAGAAAACTGTGATTCTATCACAACTGTAGCACCTAGAATACTAAATGATACATTGATGGAATCAGGGTCTTGGTCCCCATATCATGCTAAAAACTTGCTGACAGATTCCATTTAAGGCCCCCATATGCATTAGAAAACTATCAACCAAATAATCATTAGGCTGATAGCTATCTCTCCCGACATCTCCATACACAGGAACACTCAAAATCATCTTATCTCTGAATTGGCTGCTAAAGTTCAACATGCCAGTTTTGTGAATAGAGAGTCAGAAGAGCTCCATACACATTAGATTTGTCACCAGATCCTACCAATATTACCGGGTTTGGTGAATGTAATCCAATATGTATGGGAGCCTTTAATATAATAATGAACAATTCTTCATCAGATCTGACACTCAGCATCCATACCCATTAGATATTTTCAGCAGTGGGCAGATTTAAACACGGAATGCATCTGAACAGCACAGTTACAGTTATTCTGCAGATGTTCTCAGCTAATGCAGCTCATCTCCTTTTGGTGTGACTAGGAGCTGACCTGTAGTATACGGGACTACTGAGTGATTGGAGCTGTATTATCGGGCTTCATTTTCTGTTTATATATAGCGACTGCTAAAAACAAATTGTTCAGCAGTGGTGCCAGGTTTTGGATACATACTGATCTGTCATTAACAACTTAAGCCTGAGAAACAAGTTTTCCACAACTGTCGGAGTGTACAGATAATATAGATAGGAATAGACTAACCTAAACAGTACAGTTTGGGGTCCGTAGTAATGGAGAGGTGTCTATCATACACCTCCATTACTAATCCCGTAGTCTAAAGTAATAAACACACACACACAGAAAATCCCTTTTATTGTTCAAAACACTCCCTGACAATCTTTTACCCATTTATTACCATTAAAAAATAAAATAATCCAGAGGGTCCACCACAAATCCATCTCATGTTGCACTACTATTCCCAACTCATATATATACAGATTCAGTGCTGAGTCGTGACATCAATATAGCAACAGCTCAGCACGACAGCCGAAACACAATGACAGCAGCGTGTGAATCCGGCTGCTGCGAAGAGCGCTGACCTCAGTAAGGACATCACAGTTCATAGCCGATGAACTGTAGTAGCCTTACTGACTTCACCGCTGACATCAATCCCAAAACCATTACCCTGCTTGCCAGTTCACCAGGTCAAGTGGGAACAGCCGAGCCTAAGCACCAGAATTTGCATATCTAACTGATGTGTCATTTCTGGGGTGGCTCAGGGTTCGTGTTATTAGTCTACTGTAGGAGGAGGCCAATATCCATGGCCTTTTCCCAGCCTATTAATATCAGCATACAGTTGTCTGCTTAGCCTTTGCTGGTTTTTAAAAATTGGGGGGACCTCACATCATTTTTTGGGGATCCCCCTTTTTAACCCCTTTCTGTCATTGGATGTACTATTCCGTCCATGTGGGGTGGGCCTAAATCCCCATGGACGGAATAGTACGTCCAGGGCGATCGGCCACGCTCACGGGGGGAGCGCGGCTGATCACGGCCGGGTGTCAGCTGCCTATCGCAGCTGACATCCGGCGCCATGTGCTGGGAGCGGTCACGGACCGCCCCCGGCACATTAACCCCGGCACACCACGATCAAACATGATTGCGGTGTGCCAGCGGTAAAGGGAAGCATCACGCAGGGAGGGGGCTCCCTGCAGGCTTCCCTGAGACCCCCGCAGCAACGCAATCTGATCGCGTTGCTGCGAGGGTCTCCTTTCCTCCCTCCCTGTAGCAGGCCCGGATCCAAGATGGCCGCGTCATCCGGGTCCTGCAGGGAGGGAGGTGGCTTACCCAGTGCCTGCTCAGAGCAGGCGATTGATAAGCCTGCATAGCTCTCAGACAGGTCAGTGATCTGACAGAGTGCTGTGCAAACTGTCAGATCAGCGATCTGCGATGTCCCCCCCTGGGACAAAGTAAAAAAGTTAAAAAAAAATTTTTACCCGCTATAAAAGTAAATCAAACCCCCCTTCATCACCCCCTTAGTTAGGGAAAAATAAAAAAAATAAATAAAAATGTATTTATTTACATTTTCCCATTAGGGTTAGGGCTAGGGTTAGGGCTAGGGTTAGGGCAAGGGTTAGGGTTAGGGCTAGGGTTAGGGCTAGGGTTAGGGCTAGGGTTAGGGCTAGGGTTAGGGTTAGGGTTAGGGCTAGGGTTAGTGTTAGGGCTAGGGTTAGGGTTAGGGCTAGGGTTAGGGCTAGGGTTAGGGTTAGGGCAAGGGTTAGGGCTAGGGTTAGGGTTGGGGCTAGGGTTAAGGCTACAGTTAGGGTTGGGGCTAAAGTTAGGGTTAGGGTTTGGATTACATTTACGGTTGGGAATAGGGTTGGGATTAGGGTTAGGGGTGTGTCTGGGTTAGAGGTGTGGTTGGGGTTACGAATGGGATTAGGGTTAGGGGTGTGTTTGGATTAGGGTTTCAGTTATAATTGGGGCGTTTCCACTGATTAGGCACATCAGGGGCTCTCCAAAAGCGACATGGCGTCCGATCTCTATTCCAGCCAATTCTGCGTTGAAAAAGTAAAACAGTGCTCCTTCCCTTCTGAGCTCTCCCATGTGCCCAAACAGGAGTTTACCCCAACATATGGGGCATCAGCGTACTCAGGACAAATTGGACAACAACTTTTGGGGTCCAATTTCTCCTGTTACCCTTGGGAAAATACAAAACTGGGGCTAAAAAATAACTTTTGTGGAAAAAAAAAAGATTTTTTTAATTTTCACTGCTCTGCGTTATAAACTGTAGTGAAACACTTGGGGGCTCAAAGTTCTCACAACACATCTAGATAAGTTCCTTGGGGGGTCTAGTTTCCAATATGGGGTCACTTGTGGGGGGTTTCTACTGTTTAGATACATTAGGGGCTCTGCAAACGCAATGTGACGCCTGCAGACCATTCCATCTAAGTCTGCATTCCAAATGGCGCTCCTTCCCTTCCGAGCCCTCCCATGCGCCCAAACGGTGGTTCCCCCCACATATGGGGTATCAGCGCACTCAGGACAAATTGGACAACAACTTTTGGGGTCCAATTTCTCCTGTTACCCTCAGAAAAATACAAAACTGGGGGCTAAAAAATAATTTTTGTGGGAAAAAATTTTTGTTTTATTTTTACGGCTCTGCATTATAAATTTCTGTGAAGCCCTTGGTGGGTCACCACACATCTAGATAAGTTCCTTAGGCGGTCTACTTTCCAAAATGGTGTCACTTGTGGGGGGTTTCAATGTTTAGGCACATCAGTGGCTCTCCAAACGCAACATGGTGTCCCATCTTAATTCCTGTCAATTTTGCATTGAAAAGTCAAACGGCGCTCCTTCCCTTCCGAGCTCTCCCATACGCCCAAACAGTGGTTTACCCCCACATATTGGGTATCAGCGTACTCAGAACAAATTGTACAACAACCTTTGGGGTCCAATTTCTTCTCTTACTCTTGGGAAAATAAAAAATTGGGGGCAAAAATATAATTTTTGTGAAAAAATTATTTTTTATTGTTACGGTTCTGCATTATAAACTTCTGTAAAGCACTTGGTGGGTCAAAGTGCTCACCACACATCTAGATAAGTTCCTTAGGGGGTCTTCTTTCCAAAATGGTGTCACTTGTGGGGGGTTTCAATGTTTACCCACATCAGTGGCTCTCCAAACGCAACATGGCGTCCCATCTCAATTCCAGTTAATTTTGCATTGAAAAGTCAAATGGCGCTCCTTCGCTTCCAAGCTCTGTCATGCGCCCAAACAGTGGTTTACCTCCACATTTGGGGTATCGGCGTACTCAGGACAAATTGTACAACAATGTTTGCGGTCCATTTTCTCCTGTTACCCTTGGTAAAATGAAACAAATTGGAGCTGAAGTAAATTTTTTGTGAAAAAAAGTTAAATGTTAATTTTTATTTAAACATTCCAAAAATTCCTGTGAGACACCTGAAGGGTTAATAAACTTCTTGAATGTGGTTTTGAGCACCTTGAGGGGTGCAGTTTTTAGAATGGTGTCACACTTGGGTATTTTCTATTATATAGACCCCTCAAAATGACTTCAAATGAAATGTGGTCCCTAAAATAAAATGGTGTTGGAAAAATGAGAAATTGCTGGTCAACTTTTAACCCTTATAACTCCCTAACAAAAAAAAATTTTGGTTCCAAAATTGTGCTGATGTAAAGTAGACATGTGGAAAATGTTATTTTTTAAGTATTTTGTGTGACATATCTCTGTGATTTAATTGCATAAAAATTCAAAGTTGGAAAATTGCGAAATTTTCAAAATTTTCGCCAAATTTCCGTTTTTTTCACAAATAAATGCAGGTAAGGGTGGTTTCACACTTGCGTTTTTGTCTGCAGCGTTTTTTTTTTAAAAAAACGCATGCATTTTTTTTCCCTATATTTAACATTGAAAACGCATGCTTTTTTTGTGTACGCGTTTGGTCGCGTTTTTTGACGCATGCGTTTTTTTACTGCATGCGTTCATTTTCTGAAATGCTACTTGTAGTATTTTTAGAAGCGTTTCTTGAACCAAAAAAAAACGCATGCGTTTTCATGCGTTTTTTTTGTGTCAAAAAATACATTGGAGTCAATGGGGACGCATGCGTTTTTTGGTGCATGCGTTTTTTGCGGTAAAAAACGCATGCGTTTTTTTATTAAAAAAAACAGAAAACACACTGATATGCCACCCCCCAACATAAAGGTGATAAAGGGAACCTAACCCTACCCCTAACCCTACCCCTAACCCTACCCCTAACCCTACCCCTAACCCTAAGGGATCCTAACTCTACCCCTAACCCTACCCCTAACCCTACCCCTAACCCTAAGGGATCCTAACCCTAACCCTACCCCTAACCCTACCCCTAACCCTAAGGGATCCTAACCCTAACCCTAATCCCTTTATGGTTAGGGTTAGGGGTAGGGTTAGGGTTAGGATCCCTTAGGGTTAGGGGTAGGGTTATGGGTAGGGTTAGGGTTAGGATCCCTTAGGGTTAGGGTTAGGGGTAGGATCCCTTTAGGGTTAGGGTTATGATCCCTACACCTAACCCTACCCCTACCCCTAACCTTAACTATTTCTGTTTATAGTGGGTTTTTTTTACTTTATTTTGATGATTGGCAGCTGTCACACATTTCTCAGCATGCATTTAAAAAACGCAAACGCATGTAAAAACGCATGTAAACGCGTCAAAACGCCGCGTTTTTTTCACCACATGCAAAAACGCATGCGTCAAAAAAACGCAGCGTTTACATGCGTTTACATGGGTTTTTTCACCATGCTTTTTTTGCGTTTTTTACCGCAAAAACGCACCCGAAAAAACGCCAATGTGAAACCAGCCTAATATCAAAGAAATTTTACCACTATCATGAAGTACAATATGTCACGAGAAAACAATGTCAGAAGCACCGGGATCCATTGAAGCGTTCGAGTTATAACCTCATAAAGGGACAGTGGTGATAATTGTAAAAATCGGCCCGGTCCATAACGTGCAAACCACCCTTGGGGGTAAAGGGGTTAATAAACAGTACAGGCTATGCAGACATTTGTGAGCTGATATTAATAGCCTGAGAAGCTCCATGTTTATTGCTCCCTTCCCAGAATAACAATACCAGCTCCCAGCTGTCTGCTCTTCTTCAGCTGGCTATTAAAAATAAGGCAGACCCCATGCCATTTTTTATTCTGTTTCTTCATTTATTGGTTAAATACATGTAAAATAAGCTACATACTCACTGCACTAATTATATACACTACCATTCAAAAGTTTAGGGTCGCTTAGATATTTCCTTATTTTTTTAAGAAAAGCAGTTTTTTTCCAATGAAGATAACATTAAATGATTCAGAAATACACTCTATACATTGTTAATGTGGTAAATCACTATTCTAGCTGCAAACGTCTGGTTTGTAATGCAATATCTTCATAGTTGTATAGAGGCCCATTTCCAACAACCATCAATCCAGTGTTCTTATGGTACTTTGTGTTTGCTAACTGTGTAAGAAGGCTAATAGATGGTTAGAATACCCTTGACAACCCTTGTGCAAGTATGTCAGCACAGCTGAAAACAGTTTGGCTGATTAGAGAACCTATAAACCTGACCTTCCTTTGAGCTAGTTGAGAATCTGGAGCATTAGATTTGTTGGTTCCATTAAACTCTCAAAATGGCCAGAAAAAAATAACTTTCATGTGAAACTTGACAGTCTATTCTTATTCTTAGAAATGAAGGCTATTCCATGCGAGAAATTGCCAAGTGTGTACTATTCCCTTCAGAAGAGAGCACAAACAGGCTCTAACCAGAGTAGAAAGAGAAGTGGGAGGCCCCGCTGCAAAACTGAGCAACAAGACAAGTACATTAGAGTCTGTAGTTTGAGAAATCGACGCCTCACAGGTACTCAACTGGCAGCTTCATTAAATAGTACACTCAAAATGCTAGTGTCTACATCTACAGTGAACAGGCGACTCAGGGATGCTGGCCTTCAGGGCAGAGGTTGGAAAAAAAATACCATATCTGATTCTGGCTAATAGAAGGAAAAGATTAGTATGGACAAAAGAACACAGACATTGGACAGAGGAAGATTGGAAAAAAGTGCTATTGACAGACAAATCCAAGTTTGAGGTGTTTGGATCACACAGAAGAACATTTGTGAGACGCAAAACAACTGACAAGAAGCTGGAAGAGTGCTTGACGCCATTCCCATAGGGAAAGGTCAACTCCCAAATGAATAAATCCTACGAAATGATGGAGCAGTGGACAGCAAAGGTAAGCAACACTGAAATTTTAGTCATAGCAGCATTATAAAAAGATATACATTTTATTTCCCAAAGAATAAAAAATCTAATTATACAGATGACAACAATAACAATACAATACAATACAGAAAA
Organism: Ranitomeya imitator; assembly: GCF_032444005.1. NCBI lineage: Eukaryota > Metazoa > Chordata > Amphibia > Anura > Dendrobatidae > Ranitomeya > Ranitomeya imitator. Next base: position 405,876,118 of record NC_091284.1, read on the forward strand.
GTTAGTAGATCAATGTTGAGGATACAAAAATAAGACGTCACCATGGTCAGTAATATGTATAAGCAAGAACACGTAGGGATATATGCACTAAAAACTAAACTGATCTAAGAGAACAAATTAGGACAATTATATGGTATGATATGAAAAAAACTCCGGCACACTATTAGATACTAGAAGAGTCTCTTATTCATTCCAAATATTTATTTTCAGAAAATAATGGTGAATTTCCAAGATATTTTTAAGAATTTCTTATTTTTCAAAACAGTGATGGGATTTCCAAAAAATACATTTCTCATACTCCGTATGGACATATAATCAAATCCTTCTAATCTCAACGTTTCGGCTGTGAAGCCTTTTTCAAGAGATTCAATGTCCCTGAAACACATATGGAGAGATATAACAGAAAACAGAAATATAGAAATATACATGACATTTTAAAGGTGAATGATTAAAGGGGGATCATGTTACATTCTGTTCCCCTGTTATTTTGTTTTTTCTGATATTGCCATGTATATTTCTATATTTCTGTTTTCTGTTATATCTCTCCATATGTGTTTCAGGGACATTGAATCTCTTGAAAAAGGCTTCACAGCCGAAACGTTGAGATTAGAAGGATTTGATTATATGTCCATACGGAGTATGAGAAATGTATTTTTTGGAAATCCCATCACTGTTTTGAAAAATAAGAAATTCTTAAAAATATCTTGGAAATTCACCATTATTTTCTGAAAATAAATATTTGGAATGAATAAGAGACTCTTCTAGTATCTAATAGTGTGCCGGAGTTTTTTTCATATTATTGATTTTTTCCAGAGCACCTCTTACTCAGTGAGCACCTTCCGCATCGTTATATTTAATTATATGGTATGGGCACAGAGTGGCACCAATGTACAGGAACAATGTCCACATGATATTGCCCAGGATCAGATTGAATAGTGGTAATGGTGAATTATCTTAAAGCACGATAAGGTGCAGTGCTTACCCATATGGTGAATGACCAGGTGTTCGTCAGTTGCCCAAAGCACGTTTCGTGTTAGGCTTTCTCGGGGGGCTCTGTGGGCTGTTGTCTGCTGTGGTGTTATATCTACACCTTCCCACAGGTGAATGGACTTCCAGCCGCAATAAATGAGCACAAGGGGCACAGGTCCCCGGCTGCGGTCACGTCACTTCGGCTATCCTGTTGACAGTGTGGGTCAAAGGAAAACATTTCTGTGATGTCAGGCCTCCTCTCCAAGAATTCAGGCCGCTCCAAAGCACTGGACACAAGAATGGAGAAACTCCAGGCCATTGTAGCTCCCTTTTAGGCCATGCAGGCTGCTCAAAATAGCTTGAGCATTATACCCCCTTGCAATGTTGTATTCAGAAATGCCTCCTTGGTCACTTTGGCTAAATGGCCATACCACTAGTTCCACCACATGAATGTAACATCAAGCTGTTATTGTAGCTGGAATGATGAATAGAGGGTTTGGCTACCATATATTATGACATCCCAATGTCGAATCTCAGGAGTAGGACAGATGTGATGTTTCCTAGTGAAGGGCTCTTCACATTGCCCAAGTAATAGAACTAATCGCCGAAGAGAATAATTCTTCATTTCAAACTCCATTGCTAATTTCCAACCTTCTGTTTAAATCTGAGATTAGAGTTGAGCGACTTTTACTTTTTTAGAATCGAATTTCGCGAAACCCGACTTTGTCAAAAGTCGGGTCGGGTGAAATCGGACGATTATTGCGAAAAGTCGGGGGCCGACCGAAACACAAAACCCAATGCAAGTCAATGGGAAATCAAAGTCGGCAGTGAGTGGAGGACAGGAAACACCTACAGTGCCCATTTTAATGCCAAAAACATCAATTCTTATTTCTTAAGCTTGTCAATCTTAATTTACTTTATAATAATAGTTAGGCAATGAAAACAGGGGGTCATTTGGCTAAAGTTGTCGGGGGTAGGGCTGGCTCAAGATTTTCGTGGGCCCAGGAAATGCGGAATACATCACGGCGGTGGAGCAGAGAGAGGTAAGTATTTCAACCTTGCAAGTGCTGTGATCCTGAGCAAGCAGAGGTGGCCCACTAGTTGTCACTGGCACAGGCCCCTCATAGTACGGTGGTGTGTTTGACGGCGGGTGGCGCCTCCCACTGGCAGAGACACTTTTGCGTACATGAGGGGCCCTGTGCCAGTGCCAACGAGTATGCCCTCCCCTACCTGATAAAGGAACTTGCACTTTCATCTGCACCTTCCTCTTTGTCCCTGTGTAAGGTGGTATAGTATGCGGGAAGGGGAACCTGACTTTCAGCAGGGTCATATTCTGGCTGTGTAGAGTGCAAAGGGAATGTAGTGGTCTGGGTCAATGTACCAGCAGACTCATCTAGCAGTAGCTGGGAAATGGGCAGGATGAGGCGGAAACACAGATATAGGCCCAAAATAAAAAAGTAGGCTAAAAGCAGTTCAAAATTGGTAACAGGACTAAACAGGCGGCATTGCTTTGTTCAGTCGAGGACAATTGTAACGAGTGGCGCAGACACAGTTAGTAGGCCCAAAATAAAAAAGTAGGCTAAATGCAGTTCAAAATTCGTAACAGGACTAAACAGGTCGCATAGCTTTGTTAAGTGGAGGACAATTGTAATGAGTGGCACAGACACAGGTAGTAGGCCCAAAATACAAAAGTAGGCTAAATGCAGTTCAAAATTGGTAACAGGACTAAACAGGCGGCATAGCTTTGCTAAGTAGAGGACAATTGTAATGAGTGGCGCAGACACGGTTAGTAGGCCCAAATACAAAAGTAGGCTAAATGCAGTTCTAAATTGGTAACAGGACTAAACAGGTGGCATAGCTAGGTACTGGGGTGGGCTCCTCTGCTGAGTAGCAGACAGTGGTAGTAGGCGCAAAGTATTAACTGGTCAAAATGGAGGCCAGGGCCTCTGTATATTTTAACTATCACCAATAATTTCAACAAATTTGTATTGGCAGTGCCATTGAAGGATTTAACAGCACAGACTACACATTGGTGGAGCAGGGAGAGGTAAGTATTGCAAGTGGTAGAGCACTGTTCGAGCTGGGGGGAACACTCTCTCGTGGGTGGCGGTACTGGCACAGGGCCCCTCATATTACGACGGTGTGTCTGACGTTGGTTGTGCACCACCACCATCAGAGACACTTCATTGTACTATGAGGGACCCTGTGCCAGTGCCGTCGCCCAAGAGTGGGCGCACCCACCTGTCCAGGCAAACGGCACTCGCACGGGTGCTTGCGCCAGGTGGTGACCACGGCCCTGTGGGGGGAGTCAGCCCATTTAGGGAGGTATAAAAATGGTCGATGGTGGACATTCAGCAGCTGCAAATGGCGGAATTGGAGCAGTCAGTAAGAGGAGGCCAAAAGCAAGAAGTTTTTCAGGCAAGCTACGTGTCAGCAGGAGAAGGTGGGGTCAAAATAATTTGAAATCCATGTTTGGTTCATTTTAATGAAGGTTAGATCATCAACATTCTGGGTAGCCAGACGTGTCCTTTTTTCGGTCAGTATTGAACCAGCGAGCTCCTGTAATGCATATTCTGCCAATTCAGGTCAGGTGTCTATTTTAGATGTCCAGTAATCAAAGGGGAATGACCTGTGAGGGAGAACATCGATAAGGGAGGAAAAGTAGTTCATAACCATACTGGAAAATGCTGTCTCCTGTGACTTTGAATCGATGCAGCAGTACCTGTTGTGTCAGCGGTCATTGCGAAATCACTCCACAACCTGGTCATAAAACCCCTCTGTCCAACACCACTTCAGATTTGTGTACCTCTAACACCTCTGCCATGTTGCCCCCTATGGCTCGTGTGAGAACCATCACTGCCGCTGTGTGCTGGGAATGCCTGAACCAAACGGTCTACAAGAGTTGCTTGTTTGGTAGCCAATATTTGCTCAAGGTTCTCATGTGGCATGATCTATATATATAATTGTCTAAGGGTTTTTCCATCTGTCTGTCTGTCTGTCTTTCTGTCTGTCTGTCTTTCTGTCCTGGAAATCCCGCCTCTCTGATTGGTCGAGGCCACCAGGCCTCGACCAATCAGCGACGGGCACAGCGACGATGATGTCATAATGGTTGCCATGGCGACGATGATGTCATAAAGGTTGCCTTGACGAATCAGCGACGGGCACAATCTGCCACGAATTCTGGAATCATCATTGTCCATATACTACGGGGACATGCATATTCTAGAATACCCGATGCGTTAAAATCGGGCCACAATCCAGTATTTTTTAATTTTCCTTTATATCGTGGATCCAGGAGGCAGGCCAACCAGTAATCGTCATCGGTCATCATTTTGATAATGCAGGGGTCCCTTTTTAGGATACGCAAGGCATGCTCAGCCATGTGGGACAATGTTCCAGGTGTCAATTCACTGCTTCTGCTGGATTGAGGAGCACTTTCTTGCAAATCAGCATCACTTGTGTCCTGCAAAAACCCTGTACCTGACCTTGCAACGTCACCAGTTTCTATTGCTCCCTGTGAAGCATCCTCCTCCTATAAATATTCATCCTCATCATCCTCCTCCTCCTCCTCCTCTTCATCCGCCACCTTGTCCAGGAGAGTTCCCTAATCAGACAATGGCTTACTGTCATCAAGGCTTCCCTCCTCCTTGGCTGCAGACGCCAGCAGATGCATTAGTGGGATACTCAAGCTTATGATGGTGTCATCTGCACTTACCAGCCATGTGCATTCCTTAAAATACTGAAGGACTTGACAGAGGTCAAAGTCTTCGAACCTTCAGGAGCAGGGCTGGTAACTCCGAATAATTTTTGAGGAAGCACTCCACCACCAGATTCAAGGTGTGAGCCAGGCAAGGTATGTGTTTAAGTTCTGAAAGGGCTATGGCAGCCATAAAATTCCTTCCGCTATCACTGACTACCTTGCCTGCCTCAAGATGTACACTGCCCAGCCATGATTGAGTTTGTTGCTGCAAGTACTCAGCCAGTACTTCCACGGTGTGTCTGTTGTCGCCCAAACACTTCATTTCTTACACAGCCTGCTGATGCTTACCTCTAGTAACATAGTTAGTAAGGCCGAAAAAAGACATTTGTCCATCCAGTTCAGCCTATATTCCATCATAATAAATCCCCAGATCTACGTCCTTCTACAGAACCTAATTGTATGATACAATATTGTTCTGCTCCAGGAAGACATCCAGGCCTCTCATAGTAACATAGTTAGTAAGGCCGAAATCTAGCTGTTCGATAATGTGACACCTCGTGTGCAACACTTGCAGCTGCGGATTGAGTGGTCATGTGACTGTGCTCTGTGGACGAGCTTTCGCTTCTGGAGGAGGAGGAGGAGGGGTGGCGAATGCCAACATCGAACTGTTTCCTAGACCGTGAGCTAGGCAGAACTGTCCCACTATGGCTGTCCCCTGTGGACCCTGCATCCACCAAATTAATCCAGTGTGCCGTGATGGACACGTAATGTCCCTGGCCATGCCTACTGGTCCATGCATCTGTTGTGAGGTGCACCTTTCTACTGACTGATTGCCTCAGTGCATGGACAATGCGGTCTTTGACATGCTGGTGGAGGGCTGGGATGGCTTTTCTCGCAAAGAAGTGTCGACTGGGTAGGTCATAGCGTGGTACTGCGTAGGCCATCAGGGCTTTGAAAGCTTTGCTTTCAACCAACCGGTAGGGCATCATCTCTGTCGAGATTAGTCTAGCAATGTGGGCATTCAAAACCTGTGTACACGGATGAGAGGATGAGAACTTTCTTTTCCTAACGAGAGTCTCTTGTAGGGTGAGCTGGACTGGAGAGGTGCATATGGTGGAACTAGCAGAGGTAGTGGTGGTGGACATGGCGGATTGAGAGAGGGTTGGTGATGGTATTCTCGATGTTGGCCTACATACAGTGTTTCCTACCAATAACCTTGTGATTCCCTGACTGCTTTGGCCTTGCGACGATACCTCCCCATTTGCTGCTGGTGGTGTCCTAACCAGTGGGCTTACAGTGAGGGAAGCAATGTAGCGTTGCTGAGTATCTTCATTCTGAGCAGGTGCACCAATGGCACTGGACGTTTGGTAGTTAGTCCAGGCTTGCAAGTGCATGCTGTTTAAATGTCTAAGCATGCACGTTGTATTTAAATTTTGAAGATTCTTCCCTCTGCTAAAGGTCTTTGAGCATTTTTTACAGCTAACTTTTGACTGATCATTCGGATCTTTGTTAAAAAATTCCCACACTGCACTCTTCCTACTATATAATACCTTTTCAGGCATTGCACGCTGCGCTACTTTCGCCAGATGGCCACGCGGTTCTAAAACTGTTTTTGCTTTTGACAAACATTTTTGGCCTGATACAGGCCTGCCAGATGACAGCTGTTGCGATGTAGATGGCTGCTGCGGATCATCCTCCTCCGCTTCTGAGCTACTGGCAGCGGCACCCTCTTCCCCCATGGCTGCCAATCTGGGTCAACAACTGTGTCATCTATCACTTCTTCTTCAATGTCATGTGCACCTTTCTCTGTGTCATTGTGTAAGGTGCTAAAGTGTTCGGGACGGGGCACCATAGTCTCCTAAGGGTCAGATTCTGGCTCAGTACACTGCGAGGGCAATGTAGTGATCTGAGTCAATGGAACAGCATTATAATCTAGCTGTGGCTGTGCATCAGTGCACTCCATGTCCGATTCATCTTGTAATGGGCAGTTAATAATTTCCCGTTCTAACCCAGGCACGGTATTTGTAAAGAGCTCCATGGAGTAACCTGTAGTGTCGCCTGACGCATCCTTCACTTTTTGTTTGGGTGAAGGACACAAGGAAACGTCTTGTTCCTGACCAGGAGCATCCACTGACGACTCGCTTCTTTTATATTTGGAACTTTCTGAAGAGGAAGCGAAAGAGCTAGGGGCTGAGTAAGCAATGATAGCCAAAACTTTTTCCTGCTGCTCCGGCTTTAAAAGCCATTTTCCTACTCCAAGAAAAGGGAGCCTTCGAGGCCTTGTGTAGCCAGACGATGACACTGGCTCAACACCTCCAGCCTTAGGTGCTATTGTGTTTTTGCCACTACCACCAGATGCACCACCACCATCAGTACCAGCTGGCAACCACCGCCCACGGCCTCTTCCACGAGACTTCCTAATTTTTTGGAAAATCTAACCAAAATAACAACCGTTATATGGTACTGTAAAACAAGGTAGAAGGTGTATATAAACTTGTGGAGAATTTGAAACTCCCATTCATTGGGGGAGTCTGACCCAAATCTCAGGCACAGTGTATAAAACAACGCAATCTAAGTGGCAGAAAGTGGCTGGCTGACATACACCAAACTAACAGGACTGCAGTAAATCCACTTTGTGAAAATTTGAAACTCCCTTTTTTTGGGGGAGACTGACCCAAAACTCAGGCCCTGTGTATAAAACAACACAATCTAAGTGGCAGAAAGTGGCTGGCTGACATACACCAAACTAACAGGACTGCGGAAGATCCACTTTGTGAGAATTTGAAACTCCCTTTTTTGGGGGGACACTGACCCAAAACTCAGGCCCAGTGTATCTAACAACGCAATCTAAGTGGCAGAAAGTGGCTGGCTGACATACATCAAACTAACAGGACTGCAGTAGATCCAGTTTGGGAAAATTTGAGTCCCCCCTTTTTTGGGGGGACACTGAAACAAAACTCAAGCACAGTGTATAAAGCAACGCAATCTAAGTGGCAGAAAGTGGCTGGAAGATATATGAAAAAATACAAGGACTGTACTACAATTTCCATCTCCCTACAATGATCTCAGGAAAAGTATGGCAGCAATAAAAAAGGACTACTGCACACAAAAGTGTGGACAAATAAACAAGATAACTGTGCAGAAAGGAGCAACAGGATTTTTGCTTTTAAAAAAGCAGTTGGTTTGCACAGCGGCGTGCAAACAGCAATGCAGCTATCAGGGAACCTTATAAGGCAGCCTAATAAGCTACAGAGCTGATGCATAAAAATATAGCCTCCACTGTCCCTGCAAACAAATGGTGGTGTTGGACAGTGGAAATCGCTACAGCCCAAGCAGTTGGGGGTTAATCTTCCCTCCCTAACTATATCCCTTCTTCTGATGCAGCTGCGGCAACCTCTCCCTATGCTAAGATCGGCAGAAGTAAGATGGCGGTCGGCGTGCACGCCCCTTTATAGCCCCTGTGACACCGCAGAAAGCAAGCCAATCACTGTCATGCCCTTCTCTAAGTTGGTGGGGACCGAGACCTATGTCATCACGCTGCCCACACTTTGCACCCTCCTTCATTGGCTGAAAAAAGGCGCTGAAAGCGACATACGAAACGCGACTTTGGCGTGAAGATCGCCGACCTCATGGCCGATCCCACACTAGGATCGGGTCGGGTTTCATGAAACCTGACTTTGCCGAAAGTCGGCGATTTTTGAATTTGTCCGATCCGTTTCGCTCAACCCTATTTGAGACCACGTCGGCAATGGCATGCAGCAGTGTTCATAACGGAATATGACACAAATCTTTCTCTCTATGACATAGGGAGTGGTATCATTTATGGAAGCCGACTCCTCTAGTGTTCATTTCAGGTACACTACCAGCTAAGTGGTACATTGATTTTGTGGTAGTACCAGTGGTTTGAACATTTCTCCAAATTCCCCCAGGAGCCTTTTCTCAACATGACAATGCCAGGCTGCATGCTGGCATATGCTACTCTAAACAGTATGCATTGTCTACATAGACTACCACTGCCTGCTATGTGTAGCACCAGCATCCCTGCACACCTCTCCTCTCCCCAGCAGGGATGCTGACTCACTCACCTCCGTGGCCCCTGTCCCACACTTTCTCCTCAGCTGCTGCCCAGGGTCTGTGCACGGCCCACAGATCCCCAAGCACTGTGCTTAAGGAATGCATGCTCCCTCCTTCTTAAAGGGGCCACACGCATCATCAAAAAGTGTCCCGAGCCAATCGCTGGGAGACACTTATTATGTAAGGCACCTTAACCTGCATGGAGGTACCTGTGCAACAATGTTAGTCTGTTCCCAGCAAGCTTGCTAGTTCTCAGGTCCATGTCAGTTTGGCCCTGCTAGTCTCACTAGTATCTGCCCATCCCTAGCTCTATCTGCTGGTTCTTGCCTTGTTCCTCTCAGTTATTGCTATTACCTGCCTTGTCAGTCTGTATTTCAGCCAGAACCACATGCACCGGATGTGCCAGTCTGTATATCAGCCAGACCTGCCTGCACTGGCTGTGCGAGTCTGCATATCAGTCAGACCCAACTACACCTGCCGTACCCTTCTGTATATCATTCAAACCCATCTGCACCTGCTAGTGCCTATCTGCATGCCAGCCAGACCTGCCTGCACCTACAAGTGCTTATCTGTATACCACCCATCTGCACCTGTGGTTCCTGAGTTCATGCCGTGCCTGCCAGTTTCAGCTGTACTCTCCTACCAGGCTGTTCCGGCTACCTGTCCCATGGGCGTCAGCTGCCGTGTGTCCGAGGCCTGTCCTGGATTAGCACCTGGTGTCCATAGAGAGCAAAGCATAACCTCACCATCAGGGGCTCTAGTGAAGAGTCAAGTGCTAACTTATTCATGTCCTTCCAAGCTCTCCTTGGACCACTGCATAGTGGTTCCACCACTCCCATTGCACTATTTATCCCTTCAAGTACATCTGGGACATCATTAACAGACAATTGTATAAGGATCTGTGTTATGATAAGGTAATTCAGTACCACAATGGACATAGAAGTCAGAGCACATACAGTGACCTGACAATAACCCAAAAACATAGAACGAGCTCTGAGACGTGGGAACTCTGCTGACCGCAATCCCTAATCCTCTCCAACCACACTAGAGGCAGCCGTGGATTGCGCCTAACGCTCCCTATGCAACTCGGCACAGCCTGAGAAACTAGCTAGCCTGAAGATAGAAAATAAGCCTACCTTGCCTCAGAGAAATACCCCAAAGGAAAAGGCAGCCCCCACATATAATGACTGTGAGTTAAGATGAAAAGACAAACGTAGAGATGAAATAGATTTAGCAAAGTGAGGCCCGACTTTCTGAACAGAGCGAGGATAGGAAAGGTAACTTTGCGGTCAACACAAAACCCTACAAAAACCACGCAAAGGGGGCAAAAAGACCCTCCGTACCGAACTAACGGCACGGAGGTACACCCTCTGCGTCCCAGAGCTTCCAGCAAGTAAGAATACAATATTAAGCAAGCTGGACAGAAAAAATAGCAAACAAAATAGCAAAAGCGGAACTTAGCTATGCAGAGCAGCAGGCCACAGGAACGATCCAGGAGGAAACAGGTCCAATACTAGAACATTGACTGGAGGCCAGGATCAAAGCACTAGGTGGAGTTAAATAGAGCAGCACCTAACGACATCACCACATCACCTGAGGAAGGAAACTCAGAAGCCGCAGTACCACTCTCCTCCACCAACGGAAGCTCACAGAGAGAATCAGCCGAAGTACCACTTGTGACCACAGGAGGGAGCTCTGCCACAGAATTCACAACAGTACCCCCCCCCTTGAGGAGGGGTCACCGAACCCTCACCAGAGCCCCTAGGACGACCAGGATGAGCCATATGAAAGGCACGAACAAGATCGGGGGCATGGACATCAGAGGCAAAGACCCAGGAATTATCTTCCTGAGCATAACCCTTCCACTTAACCAGATACTGAAGTTTCCGTCTTGAAACACGAGAATCCAAAATCTTCTCCACAATATACTCCAACTCCCCCTCCACCAAAACCGGGGCAGGAGGATCAACAGATGGAACCATAGGTGCCACGTATCTCCGCAACAATGACCTATGGAATACGTTATGTATGGAAAAAGAATCTGGAAGGGTCAGACGAAAAGACAGGATTAAGAACCTCAGAAATCCTATACGGACCAATGAAACGAGGTTTAAACTTAGGAGAGGAAACCTTCATAGGAATATGACGAGAAGATAACCAAACCAAATCCCCAACACGAAGTCGAGGACCCACACAGCGTCTGCGATTAGCGAAACGTTGAGCCTTCTCCTGGGACAAGGTCAAATTGTCCACTACATGAGTCCAAATCTGCTACAACCTGTCCACCACAGTATCCACACCAGGACAGTTCGAAGACTCAACCTGCCCTGAAGAGAAATGAGGATGGAACCCAGAGTTGCAGAAAAACGGCAAAACCAAGGTAGCTGAGCTGGCCCGATTATTAAGGGCGAACTCAGCCAAAGGCAAAAAGGACACCCAGTCATCCTGATCAGCAGAAACAAAGCATCTCAGATATGTTTCCAAGGTCTGATTGGTTCGTTCGGTCTGGCCATTAGTCTGAGGATGGAAAGCCGAGGAAAAAGACAAGTCAATGCCCATCCTACCACAAAAGGCTCGCCAAAACCTCGAAACAAACTGGGAACCTCTGTCAGAAACGATATTCTCTGGAATGCCATGTAAACGAACCACATGCTGGATGAACAATTGCACCAAATCAGAGGAGGAAGGTAATTTAGACAAGGGTACCAAATGGACCATCTTAGAGAAGCGATCACAGACCACCCAAATGACTGACATCTCTTGAGAGACGGGAAGATCTGAAATAAAATCCATAGAGATATGTGTCCAAGGCCTCTTCGGGACCGGCAAGGCCAAAAGCAACCCACTGGCACGAGAACAGCAGGGCTTAGCCCGAGCACAAATCCCACAGGACTGCACAAAAGAACGCACATCCCGCGACAGAGATGGCCACCAAAAGGCTCTAGCCACTAACTCTCTGGTACCAAAGATTCCAGGATGACCAGCCAACACCGAACAATGAACCTCAGAGATAACTTTATTCGTCCACCTATCTGGGACAAACAGTCTCTCCGCTGGGCAACGATCAGGTTTATTAGCCTGAAATTTTTGCAGCACCCGCCGCAAATCAGGGGAGATGGCAGACACAATTACTCCCTCTTTGATAATACCCGCCGGCTCAGATAAACCCGGAGAGTCGGGCACAAAACTCCTAGACAGAGCATCCGCCTTCACATTTTTAGAGCCCGGAAGGTACGAAATCACAAAGTCAAAACGGGCAAAAAACAGCGACCAACGAGCCTGTCTAGGATTCAACCGCTTGGCAGACTCGAGATAAGTCAAGTTCTTATGATCAGTCAAGACCACCATGCGATGCTTAGCTCCTTCAAGCCAATGATGCCACTCCTCGAATGCCCACTTCATGGCCAGTAACTCTCGATTGCCAACATCATAATTCCGCTCAGCAGGCGAAAACTTCCTGGAAAAGAAGGCGCATGGTTTCATCACCGAGCAATCAGAACTTCTCTGCGACAAAACAGCCCCTGCTCCAATCTCAGAAGCATCAACCTCAACCTGGAATGGAAGCGAAACATCTGGCTGACACAACACAGGGGCAGAAGAAAAACAACGCTTCAACTCTTGAAAAGCTTCCACAGCAGCAGAAGGCCAATTGACCACATCAGCACCCTTCTTGGTCAAATCGGTCAATGGTTTAGCAATACTAGAAAAATTGCAGATGAAGCGACGATAAAAATTAGCAAAGCCCAGGAACTTTTGCAGACTTTTCAGAGATGTCGGCTGAGTCCAATCATGGATGGCTTGGACCTTAACAGGGTCCATCTTGATAGTAGAAGGGGAAAAGATGAACCCCAAAAATGAAACCTTCTGAATACCAAAGAGACACTTTGATCCCTTCACAAACAAAGAATTAGCATGCAGGACCTGAAACACCGTTCTGACCTGCTTCACATGAGACTCCCAATCATCCGAGAAGATCAAAATGTCATCCAAGTACACAATCAGGAATTTATCCAGGTACTCTCGAAAGATGTCATGCATAAAGGACTGAAACACTGATGGAGCATTGGCAAGTCCGAATGGCATTACTAGATACTCAAAATGGCCCTCGGGCGTATTAAATGCAGTTTACCATTCATCGCCTCGCTTAATACGCACAAGATTATACGCACCACGAAGATCTATCTTGGTGAACCAACTAGCCCCCTTAATCCGAGCAAACAAATCAGATAACAACGGCAAGGGGTACTGAAATTTAACCGTGATCTTATTTAGAAGGTGGTAATCTATACAAGGTCTCAGCGAACCATCCTTCTTGGCCACAAAAAAGAACCCTGCTCCTAATGGCGACGATGACGGGCGAATATGCCCCTTCTCCAAGGACTCCTTCACATAACTCCGCATAGCGGCGTGCTCAGGCACAGATAAATTAAACAGTTGACCTTTTGGGAATTTACTACCAGGAATCAAATCGATAGCACAATCACAATCCCTATGCGGAGGTAGGGTATCGGACTTGGGCTCATCAAATACATCCCGGTAATCAGACAAGAACTCTGGAACCTCAGAAGGGGTGGATGACGAAATAGACAGAAATGGGACATCACCATGTACCCCCTGACAACCCCAGCTGGACACAGACATGGATTTCCAATCTAATACTGGATTATGGACTTGTAGCCATGGCAACCCCAACACGACCACATCATGCAGATTATGCAACACCAGAAAGCGAATAACCTCCTGATGTGCAGGAGCCATGCACATGGTCAGCTGGGTCCAGTACTGAGGCTTATTCTTGGCCAAAGGCGTAGCATCAATTCCTCTCAATGGAATAGGACACTGCAAGGGCTCCAAGAAAAACCCACAACGCCTAGCATACTCCAAGTCCATCAAATTCAGGGCAGCGCCTGAATCCACAAATGCCATGACAGAATAAGATGACAAAGAGCAGATCAAGGTAACGGACAAAAGAAATTTTGACTGTACCATACCAATGGTGGCAGACCTAGCGAACCGCTTAGTGCGCTTAGGACAATCAGAGATAGCATGAGTGGAATCACCACAGTAAAAACACAGCCCATTCAGACGTCTGTGTTCTTGCCGTTCAACTCTGGTAAAAGTCCTATCGCACTGCATAGGCTCAGGTTTATGCTCAGATAATACCGCCAAATGGTGCACAGATTTACGCTCACGCAAGCGTCGACCGATCTGACTTGCCAAAGACATAGACTCATTCAGACCAGCAGGCATAGGAAATCCCACCATGACATCCTTAAGGGCTTCAGAGAGACCCTTTCTGAAAATAGCTGCAAGCGCACCTTCATTTCATTGAGTGAGTACTGACCACTTTCTAAATTTCTGACAATATACCTCTATCTCATCCTGACCCTGACACAGAGCCAGCAAATTTTTCTCTGCCTGATCCACTGAATTAGGCTCATCGTACAGCAATCCGAGCGCCAGGAAAAACGCATCGATATTACTTAATGCAGGATCTCCTGACGCAAGAGAAAATGCCCAGTCCTGAGGGTCGCCACGTAAAAAAGAAATATTCATCCTAACTTGTTGAACTGGGTCACCAGAGGAGCGAGGTTTCAAAGCCAGAAATAGTTTACAATTATTTTTGAAACTCAGAAATTTAGTTCTATCTCCAAAAAACAAATCAGGAATAGGAATTCTTGGTTCTAACATAGAATTCTGAACCACAAAGTCTTGAATATTTTGTACTCTTGCCGTGAGCTGATCCACACATGAAGACAGACCTTTAATGTCCATCGCTACACCTGTGTCCTGAACCACCCAAATGTCTAGGGGAAAAAAAGGCAAAACACAGTGCAGAGAAAAAAAAATGGTCTCAGAACTTCTTTTTTCCCTCTAGTGAGAATCATTAGTACTTTCGGCCTCCAGTACTGTTATGATAAGGTAATTCAGTACCACAATGGACATAGAAGTCAGAGCACATACAGTGACCTGACAATAACCCAAAAACATAGAACGAGCTCTGAGACGTGGGAACTCTGCTGACCGCAATCCCTAATCTTCTCCAACCACACTAGAGGCAGCCGTGGATTGCGCCTAACGCTCCCTATGCAACTCGGCACAGCCTGAGAAACTAGCTAGCCTGAAGATAGAAAATAAGCCTACCTTGCCTCAGAGAAATACCCCAAAGGAAAAGGCAGCCCCCACATATAATGACTGTGAGTTAAGACAAACGTAGAGATGAAATAGATTTAGCAAAGTGAGGCCCGACTTTCTGAACAGAGCGAGGATAGGAAAGGTAACTTTGCGGTCAACACAAAACCCTACAAAAACCACGCAAAGGGGGCAAAAAGACCCTCCGTACCGAACTAACGGCACGGAGGTACACCCTCTGCGTCCCAGAGCTTCCAGCAAGCAAGAAAACAATATTAAGCAAGCTGGACAGAAAAAATAGCAAACAAAATAGCAAAAGCGGAACTTAGCTATGCAGAGCAGCAGGCCACAGGAACGATCCAGGAGGAAACAGGTCCAATACTAGAACATTGACTGGAGGCCAGGATCAAAGCACTAGGTGGAGTTAAATAGAGCAGCACCTAACGACATCACCACATCACCTGAGGAAGGAAACTCAGAAGCCGCAGTACCACTCTCCTCCACCAACGGAAGCTCACAGAGAGAATCAGCCGAAGTACCACTTGTGACCACAGGAGGGAGCTCTGCCACAGAATTCACAACAGATCTGCCAGCAATGGATCTTGATGATTTGTGAGCCAAAGTTCACTCATTTTGGCAGAACATTCCTCAAATAACCTTACTTATAGCATATCTAGGCATGTAACTGTAACGTATTTTTGTGCGTGGTTCTCATACTCAATACTAAATTAGTCAATATATTTGGAAAATTTTGTTTATATTTTCTCATCCTTTGTATATCAATCCAGTATTTCCATAATTCCACAATCCGTCCCTCTTGGTTTTGCAATTTTAATGTTGAGAAGTATATAGAGGTCAAAATTACTTTTATTGTGAATAGTTAAGCAAGTTGAAGATGAAATGATCTGTGAAAGGCCTAAAGTTAAAGATGACACATTTCCTTTACACTTTAGGCAAAAAAATATATATTTTCATTTTTACATTTTTAAAAATTACAAAAAAGGAAAATCAGTTGGTGCAAAAGTTTGGGCACCCTTGGAGATTTGTGTGCTCATGCAACTTTGACCATGGTTTCAAACCTTAATTAGCTTGTTAGGGTGGTGGTTTGTCCAGTATCATGGTTAGGAAAGGCCAGGTGATGAAAATTTCCCAGCTTTATCAAAGTCTAGCCTCCTCTAACCTCGTGCCAAAAGACAGCAAGTATGGGTTCTTCTAAGTAGCTGTCCAGTACTATGAAAATGAAAATGGTGGAAGCCCTCAAAGCAGGAGAATGCAATAAGGTGATAGCAAAGTGTTTTCAAGTTGCTACAAATCAGAACTCCCCCCACAAAAGAACTTCAGACAGATTTAGCAGACTTTGGAGCTGTGTTACATTGTTCTACTGTTCAGAGATACCTGCACAAATATTGCCTTCATGGAAATGTCATTAGAATAAAACCTCTCTTGCATCCTCAACATTTTGGGGCATTTTGGAAACAAGTCCTGTGGACTGATGAGGTTAAAATAGAACTCATTGGCCACAGTGATCAAAAGTATGTGTGGAGAATAAAAGGGCACAGAATTTCAAGAAGAATATATCTAGCCAACCATTAAGCATGGAGTTGTATCAATCATGCTTTGGGGTTGTGTTGCAGCCAATGACACGGGGAACATTTCTCGGGTAGAGGGAGGAATGGATTCAATGAAATTTCAACAAATTCTTGATGCAAACATAACACCGTTTGTAAAAAAGCTGAAGTGGAAAAGAGGATGGCTTCTACAAATGGATAATGATCGTAAACATACATCAAAATCCACAATCAACTACCTCAAAAGGTGCAAGCTGAAGGTTTTACAATGGTCCTCACAGTCCACTGATGTGAACATTATTGAAAAATCTGTGACTAGACCTCAAAATAGATGTGCATGCAATAAGACTCAGGAATCTCACAGAATTGGAAGAATTTCCCAATGAAGAATAGATGAAAATCCCTCAAACAAGAATTGAAAGACTCTTCCCGGGCTACAAAAAGCATTTACAAGCGGAGTGCAACTAGGTACTAAGCATACAGGGTGCCAAAACTTTTACATTGGCTTTTTATTCCTTTTTGTAATTTTAAAAATGTAAGACATGAATACAGATATATCTTTTGCCTAAAATACAAAGGAAATGTGTCATCTTTAACTTTATGCCTTTTAGAGATCATTTCATCTTCAACTTGCTTAACTGTTCACAATAACAGTAATTTTCCCCAGGGGTGCCCAAACATTTACACGTCAATGTATATATAAAAAAAACATTGTTGAGTGCTAGAAAGATCACAATATGACCATGAACATTGGTTCTCATATATTAATACTAATATTAGATTACCAGTGTGGACCTCATTAGTCTTCATAATATAGAGAGCAAAATGTTTTCGGGGACTATTGACATAGGTATAACGACTGCTAGCAATCACATCAGTCTAATATCCCTTCTACAGCAGAGAAAGACAACAGTATTGTGACATAGTTGGAGGAGATCACTGTAACAGATTTTACATCAGGTCCCTGGAGCTAAGTTGCACCGCTGAACTTAAGCGGTAGTAAGGCATAGACAAAATCATTAATTCCATAAGAACCTCTTTTTCCATTGTTCCTCAGTAATATGTTATATAATTATTTTACTGATGCACGTACATTTTGATATAAGACAGAAGTAACAGCAAGTTCTTCCTTTGTGGGTAAAATCAAGAGAAGAGAACATAATGTTGCAATAATGTACAATACACATGAAATAAATAGAAATTTGCAGGGAGGTTGGATGAGTAACATGGCAGCTTCTTTTGAGATCAGCAAATGTCTATATTATTTCCACATCCTCGCAGCATGGACTCAGTTACTGCCAAAGGATTACTTTTTTTTACAGCATCACAATATTTTGTCTCTTACAAAAAAAATCCTCCCTAACCACTTAGCGTTTTTGATCCAGAACTCTGTAAGGTAACCACAGACTAATCCCACCTTGTATCTACCGGTATGTGTTTGGTATCCACCCAGCTTATTAGTACATTTCAAATGATTCACAGAACAGTTCGTAACAAAATGTATTGACTTCTGCTCCAGTAATCATTAAGATGCATTGTCTCTCAGGGGAAATATTGACCTTAGCTTTGACTCTGTCACTGTTTACAACTTTGGTCAATAAATCTTCATGTTCACCTAGGGGAAATTGAACAGCACGTTGGGAAAGAGATGAAGCTGTGAAAAAATGAGAGAGTATTAGTGAGAAAGTTTTACAGCATTCATCACCGGGGCCATGTTTAGCTATAGTGTATAAAATATATCCCGGTCATATAAATTCAGTGGCTTAACCACTAACTCAACTGAAGGCAACACGCTCGCCTAGAAGGTTCATTGGAATGTTCTGCATCTTTTCTTGTTCCTAAAGGTGACATTACTTCAAATAAACCTATATTAGATATCAACAAGAGTACTGCTCAATGCATGACATGATTGTCTAATAGAAAACTCGTGCGGAGCCATAATATGGCACTAGAGGTGAGTAAATCGGTTAGAGGCAAGTTTAAGTCACCTCGATTTTACAAAAACATCTGATAATCAGATCTGCTTAATTTTTTTCATCAGACAATGCAATAAGTTACATATTGATGCAACAAAGATGCACCATATGACAATACAAGGGGATTCCTTGTGCTGCTGTGTAGACCTCTTAGTTGTGGTTTTATTAGAGAAGTATAAACTTTTTGTACAATCATAATAACGTGTTTTCTAGGATATGCAACTCTATAAGGCTACGTTCACATTAGCGTTGCGTCGGGCGCAGCCAAGGCGACGCATGCGTCATGCATCCCTATATTTATCAAGTGGGGCATGGACATGCGTTGTCTTGTGTTTTGTGACGCATGCAGCATTTTTGGCGCAAGCGTCAGGGCGCAGAGGACGCAGCAAGTTGCATTTTTTTGCGTCCAAAATCAAGACAAAAATGGATGCATGCATCACAAAACAATGCGTTTTTGCATGCGTTTTGCGTTGCGTCGCCGACGCAACACACAACAACGCAAATGTGAACGTAGCCTAACACAGGTCTGCCCAAAAAAATTTTTCAAGAACTGTTTTGGTTATTCCACGTAATCTTTATGTTTTTAAGTGCACTGAATCCGAAAATGACCTCCGTTTTTTCATAGGACATCACGTTTTCTGACAATTTAAGCAACTATGTTAAATAAGACAATGTTAGGAGTAGAGTTTCCTCTGCTGCACAGGGGGAATCTCGATCCGTCTCCGCTGCGGTCTCCCATTCTTCTCCAGCCGCAGTGGAGTCTGCTCAGCAGGGACGTCGATCCCAGCGTCTCGCTCAGTCTGACTCTGTGCGAAGAGTTACTGCTGCTTTTCCTGCTTCTGCCATTGAAGCCAGTGCTGGGCAGCGGCGAGTGGACATTTCTGGATCTAAGTCCTGCTTTTCTCTGTCTGAGCATGCCCAGGGCAGGATCTCCAATTGGAGATCGAGGGTCACATGCTCAGGTACTGCAGCACATCCCATTGGTCCTTTTGGCAGGTCCTGAAAGGGCAAAACTTCTGTAGCGGTTTCCTGTGCTGCAGCTATATAAACTGTGCATGACCGCACGGCCATGCGCTAGTATTGTCTTGTAAATATGTGTGTGTGTTGTGAGTGAAAGTCGCTCTTTAAATTACCCTCCCTATTGAATGATTGTTCGCGGAAGGTGTATGTTTTCTATCTAGCGCCCGACTTATCCAACAGCACGTAACACACATTACAGCTACCAATTGCTGTGTCCGCCTGTATGGCGCCGTGCGCTTGCTCTGCACTTTCCTGACCCAAGCCTGGGTGGTTAGTGGCGTCCGTCAGTGCAGCACCGCACGCACTCTTGTGCCTTTGTATTATTATTTAGTTTCCTTACACACCCAGTTGCGGTGTTGTACCAGCAAGTGTCTAATCGGACTTCAATCCTAGTTGGGGTTGAGTTCGCTGTCTTCTTGCTCGCGCTCTATGTGCGGTACCGTGGTCCTGTGACGCAACAGGATCGCTTCCTTCACGCAGGGTGAAGTTAACTCGTGCGTGTATACTTATAGTACCGCCATATAGTCCGTCTTACTAGCAGCAGGGTTTTTACCTGCACGGTGGACCTCGGACTGCGAACGCACCTAGTTCCATTTCATCTTGTACTTCGTGCATTCCGCCAGTCCTTAACATAATACTAGCGCCCAGGTCTGGCTAGTAAATGATGGACGATCAGCGTTCACAGCGGTACATCCAGCAGCTGGAGGGAAGGTTGGCGGCTCTTGAGCGTTCAACCTCAGCTGTGGATGTCACTGCTGTCGCTGTTCAGGCTGCTAGTGTTGCTGCAGCCACCTTGTCCAGTGCCGCTCCTGTCCCGACTCTAACTCGCCTCCCGCTTCCAGAGAAATTCTCTGGTGACAGTAAGTCTTGTAGGGGTTTTGTGAGTCAGTGCTCTATCCATCTCGAGTTTCTGGCTTCTCGTTTCCCTACAGAGCGGGCTAAGGTGGGATTTATAGTGTCTCTTCTATCGGACAGGGCGTTGCAGTGGGCTACGCCGCTATGGGAGCGTAGCGATCATGTGGTGCAGAGTGCTCCGTTGTTTCTGAGCACTCTGAAACAGGTCTTTTTAGGACCTCGTGTCACCCATGATACGGCGCTCCAATTGTTGGCATTGACTCAGGGCTCGTCCTTGGTCAGTCATTTTGCCGTCCACTTCCGCACCTTAGCATCTGAGCTGGAGTGGTTGGATAAAGCCCTCATTCCAATATTTTGGAGGGGGCTGGCTGACCACGTTAAGGACACCCTGGCCACTAGGGAGATTCCCGCCACACTGGAGGAATTAATAACTCTATCCACTCGTATTGATCTCCATTTTCACGAGCGGAGGTTAGAGCGAGCCCAGTGTAGGCAGAGGTTTCGGCTGGCTCCCACCTTCGCCAAACCTTTGGAATCTCCAGACCAGGCTCCTGAACCCCATGAGCCTGTGGTAGAGTCACGAGCGGGATCTAAGTCCCGGACCGCTCGTGCACTCCAGATTTGTCAACTTTGCCAACAGTCAGGACATCTTGCCTCCAGATGTCTCCAGCGGTCGAGGAAACGTCAGCGTCTAGTGGTAGTTGGTGGAGGTGCACTAGACACGGCGACGTTTGCCTCCAAATTGTCCTTTAAGGGGACAATAACATTGGGCTCATCCTCTCAATCGGTAGAACTCTGCGTGGATTCTGGGGCGGAGGGCAATTTTATGTCTTCAGCCTTCGCCCAACGTCACGCAATTCCTCTGGTCATGCTATCTCAATCAGTAACGGTACGAGTGGTGAATGGGTCGACACTGCCCGCACAGATTACACATCAAACTATCCCTTTTACTCTGTCCCTGTCTCCATCTCATCAGGAGATTATATCTCTACTCATCATTCCTGAGGGAATTGATGAGGTTCTCTTGGGGATACCTTGTTTACGGTACCACTCTCCTCACATCGAGTGGTCCTCAGGCAGAATTCTGGGATGGGGTGAATCTTGTGGGAACAGGTGTCATCGAGAGTGCGTTCAGGTTGCTACTACAGAGGTACCCGCAGATCTTTCCTCTCTCCCCAAGCAATATTGGTCTTATGCAGACATGTTCTCCAAAAAGGCAGCGGAGACCCTTCCGCCCCATCGCCCCTATGACTGTCCTATTGATCTCTTGCCTGGTGCTGAGCCTCCCCGGGGTCGAGTCTATCCATTATCTCTCCCGGAAACGGAGGCAATGTCTCAGTACATTCAAGAGAATCTGGCAAGAGGGTTCATCAGGAAGTCAGTGTCACCTGCTGGGGCAGGGTTTTTTTTCGTGCAGAAGAAGAATGGAGAACTACGTCCATGCATAGACTACAGGGGTCTTAATGCTATCACAGTTAAGAACAAGTACCCTTTGCCTTTGATTTCTGAGCTTTTCGATAGGCTTCGGGGAGCTAGAGTGTTTACTAAACTAGATCTGCGGGGTGCTTATAACCTGATTCGCATCCGTGAGGGGGACGAATGGAAAACGGCATTTAACACCAGAGATGGGCACTATGAGTATCTGGTGATGCCCTTCGGGCTCTGTAACGCACCTGCCGTTTTCCAAGACTTTGTCAACGACATCTTCCGGGATATGCTTTCCACCTCGGTTGTAGTCTATCTGGATGATATTCTCATCTTTTCTCCAGATATTGACTCCCACCGGAGAGATGTTGGCAGAGTCTTCGACCTCCTACGGGCAAATTCTCTTTATGCGAAGTTGGAGAAGTGTGTGTTTGAGCAGGAGTCCTTACCTTTCCTGGGCTATATCATCTCCGCCCAGGGATTGGCTATGGATCCTGCCAAACTACAGGCTGTGATGGACTGGCAAGAGCCCCATTCTCTTAAAGCGGTGCAGCGCTTTATGGGGTTCATAAACTATTACCGCCAGTTCATTCCCCACTTCTCAACTCTGATAGCTCCCTTGGTAGCCCTCACCAAGAAGGGAGCGAATCCCAAATTGTGGTCGGAAGAGGTCTCCAAGGCCTTCACTTCTATTAAGTCCCACTTTGCTAGCGCTCCCATCTTACATCGTCCCGATGTGGCTAAGCCATTCCTAATGGAGGTGGATGCCTCGTCCGTTGGTGCTGGAGCAGTCCTCTATCAAAAGGATGCTCAAGGTCGGAAGCATCCATGCTTCTTCTTCTCTAAGACCTTCACGCCAGCGGAGAGAAACTACTCCATCGGGGACAGGGAGTTGCTAGCAATGAAGTTGGCCTTTTCGGAGTGGAGACACCTTCTGGAAGGTGCGCGGTTTCCCTTCCAAGTTTACACGGACCACAAAAATTTGGTCTATTTGCAAACAGCCCAGCGGCTAAATTCTCGCCAGGCCAGATGGTCCCTGTTCTTCTCCCGGTTCCACTTTTCCCTTCATTATCTCGCCGGGGAGAAGAATATCCGTGCTGATGCTCTCTCTCGCTCCCTTATGTCAACTGAGGAGGAGGAAGAGGAGCCTCGGCTTATTGTCCCTTCTGAGAGATTGAGAACCGTAGCGCCGGTTTCGCTAGAGTCTGTGCCTCCGGGCAAGACTTTTGTGCCCATTAATTTGCGACCGGAGGTTCTCTCTTGGGCTCATTCGTCCAGGGTGGGTGGACACTTTGGGACAAAGAGGACATCTGAGCTACTGGCGAGGACGTACTGGTGGCCGCATATGGTCAGGGATTATTTTCTGGCGTGTGTCTCCTGCGCCAAAAATAAATCTCCACGTCAAAGGCCAGCTGGGTTGCTCTATCCCTTGCCGGTGGCAGATAGGCCCTGGGAGATTGTCGGGATGGACTTTGTTGTGGGTTTACCCAAGTCTCGCGGCTGTACCATCATTTGGGTCATCACCGATCATTTCTCAAAAATGGTGCATTTGGTGCCGCTACCACGGTTACCTTCTGCACGGGCCTTGGCAGCGTTGTTCATTAAACACATCTTCCGCCTACATGGTATGCCTGACAAAATTGTCAGTGACCGGGGTCCCCAGTTTGCGTCTCGGTTCTGGAGAGAGCTTTGTCGTCTTCTCAGTATTGAGTTGAATCTCTCTTCCGCTTATCATCCCGAGACGAATGGGTTGGTAGAGAGGGCCAACCAGACCTTGGTCACATACCTGCGACATTTTGTTTCAGCCAGGCAGGATGACTAGGCATCCTTGCTATCATGGGCAGAGTTT
This sequence comes from Ranitomeya imitator, assembly GCF_032444005.1. Classification (NCBI taxonomy): domain Eukaryota; kingdom Metazoa; phylum Chordata; class Amphibia; order Anura; family Dendrobatidae; genus Ranitomeya; species Ranitomeya imitator. Next base: position 405,899,686 of record NC_091284.1, read on the forward strand.
GCACTGAACAACGCCGTAGCCAACTCCACTGGACAAACCCCATTCCTCCTCAACTATGGTCAGCATCCACGGGTACCTGTGCCTATGCCCGTGTCTTCCGCCGACTCCAGGGTGGCAGACTGGGCTGTGGAGGCACGGGATATTTGGGACCGCACTCAGGATGCTATTCGGGCCTCTAAGGAGAGAATGAGGTCCTCTGCCGATGCTCATCGGCGCCCCGCTCCGACATTTGCTCCTGGCGACTTGGTGTGGCTCTCCGCCCGTAACATCAGGCTGCGAGTTGAGTCCACTAAATTTGCTCCTCGCTACTTGGGTCCATTCAAGGTCCTCGAGCAGGTTAATCCTGTGGTCTATCGTTTGGCCCTTCCGCCACGCCTGGGTATCACCGACACCTTTCATGTGTCCCTCTTGAAACCCGTGTATATGTCCCGGTTTTCCGAGTCATCTGCTGGGACATCGGGTTCGTCTACGGACGATTATGAGGTGAACGCTATTTTGGGGTTCAAGGTGGTACGTGGCAAAAAATTTTATTTGGTAGACTGGAAGGGTTATGGCCCCGAGGACAGGTCCTGGGAGCCTGTTGAGCACATTCGGGCCCCGCAGCTCATTGCTGCCTTCGAACGTAGCGAGGCCCAAGGAGGGGGGGCTCTAGGAGGGGGGTAATGTTAGGAGTCGAGTTTCCTCTGCTGCACAGGGGGAATCTTGATCCGTCTCCGCTGCAGTCTCCCATTCTTCTCCAGCCGCAGTGGAGTCTGCTCAGCAGGGACGTCGATCCCAGCGTCTCGCTCAGTCTGACTCTGTGCGAAGAGTTACTGCTGCTTTTCCTGCTTCTGCCATTGGAGCCAGTGCTGGGCAGCGGCGAGTGGACGTTTCTGGATCTAAGTCCTGCTTTTCTCTGTCTGAGCATGCCCAGGGCAGGATCTCCCGTTGGAGATCGAGGGTCACATGCTCAGGTACTGCAGCACATCCCATTGGTCCTTTTGGCAGGTCCTGAAAGGGCAAAACTTCTGTAGCTGTTTCCTGTGCTGCAGCTATATAAACTGCGCATGACCGCATGGCCATGCGCTAGTATTGTCTTGTAAATATATGTGTGTGTTGTGAGTGAAAGTCGCTCTTTAAATAACCCTCCCAATTGAATGATTGTTCGCGGAAGGTGTATGTTTGCTATCTAGCGCCCGACTTATCCAACAGCACGTAACACACATTACAGCTACCAATTGCTGTGTCCGCCTGTATGGCGCCGTGCGCTTGCTCTGCGCTTTCCTGACCCAAGCCTGGGTGGTTAGTGGCGTCCGTCAGTGCAGCACCGCACGCACTCTTGTGCCTTTGTATTATTATTTAGTTTCCTTACACACCCAGTTGCGGTGTTGTGCCAGCAAGTGTCTAATCGGACTTCAATCCTAGTTGGGGTTGAGTTCGCTGACTTCTTGCTCGCGCTCTATGTGTGGTACCGCGGTCCTGTGACGCAACAGGATCGCTTCCTTCACGCAGGGTGAAGTTAACTCGTGCGTGCATACTTATAGTACCGCCGTATAGTCCGTCTTACTAGCAGCAGGGTTTTTACCTGCACGGTAGACCTCGGACTGCGAACGCACCTAGTTCCATTTCATCTTGTACTTGGTGCGTTCCGCCAGTCCTTAACAGACAATACCTCAAAATAAATGAAAATAGACTCATAAAATTAATTTTTTATTACAAATGTTTCATGAAAATCATTTTTTAACTGCAATGAGCTTGCTAACACACACTAAAATCGATTCTTCTTCCCTGTGAGGCTTCTCTTGGTACATTTACGCTTGTGAGTGGCATCTGGAATGTTTCTCTGAAGCGTCCAACAGTAGTCTGCCATCATTGTAATGCTCCATCTTCCCTGGTATCTTCTTTCCATCTCTTTAGTGTCCTCGTGGAATCGTTCACCTTGCTCTTCACTCACAGCTCCCAAATTTTCTGGAAAGTTGTCAAGGTGGGAATGGAGGAAATGCACTTTCAAACTCATCAGGCAACCTAAAGCTTGAAATTCTTTCAGCATTCGTCCGACGATTTTTTTGTAGTCAGGGTCTTTGTTATTGCCTAAAAATTTCTCTACGACCTCTTTAAATGCAAACCACCCTTCTTTTTGAGGATGCGTTATGGTATTGATAAACTCTTTATCAGTTATAAGCCTTCTAATGTCTGGTCTGATGAACACACCTTCCTTCAACGTGAATATGACAAGCTAACACGAACCAAGATGAAAAAGTGTAAACAGGCGTGAACCAAGATAAAACAATTTATCAAGCCCGAGCATGTCAGAGCCTGCTCGTTCAGCTTGCAACATGTTGATGCTGGTTTCATTAGCTCACTCTGAAAGTTATTTTCTTTGAAAGTTATATTTTTTGGCATTGTATATCTTCAATGCATTGATGTGAATTAATTAATAGTAATTTTGACTTTCAAAACCCTAAGATAAATAAAAATACCAAAAATTGAGAAAAATATACTAAATTTGAAGAGAATTTTGCATTTTGTGGCAAATCCTGACATCCAGAATTTTTTTCAATATTTTTTTCGTTTTCAGCACACCAAAATACGTGGAAATTAGATGAAAATAATCAAACAGCTTTCTAGTCGCAGACCTGTGTCATTTTATATCCTGATCCATTAAGAGATTCTTTTTAAATACATAACAGAAATACAATGTATTAATGTCATTATAATATTATTTCAATTGTATTCTTCAAGGTTTGGCAAATTTATCATTTTGTCAAAGTTATAATCATACCTTTTCTGTGCATAATGTAGTAATTAAATGTTTAATTGTGGAATATAATTAGATGCTAAAGTCTTTGTAGTATTACATATGTTTATTGGATGTTCATCATATTCTTTGACTTTTCTTTCTTTAGAAATGATGGGCATTGGTTTTATTTCATGAGCCGAAACATGCAAAATAAGTATAACTTTAGTATTTATTCTTTTCAGATTGCTTATTACATACGACATTTCTTCTCAATATCCATAATTTGGCCAACATGATGAAATTCAAGGCTGCTAGCCATTGATATCTTGGACCCTTTTTAGGGTCATGAATATCATTACATTTCAAATGACCTTGGTATGACATTGTCTAACAAGACGAATTTTGGCAATACATTCAATAAAAAGACGGAAATGTCATTCATGTGTTCTTAAAAGTTAATGCATTAAGAAAATTTTATAAAGTACTTAAAGAAAGCATATTTTAAAAAGAAACATATGCCAAAAGACTAGGTCAACCTCTAAAGGGAATGTTAGAACTTTACTGGAACATGAGATTGTAACAAGCTAAAAGAATTATGTAAAAAGGTAGAAAATTAGATGATATATGTTCTGACTATAGCTACTTACAAAGAGAACATTATACATTTAAAATACAAAGTGTTAAACAATCAATATAGAGAAATATTCCAAATCTATCTATCTATCTATCCATCTAACTATCTAGAAAAAGTTTTAGAGCAGTACAAAAAACTCAAAAGTGAAAATAGAAAAATAGAGTCGGGTGCAGAGCCCCCCAGGCATAGACCAAACCTCAAATGTAGGAATCCAAAAAACGGAGGCAGCACACCATTAGTAGTGATAAAAGCAGGAGCTACTTTTATTAGCCCATCTCAGCAACGTTTTGTTTCTGGTAGATGTGAACCTTTTTCAAGCCTGAAAAAGGTTCACATCTGCCAGAATCGAAACGTTGCTGAGATGGGCTAATAAAAGTAGCTCCTGCTTTTATCACTACTAATGGTGTGCTGCCTCCGTTTTTTGGATTCCTATCTATCTATCTATCTATCTATCTATCTATCTATCTATCTATCTATCTATCTATCTATCGCAAGCCTTTCTCAGAAAGGTTCTATGAACCAAAACGATGCTATTTGGGCTTAGTACAATCCATTTTTTTTAAATTGTTTGCATGTTTTGGAGTTCTGCCTTCTTATAATACCTACTAAGGAACAAGCTAGATGGATGCATGGATGCCTGGCACCCACTGTGAGTAAATACTAAGTGGTACTGTTCCACAATCCCCCTATTTCTATATCTATCTATCTATCTATCTATCTATCTATCTATCTATCTATCTATCTATCTATCTATCTATCTATCCCATATCTATCTATCTATATCTATTTATCTATCTTGTGTTTTTTATTATGTGTTTTATGTTTACCATTAATTTACTGTGTATAATTAAAAGATAGATAGATAGATAGATAGATAGATAGATAGATAGATAGATAATGGATGATAGATAGACAGATAGATAGATAGATAGATAGATAGATAGATAGATAGATAGATAGATAGATAGATAGATGATGGATGATAGATAGACAGATAGATAGATAGATATGGGATAGATAGATAGATATGGGATAGATAGATAGATATGGGATAGATAGATAGATAGATAGATAGAGATAGATAGATATGGGATAGATAGATAGATAGATAGATAGATAGATAGATAGATATGGGATAGATAGATAGATAGATATGAGATAGATAGATAGATAGATAGATAGATAGATAGATAGATAGATAGATAGATAGATAGATAGATAGATAGATAGATAGATATAATAGATGTACTAATGATCTTGGCTTCTGTGCTAACATCGGGATCTGTTCAAGAATTTTATTGTTTATATTACTCAGTATTTGGCATTGTTTTATTTTTCTTTTGTTTTAGAGACAATTCATATGTTCATATCTTTCCCATTTTTTTATATGATAAGGAATGGAATGCCTATATGGGTTATTGATGGAAGTCCATTTTGTGTATAGCAATATTTTCTGCTTAATATGTCATCTTTATATGGGTTATTGTTGATATATTTGAGTAGTATTAATATTTTTGATTATGAACTATTTACACTAAAGCACTTTATTTAGTTATTTCCCTTTTTCGGGACACTGTAATAATAAATATTATCATAATCTGCACGGTGTCACTTTATATTTATGGGTTTAGTTTTTTACCATAGAATTGACAGAGGTGGTTTGGTTCACAATAGGCACTATCACTTTAATTAGTCGGGATTTTATTAATATACTGTATATTATTAATTATGTCACCTTTTTGAAATAATTGATGCACAATAGTGATGAGCGAATATACTTGTTACTGGAGATTTCCCGAGCATGCTCGGGTGTCCTCCGAGTATTTTTTAGTAGAATTAGTTTTCAGCACCACAGCTGGATGATTTACATCTGTTAGCTAGCATAAGTACATGTGGGGGTTGCCTGGTTGCTAGGGAATCCCCACATGTAATCAAGCTGGCTAACAGAGGTAAATCATTCAGTTGCAACAATAAAAACTAAATTTCCGAGCACTAAAAATATTCAGAGGACCCCCGAGCATGCTCGGGAAATCTCGAGCGTGCTCGGGAAATCTCGAGCAACGAGTATATTCGCTGATCACTAATGCACAATCATTAATTCAACATACCTTTATTAGCACTATTTTATTGCTTAGGTCTGTCTCCCTATGGTGACAATGAACAAGGTCGCTTGACCAAAATGTTGGCTGTCCTTTTTTTGTACAGATCTGCTGATATGAAATAAATATATTATTTTCTGAATCCGGAAGTCCAATGATATTTTCTCTGCAAATATTGGATTTATTCTACCATTGAGCACCCGTCTGAATAAACAGCAGAGTGAAATTTTGTAGATCTCAAATAAATAACTTGTGATAAGGAAATCATAGCAATATTAACCTTCTATACAAAACAGCTTTTTAACTCACCACATATATATTTCAAAAACTGGAAGTTATCATAATTTTCATACTCGCAAACTGATTTATTTTACTCCACTAATTTGCCTGTTAGACTATTGAAATACAGTAAATTAAATTAGGATAAATGCTATATATGGTTGTTATTTTATTATTTATACTCTATTACTACTTTGTATTTTGCTTTATTAAGTCATTGTTATATACTTCCTATAACCCTCCGTAGCCTATATGTTTGTCTTGTCAGTCTCCTATGCATTTAGCACAGATGTGGATCACATCACATGCCCTTACAGGTTGAAGGCTTTCAAGAGGCAGACAGTGGCCCATGCTGGAACAGAATATGGACTTAACATATGTTTCTCAAGGAAGCTAACACCCGAGGTGTGATGTTAGTGGCTGCAGGGAGTGCACCTTTCACCCATACAGCAAAGAAAACATACTGATGGGTGTGCATCCAAGCCAGCTGTCACAGAAGACTGATTGCACAAAGCATGTCTTGTTGATTAAAAAAGAAAGAGAGGAAATTATTTTCTAGACTAATGATATATTGCAGGCTTATACTATGAGATAATGACATAGGTTGACAAAGGGGATCAGAGGCTTCTTATGGGTGGATAGTTAAAAAAAAAACCTCATGGATTTGTTTAAACTCTTTGATATCACTACATAGTGTTAGGGTTGGCGTATTGCACTAAAAAAAAAACATAATAAAGTGCAATCGCAACCCGGGGTCCACTGTGCAGATATGCTGAACTGCTGCTAGTGAGCAAAGGCGGAACACACGGCGAGCGATTAATTGTTCACACAGAGTTGCCATCACTCAGTGTAAACAGGAGGTAGGGTTCCAAGCTCTGATACTCCACAGAGAGGAACAGTACAAACTAGTACGGAGTGCTATGTGCAGTTAAACGTCACAGGACAAGCACATGGACTGACCTCTCACTGCAACAGAACTGTGTCACTCGCACACAGGGACAAAACAGATGTTGAGTATAATACCCTGACTAGGGTTGTGCTTGCTCTGGAACTCTACTTTGCTAACCGCACACATGTAGGTAACAGATGCTAAGCCAAATGGCTAATTGCCCCCACTGATGCTAGCTGCTTGTCTACGTGTACAGTCCCAAGCTAGACAGACACACAACACTTGCAGACAGAGTGATAGAAACTCCACTCACACAGCTGTACATAAAAGATATTAGCGCGCACGCAGGCGACATTGGGGATCTTTTATACAAATTTCTCCACCCCAAATACTCACGCCCAGTTGGCCGAGGCATTGCCCCAGGCCAATCCGGAGCTGCCACATCACCAGAGCAGGAGGCGTCCGACCACCAATAGGAAGACGCCATATCACGAACATGCTCAGTAAAATGATTTCTGGACTTAGCCTACAGACCGTCAGGCTTCAGCTGCTTACCATTGATTGCCATTGACTTGTCTGGAGAGACAGCAGAAACCAAATGAACACTGTGAGCCTGAGCAAGTCGCTGGGACCGACGTCTATGCTCAGCAGCAGCCGCAGCGGTCGAGTCCAAATGAAAGACCACAGAAGAAGATAAGGTTTGGGATCTATCCCATGCAGCAGGAGAATCCCGATGGCTAACACTTAGTTTGTTCCTCTTTGACCTGTTTCATCGGAATAATGATATGCTCAATGTGTGGATAAAGGATGCAACTAGAGATGAGTGCATTTTTATGACTGGAAGTGAAGTTTCCTTGAATTTTACATCCATTTGTATTCTCCAGAATATAGAAAAACAGTGAATAGCTGTGGCTATAGAGGGCCAGCAAGAGGATAAAAAAAGCAATACTCACCTCACTGATCATATATCCCACAGTCCATCATCTGGTCCTCTACGCTTTTTTTAATCTTGTCAAGCACATCATATTCGGCCTGCTTGACTATGCCAGGGCTTCTGGTGCAAACTAGGCCTTAAACATCACAATGTTACAATGTTCGTCACCTAAGTCCTAGGCAGCACTTGGAGGGAATGATCATTGTGACATCATGACATCATGAGTGCCGCTACAGTATGACATTCAGTGATATTAGAGGCCTAATTAGAAGCTCCATTGAGTCAAACAGGCTGAAGAAGATGAGTGTGGCTGTTCAAGTACAAAAGAAAAGTTGTGGAGGAGGACAGGGTTGATTGGGCAGCGGGACAGTTGAGCAGTAAGGTGAATATTATTTTATGTATTTTTATAAACATTTATTATGCTCTAGGGTCCGAAGAGACCCCAAAGCCTAATAAAGAATATTCAATTTGCATTAAATAACATTGATGCAAATTGAGTTTTCCTGTTAAATTAGCGGGATTTGCCAAATTTGAATCTTGGCAGATTCAATCCCCTTTAGATGCAATACATTTCATCATAAACTTGCAGTCTACCGTTGATTCAATATGAATAGTATGGATGAGGAATTTCAAAATATTAATCTAGCAGCAATAATAGAACATACATAAAAAAGTAAAGTGATAAAAAAATTATAGTACTAATCAAAGAGCGATATTAAAGAAATTTGGCGAATATAGATAACCGTCCACTAATGTATCACACAAAGAGGTCATGTGAGGAGCCTCTTACATGAAGCATATGCAATGCACAAACGTTATATAGCTCCTACCATATTGTACCAGTAGCACTGTGGTTTTTAATCTATTGGAATTCAACAAAAATGTAAATATAGAGGTACAGTAAGGGCCTATACACTTGCATTTGTAGCACATTAGAGTTCCGTACAACTCATACATTCAGTTTAGCTATAATACATCCAAGTGCAAGAGCTTTAACTGAAATGTATCTGTAAACATAGATACTGTAGATAGATAGATAGATAGATAGATAGATGATAGATAGATGTAGATAAATATATACTGCCTAAATACATATACAGTGCCTTGAAAAAGTTTACATGCCCCTTGAACTTTTCCACATTTTTTCAAGTTATGCTCGCAAATTTAAACAATTTTTATTGGGATGTTATATAATATAAGAACACAAAATAGCCAGTATTTAAGAAATGTAAACAAAAAAGGTTCCATGATTTTCTAAATATTTTTAATATACAAATCTGAAAATTGTGGTGTGCATTTGTATTCAGCCCCCCTGAGTCAAAACCGTGTAGAACCCCATTCCACTGCAATTACTGCTACAAGTCTTTTGGTGTATGTCTCTGCCAGCTTTGCACATTTAGGGGCTTTTTGCACAGTCCTCTTTGCAGACTTGCTCTAGCTCAATGAGGTTGGATGGAGAGAGTCTGTGAGCAGCAATTTTCAAGTCTTGCCACAAATTCTCAATAGGATTTAGGTCTGGACTTACTGGTCCATCCAAACACATTAATATGATTTCATCTAAACTATTCCATTGCAGCTCTGGTAGTATGTTTAGGGTCATTGTCCTGCTGGAAGGTGATGCTCCGATCACAATTCTTTTACAGCCTCTAACAGGATTTCCTACTGGTTTGTCCTTTATTTAGCTCCATCCATCTTTTCATCAACTCTGACTAGCTTCCCTATCCCAGCTGAAGAAAAGCTTCCCCACAGCATGATGTTGCCACAACCATATTTGATAGTGGGGATGGTTTATTCAGGGTGATGTGCAGTGTTAGTTTTCTGCCACGCATTGCGTTTTGCAATTTGCATTTTGCACAAATAGTTCTACTTAGGTCTCATCTTACCTGAGCACCCTCTACCACATGCTATATGTGCCCCCTGTATGGCTTTTTGCAAACTGCAAGCATAACTTCTAATCGCTTGATTTCAAAACTGGCTTTCTTCTTGTTATTCTTCCACAAAGGCCATATTCATGGAGTATACGACTAATGTTGTCTTGTGGACCGATTCTCCCACCTGAGCTGTGGATCTCTGAAGCTCGTCCAGAGTGACCATGGGCCTCTTGGATGTTTCTCTTGTTAATGCTCCCCTTATGAAGCTGTTTGATTCCTAATGTTGTGAAACAAACCTACGAGGTCTTGACAGAACAGATGCACTTGTACTGAGAATAAATTTCACATAGATGTAATTTACTCAAATAACTACTTATTTAAATTCTGGAGACACTTGATCAATTAGAATCACGGACAAAGTTGTTGAGAAGTACAAGTCAGGATTGGGTTATAAAAAATGTCCCAATCTCTGATGATCCCCTGGAGCACCATCAAATCCATTATCATCAAATGGAAAGAACATGGCACCACAACAAACCTGCCAAGAGGGGTCCGCCCACCGAAACCTAGGCAAGGAGGGCATTAATCAAAGAAGCTTGTCAAAAGACATGTTGGAGACTACACTAATTTATGGAGGAAGGTGATGTGACCAGATGAGACTATAGTTTAACTTTTTGGCCACCAAGCTAAACGCTATGTCTGGCATCAAACCAACACAGCTCATAAACCCAAGAACACCATTCCTTTAGTAAAACATGATGGTGGCACCATCATACTATGGGGATGTTTTTTGACAGCAGGAACAGGGAAAATGGTCTAAGCTGAAGGGAAGATGGATGGTGCGAAATACAGTGATAATCTTGAGCAAAACCTGGTTTAATCTGTCAGTGATTAGAGACTGGGATGGAGGTTCACCTTCCAACAAGTCAATGACCCAAAACATACTGCTAAATCAACACTCGAGTGTGTTAAGGGGAAATGTGTAAATGTTTTGGATTTGCCTAGTCAAAGCCCAGACCATAATCTACCATACATACTCGAGTATAAGCCTAGATTTTCAGCCCATTTTTTTGGGCTGAAAGTCCCCCTCTCGGCTTATACTCGAGTCATACCCAGGGGTCGGCAGGGGAGGGGGACGGGGGTTACATGGTACCGCTCATTACAGTAGTGAATATGCGGCTCCACCTCCCATAGGGGTGGAGCCGCATATTCATTACTGTAATGAGCGGTAACGGTGACCACTCAGTACAGGAACAATATGTGGCGCCGGGAGAAGCAGGGACTGCCCGCACCAGGAGCAGGTAAGTATATGGGTAGGGGGAGCACAGCGCTGCACAAAATTTACCTCTCCTCGTTCCGGTGTGGCTCCGTCATCAGCGTCCTCTGGCTGTGACGCTCAGGTCAGACGGTGCGATGACATTGTCAGTGCGCGCCCTCTGCTGAATGTCAGTGCTGAGGACCGAGCCCCACTCGAACGAGGAGCAGGTGATAGTGCCAGGGTCCTGAGCGACGGAGAGGTGATTATATGATTTTTTTTTATCGCAGCCACAGCATATGGGGTAAGTGACTGTATGGAGCATCTTATGGGGCCATAACGATTGTGCAGCACTATAAGGGGCAAGTGTCTGTATGGAGCATCTTATGGGACCATAACGCTTGTGCAGCACTATAAAGGGGCAATTGACTGTACGGAGCATCTCATGGGCCCATAACGCTTGTGCAGCACTATAAGGGGCAAGTGTCTGTATGGAGCATCTTATGGGGCCATAACGATTGCGCAGCACTATAATGGGGCAGGTGACTGTATGGAGCATCTTATGGGCCATAACAATTGTGCAGCACTATAAGGGGCAAGTGTTTGTATGGAGCATCTTATGGGACCATAACGCTTGTGCAGCACTATAAGGGGGCAAGTGACTGTATGGAGCATCTTATGGGGCCATAACGATTGTGCAGCACTATAATGGGCCAAGTGACTGTACGGAGCATCTTATGGGGCCATAACGATTGTGCAGCACTATAAGGAGCAAGTGACTGTACGGAGCATCTTATGGGGCCATAACGATTGTGCAGCACTATAAGGGGCAGTGACTGTATGGAGCATCTTATGGGGCCATAACAATTGTGCAGCACTATAGGGGACAGTGACTGTATGGATCATCTTATGGGGCCATATTGTTTGTGCAGCACTATAATGGGCAGTGACAGTATGGAGCATCTTATGGGGCCATAACGATTGTGCAGCATTATATGGGGCAAGTGTTTGTATGGAGCATCTTATGGGACCATAACGTCTGTGCAGCATTACATGGGGCAAGTGACTGTATGGAGCATCTTATGGGGCCATAACATTTGTGCAGCATTATATGGGGCAAGTGACTGTATGGATCATCTTATGGGGCCATAATGTTTGTGCAACATTATATTGGGCAAATGTGTCTATGGAGCATCTTATTGGGCCCTTATTACCATTTATGCAGGATTATATGGGGCATATTTTAATATGGAACATTTATTGGGGCTCATCAAACTTTATGGAGCATTATATGGGGCTCCTGATTCAATATGGATATTCAAAAACACTTAACCTACTGATGTCTCAATTAATTTTACTTTTATTGGTATCTATTTTTACTTTTGATATTTACCGGTAGCTGCTGCATTTTCCACCCTAGGCTTATACTCGAGTCATTAAGTTTTCCCAGTTTTTTTGTGGCAAAATTAGGGGGGTCGGCTTATACTCGGGTCAGCTTATACTCGAGTATATACGCTAAATGAGAATCTGTGGTCAAACTTGAAGATTGCTGTTCACTAGAGGAAACCATCTAACTTGAAGTAGCTAGAGCAGTTTTTTCCTTGAGGAATGGGGAAAAATCCCAGTGGCCAGATGTGGAAAGCTCATAGAGACTCATCCAAAGTGACTTCCAGTTTTAATTGCCACAAAGGGAAGCTCTACAAAGTACTGATGTTTGGGGGGTGAATACTTAAGCTCACTGAAGTTTTCAGTTATTTTGTCCTATTTATTGTTTCCTTCACATACAAAATGTCAAACATGCACAGTTGTAGTCATGTTGTTTACATGAACTGATGCAAACCCTAAAAAAACAGTGAAATTTCAGGTTTTGAGGTTGCAAAATGCCAGAAATGACAAGGGGGTGAATACATTTGCAGCCATTGTATCTACACAGTGTATTTATTTATCAATAAGTGTCTATATCTATACTGTATATATAATGTGTGTGTTATCCTATTGAATATTGTACATTATGTGTGCTATACTATTGAAATGGAAAACAGCTATATACATTACTAAATATCTTTTAATTGGCAATTATGAACAGTGATAACATAACATTTTACTTAAAGATGCTGTACTGTGGGCTAAGCCCTCTATATGAGTTAAATGATTTACTCCCAGTCTTGCAGGTTGTCCAAGGTTGAACTATTTAACATTTAATTCCAGGAATACCTTGGACTACCTTATCTTTAATTGATTTTATTATCTTTTCATTCTACAGCTAAGAAATCTACTTTTAAAAGGTTAAAGGTGCTCAATGACTAGCTCTGTCATTTTATTTAACCCTGTTTAATATCAAGAGATCAAATGTGGCTATGGCCTTTTCTTTACACTCATTAGTAGAGGATTATATGACTTGTAAAAGCTAAAAGGAAGTTAAAAGGAAGATATTTTGTATCTAAAGTCCTATGAACCAACAGAATATACACATACATACCCCTGATTGAAAACATCAAAGTTTCATCCACTTGGTGTTATAGTCTGATACCTACATGTTTGCTTAATTTTTTAAACTAATATACATATATCCATCTAATATATATATATATATATATATATATTGTCACGGTTCACACCGTGTTGCCAACAATATGTCACAAATCCCACCAATACGTCAGGGATCAGGTGGGGGATATCTTTATCGTCCCCACTAATCACACCAATTTGTCATGAATCGGGGTGGTTTGATTGCTCCTGGTTCCTTCTGAAGGTAATTTATCTATTTTCCACCAGTTCCAGTTTGAAACTTTCAGCTCTCTGGCACCCCCTTACCCTCAGGTCAGATTAGGTATTGCACCTAGGGTAATTAGCTGCCAGAAAGGCTGCCTGCTGTGTACTGGCTATTGGGCTCTGAAGAGAGGGCAATATAACTACTCCAACACAGGCAGTAACAATAATTATCAACTCCGCCATCACTACAAAGATTCCCAATCCCACAGAACAAAGTATGCTGCCACCAGCTCCGATTCCACAAGAGTTAACGGGTTCGGAGCCAACCCAAATCAGTAGCGTAATTCACTTCAGAGGACGCGACAGTTCATTTATAGAGCATGAAGAGACAAGCGAGTATATTATATATTTTACTCCATAAAAAGGTAGGCAGTGTTTACAAGGTATAAAAAGGTATTATAAAGAAGACAAAATCATGTGTACATTACAAATTACAAATAAAATGGGATTAAAATTGAATAGAGAATACTTACAGGTCGTTCAGATCATTTCATGTCATCATGGCGGCTGTGTGCTCAGGAGATACATCCAGGTGCATCAGATCAGCGTTGCCGAGCTGTTATTAGCTCGCTTCCTGGGCCAAGACTATCCCCAATTCAGCAGGGGTAAAGATATGCCCTCTTGTCGTGATATCACTGAGTGGGCTGAGTAATGACATGCACTGCTTTTCTACTATTTACGCTTTTGAGTCTCCAGACAAAGACATTCCTGGGTCAGTAATGGAGGGGAATGAGTGGCTTTATGGGATTGGTCGTCTGTAGTTTTAAAAGCCATAAACTGCTCACACATGGGTGTCAAGCTGCACAGAGTCTCTGCCATAAGACTTTGTTTGTTGTATAAGCGAAAGCAGAGGGGGAGAAAGGGGGGCAAGACTGCAGTGTGTGTCTGTGACATGGTACTTTCTAGAACTAATCTCACATTATGACTTTTTTTTTTACACTATCGTGACATATATATACATATATAATTACTGTAAAAAAAATTAAGGGAATACTTAACCATCACAGTATAAACTCAAGTCAGCTAAACTTCACTGATGCAAATCTCACCAGTTAGGAAGGATAAGCGATTGTGAATCAATTTCACCTGGTTTGATGTACTTCAAAGTGTGAATTTGTGCACTAGACAGGTAACAATAAGCCAACCCCACAAAAAATGTTTTTGAGGGTTCTTAACTGATCCTGTTATATGAGGGGAGTCGGGCAGGGGTATAAAAAGCTACTAATCTAACAGCAGGACTGATATCTATTACTTTATATGAGGAACTAGTGGCAGGGTGTCGGTGTGCTGTTTGGCGTATAAGTACAATACACAGCGAATTGTAAGTTAACTTTTTTGGAAGTCAACAGTTTACAGATCACAAACCGGTTTTCGGCCATGAACAGGAGCCTTCATCAGGTGTTTGGAATTGCAATAAAGATAAATAACAATTCGGTGTGTATGGTACCTGTACACCAGGAAGCACACTGAAACCCCTCTACTAATTCTATCAATTGTTAGCCCACTCATTTCCTGAATAGCTTTTCTCCTGGTGCAGTTTTCCATACTTAAGGTGAAACTGGTGCATCACCTAGCCACCTTCTGTTCCACCACCTGAGCACCATGGAAATGTTATCTCTTCTATACCTTTATATGAGGAAGAACAAGAGGAGGACTGCCAGACTTCTATAAAATTACCTATACCTAAAATTACCTATGTCAGTAACAGACTCAATAATGTGGGCATAAGTGCCAAACTGTTGTGAATTCCGCTCTTGGGCTCCCTCCGGTGGTTGTAAGTGGCACTTTTGTGAGTTCTGCTCTTGGGCTCCCTCTTGTGGTTTCAAGTGGTATGGCTGCTCCTTGGAGTTAGCTGTCATCAGCTGCCTCCACTTATCGTCTCTTCTGCTCGGCTATTTAGGCCTGGCTGTTCCTTCAGCCAGTGCCACTTGTAAATGGTTCCTGGTTGGATTCACATCTCTTTGGAGTTTCCTGTTATCCTGACCAGTTCTGCAAAGCTAAGTTTTTGCTTGCTCTTTTCTGTCCATAGATTGTGGACTTGTCCGTTCTGTACTTTCTATGTTTGTCCAGCTTATCAGTGTGAATTAATTCTGTTTTGCTGGAAGCTCTGGGAGGCAGATTTGCCCTCCACACCTTTAGTCAGGTGTGGAGATTTTTTTGTAAACTCTGCGTGGATTTTTGTAGTGTTTTATACTGACCGCACAGTATTCCATCCTGTCCTTTCTATCAAGCTAGACTGGCCTCCTGTGCTCATCCTGGTTTCATCCTGTGTATGTCTTTTCCCTTTCCACTCACAGTCATTATTTGTGGGGGGCTAATCTATCCTTTGGGGATTTTCTCTGAGGCAAGATAGCTTTCCTGCTTCTTTCTTTAGGGGTAGTTAGCTCTTAGGCTGTGACGAGATGCCTAGGGAGAGTTAGGAGCATTCCACTGCTACTTCTAGTGTTGTGTTGAGTTTAGGGACTGCGGTCAGTACAGTTACCACTTCCTTCAGAGCTCGTTCCATGTTGCTCCTAGACCACCGTATCATAACAGTACAAGTGGCCAAAAATGAATTAAATGCATCTCAAAAGAAGGAAAAGAAAGTTCTGAACCATTTTTTTTTCTGTGCTCTGGTTTGTCTTTTTCTTCCTCTTGATATCTGGGTGGTTCAGGATATATGCTTTGGCATGGATGTTCAGGGTTTGTTTTCTCGTGTGGATCAACTTGCTGCAAGAGTACAGAGTATCCAGGACTATGTTGTCCAGACTCCGGCTTTAGAGCCTAGAATTCCTAGTCCTGATTTGTTTTTTGGGGACATATCCAAGTTTTTGATCTTGAAAAATAACTGCAGATTGTTTTTTGCTTTGAAACCCCGTTCTTCTGGTGATCCCATTCAGCAAGTAAAAATCATCATATCCTTGCTGCGTGGTGACCCTCAAGACTGGGCTTTTTCTCTTGAAACAGTGGATCCGGCATTATTGAATGTTGATGCATTTTTTCAAGCGCTCAGATTATTGCATGACAAACCTAATTCTGTTGATCATGCAGAAAAAACCCTGTTGGCCTTGTGTCAAGGTCAGGAAGCGGCAGAGTTATACTGCCAGAAATTTAGAAAATGGTCTGTGCTCACTAAATGGAATGAAGAGGCTCTGGCTGCTATTTTCAGAAAAGGTCTTTCTGAAGCCCTTAAAGATGTTATGGTGGGCTTTCCTACGCCTGCCGGTTTGAGCGAATCTATGTCTCTAGCCATTCAGATCGATCGGCGTCTGCGCGAGCGCAAAGCTGTGCACCATATGGCAGTATCCTCTGAGCAGAGTCCAGAACCTATGCAATGTGATAGGATTTTGACTAGAACAGAACGGCAGGAATTCAGACGTCAGAATAGGCTGTGTTTTTACTGTGGTGATTCTGCTCATGTTATCTCTGATTGCCCTAAGCGTACTAGGAGAGTCGCTAGGTCTGTTACCATTAGTACTATACAGCCTAAATTTCTCTTATCTGTGACCCTGATTTGCTCATTGTCGTCCTTTTCTGTCATGGCATTTGTGGATTCAGGCGCTGCCCTGAACTTAATGGACTTAGAATTTGCCAGACACTGTGGTTTTTCCTTGCAGCCTTTGCAGAGCCCTATTCCTTTGAGGGGTATTGATGCTACACCCTTGGCCAAGGATAAACCTCAGTACTGGACACAGATGACTATGTACATGGCTCCAGCACATCAGGAAGATTGCCGTTTTCTGGTGTTGCATAACCTGCATGATGTTGTTGTACTGGGTTTTCCATGGTTACAGGAACATAATCCGATGCTGGATTGGAAAACTATGTCGGTGACTAGTTGGGGTTGTCAAGGGGTACATAGTGACATTCCTTTGATGTCAATTTCCTCTTCCCCCTCTTCTGAGGTCCCTGAGTTTTTGTCGGATTTCCAGGATGTATTTGATGAGCCCAAGTCCAGTTCCCTTCCTACGCACAGGGACTGTGATTGTGCTATTAACTTGATTCCTGATTGCAAGTTCCCTAAGGGCCGACTTTTTAATCTGTCTGTGCCACAGCATGCCGCCATGCGGAGTTATGTTAAGGAGTCTTTGGAGAAGGGGCATATTCGGCCCTCTTCGTCACCATTGGGAGCGGGTTTCTTTTTTGTTGCTAAGAAGGATGGCTCCTTGAGACCGTGTATTGATCATCGTCTTCTTAATAAGATCACGGTCAAATTCCAATAGCCCTTGCCTTTGCTTACTGATTTGTATGCTCAGATTAAGGGGGCTAGTTGGTTTACTAAGATTGACCTCCGAGGGGCATATAATCTTGTTCATATTAAACAGGGTGACGAATGGAAAACTGCATTTAATATGCCCGAAGGCCATTTTGAATATCTTGTGATGCCATTTGGGCTCTCTAATGCTCCATCTGTGTTCCAGTCTTTCATGCATGATATTTTCCGCAATTATCTTGATAAATTCATGGTCGTATATTTGGATGATATTTTGATTTTTTTCTGATGATTGGGAGTCTCATGTCAAGCAGGTCAGGATGGTGTTCCAGATCCTTTGTGATAATGCTTTGTTTGTGAAGGGGTCTAAGTGCCTATTCGGAGTTCAGAAGGTCTCTTTTTGGGGTTTTATTTTTTCTCCCTCGTCTATAGAAATGGATCCTGTTAAAGGGACACTGTCACCTGAATTTGGAGGGAACAATCTTCAGCCATGGAGGCGGGGTTTTTGGGTGTTTGATTCACCCTTTCCTTACCCGCTGGCTGCATGCTGGCTGCAATACTGGATTGAAGTTCATTCTCTGTCCCCCGTAGAACACTCCTGCGCAAGGCAAGATTGCCTTGTGCAGGCATGTACTATGGAGGACAGAGAATGAACTTCAATCAAATATTGCAGCCAGCATGCAGCCAGCGGGTAAGGAAAGGGTGAATCAAACACCCAAAAACCCCGCCTCCATGGCTGAAGATTGTTCCCTCCAAATTCAGGTGACAGTGTCCCTTTAAGGTCCAAGCTATTCATGACTGGATCCAACCCACATCTGTGAAGGGCCTTCAAAAATTTTTGGGCTTTGCTAGTTTCTATCGCCGTTTCATTACCAACTTTTCCAGTGTGGTTAAGCCCCTTACTGATTTGACGAAGAAAGGCGCTGATGTGACAAATTGGTCCTCTGAGGCTGTTGAGGCCTTTCAGGAGCTTAAACGCCGATTTACTTCTGCCCCTGTGTTGCGTCAGCCGGATGTTTCTCTTCCTTTTCAGGTTGAGGTCGACGCTTCTAAGATTGGGGCAGGGGCCGTTTTGTCTCAGAGGGAGTCTGATGGTTCTTTGATGAAACCGTGTGCTTTTTTTTCCAGAATGTTTTCGCCTGCGGAACGCAATTATGATGTCGGCAATCTGGAGTTGTTGGCTATGAAGTGGGCGTTTGAGGAGTGGTGAAATTAGCTTGAGGGAGCTAAACACGGCGTTGTGGTCCTGACCGATCATAAGAATCTGATTTACCTCGAGTCGGCCAAGCGGCTGAATCCTAGACAGGCTCGATGGTCCCTGTTTCTCTCTCGTTTTGATTTTGTGGTCTCGTATCTTCCGGGATCTAAGAATGTTAAGGCTGATGCCCTCTCTAGGAGTTTTTCGCCTGATTCTCCTGGAGTCCTTGAGCCAGTTGGCATTCTTAAGGAGGGGGTGATTCTTTCTGCTATCTCCCCTGATTTGCGGCGGGTGCTTCAGGAATTTCAGGCTGATAGGCCTGACCGCTGTCCAGTGGGGAAGCTGTTTGTTCCTGATAGATGGACAAGTAAGGCTATTTCTGAGGTTCATTGTTCTGTGTTGGCTGGTCATCCTGGGATTTTTGGTACCAGAGATTTGGTTGCTAGGTCCTTTTGGTGGCCTTCCTTGTCGCGCGATGTGCGTGCTTTTGTGCAGTCCTGTGGGACTTGCGCCCGGGCCAAGCCTTGCTGTTCCCGCGCTAGTGGGTTGCTTTTGCCCTTGCTGGTCCCTGAGAGGCCCTGGACGCATATTTCCATGGATTTTATTTCAGATCTTCCTGTTTCCCAGAAGATGTCTGTTATCTGGGTTGTTTGTGACCGGTTCTCTAAAATGGTCCATCTGGTACCTTTGCCTAAGTTGCCTTCCTCCTCAGATCTGGTTCCATTATTTTTTCAGCATGTGGTTCGTTTGCATGGCATTCCAGAGAATATTGTCTCTGACAGAGGTTCTCAGTTTGTCTCTAGATTTTGGCGGGCCTTTTGTGCTAGGATGGGCATTGATTTGTCTTTTTCTTCGGCGTTTCATCCTCAAACTAATGGCCAAACTGAGTGAACTAATCAGACCTTGGAGACCTATTTGAGATGCTTTGTGTCTGCTGATCAGGATGATTGGGTGTCTTTCTTGCCGTTGGCCAAGTTTGCCCTTAATAATTGGGCTAGTTCGGCTACTTTGGTTTCACCTTTCTTTTGTAATTTTGGTTTTCATCCTCGCTTTTCTTCTGGACAGGTTGAGCCTTCTGATTGTCCTGGTGTTGATTCTGTGGTGGACAGGCTGCAGCAGATTTGGACTCATGTGGTGGACAATTTGACGTTGTCTCAGGAAAGGGCTCAACGTTTTGCTAACCGCCGTTGATGTGTTGGTCCCCGGCTTCGTGTGTGGGATTTGGTTTGGTTGTCTTCTCGTCATGTTCCTATGAAGGTTTCTTCCCCTAAGTTTAAGCCTCGGTTTATTGGTCCTTATAAAATTTCTGAAATTATTAATCTGGTGACTTTTCGTTTGGCTCTTCCAGCCTCTTTTGCCATTCATAATGTTTTCCATAGATCTTTGTTGCGGAGATATGTGGTGCCCGTTGTTCCCTCATTTGACCCTTCTGCCCCGGTGTTGGTTGAGGGAGAGTTGGAATATGAGGTTGAGAAGATTTTGGATTCTCGTTTTTTGAGGCGGAGGCTTCAGTATCTTGTCAAGTGGAAGGGTTATGGCCAGGAGGATAATTCTTGGGTTGTTGCCTCCGATGTCCATGCCACCGATTTGGTTCGTGCTTTTCATTTGGCTCGTCCTGATCGGCCTGGGGGCTCTGGTGAGGGTTCGGTGACCCCTCCTCAAGGGGGGGGTACTGTTGTGAATTCCGCTCTTGGGCTCCCTCCGGTGGTTGTAAGTGGCACTTTTGTGAGTTCTGCTCTTGGGCTCCCTCTTGTTGTTTCAAGTGGTATGGCTGCTCTTTGGAGTTAGCTGTCATCAGCTGCCTCCACTTATCGTCTCTTCTGCTCGGCTATTTAGGCCTGGCTGTTCCTTCAGCCAGTGCCACTTGTAAATGGTTCCTGGTTGGATTCACATCTCTTTGGAGTTCCCTGTTATCCTGACCAGTTCTGCAAAGCTAAGTTTTTGCTTGCTCTTTTCTGTCCATAGATTGTGGACTTGTCCGTTCTGTGCTTTCTATGTTTGTCCAGCTTATCAGTGTGAATTAATTCTGTCTTGCTGGAAGCTCTGGGAGGCAGATTTGCCCTCCATACCTTTAGTCAGGTGTGGAGATTTTTTGTAAACTCTGCGTTGATTTTTGTAGTGTTTTATACTGACCGCACAGTATTCCATCCTGTCCTTTCTATCAAGCTAGACTGGCCTCCTGTGCTCATCCTGGTTTCATCCTGTTAGGGCTAGCGGAACGCACCAAATAATAAGACAGATAGAGTATGGTGCGTTCGCAGCCCGGGGTCCACCGTGCAGAGATTGAACCTGCTGCCAAGTAATGACGGACTATATGGCAGTACAAAGTGAATACACACATGGGCTAACCTCACCCTGTGTGAAGGAAGCGAACCCTGTTACGTCACAGGGCCGTGGTACCGCACCAAGAGCGCAAGCAACGAGTCTCAGAACTCAATCCCAAGACACAGGATTTGAGTACATAGACCTCATGCGCTCGACACCGCTACTGAGGTGTCAGAGTGACAGCAATAGAAGCACAAGAGTGCATGCAGTGCCGCACTGGCGAAAGCCACTAACCACCCAGGCTTGGGTCAGGAAAGTGCTGTGAAAGCACAAGGCGCCGCACTGGCGGTCACAGCAATAAGACGCTGTATTGTGTGTTTACGTGCTGATGGCTAAGTCGGGCGCTAGATAGCAAACATACACCTTCCGCGAACAGTCATCCAATAGGGAGGGTTATTTAAAGAGCGACTTTCACTCACAACACACACACATTTACAAATGTACACTAGCGCATGGCCGTGCGGTCATGCGCAGCTTATATAGTTGCAGCACGTTCAGGACCTTCCAATAAAAGACCAATGGGAAGCTGCTACCAAAGTTTTGCCCTTTCAGGACCTTCCTGGAGGACCAATGGGATGTGCTTCAGTACCTGAGCATGTGACCCTCGATCTCCAATGGGAGATCTTGCCCTGGGCATGCTCAGAAAGAGAAAAGCAGGACTTAGCCCCAAAAGCATCTGCTCGCCGCTGCCCAACACTGACTTCAATGGCAGAAGCAGGAAAAGCAGCAGTAACTCTTTGTACAGAGTGAGACTGAGCAAGACGCTGGGACCGACGTCTCTGCTGAACAGACTCCACTGCGGCTGGATAAGAATGGGAGACCGCAGCGGAGATGGCTCGAGATTCCCCTTGTGCAGAAGCGGGAACTCGACACCTAACATTACCCCCCTCCTAGGAGCCCCCCCTCCTTGGGCCTCGCTACGCTCGAAGGCAGCAATGAGCTGTGGGGCCCGAATGTTTTCAGCAGGCTCCCAGGACCTGTCCTCTGGGCCATAACCCTTCCAATCCACCAGATAGAACTTTTTGCCACGTACCACCTTGCACCCCAAAATAGCGTTCCCCTCGCAATCGTCCGTAGACGAACCCGATGTCCCGGCAGATGACTCGGAAAACCGGAACATGTATACGGGTTTCAAGAGGGACACATGAAAGGTGTCGGTGATACCCAAGCGTGGAGGAAGGGCCAGACGGTAGACCACAGGGTTAACCTGTTCAAGGACCTTGAAGGGACCCAAGTAGCGAGGTGCAAACTTAGTGGACTCAAC
The DNA here is from genome assembly GCF_032444005.1 of Ranitomeya imitator. Classification (NCBI taxonomy): domain Eukaryota; kingdom Metazoa; phylum Chordata; class Amphibia; order Anura; family Dendrobatidae; genus Ranitomeya; species Ranitomeya imitator. The sequence goes on from NC_091284.1 coordinate 405,922,117, forward strand.
ACGCAGCCTGATGTTACGGGTGGAGAGCCACACTAAGTCGCCAGGAGCAAAGGTCGGAGCGGGACGCTGATGAGCATCGGCGGAGGACCTCATTCTCTCCTTGGAGGCCCGAATGGCATCCTGAGTGCAGTCCCAAATGTCCCGTGCCTCCACAGCCCAGTCTGCCACCCTGGAGTCAGCAGAAGACACAGGCATGGGCACAGGGACACGCGTAATTTAGGAGGAATGGAGTCTGACCGGTGGAGTCGGCTACGGCGTTGTTAAGCGCAAACTCTGCCCACGGTAGCAAGGATGCCCAGTCATCCTGCCTGGCAGAAACAAAATGTCGTAAATATGTGACCAAGGTCTGGTTGGCCCTCTCTACCAACCCATTCGTCTCGGGATGATATGCCGAAGAGAGATTCAACTCAATACTGAGTAGACGACAAAGCTCTCTCCAGAATCGAGACGCAAACTGGGGACCCCGGTCACTAACAATTTTGTCTGGCATACCGTGTAGGCGAAAGATATGTTTGATGAACAAGACAGCCAACGCCCGTGCAGAAGGTAGCCGTGGAAGAGGCACCAAGTGCACCATTTTGGAAAAATGGTCGGTGATCACCCAGATAATGGTGCAGTTACGAGACTTGGGTAAGCCCACCACAAAGTCCATCCCGACCATCTCCCAGGGCCTGTCCGCCACCGGCAGAGGGTAAAGCAAACCAGCTGGCCGTTGCCGAGGGGACTTGTTCTTGGCGCAAGAGACACACGCCCGAACATATTCTGCGACATCACTAGCCATATGCGGCCACCAGTATGTCCTCGCCAGTAACTCAGATGTCCTTTTGGAACCAAAATGTCCACCCACCCTGGACGAGTGTGCCCAAGAGAGAACCTCCGGTCGCAAACTGGATGGTACAAAAGTCTTGCCCAGAGGCACAGACTCTAGCAAAACCGGGGCCACAGTTCTAAAGCTCTCGGTGGGGACAATAAGCCGAGGCTCCTCTTCCTCCTCCGCAGATGACACAACGGAGCGAGAGAGAGCGTCGGCCCGTATGTTCTTCTCCCCAGAAAGAAAATGGAGGGTGAAATGAAACCGGGAGAAGAATAAGGACCATCTGGCCTGGCGAGAATTCAACCGCTGGGCTCTCTGCAGGTACACCAAATTTTTATGGTCTGTGAAGACTTGTAAGGGAAAACGTGCTCCCTCCAAGAGATGTCTCCACTCCGAGAAAGCCAACTTCATGGCTAGCAACTCCCTGTCCCCGATGGAATGATTCCTCTCTGCTGGTGAGAAGGTCTTAGAAAAGAAGAAGCAAGGATGCTTCCGACCTTGAGCATCCTTGTGGAAGAGGACTGCTCCAGCACCAACAGAAGAGGCATCCACCTCCATGATAAATGGCTTATCAACATCGGGGCGATGTAGGATGGGAGCGCTAGCGAAGTGTGACTTTATAGAGTTAAAGGCCTTGGAGACCTCCTCAGACCACAATTTGGGATTTGCCCCCTTCTTGGTGAGGGCAACCAAGGGAGCTACCAAAGTTGAGAAGTGCGGAATGAACTGGCGATAATAATTAATGAACCCCATAAAGCGCTGCACCGCTTTAAGAGAATGGGGTTCCTGCCAGTCCATCACAGCCTGTAGTTTGGCAGGATCCATAGCCAATCCCTGGGCAGAGATGATGTAGCCTAGGAAAGGTAAGGACTCCTGCTCGAACATACACTTCTCCAACTTGGCATAGAGGGAGTTTGCCCGTAGGAGGTCGAAGACTTTGCAAACATCTCTCCGGTGGGAGTCAATATCTGGAGAGTAGATGAGAATATCATCCAGATAGACTACGACCGAGGTGGAAAGCATATCCCGTAAGATGTCATTCACAAAGTCTTGGAAAACGGCTGGGGCATTACAGAGCCTGAAGGGCATCACCAGATATTCATAGTGCCCATCCCTGGTGTTAAAAGCCGTCTTCCATTCGTCCCCCTCACGGATGCGAATCAGGTTGTAAGCACCCCGCAGATCTAATTTAGTAAATACCCTTGCTCCCCGAAGCCTATCGAAGAGCTCAGATATCAAGGGCAAAGGATACTTATTCTTAACGGTGAAGGCATTAAGACCCCTTTAGTCTATGCATGGACGCAATTCTCCATTCTTCTTCTGCACGAAGAAGAACCCTGCCCCAGCAGGTGACACTGACTTCCTAATGAATCCTCTTGCCAGATTTTCCTGGATGTACTGTGACATTGCCTCCGTCTCTGGGAGAGATAATGGATAGACTCGACCCCGGGGAGGCTCAACACCAGGCAAGAGATCAATAAGACAGTCATAGGGGCGATGGGGCGGAAGGATCTCCGCCGCCTTTTTGGAGAACACGTCTGCATAAGACCAATACTGCTTGGGGAGAGAGGATAGATCTGCGGGTACCTCTGTAGTAGCAACCTGAACGCACTCTCTCTGACACCTGCCCCCACAAGATTCGCCCCATCCCAGAATTCTGCCTGAGGACCACTCGATATGAGGAGAGTGGTACCGTAGCCAAGGTATTCCCAACAGGACCTCATCAATTCCCTCAGGAATGACGAGCAGAGATATAATCTCCTGATGAGATGGCGACATGGACAGAGTAAAAGGGATGGTCTGGTGTGTTATCTGTGAGGGCAGTGTCGACTCATTCACCACTCGTACCGCTACTGGTTGAGCTAGCATAACCAGGGGTATTGCGTGACGTTGGGCGAAGGCAGAAGGCATAAAATTGCCCTCCACCCCAGAATCCACGCAGAGCTCTACCGAGTGGGAGAATGAGCCTATAATAATTGTCCCCTTAAAGGACAATTTAGAGGCAAACGTCGCCGTGTCTAGTGTACCTCCACCTACTACCACTAGACGCTGACGTTTCCTCGACCACTGAGGACATCTGGTGGCTAGATGTCCTGACTGCTGGCAAACATGACAGACCTTGAGTGCACAAGCGGTCCGGGACTTAGATCCCGCTTGTGACACTTCCATGGCCTCATGTGACTCAGGAACCAGGACCGGAGATTCCAGAGGTTTGGCGAAGGTAGGAGCCAGCCGAAACCTCTGCCTACACTGGGCTCGCTCTAACCTCCGCTCGTTAAAACGGAGGTCAATTCGAGTGGAGACAGTTATTAACTCCTCCAGTGTGGCAGGAATCTCCCTAGTAGCCAGAGCGTCCTTAACGTGATCAGCCAGGCCCCTCCAAAATATGGGGATAAGGGCTTTATCCGACCAGTCCAGCTCAGAAGCTAAAGTGCTGAATTGGACGGCAAAATGACTGACCAAGGACTCACCCTGAGTTAATGCCAGCAGTTGGAGCGCAGTATCATGGGTGACTTGAGGTCCTAAAAAGACCTGTTTCAGAGTGCTCAGGAACAGCGGAGCACTCTGCACCACATGATCGCCACGCTCCCACAGCGGTGTAGCCCATTCCAACGCCCTGTCTGACAAGAGAGACACTATAAATCCCACCTTAGCCCGCTCTGTGGGAAAACGTGCAGCCAGGAGCTCGAGGTGAATAGAGCACTGACTCACGAATCCCCTACAAAATTTGCTATCACCAGAAAATTTTTCTGGCAGCGGGAGGCGAGATAATGTCGGAACAGGGGTGGCAATGGACAAGGTTGCTGCAGCCACGCTAGCAGCCTGTACAGCAACTGTGGTAACATCCACAGCTGAGGTTGAGCTCTCGAGAGCCGCCAACCTACCCTCCAGCTGCTGGATATACCGCAAGGATTGCTGTTTGTCCGTCATTACTAGCCAGACCCTGGCGCTAGTTTAATGTTAGGGCTAGCGGAACGCACCAAATAATAAGACAGATAGAGTATGGTGCGTTTGCAGCCCGGGGTCCACCGTGCAGAGATGGAACCTGCTGCCAAGTAATGACGGATTATATGGTGGTACAAAGTGAATACACACATGCGCTAACCTCACCCTGTGCGAAGGAAGCGAACCTTGTTACGTCACAGGGCTGTGGTACCGCACCAAGAGCGCAAGCAACGAGTCTCAGAACTCAATCCCAAGACACAGGATTTGAGTACATAGACCTCATGCGCTCGACACCGCTACTGAGGTGTCAGAGTGACAGCAATAGAAGCACGAGAGTGCATGCAGTGCCGCACTGGCGAACGCCACTAACCACCCAGGCTTGGGTCAGGAAAGTGCTGTGAAAGCACAAGGCGCCGCACTGGCGGTCACAGCAATAAGACGCTGTATTGTGTGTTTACGTGCTGATGGCTAAGTCGGGCGCTAGATAGCAAACATACACCTTCCGCGAACAGTCATCCAATAGGGAGGGTTATTTAAAGAGCGACTTTCACTCACAACACACACACATTTACAAATGTACACTAGCGCATGGCCGTGCGGTCATGCGCAGCTTATATAGTTGCAGCACGTTCAGGACCTTCCAATAAAGGACCAATGGGAAGCTGCTACCAAAGTTTTGCCCTTTCAGGACCTTCCTGGAGGACCAATGGGATGTGCTGCAGTACCTGAGCATGTGACCCTCGATCTCCAATGGGAGATCTTGCCCTGGGCATGCTCAGAAAGAGAAAAGCAGGACTTAGCCCCAAAAGCATCTGCTCGCCGCTGCCCAACACTGACTTCAATGGCAGAAGCAGGAAAAGCAGCAGTAACTCTTTGTACAGAGTGAGACTGAGCAAGACGCTGGGACCGACGTCTCTGCTGAGCAGACTCCACTGCGGCTGGATAAGAATGGGAGACCGCAGAGGAGATGGCTCGAGATTCCCCTTGTGCAGAAGCGGGAACTCGACACCTAACACATCCTGTGTATGTCTTTTCCCTCTCCATTCACAGTCATTATTTGTGGGGGGCTAATCTATCCTTTAGGGATTTTCTCTGAGGCAAGATAGCTTTCCTGTTTCTTTCTTTAGGGGTAGTTAGCTCTTAGGCTGTGACGAGATGCTTAGGGAGAGTTAGGAGCATTCCATGGCTACTTCTAGTGTTGTGTTGAGTTTTCCTTCAGAGCTCATTCCATGTTGCTACTAGACCACCGTATCATAACACCAAACATCCTGTAGTGTGGATTGTGCTTACAGCCCAGTACCTTGCAGCTCAATTGGCATTCACCAGAGAGCACCATAATTGGCACATCTGCCATTGGCTACCCTTTCTCTTCACAGATGAAAGTAGGTTCTAACTAAGCACATTTGATAGATATGAAAGAGTCTTGTGATACTGTGGGGAACGTTTTGCTGCCTGTACCCTCATCAAGCATGGCTAGTCATCAGTGGAGGCGCCTGCAGTTAGGTACTTAAATAAAATCCTCCATGCCAGAACTATCATAGGTGAAGTGGGCCCTGAGTTCTTGCAGGTTCAGCATAATAACTTCATGTTACCAAACTATATAGACAATTCCTAGATGAGGAAGGCATTGATGCCTTTAAGTGGCCCTCTCCTTCCCCAGACAGGAATCCAATTGAGAACCTTTGAAACATTATGCATCACTGCATCTAATGCAGTCAAATAGGGCCACAGAGTTTTCTGGAGTCCACTGATTTAGGTCTGGGGTCTGGGGTCTCACGAGGATCAAACCCAGATGTTATCAGAGATGCACACAGGACTGAATTTGCTCTGATAAAATTCATACAGAGTAGATTATGGTTTAATTTTGGGGGAGATTTGAAGTTCAGTCCCCAGTTGGTTCATAACTTTGGATTCCATTAAGTGCTAATTGTTATTGTGTTAACATATCATATTCAATGAATTACACAATTTATATTATTAAAGAAATTAAACTTCAATATGTTATTTGTTGAGATGGAACTTGTGACTTAACCCTGCTGTTCTGTTGGTCAAAAATGACCGACTTTGAACTTCAATATTCTTTAAAATATTCAAGATGCGGCTCTGAAACCCGTGGCCGACCGACCCATCCTCATTTAAGTCAATCAACCACAAGTTTCAGAACCGCATCTTGAACACCCCAAAAAATACCAAAGTTCAAAATAGGTCTCCCCAGACCGAACAGAACAGCAGGGTTAAGTGTTCTCTTAATTTTTTGAGAAGTATATTTATTCTATAGTTTACAAAAAAAATGCGTTTTTAGGAGCAAAGTGTAAAATTTAGAATTCACTAGTCAACAACTGAATTAATTTAATAGCAACTGCCTAGTCGGGCACATCATTATCTCTTGTTGGTAACAGTGTACTCTGTGCAATACTTGGACATCATGAAATGAAAGTGTAAAGTTTAGATTTCTCAGGTTCTGCATTAATATGAGGCCCCTGAGGACATCTGAAGAGAACAGTTTTACAGTGCTCTGGGTGAGAGCATGACACTATGCTCCAAAGACGATTAGCAAAATCCATTACTATTACTTGCTAATTATCTACCAGTTTTATGTTAATTAGACTCTGCATCTATACATTACACAAGTCTATAGTTATATGTTCATAAATATTACATTTATTAATTGGTTTAAGAAATTTGAAACATAGAATCAATAACAACATTAATTTTATAATGGCATATGACAACTAAGAAGTCATTAAAGAAGTTGGAAACTGTTGGGTTAAAAACATAATTTTTACAATTAGTGAATTTAACTCACCTTTAAAATTGTAAAGCAAAACGAACAATGATAGATGCAATTCATCAGTGGGGTATATGTCTGTAACATATTTTTAAAATGTTTCTGACAATAAGAAATATAACTGGGCAATGACGGGCATAGTCCCAATGATTAGACTTGATGTGCTGTATTGCAGTTTGTTTTATTGACATTAAAAAATATGCTAAGAACAATCAGAGCGCTACTACTCTGGTTGGCAAAGTTCGTTGCATAGATTTTTTTCACACATGTCTATTCTCAGTGGAGTAACAGTTGTGATTGGCAAATTATTTACTCTATTTAATTCCTTATGGGTTACTGCACTTGGTTGGTGCAAAGGAAAATCCAGCATGGCTTAAAGTGTAACTGTTCTTTTTTTTTTTTATTACATAAATAACCAGTAAAAGTGAAGATAAGAATATGTTGTTATCAGTGAAATCTGTTTTTTTCTCCTTTAGGAGAGATCATTCATTTTCAAAAGTCTCAATTCATAGGTAAATTCTGAATTCAGTTAAAAGAGCTATCTAAATTATTGAGATAAGAGATAGCAGTTGCCATTGATAAGATTATATGTAGATGATTGGTAAGAGCTAGTAGGAGTTGTGCCTCTAGCTCCTCCCTTCTTCTTCCTCTCTTACCTACATAGAATTTTACTAAAGGTACCTTCACACTGAACGATATTGCTAGCGATCAGTGACGTTGCAGCGTCCTGGCTAGCGATATCGTTGAGTTTGACAGGCAGCAGCGATCTGGATCCTGCTGTGCCATCGTTGGTCGGAGCAGAAAGTCCAGAACTTTATTTCGTCGCTGGACTCCCGCAGACATCGCTGAATCGGTGTGTGTGATGCCGATTCAGCGATGTCTTCACTGGTAACCAGGGTAAACATCGGGTTACTAAGCGCCAGGCCGCGCTTAGTAACCCGATGTTTACCCTGGTTACCAGCGTAAACGTAAAAAAAAACAAATGCTACATACTTACATTCCGGTGTCTGTCCCCCGGCGCTGTGCTTCTCTGCACTGTGTAAGCGCCGGCCGGAAAGCAGAGCACAGCGGTGACGTCACCGCTGTGCTTTCCGGCTGGCGCTCTCAGTCAGTGCAGGAAAGCACAGCACCGGGGGACAGACACCGGAATGTAAGTATGTAGCATTTGGGTTTTTTTACGTTTACGCTGGTAACCAGGGTAAACATAGGGTTACTAAGCGCGGCCCTGCACTTAGTAACCCGATGTTTACCCTGGTTACCAGGGGACTTCGCATAGTTGGTCGCTGGAGAGCTGTCTGTGTGACAGCTCTCCAGCGACCACACAGCGACGCTGCAGCGATCGGGATCGTTGTCTAGATCGCTGCAGCGTCATTAAATGTGACGGTACCTTAAGAGCAGAAATCCCAGTTGCATACTGGATGCAAGGGTGGTGACACAAATAGTGGCCACCCTGTAGAGATCAACACCAACTCCAAAAAGCATGAAATCAAAGGGAGAATAAGGAGTAACAGGTAAATATAGTAAAAGCAATTATACATTTTCTTGAAAAAACATTAATAAGAAGAGGTATAAAGAGTAAAGTGACACTATGCAAGAACAAACAGATATAACCCATCATAGATAGAAGAGTAGTCAAACATTATCTGTGCTAAATAACAAAGCATAGAAAGTGCATATATAACAGGTAGTATACGTCGCTAAGATTGGTCCCCAAGTATGGAAAAACATAGAAATGCAGAGTAACCAACTTGTATTTGGAAGTGCATTGAGCTGTTGGTTGGGTTAGTGCAAAGGGGAAATAAAACATTTCTTTAAATCTTCATTCTTAGCGAGTTTGCATGAGCTGAGTGTGTTCGGAGCGTAAGTGCGAACTGAAGCAAGTGTGTGACTTGTGATTCAGTGACTTTGGATTCAGGGAGTTTGCAAGGGAGGGATCACTGAATTGCTGTTTGTATTTTATTAACACTTTATATTTCATTTTACTTAACATTTCTGTCTGGTGCAATCCCCATTAGGAAATGAGCTCCATATTTGACAATGCACATCTTGCCACATGTATGCAATCCTTGATCAGCCGGTCGAGGGTGCATACTGCTGTGCGAGATGTGAGCACGTTGTGCATTTGGAAGCCCAGATTCTGAATCTATATGTGCAGCTAGCAACACTGAGATCCATTGACAACATGGAAAGGAGTCTTCTGCTCACTGAGCAGACGCTCAATGGGATAGATGAGGGGGGGATGGTAGGATGGAGCTGCAGGACAGTGAAGCAGCAAGCTGGGTGACAGTTAGAAGGCCGGGTAGAGGGAAGAGTGCCAGGGAGGCTAGTCCTGATCTGGCACACCCCAATAAGTTTGCTAAGTTGGCAGATGAGGGGGTGCCAGTACAGGGGTAGCACTGCTGCAGCCAGGCATGTCCTCTGAAAGCCGGAGGAGTGACTGCTCCAGTAAGGAGGGAAATAGGAGAGCAGGGCAGGCCAGACAGGTGCTGGTAGCGGGGGACTCAATTATTAAGGGAACAGATAGGGCAATCTGTCACAATGACAGGGATCGTTGAAAATATTACTAGTAGCAACCACTATCTTGTAGCTCAGTAATGCAAAAATATGTCATCAGTGAATACAAATGTTATCTGTGAATTAAGAATTTTGAAAATGAAAAGATCAGTCCGAGATGAGAAAAAAGATTTCTCTGATAAAATATATTGCAAAGTTTCTTATTTTCACATATTCTATTGATTTATGAAATACAAATGAAAAAGACTGTTACTCTTTACAGTTTCCATCCCTATATTCCTCACTAGACTATATTGAGATGAGTCCATGTTTGCAAAAGTCCACAAAGTGAGAGCATATACCATCATTCTTTTCTCAGAATCAATATTGTGTCTCAGATTCATTACACTTAGGTATCACTATTTCATATTTTTCCCGTGTGTGAATACAATGTCTTTCGTTTAAAAGTAAATCATTTGTCAGTTTAGATCCCACAATCTGTGATGATGATTGATATATCTCTCTCTCTCTTAGACTCTCTCTCTCCTGTCCGTTAAAAAACAAATCCCGGCTGTGTTCTGTCACCACAAGGGGGAGCTTTGGAGCACACTGTGTTATAGTTAATGTATTAATAGTATACAGTTGAGTCTATTTTCTTGGCTGACATCAGAGTAGCATTATTAAACTCACTGTAGATTACACACTAATGGAGGTCAAGGGAAGGTATTCATTTTAATGATTTTCAAAGTAAATTAGGTAAAACTGATGTGGCCATATATAACTCCCTATTGAAACTAGCCTATTGATCCAATGTATCTGCTAGAATAGCATGCAGGTGCTTAACCTGGACTTGACTAATCATACAGACTTTGGAATCATTGTTGGGTATTTTATTAGTGTTGAATTGGCCAAGTATTGGCAAAAGCATATATCACGGTAACATCAAGGCCGCATAGAAATCCTATTACATGCACAACAACATGTGCTGTATGTTAAAAACACTTATTTGACCAGTTGGCTTTCAGTTCAGTTCAACTGATCCTCAGTGTGTACAATATTTCACTGTGACAGCCCTATAAATATGGTCCTTGAAACGTGTTGTGGAACCCAATGTTCATCCATCTAATAATAATGACCTTTTTAGACATTTTAAGACATTCTATGAGCAACTTCGACTATTTTCAGTTTTGTAAAGCTAAAAGTGGATGGAGATTAAACAGGAGAGCAACAGAATTCAGTGACGGAATAAAATGTAAAAGAGTTTAAGAGCATTAAACCTTAATGGTCCTCCTATGGAGTGACATAGATGGCACTGCACCAAAAAGGTGGTCACTATGTTCACCAGTCATGCTCTCTTTACTGAATTATACAGGAAAGTGCTTTAAAAAATGTAGCTGTCTGAACAACCCAATATATGGCCTAAATACAGTGCGAGACATGGTCAAATACAATGGCGGGCGCTGTGCCAGAAAATGAATTCCCTTCCCAAGTGTAGGTCATGAGTTCTATGACTCCCCGGTAAAAAGATCTTAAAAGTTGTCAGTTGTAATGATCATTTAATTGTGTTGTTGAAGTTTGGTGGTTCTACAAAGACACAGATGTCATTGCATGGGACAGTATTTCCTACACAAAATTCCTTAGAATTTAACTAAAGGCTTTGTAATTAATTTCAGCATGCATATAGTAAAAAGCTATTAGATATAAATTATATACAAACTGTGCCAGTTGTGTTTATTACAAGGAACCAAAAAACATATGCTATGCACTACACAACCAGTATATCTTCCGATATACAACTGGACTAGATTACCTTAATTAATCCTGATAAATAAGGTTGTCATCAACTATCTTTTAATGCAGGTTGCTTAATACAACTTGTTCTGCAAGGCATGGCAGGCCTCTTCAACTATTCAAGGTAATTGTCCTACAAGAGAAAGATGTCATTGCTCCCTTGTGGATGTTTCATAAACCTTGGAGATGTTTCAACATCAACACCCTATGTTTCTTGGATCACTTTGCTTTTCTGTTAGGAGAGTTACACTTCCCACACCAGCCTGAAGGGAACTGGCAGGTAGGCACAGGTCTACATTTTGATATGCCTAAGCCTGTTAGGGCACCTGTGCCATGCTGTCATAAATTGATTCCACACCCATAGATACTGAGAATTAAACAGTGCCAAAGCCTGAAAAAGTAATTTGTTAATGAGGAAAAGTCCCATTGTGATCTATATTTTTTTAATTTTGATCAGATAAAGCCATAAACTACAAAGATGAGAATGCAAAATAGTAATCTTAATATATTTTGAAATACAGGTTACAAGTAATAGTTAAGGTCTCACAAAACTTAAGAATGAATGCAAATTTGAAAATTTAATAAGAAATGCAAATTTCATATTACACAAATTTGAGCATGTTTTCATCACTCACATCAATCCCTGATATAATGTACAGATAAATAAACCTATACATGGGGCACCGGAGGTAGCAAGCTCCGCCATAATATATAATATAGAAACCCAAAAGAGAAATGGACACAATGAGCTAAAAAAATATAACAACTTTATTGAAAAATATACAAGTAACACTAATAAAAGTAAAAGCCAAATGACACAATGCAGAAAAAGATAAAAGAGGCGACACTAGTGCCACACACGGAACAGGTAATATACTGATGGAGCAGAAGACAATAATACTAATGCCATAAATATAAGTATAACACAGCACTCAGTAGAGTCCAAATAATGAGAGGACAAATCGAAAAATAAAATTAAAGTTAATGAATTAATGGCAACTGCTAATAATCAGTATGTAGTATATGTTCACACGAAGGTGTACTAACGCAGGAAAATACCCAGTATGCAATACAGAACTATGTATGAAGATAAAGTGCCTAGTGCCAATAGATATATACTGGTAACCACCAATATCAGTAGGTGTGCCAACGCAGAGAGATACATATAGATATATACTAATAGCCACCGACATCAAAAGGAATAAAGCTAAATATATGTAGAAAAGTGACAAGATATGGTATGTGGCATAAAACAACCGAGGGGTAGGCAAATCAATAATAGTAGATACACTGTTGTAAATAAAGACCAGTAGTCTGCCAGTAGAACATATATAACTAGGAGTACGAGTGCATAAAATGGGTACCGACCTGAATCCGTGTGTGGGAGAGGGAGCCCCGACGGTATGTGTTTTATGCCACATACCATATCTTGTCACTTTTCTACATATATTTAGCTTTATTCCTTTTGATGTCGGTGGCTATTAGTATATATCTATATGTATCTCTCTGCGTTGGCACACCTACTGATATTGGTGGTTACCAGTATATATCTATTGGCACTAGGCACTTTATCTTCATACATAGTTCTGTATTGCATACTGGGTATTTTCCTGCGTTAGTACACCTTCGTGTGAACATATACTACATACTGATTATTAGCAGTTGCCATTAATTCATTAACTTTAATTTTTTTTTTCGATTTGTCCTCTCATTATTTGGACTCTACTGAGTGCTGTGTTATACTTATATTTATGGCATTAGTATTATTGTCTTCTGCTCCATCAGTATATTACCTGTTCCGTGTGTGGCACTAGTGTCGCCTCTTTTATCTTTTTCTGCATTGTGTCATTTGGCTTTTACTTTTATTAGTGTTACTTGTATATTTTTCAATAAAGTTGTTATATTTTTTTAGCTCATTGTGTCCATTTCTCTTTTGGGTTTCTATAATGTACAGATGTAGCATTTAGAAACTTGACTAGTGTGCCACACATCCATATTGCCACTCACTTTGTGCAATGAGGTGCTAAGATTTGTAAATAACATAAATACATTTGAACACAATAGCAATAACATCTGGGGAAGTCATAACAAGATTATGCTCACCAAAGGTGGTTGTAGAGATCCAGGAGGGAATACTGTAGAAGATCATGTGGAATAAGCCTACATTTCAATTACTATTGCTCCAGCCAGCGGAGCTCTGCTAGAAACATCCATGTCTCAAAATCTTTCAATGTGCACCAGATACCATTAAGACAATCACAATCCAAAGTGGTTAGGCAAATAATTATTATGATTGCGCGAATAGCACTGGCATAGCAAACAGTTTTTAAACAGAGTAGTGCGCTATCTATCAAGATATTTTTTGCCACATCTGCGGTTTTATACTGTTCCTCAAATCAGAGAACTGGAAAATTTCAATAAAAACCCATGGAGAAAATGTAATCTCCTTTAGTAAATTTTCAGTCATTATGCCACTTTCAGACTAAACATTCATAGACATGACATTTGCTTTCTTTTATTAGTCCATATCAGGCTGGTACTAAGTTTCATAGTGCCCTGCAATAAATAATACCTTGATTTGATCCTTTTTCCCAATGAAGTGGCCAATTAGCCTAAAAACAATTGCCCAATTATTGAACCAGCACATCTAAGCTAAATCTACAGGTGCTTCTCACAAAATTAGAATATCATCAAAAAGTTAATTTATTTCAGCTCTCCAATACAAAAAGTAAAACTCATATATTAGATAGAGACATTTCAAATAGAGTGCTCTATTTCAAGTGTTTATTTCTGTTAATGTTGATGATTATGGCTTACAGCCAATGAAAACCCAAAAGTCATTATCTCAGTAAATTAGAATAATTAACAAAAAACACCTGCAAAGGCTTCCTAAATGTTTAAAAATGTCCATTAGTCTGTTTCAGTAGGTTCCACAATCATGGGGAAGACAGCTGACTTGACAGATATCCAGGAGGCAGTCATGGACACTGCACAAGGAGGGTAAGCCACAAAAGGTCATTGCTAAAGAAGCTGACTGTTCATAGAGTGCTGTGTCCAATCTTTTTAATAGAAAATTGAGAGGAAGAAAAAAAGTGTGGTAGAAATAGGTGCACAATCAACCTAGATAACCACAGTCTTGAAAAGACTTAAGTAAAGGCCATTCAAAAATTTAGGGAAGATTAACAAGGAGTGGACTGCTGCTGGAGTCATTGCTTCAAGAGCCACCACACACAGACATATCCAGGACATGGCCTACAGTGTTGCATTCATTGTGTCAAGCCACTCATGACCAATAGACAATGATAGAAGCATCTTACCTGGGCCAAGGAGAAAAAGAACTGGACTGTTGCTCAGTGGTCCAAGGTGTTGTTTTCAGTTGAAAGTATTTTTGCCTTTCATTTGGAAATCAAGGTCCCAGCATCTGGAGGAAGAGTGGAGAGAAACACAATCCAAGCTGCTTGAGTTCTAATATGAAGTTTCCACAATCAGTGATGATTTGAGGAGCCATGTCATCTGCTGGTGTAGGTCCACTGTGTTTTATCAAGACAAAAATCAGTGCAGCCGCCTAGCAGGAAATTTTAGAGCACTTCATGCTTCCCTCTGCCAACAAGCTTTTTGGAGATGGAAATTTCAGTCTCCAGCAGAACTTGGCACCAGTTCACAATGCCAAAAGAACCAAAACCTGGTTTAAAAACAACAGTATCACTGTGCTTGATTGGCCAGCAAACTCGCCTGACCTTAGCCCCATAGATCATCTATGGGTTATTGTCAAGATGAAGATGAGAGACACCAGATCCAACAATGCAGACGAGCTGAAGGCTGCTATTAAAGCAACCTGGGCTTCCATAACACTTCAGCAGTGCCAAAGGCTGATCACCTCCATGCCACGCTGCATTGATGCAGTAATTGATGCAAATGTAGCCCCGACCAAGTATTGAATGCATTTACTGAACATAGATTTTAGTAGGCCAACATTTTGCATGTTAAAATTATTATGTTATAAAGTATTACTAATGACTAGTGTTGAGCATTCCGATACCGCAAGTATCGGGTATCGGCCGATATTTGCGGTATCGGAATTCCGATACTGAATTCCGATACTTCCCGCGTATCGGATACCGGAATCGGAAGTTCCCAGAATTCAAATTGAACGCAGCAGCCAATGAGGAATGAATGAAAGTGTGGGCACATCCTGTTTAGCATGGTGGGCATGTAAGTACTGGCAAGGCTTGGATTGGCTGCTGAAATGATGTCACTCTGCACTATAAAAAAGCGCTGCCGCCATTTTGCGCTCACTCTGCTGTGATTTCAGTTAGGGACAGGACGCTGTGTTCTAACTGAGGGCCAGTTGAGCTAGCTAATTGCTTTATTTTCCTTTCCAAAGGCTAATTTAGCAAAACGCTGTGTGTTCTTCACTGTTCACCTTGCTCTTGCCTTGCAGCGCTGTTTTAACAGCGTTCTGCAAGGTCTCTGTGTGTGTGTGTGTGTGCAGCTCACTCTGTAGTCTGTGTGCAGCCATATACCCGGTTGTATTCAGCTCAGGGGGGGTTCACACTGCCTCACACAGTTGTTCTTTTTTGCTCTTAGTGCAGCCTGCTGCACATTTTTTCTCAAATTTCCTATTAGTGTTTTTCCACCAGTCTCCAGCTCTATTGTGGAAAAACACTACATAGGATAACCTAGAGGGGGGTTTTTGGGCCTTGCAGCGCCGTTTACGGCTGTCTGCACGGTCTCCGTGTGAGCCCAGCTCGCCCTGTAGTCTGTGTGCAGCCATAGCCGGTTGGATTCAGCTCAGGGTTCGTTACTGGCTCATACCTTGAGAAAAATTTTCCTTTTTTTCAAATAGTGCAGCCTGTTTAAAATTTGAAAAAAAAAATTCCTATTAGTGTCTTTCCACTCGTATCCAGCTAAATAGTGGAAAAACACTATATAGGATAACCTAGAGGAGGGTTTTTTGGCCTTGCAGCGCCGTTTACGGCTGTCTGCACGGTCTCCGTGTGAGCCCAGCTCGCCCTGTAGTCTGTGTGCAGCCATAGCCGGTTGGATTCAGCTCAGGGTTCGTTACTGGCTCATACCTTGAGAAAAATTTTCCTTTTTTTCAAATAGTGCAGCCTGTTTAAAATTTGAAAAAAAAAATTCCTATTAGTGTCTTTCCACTCGTATCCAGCTAAATAGTGGAAAAACACTATATAGGATAACCTAGAGGAGGGTTTTTTGGCCTTGCAGCGCCGTTTACGGCTGTCTGCACGGTCTCCGTGTGAGCGCAGCTCGCCCTGTAGTCTGTGTGCAGCCATAGCCGGTTGGATTCAGCTCAGGGTGCGTTACTGCCTCATACCTTGAAAAACAATTTCCTTTTTTTCAAATAGTGCAGCCAGTTTAAAATTTGAAAAAAAAAATTCCTATTAGTGTCTTTCCACTTGTATCCAGCTAAATAGTGGAAAAACACTATATAGGATAACCTAGAGGAGGGTTTCTTGGCCTTGCAGCGCCGTTTACGGCTGTCTGCACGGTCTCCGTGTGATTTAAACTAGCTCTGTAGCCCGATCTGCACCAAAAAAAAGGTTAAGTTCACCAAACACAACTTACACTTGTGTAGGCCACATTTGAAAAATAATAAAGTTTAGTCCACAATTTACAACATTAGTGTTTCTTACACCTGTTAGGAGGAGCATTACAGGAATAAGCACACTAAGGCCTTAGTACTTTTCTGCTTATCTTTATCTGTCAACCAAGATGAAGAGGGCAGGGAGTAAGGCACGTGGGCGTGGGCGCGGAGCAGGGAGAGGAGCAGGGAGAGGACGTGGTGATTCTGTGCCTGCTGCGGGCGCCGGTGACTCGTCGTCACTCAGTTTCAGCAGGGAACAGTCCTTCATGCGCAGCTTTGTCGGAGAGCGCCGTGCACCGCTGCTGCGTGAAGACCAAATTGAAGCCGTTGTCGGGTGGATGGCAGCTAACGCCTCGGCATCGACTTCAGTTAGTGCCACATCCTCTCAGGCACAGAGCACTGGAGAGCAGCCATCTGTCTCTTCACCACCTGCCAAATTGGCCAGGCAGTCAGAGAGCCCAGGACAGGAGCCGTCTCTACTTCTGTTCTCTGAATCTCTTGGCTTGGAAACAGGGGGCCAGCCAAGCAGCATTGGAGAAATGGAAGAAGAGGCAGTGTGCAGTGATGCCCAACACCTTTTTCTCTCTGACTCTGAAGAGGCAGGTGGGCCAGTGCCTCCGGTGACCACAGCGCAGTACGCATCTGATGATGAAACTCAGGTGCCGCTTTCTCGTGCGTACTGTGCTGCTGAGACTACCCAGGAGGAGCAGTTGGTGGCAGAGGGTAGTGGAGATGATGAGGTCCTTGACCCATCGTGGCGTGAGGAACAGGAAGGTGGTGGGAGCAGCTCAGAGGAAGAGCTTCCTCTTACGGGCCAAAGAGGGAGAGGGAGGGGGAAGACTGCGGAGCCTGTAGCCTCCACTTTGGCACCCGTTAGGAGCCTGTCTCTTTCCAAAGCCAAAAAGGGCGCTCCCAAGACTTGCAGTGCCTGGTCCTTTTTTGACACAGTTGCAGATGACATTTGTTTTGTCAAATGCAAGCTGTGTCATCATAAAGTAAAAAGAGGGAAAAATGTCAGCAACCTCAATACCACAAATATGTGGAAACATGTGCGGACCAGGCACGCGGTGGAGTTACAGAAACACACTGAAGATGTAGGCCAACCAACAGCGGCAGCTACCACCTCTTCAGCTCGTGTTGCCTCTTCCTCCAGCTCACGCACAGCTGGTTTGGCTTCCTCCCAGAGACCTTGTGTAATTCCACCCACAGCACCACCTTCCCAGTCATCCTCACACTCCCAGTCTACTCTACAGCCATCGGTAGTACAGGCATGGGAGAAAAGGCGGGCATTCTCGGCCAACCACCCCCGAGCACAGGCTCTGAATGCAGGCATTGCCAAACTGTTGTCCCTGGAAATGCTCTCGTTCAGGCTGGTGGAGACTGACAGCTTCCGTGACTTGATGGCATTGGCAGTCCCACAGTACAAGGTGCCCAGCCGCTTTTACTTCAGCAGGCAGGCTGTCCCTGCCCTGCACAGGCATGTTGAGGCAAACATAAAACATGCGCTACTGAACGCCGTCAGTAGCAAGGTCCACCTCACCACCGATGCGTGGACCAGTCAGCATGGACAGGGGCGATATGTTTCCCTCACTGCCCATTGGGTTAATGTTGTTGAGCCAGGTACAGATCGTGCGAGTGGCGCAGGACGTGTCCTGCCCACTCCAAGGATTGCAGGAATCCAGTCTGTACGCATCGACTCCTCCTCTTACACCAGTTCCTCTGATTCCTCTCTGCAGGATCCGTCACAGTCCACCTCCACATGGACCCGTGAACGTTTACCTATGACCGACATGAGCACAGCCGTGGCCAAACGTCAGCAGGCCGTCTTGAAACTAGTTTCATTGGGGCATCGAAGCCACACAGCGCAGGAGCTCTGGAATGCCATCAAGCAGGAGAGCGATGTGTGGTTACTGCCAGCGAATCTCCAGCCAGGCATGGTAGTGTGTGACAATGGCCGAAATCTGGTGGCAGCTTTGGCCCTTGGCAACCTCACTCACATCCCATGTCTGGCACATGTGCTCAATTTGGTTGTGCAGAGTTTTCTGAGGGACTATCCGGATCTTGATGCCCTGCTGCACAAGGTCCGCCTAGAGTGTGCTCACTTGCGGCGTTCCAGCTTGGCCAGATCCCGCATTGCTGCTCTGCAGCGCCGATTCCGCCTTCCGGAACACCGCATCATATGTGACCTACCTACCCGGTGGAATTCCACGTTACATATGTTGGAGCGGTTGTGTGAGCAGCAGCAAGCAGTTATGGAGTACCAGCTGCATCAGGCGCAAAGAAGTCGCAGTCAGCGCCGATCAGACTTCACAACCACAGAGTGGGCCACTATGAAGGACGTCTGCCAGGTTTTGCGTCCTTTTGATTATTCCACGCGGATGGCAAGTGCAGATGATGCACTAGTCAGCATGACTGTCCCCCTTATCTGCCTGCTTCAGCAAACTTTGCAAGGGTTAAGGGATGATGTGGTGGAAGAGGTGGAGGATGAGGAGTCACCTTTTCCATCAGCTTCTGGAGAGTCAGCGCCACGTGGTTCCTCACAAAGGGGTACGCAGGGGCCAATTTGTGAGGAGGATGAGGAGGAGTCAATGGAGGAGGAAGAGCTCCGTCCAGAGGAGGGAGCGACACAATTGTCCAGTGGTCAGTGTGTACAGCGAGGGTGGGGTGATGACGAGCGGGCAGAGATCATGTCTCAAGCAGGGGACAGCGTTTCTGGGCCGGTTGGCACTCTGCAGCACATGGTGGATTTCATGCTGCAGTGCCTGAGAAACGACCGCCGCATCGACCACATTCTCAACATGCCTGATTATTGGGTGTTCACCCTCCTCGATCCTCGCTACCGGGACAACGTCCAAAACCTCATCCCTGCGTTGACCCGGGAGCGTAAATTGCGGGAGTACCACGACACACTGGTGAATTCCATCATCTTCTCCTGTCCAACTGAGAGGAGTGCTGCTAGTGCTTTACAAAGCAGCTCAGTGCGTCGAGGCAGTGGGGGAGGCTCTGCCCAAAGAGGGAGCAGAAGCAGTGCCTCTGCCCAAGGCAAGCCCAGTATGGCACAACTCTGGCACACTTTTGTGTGCCCGCCCCAAATGTCTACACCATCACCGGCGGCTCCAGTCAGCAGGAGGCAACGGTTCCGTCAGATGGTGACAGACTACATGGCTTGCCCTCTTACTGTACTCCCAGACGGCTCTTCCCCGTTCAAGTTTTGGGTCTCTAAGCTGGATACATGGCCAGAGCTAAGCCAGTATGCATTGGAGGTGCTGGCTTGCCCTGCGGCTAGTGTCTTATCGGAACGTGTCTTTAGTGCCGCAGGTGGTGTACTAACAGACCGTCGCATGCGACTATCCTCCGATAACGTTGACCGGCTTACTTTCCTGAAAATGAACCAGGCCTGGATCTCGCAGGAATTTGCCACTCCTCTGCCTGATTAAGTAATTGGGTGTCATCCAGGTCTCCTGCTGTGTTCATCTTTCTACCACCTGAACTGCTATTCCTGGGCTCCAACACCGCCAGTTGCGGCTCAGAAGTGCAGGCTGCACAGTAAAAACATACGACCCAGTGTTATTGGGTTTCAGTAACGTCAGCTGATCCCCAGCTGTGTAGCCGGCAATGTGTCCTGCGACCGCCACGCTGGCACAACAACCTAAATGTAAGGGAACCTGTCCCCCCCCCCCCCCCGTCGTTTGTTACTGAAAGAGCCATCTTGTGCAGCAGTAATGCTGCACAAGGAAAAGGTAGCTCTTTTTTTTTAGCTCTTTGCACACGCAGAACTTAACACTTATAAAATGTGTTCACTGATACCGTTATACCGTCCCGGAGCTGGGACTTTCCTTCGTAATGTGACGCAGCACAGCCGTCATTCCTACCCCCTTGGTGCCATGCGCTGCCTCCTCAGCGTTGTTTTAAGCTGTCACGGAGCCTGCGCTGTTCTGTTATCCCTTGGGCATGCCCTATTTGCGCTGCCTGTCTTCTGACATAATTTGGCGTCAGGCTGGCTGCGCCTGTGCGGCCGCGGTGCCCGAGATCCCGCCTCGCAGTGTCTTCTGATTGAGTCACACTGCGGGCCTGGGATCCATGGGCATGCGCAGTGCATATCTTCCCCTCGGGCTCTCGCTCATTTCCCTCCGCCTTCTTTAGACTGTGCGCCGTCAGCTGATCCCTAGCATGCCACGGCCGTGACACCGCACAGTCTGAAGAAGAGGGAAGGAGGGGAGTGAGAGTCGAGGTTATGCACTGTGCATGCCCATGGTTCCAAGGCCCGCAGTGGGATTACGTTAGATGAGACTGCGAGGTGGGATCTGGAGCAGCGTGGACGCACAGGCACTGACAGCCTGACACCAAATTATGTCAGAAGACAGGCAGCGCTAATTGGGCATGGCCAAGGGCTAACAGAACAGCGCAGGCTCCGTGGCAGCTTAAAACAACGCTGAGGAGGCAGCGCACGGCATCAAGGGGATAGGAATGACAGCTGTGCTGTGTCCCATTACGAAGGAAATTCGCACCTCCGGAACGGTTTAACGGTATAAAGGGACACATTTTTAGTGTTTACTTCGGTGTTTGCAAGGAGCATAATTAAAAGAGCAACCTTTTCCTTTTGCATCCTTAGTGCTGCACAACATGGCTCTTTCAGCTACAAACGTCTTGGGGGGGGGGGTTAAAGGTTTCCTTTCAACTTGCTCCAATCAGGCTTCGGCCTACACTCTGTTCCTCTGCTCCTCCTGCTGTCCCTGGGCTCTAACACCGCCAGTTGGTGCCTGGAAGTGCTGTGTGCACAGTCAACAGTCGCTCCTCTGTTATTGGGGTTCAGTAACGTCAGCTGATCCCCAGCTGTGTGTGCGGCAATACCTCCAATCTGCTCCTCCTGCTGTCCCTGGGCTCTAACACCGCCAGTTGGTGCCTGGAAGTGCTGTGTGCACAGTCAACAGTCGCTCCTCTGTTATTGGGGTTCAGTAACGTCAGCTGATCCCCAGCTGTGTGTGCGGCAATACCTCCAATCTGCTCCTCCTGCTGTCCCTGGGCTCTAACACCGCCAGTTGGTGCCTGGAAGTGCTGTGTGCACAGTCAACAGTCGCTCCTCTGTTATTGGGGTTCAGTAACGTCAGCTGATCCCCAGCTGTGTATCCGGCAACGTGTCATGCGACCGCCACGCTGGCACAACTAAAATGTAAGGGGACCTGTCCCCCCCCCCCCCTAGGCGTTTGTTACTGAAAGAGCCACCATGTGCAGCACTAATACTGCACAAGGGAAAGGTCGCTCTTGAAATTATGCTCCTTGCAAACGCTGAACTACACACTCATGTAATGTGTCCCCTCACACCGTCCAACCGTCCCGGAGGTGGGACTTTCCTTTGTAATGTGACACAGCACAGCCGTCATTGCTACCCCCTTGGCACCGTGCGCTGCCTCCTTAGCGTTGTTTGATTCCGTCATGGACCCTGCGCTGTTATGTTATCCCTTGGCCATGCACAGTTTGCGCTGCCCGTCCTCTGACATCATTTGTTGTCGTCCTGGCTGCGCCTGTGCGTCCACGCTGCCCGAAATCACACCTCGCAGTGTCGTCTAATGTGATCCCACAGTGGGCCTGGTATCCATGGCCATGCGCAGTGCATATACTAGCCTCTCACTCCCCTTCTTCACGCTTCTTCAGACTAGGCGGCGTCAGCTGATCCCTAATAGCATGCCACGGCCGTGACGCCGCACAGTCTGAAGAAGCAGGAAGGAGGTGAGTGAGAGGCGATGATATGCACTGCGCATGCCCATGGATCCCTGGCCCGCAGTGGGACTACATTAGATGACACTGCAAGGTTGGATCTCGGGCAGCTTGGACGCACAGGCACTGCCAGCCTGACACCTACATGATGTCAGAAGACGGGCACCGCTAACTGTGCATGGCCAAGGGATAACATTACAGTGCGGGCTCCGTGACAGAACCAAACAACGTTGAGGAGGTGGTGCCCGGCACCAAGGGGGTTGGAATGACGGCTGTGCTGTGTCACATTACAAAGGAAAGTCCCACTTCCGGGATGGTTTGACGGTGTGAGGGGACACATTATATGAGTGTGTACTTCAGCGTTTGCAAGGAGCATAATTTTCGGAGCCACCATTTTCCATGTGCAGTATTACTGCTGTACAAGATGGCTCTTTCAGCAACAAATGCCTGGGGGGGGGGGTTAAAGGTTCCCTTTCAACTTGCTCCACTGCAGGCTTCGGCCTACACTCTGCTCCTCTTTGATTCCCTGGGTTTCAACACTGTCAGTTGCCACCTGGAAGTGTTGTCTACACAGAAAAAAACACTAGGTGATGTGTCAGTGGGGTTCAGCACCGCCAGCTGTTCCCCTGCTGTGTAGTCGGCAACGTGTCCAGCACAAGCCACGCTGGCACAACAGAACAAAAGCTGCCACCAGTGCAGGCTTCGGCCTACACTCTGCTCCTCTCCTCCTCCTGCTGACCCTGGGCTCAAACACCGCTAGTTTTTGCCCGGAAGTGCTAGCTGCACAGAGAAAAACACCAGCCAATGTGTTAGTGGGGTTCAGCAACGCCAGCTGTTCCCCTGCTGTGTAGCCGGCAACGTGACCTGCAAACGCCATGCAGGCACAGGAACTGAAATTAAAAGGGAACCTGGCCCCACCCCCCCAGGTGTTTCTATGTATAACAGCCACCTAGTACAGCAGTACTGCTGCATTTGTACAAGGTGGCTGACTTTTTCTCCTTGCCCACGTGGAACTCAACACGTACAAAATGTGTCTCATTGAGACCATTCCACTGTCCCTGAGGTGTGACTTTCCTTTGTAATGATACGCAGCACCCCCCTTGGTAGCGTTTCCCGTCTTTTGTCATCATGGTTAGCTGGCTGCGCCTGTGCATCCGCCCTGCTAGAAACAACGCCCCTCGTTGTCATATTTATTTTGTCAGCGAGGGTGTGGTTTATGGGCACGAGCAGTGCATATGTTCGCCTGTCTTAACTCATCTCCTTCCGCCTTCTTCAGACTGTGCGGCCTCCTGGCCGTGGTAGGCGATAAGGGATCAGCTGAGGCCGCCCAGTCTGGAGCCGGTGTAAGGACATGTGTAAGCGGCAAACCTATTTACTGCACAAGGCCACGAATCCCAGCCACGTAGTGTGATTGTTTGAAAACACACTGTGGGTCTGGGATTCATGTCCATCGCTAACCGCAACGGCCGACATGAAATGAGGTCAGAAGACAGGAAGCGCTCACAGCGCATGGCCAAGGGATCACAATAGCGCAGACTCCTGTACAGCAAATAACAACGCTCAGGAATCTGCGCCCAGTACCTAGGTGCAAATTTTGACACCTGTGCTGCGTCTCGTTAAAAAGACAAGTCACGCCTCCACAACTGTTTGACAGTATAATGGGCTAAATAGTGTACGTGTTTTAGTCAGCGTGTGCAAGGAGCAAAACAAATAGAGCAACCTTTTACTTGTGCAGCATTAATGCTGCACAAGGTGTGGCTCTTGTACCTTGCAACACCTGAGGGGGGGGTTAAAGGTAACCTTTGAAATTGGTTCAACTAGGCTTCGGCCTACACTCTGCTCCTCTACTCCTCCTGCTGACCCTGGGCTCAAACACCGCTAGTTTTTGCCCGGAAATGCTAGCTGCACAGAGAAAAACACCAGCCAATGTGTTAGTGGGGTTCAGCACCGCCAGCTGTTCCCCTGCTGTGTAGTCGGCAACGTGTCCAGCACAAGCCACGCTGGCACAACCGACCAAAAGCTGCCACCAGTGCAGGCTTCGGCCTACACTTTGCTCCTCTCCTCCTCCTGCTGACCCTGGGCTCAAACAACGCCAGTTTCTGCCCGGACATGCTAGCTGCACAGAGAAAAACACCAGCCAATGTGTTAGTGGGGTTCAGCACCGCCTGCTGTTCCCCCGCTGTGTAGCCGGCATCGTGTCCAGCACAAGCCACGCTGGCACAACCGACCAAAAGCTGCCACCAGTGCAGGCTTCGGCCTACACTTTGCTCCTCTCCTCCTCCTGCTGACCCTGGGCTCAAACAACGCCAGTTTCTGCCCGGACATGCTAGCTGCACAGAGAAAAACACCAGCCAATGTGTTAGTGGGGTTCAGCAACGCCAGCTGTTCCCCTGCTGTGTAGCTTGCAACGTGACCTGCAAACGCCACGCAGGCACATGAACTGAAATTGAAGGGAGCCTGCCCCCCACCCACAGGTGTTTCTATGTATATCAGCCACCTTGTACAGCAGTACTGCTGCATTTGTACGAGGTGGCTGACTTTTTCTCCTTGCCCACGTGGAACTCAACACGTACAAAATGTGTCTCATTAGAGACCATTACAATGTCCCTGAGGTGTGACTTTCCTTTGTAATGACACGCAGCACCCCCATTGTTAGCGCTGCCCGTCTCCTGACATCATTGGTTGGCTGGCTGTGCCTGTGCGTCCCCCCTGCCCGACACAACGCCCCCCGTTGTCTCATATATTTTGACTGCGAGGGTGTGATTGATGGGCACGAGCAGTGCATATGTTCCCCTGTTTTCACTCCCCTCCTTCCGCCTTCTTCTGACTGTGCGGCCTCATGGCCGCGGCATGCGATAAGGGATCAGCTGAGGCCGCCCAGTCTGAAGCAGGTGTAAGGACATGTGTGAGCGGCGAACATATTTACTGCACAAGGCCACGAATCCCAGCACCGCAGTGTGACTTTAGGAAAAGCCACTGTGGGTCTGGGATTTATGGCCATCGTTAACCGCACCGGCCAACATGAAATGAGGTCATGAGACGGCCTGCACTAACAGGGTATTGCCAAGGGATAACACAAGAGCGCAGACTCCTGTACAGCAAATAACAACGCTCAGGAATCTGCGCCCAGTACCTAGGTGCAAATTTTGACACCTGTGCTGCGTCTCGTTAAAAAGACAAGTCACGCCTCCACAACTGTTTGACAGTATAATGGGCTAAATAGTGTACGTGTTTAATTCAGCGTGTGCAAGGAGCAAAATTAAATAGAGCAACCTTTGACTTGTGCATCATTAATGCTGTTCAAGGTGTGGCTCTTGTACCTTGCAACACCTGAGGGGGGGGTTAAAGGTAACCTTTGAAATTGGTTCAACTAGGCTTCGGCCTACACTCTGCTCCTCTACTCCTCCTGCTGACCCTGGGCTCAAACACCGCTAGTTTTTGCCCGGAAATGCTAGCTGCACAGAGAAAAACACCAGCCAATGTGTTAGTGGGGTTCAGCACCGCCAGCTGTTCCCCTGCTGTGTAGTCGGCAACGTGTCCAGCACAAGCCACGCTGGCACAACAGAACAAAAGCTGCCACCAGTGCAGGCTTCGGCCTACACTTTGCTCCTCTCCTCCTCCTCCTGCTGACCCTGGGCTCTAACACCGCTAGTTTTTGCCCGGACATGCAATCTGCACAGAGAAAAACACCAGTCAATGTGTCAGTGGGGTTCAGCAACGCCAGCTGTTCCCCTGCTGTGTAGCTTGCAACGTGACCTGCAAACGCCACGCAGGCACATGAACTGAAATTGAAGGGAGCCTGCCCCCCACCCCCCCAGGTGTTTCTATGTATATCAGCCACCTTGTACAGCAGTACTGCTGCATTTGTACGAGGTGGCTGACTTTTTCTCCTTGCCCACGTGGAACTCAACACGTACAAAATGTGTCTCATTAGAGACCATTACAATGTCCCTGAGGTGTGACTTTCCTTTGTAATGACACGCAGCACCCCCATTGTTAGCGCTGCCCGTCTCCTGACATCATTGGTTGGCTGGCTGTGCCTGTGCGTCCCCCCTGCCCGACACAACGCCCCCCGTTGTCTCATATATTTTGACTGCGAGGGTGTGATTGATGGGCACGAGCAGTGCATATGTTCCCCTGTTTTCACTCCCCTCCTTCCGCCTTCTTCTGACTGTGCGGCCTCATGGCCGCGGCATGCGATAAGGGATCAGCTGAGGCCGCCCAGTCTGAAGCAGGTGTAAGGACATGTGTGAGCGGCGAACATATTTACTGCACAAGGCCACGAATCCCAGCACCGCAGTGTGACTTTAGGAAAAGCCACTGTGGGTCTGGGATTTATGGCCATCGTTAACCGCACCGGCCAACATGAAATGAGGTCATGAGACGGCCTGCACTAACAGGGTATTGCCAAGGGATAACACAAGAGCGCAGACTCCTGTACAGCAAATAACAACGCTCAGGAATCTGCGCCCAGTACCTAGGTGCAAATTTTGACACCTGTGCTGCGTCTCGTTAAAAAGACAAGTCACGCCTCCACAACTGTTTGACAGTATAATGGGCTAAATAGTGTACGTGTTTAATTCAGCGTGTGCAAGGAGCAAAATTAAATAGAGCAACCTTTGACTTGTGCATCATTAATGCTGTTCAAGGTGTGGCTCTTGTACCTTGCAACACCTGAGGGGGGGGGTTAAAGGTAACCTTGGAAATTGGTTCAACTAGGCTTCGGCCTACACTCTGCTCCTCTACTCCTCCTGCTGACCCTGGGCTCAAACACCGCTAGTTTTTGCCCGGAAATGCTAGCTGCACAGAGAAAAACACCAGCCAATGTGTTAGTGGGGTTCAGCACCGCCAGCTGTTCCCCCGCTGTGTAGCCGGCATCGTGTCCAGCACAAGCCACGCTGGCACAACCGACCAAAAGCTGCCACCAGTGCAGGCTTCGGCCTACACTTTGCTCCTCTCCTCCTCCTCCTGCTGACCCTGGGCTCTAACACCGCTAGTTTTTGCCCGGACATGCAATCTGCACAGAGAAAAACACCAGTCAATGTGTCAGTGGGGTTCAGCAACGCCAGCTGTTCCCCTGCTGTGTAGCTTGCAACGTGACCTGCAAACGCCACGCAGGCACATGAACTGAAATTGAAGGGAGCCTGCCCCCCACCCCCCCAGGTGTTTCTATGTATAACAGCCACCTTGTACAGCAGTACTGCTGCATTTGTACGAGGTGGCTGACTTTTTCTCCTTGCCCACGTGGAACTCAACACGTACAAAATGTGTCTCATTAGAGACCATTACAATGTCCCTGAGGTGTGACTTTCCTTTGTAATGACACGCAGCACCACCCTTGTTAGCGCTGCCCGTCTTTTGACATCATTGGTTAGCTGGCTGCGCCTGTGCATCTCCCCTGCTCGAAACAACGCCCCTCGGTGTCTTATTTTTTTGGACAGCGAGGGTGTGATTGATGGGCATGTGCAGTGCATATGTTTGCCTGTGTTCACTCATCTCCTTCCGCCTTCTTCAGACTGGGTGTCCTCATGGCCTCGGCAGGCGATAAGGGATCAGATGAGGCCGTCCAGTCTGAAGCAGGTGTAAGGACATGTGTGAGCGGCAAACATATTTACTGCACCAGGGCACGAATCCCAGCACCGCAGTGTGATTTTTTAAAAACACACTGTGGGTCTGGGATTCATGTCCATCGCTAACCGCAACGGCCAACATGAAATGAGGTCATAAGACAGGAAGCGCTCACAGCGCATGGCCAAAGGATCACAAGAGCGCAGACTCCTGTACAGCAACTAACAACGCTCAGGAAGCTGCGCCCATGCAAAAAGGTGTTTTCGACACCTGTGCTGCTTTTCTTTAAAAAGACAAGTCACGCCTCCACTACTGTTAAACAGTATAATGGGCTAAATAGTCTACGTGTTGCATTCAGCTTGTGCAAGTAGACAAATTAATAGAGCAACCTTTTACTTGTGCAGCATTAATGCTGCAGAAGGAGTGGCTCTTGTTCTTTGTAACACCTGAGGGGGGGTTAAAGGTAACCTTTGAAATTGGTTCAACTAGGCTTCGGCCTACACTTTGCTCCTCTCCTCCTCCTCCTGCTGACCCTGGGCTCTAACAACGCTAGTTTTTGCCCGGAAATGCTAGCTGCACAGAGAAAAACACCAGCCAATGTGTTAGTGGGGTTCAGCAACGCCAGCTGTTCCCCCGCTGTGTAGCCGGCATCGTGTCCAGCACAAGCCACGCTGGCACAACCGACCAAAAGCTGCCACCAGTGCAGGCTTCGGCCTACACTTTGCTCCTCTCCTCCTCCTCCTGCTGACCCTGGGCTCAAACACCGCTAGTTTTTGCCCGGAAATGCTAGCTGCACAGAGAAAAACACCAGCCAATGTGTTAGTGGGGTTCAGCAACGCCAGCTGTTCCCCCGCTGTGTAGCCGGCATCGTGTCCAGCACAAGCCACGCTGGCACAACCGACCAAAAGCTGCCACCAGTGCAGGCTTCGGCCTACACTTTGCTCCTCTCCTCCTCCTCCTGCTGACCCTGGGCTCAAACACCGCTAGTTTTTGCCCGGAAATGCTAGCTGCACAGAGAAAAACACCAGCCAATGTGTTAGTGGGGTTCAGCAACGCCAGCTGTTCCCCCGCTGTGTAGCCGGCATCGTGTCCAGCACAAGCCACGCTGGCACAACCGACCAAAAGCTGCCACCAGTGCAGGCTTCGGCCTACACTTTGCTCCTCTCCTCCTCCTCCTGCTGACCCTGGGCTCAAACACCGCTAGTTTTTGCCCGGAAATGCTAGCTGCACAGAGAAAAACACCAGCCAATGTGTTAGTGGGGTTCAGCACCGCCAGCTGTTCCCCTGCTGTGCAGCTTGCAACGTGACCTGCAAACGCCACGCAGGCACATGAACTGAAATTGAAGGGAGCCTGGCCCCCACCCCCAGGTGTTTCTATGTATAACAGCCACCTTGTACAGCAGTACTGCTGCATTTGTACAAGGTGGCTGATGTTTTCTCCTTGCCCACGTGGAACTCAACACGTACAAAATGTGTCTCTTTGAGACCATTCCACTGTCCCTGAGGTGTGACTTTCCTTTCTAATGATACGCAGCACCCCCCTTGGTAGCGCTTCCCGTCTTCTGACATCATTGGTTGGCTACTTGCGCCTGTTCGTCCGCCCTGCCTGAATAAAATGCTCCTCGTTGTCTTAATTATTTTGACTGCGAGGGTGTGATTGATGGGCACGAGCAGTGCATATCTTCGCCTGTCTTAACTCATCTCCTTCAGCCTTCTTCAGACTGTGCAGCCTCATGGCCGCGGCATGCAAGAAGGGATCAGCAGAGGCCGCCCAGTCTGAAGCAGGTGTAAGGACGTGTGTGAGCGGCCAAAATATTTACTGCTCAAGGCCACGAATCCCAGCACCGCAGTGTGGCTTTATGAAAAGACACTGTGGGTCTGGGATTTATGGCCATCGTTAACCGCACCGGCCAACATGAAATGATGTCATAAGATGGGCAGCGCTAACAGGGCATTGCCAAGGGATAACACAAGAGCGCAGACTCCTGTACAGCAAATAACAACGCTCAGGAAGCTGCTCCAAGCACCAAGGCGTTATTTTGGACACCTGTGCTGCGTCTCATCAAAAAACCAAGTCACGCATCCACTACAGTTTGACTGTAGAATGGGGTAAATTGTGTATGTCTTTCATTCAGCGTGTGCAAGTAGACAAATTAATAGAGCAACCTTTCACTTGTGCAGCATTAATACTGCACAAGGTGTGTCTCTTGTACTTTGTAACACCTGAGGGGGGGGTTAAAGGTTTCCTTTGAAATTGGTTCAACTAAGCTTCGGCCTACACTCTGCTCCTCTCCTCCTCCTCCTGCTTCAACACGGGCTCTAACATCGCTAGTTTTTGCCCGCAAGTGCTAGCTGCACAGAGAAAAACACACGCCATTGTGTTAGTGGGGTTCAGCAACGCCAGCTGTTCCCCCAGTGTGTAGCCGGCAAAGTGTCCTGCAAACGCAACGCAGACACAAAGCTGCCTCCAGTGCAGGCTTCGGCCTACACTCATCTCCCCCTGCTTACCCTTTGCTCCAACACCGCTAGTTGGGGCTCTAGGAAGACAATCTTTAATAGGCAAGGCAACGCATCCGGGTTCCAGCACCGCCAGCTGGTTCTCGGCAGTGTTTTTGTCACAGGTACTCCCTCGTGCCAAGCCTGGTTTCAGCACCGTCAGCTGTTTCCGGGTTGTGTCAAGCTCACTGAGACACCTATGCTTGCCTCGTCGTGGTGCGGTCGGGTTAGCCAACTCCAGGGTGCCTCCAGTTTAGGAGCTTCCTATGTGGGCTGCGTGAACTGGTAGTCAAGGCTGGTTCTGTAGTGCCAGTAGGCCCAGCTCCCCCTGTAGGACTGTTGGGGTTCGGTAACTGCGGCTGCCTCGCGGCCTAGCTGTTCTCTCCTCTCCTGTGGACCTTCGGGTCCACCACCTGGTTCCAGCACCGTCAGCTGGTTCCGGGCCGAGCCTTTGGCTTAGGTGCCTCCTCCTGGGTATCCGAGTTCCGCCAACGCCAGGCGGTCCTTGGTAGTGCTTTTAAGCGCGGGCACCTACAGCTTAGTAACCGGGTTCCAGCACCGTCAGCTGGTCCTCGGTCGTGCCATTGGCTCTTGCACACTGGGGCAACGCATCCGGGTTCCAGCACCGCCAGCTGGTTCTCGGCAGTGTTCTTGTCACAGGTACTCCCTCGTGCCAAGCCTGGTTTCAGCACCGTCAGCTGTTTCCGGGTTGTGTCAACTTCACTGAGACACCTATGCTTGCCTCGTCGTGGTGCGGTCGGGTTAGCCAACTCCAGGGTGCCTCCAGTTTAGGAGCTTCCTATGTGGGCTGCGTGAACTGGTAGTCAAGGCTGGTTCTGTAGTGCCAGTAGGCCCAGCTCCCCCTGTAGGACTGTTGGGGTTCGGTAACTGCGGCTGCCTCGCGGCCTAGCTGTTCTCTCCTCTCCTGTGGACCTTCGGGTCCACCACCTGGTTCCAGCACCGTCAGCTGGTTCCGGGCCGAGCCTTTGGCTTAGGTGCCTCCTCCTGGGTATCCGAGTTCCGCCAACGCCAGGCGGTCCTTGGTAGTGCTTTTAAGCGCGGGCACCTACAGCTTAGTAACCGGGTTCCAGCACCGTCAGCTGGTCCTCGGTCGTGCCATTGGCTCTTGCACACTGGGGCAACGCATCCGGGTTCCAGCACCGCCAGCTGGTTCTCGGCAGTGTTCTTGTCACAGGTACTCCCTCGTGCCAAGCCTGGTTTCAGCACCGTCAGCTGTTTCCGGGTTGTGTCAACTTCACTGAGACACCTATGCTTGCCTCGTCGTGGTGCGGTCGGGTTAGCCAACTCCAGGGTGCCTCCAGTTTAGGAGCTTCCTATGTGGGCTGCGTGAACTGGTAGTCAAGGCTGGTTCTGTAGTGCCAGTAGGCCCAGCTCCCCCTGTAGGACTGTTGGGGTTCGGTAACTGCGGCTGCCTCGCGGCCTAGCTGTTCTCTCCTCTCCTGTGGACCTTCGGGTCCACCACCTGGTTCCAGCACCGTCAGCTGGTTCCGGGCCGAGCCTTTGGCTTAGGTGCCTCCTCCTGGGTATCCGAGTTCCGCCAACGCCAGGCGGTCCTTGGTAGTGCTTTTAAGCGCGGGCACCTACAGCTTAGTAACCGGGTTCCAGCACCGTCAGCTGGTCCTCGGTCGTGCCATTGGCTCTTGCACACTGGGGCAACGCATCCGGGTTCCAGCACCGCCAGCTGGTTCTCGGCAGTGTTCTTGTCACAGGTACTCCCTCGTGCCAAGCCTGGTTTCAGCACCGTCAGCTGTTTCCGGGTTGTGTCAACTTCACTGAGACACCTATGCTTGCCTCGTCGTGGTGCGGTCGGGTTAGCCAACTCCAGGGTGCCTCCAGTTTAGGAGCTTCCTATGTGGGCTGCGTGAACTGGTAGTCAAGGCTGGTTCTGTAGTGCCAGTAGGCCCAGCTCCCCCTGTAGGACTGTTGGGGTTCGGTAACTGCGGCTGCCTCGCGGCCTAGCTGTTCTCTCCTCTCCTGTGGACCTTC
The DNA here is from genome assembly GCF_032444005.1 of Ranitomeya imitator. NCBI lineage: Eukaryota > Metazoa > Chordata > Amphibia > Anura > Dendrobatidae > Ranitomeya > Ranitomeya imitator. The sequence continues at coordinate 405,954,340 of NC_091284.1, forward strand.
GGGTCCACCACCTGGTTCCAGCACCGTCAGCTGGTTCCGGGCCGAGCCTTTGGCTTAGGTGCCTCCTCCTGGGTATCCGAGTTCCGCCAACGCCAGGCGGTCCTTGGTAGTGCTTTTAAGCGCGGGCACCTACAGCTTAGTAACCGGGTTCCAGCACCGTCAGCTGGTCCTCGGTCGTGCCATTGGCTCTTGCACACTGGGGCAACGCATCCGGGTTCCAGCACCGCCAGCTGGTTCTCGGCAGTGTTCTTGTCACAGGTACTCCCTCGTGCCAAGCCTGGTTTCAGCACCGTCAGCTGTTTCCGGGTTGTGTCAACTTCACTGAGACACCTATGCTTGCCTCGTCGTGGTGCGGTCGGGTTAGCCAACTCCAGGGTGCCTCCAGTTTAGGAGCTTCCTATGTGGGCTGCGTGAACTGGTAGTCAAGGCTGGTTCTGTAGTGCCAGTAGGCCCAGCTCCCCCTGTAGGACTGTTGGGGTTCGGTAACTGCGGCTGCCTCGCGGCCTAGCTGTTCTCTCCTCTCCTGTGGACCTTCGGGTCCACCACCTGGTTCCAGCACCGTCAGCTGGTTCCGGGCCGAGCCTTTGGCTTAGGTGCCTCCTCCTGGGTATCCGAGTTCCGCCAACGCCAGGCGGTCCTTGGTAGTGCTTTTAAGCGCGGGCACCTACAGCTTAGTAACCGGGTTCCAGCACCGTCAGCTGGTCCTCGGTCGTGCCATTGGCTCTTGCACACTGGGGCAACGCATCCGGGTTCCAGCACCGCCAGCTGGTTCTCGGCAGTGTTCTTGTCACAGGTACTCCCTCGTGCCAAGCCTGGTTTCAGCACCGTCAGCTGTTTCCGGGTTGTGTCAACTTCACTGAGACACCTATGCTTGCCTCGTCGTGGTGCGGTCGGGTTAGCCAACTCCAGGGTGCCTCCAGTTTAGGAGCTTCCTATGTGGGCTGCGTGAACTGGTAGTCAAGGCTGGTTCTGTAGTGCCAGTAGGCCCAGCTCCCCCTGTAGGACTGTTGGGGTTCGGTAACTGCGGCTGCCTCGCGGCCTAGCTGTTCTCTCCTCTCCTGTGGACCTTCGGGTCCACCACCTGGTTCCAGCACCGTCAGCTGGTTCCGGGCCGAGCCTTTGGCTTAGGTGCCTCCTCCTGGGTATCCGAGTTCCGCCAACGCCAGGCGGTCCTTGGTAGTGCTTTTAAGCGCGGGCACCTACAGCTTAGTAACCGGGTTCCAGCACCGTCAGCTGGTCCTCGGTCGTGCCATTGGCTCTTGCACACTGGGGCAACGCATCCGGGTTCCAGCACCGCCAGCTGGTTCTCGGCAGTGTTCTTGTCACAGGTACTCCCTCGTGCCAAGCCTGGTTTCAGCACCGTCAGCTGTTTCCGGGTTGTGTCAACTTCACTGAGACACCTATGCTTGCCTCGTCGTGGTGCGGTCGGGTTAGCCAACTCCAGGGTGCCTCCAGTTTAGGAGCTTCCTATGTGGGCTGCGTGAACTGGTAGTCAAGGCTGGTTCTGTAGTGCCAGTAGGCCCAGCTCCCCCTGTAGGACTGTTGGGGTTCGGTAACTGCGGCTGCCTCGCGGCCTAGCTGTTCTCTCCTCTCCTGTGGACCTTCGGGTCCACCACCTGGTTCCAGCACCGTCAGCTGGTTCCGGGCCGAGCCTTTGGCTTAGGTGCCTCCTCCTGGGTATCCGAGTTCCGCCAACGCCAGGCGGTCCTTGGTAGTGCTTTTAAGCGCGGGCACCTACAGCTTAGTAACCGGGTTCCAGCACCGTCAGCTGGTCCTCGGTCGTGCCATTGGCTCTTGCACACTGGGGCAACGCATCCGGGTTCCAGCACCGCCAGCTGGTTCTCGGCAGTGTTCTTGTCACAGGTACTCCCTCGTGCCAAGCCTGGTTTCAGCACCGTCAGCTGTTTCCGGGTTGTGTCAACTTCACTGAGACACCTATGCTTGCCTCGTCGTGGTGCGGTCGGGTTAGCCAACTCCAGGGTGCCTCCAGTTTAGGAGCTTCCTATGTGGGCTGCGTGAACTGGTAGTCAAGGCTGGTTCTGTAGTGCCAGTAGGCCCAGCTCCCCCTGTAGGACTGTTGGGGTTCGGTAACTGCGGCTGCCTCGCGGCCTAGCTGTTCTCTCCTCTCCTGTGGACCTTCGGGTCCACCACCTGGTTCCAGCACCGTCAGCTGGTTCCGGGCCGAGCCTTTGGCTTAGGTGCCTCCTCCTGGGTATCCGAGTTCCGCCAACGCCAGGCGGTCCTTGGTAGTGCTTTTAAGCGCGGGCACCTACAGCTTAGTAACCGGGTTCCAGCACCGTCAGCTGGTCCTCGGTCGTGCCATTGGCTCTTGCACACTGGGGCAACGCATCCGGGTTCCAGCACCGCCAGCTGGTTCTCGGCAGTGTTCTTGTCACAGGTACTCCCTCGTGCCAAGCCTGGTTTCAGCACCGTCAGCTGTTTCCGGGTTGTGTCAACTTCACTGAGACACCTATGCTTGCCTCGTCGTGGTGCGGTCGGGTTAGCCAACTCCAGGGTGCCTCCAGTTTAGGAGCTTCCTATGTGGGCTGCGTGAACTGGTAGTCAAGGCTGGTTCTGTAGTGCCAGTAGGCCCAGCTCCCCCTGTAGGACTGTTGGGGTTCGGTAACTGCGGCTGCCTCGCGGCCTAGCTGTTCTCTCCTCTCCTGTGGACCTTCGGGTCCACCACCTGGTTCCAGCACCGTCAGCTGGTTCCGGGCCGAGCCTTTGGCTTAGGTGCCTCCTCCTGGGTATCCGAGTTCCGCCAACGCCAGGCGGTCCTTGGTAGTGCTTTTAAGCGCGGGCACCTACAGCTTAGTAACCGGGTTCCAGCACCGTCAGCTGGTCCTCGGTCGTGCCATTGGCTCTTGCACACTGGGGCAACGCATCCGGGTTCCAGCACCGCCAGCTGGTTCTCGGCAGTGTTCTTGTCACAGGTACTCCCTCGTGCCAAGCCTGGTTTCAGCACCGTCAGCTGTTTCCGGGTTGTGTCAACTTCACTGAGACACCTATGCTTGCCTCGTCGTGGTGCGGTCGGGTTAGCCAACTCCAGGGTGCCTCCAGTTTAGGAGCTTCCTATGTGGGCTGCGTGAACTGGTAGTCAAGGCTGGTTCTGTAGTGCCAGTAGGCCCAGCTCCCCCTGTAGGACTGTTGGGGTTCGGTAACTGCGGCTGCCTCGCGGCCTAGCTGTTCTCTCCTCTCCTGTGGACCTTCGGGTCCACCACCTGGTTCCAGCACCGTCAGCTGGTTCCGGGCCGAGCCTTTGGCTTAGGTGCCTCCTCCTGGGTATCCGAGTTCCGCCAACGCCAGGCGGTCCTTGGTAGTGCTTTTAAGCGCGGGCACCTACAGCTTAGTAACCGGGTTCCAGCACCGTCAGCTGGTCCTCGGTCGTGCCATTGGCTCTTGCACACTGGGGCAACGCATCCGGGTTCCAGCACCGCCAGCTGGTTCTCGGCAGTGTTCTTGTCACAGGTACTCCCTCGTGCCAAGCCTGGTTTCAGCACCGTCAGCTGTTTCCGGGTTGTGTCAACTTCACTGAGACACCTATGCTTGCCTCGTCGTGGTGCGGTCGGGTTAGCCAACTCCAGGGTGCCTCCAGTTTAGGAGCTTCCTATGTGGGCTGCGTGAACTGGTAGTCAAGGCTGGTTCTGTAGTGCCAGTAGGCCCAGCTCCCCCTGTAGGACTGTTGGGGTTCGGTAACTGCGGCTGCCTCGCGGCCTAGCTGTTCTCTCCTCTCCTGTGGACCTTCGGGTCCACCACCTGGTTCCAGCACCGTCAGCTGGTTCCGGGCCGAGCCTTTGGCTTAGGTGCCTCCTCCTGGGTATCCGAGTTCCGCCAACGCCAGGCGGTCCTTGGTAGTGCTTTTAAGCGCGGGCACCTACAGCTTAGTAACCGGGTTCCAGCACCGTCAGCTGGTCCTCGGTCGTGCCATTGGCTCTTGCACACTGGGGCAACGCATCCGGGTTCCAGCACCGCCAGCTGGTTCTCGGCAGTGTTCTTGTCACAGGTACTCCCTCGTGCCAAGCCTGGTTTCAGCACCGTCAGCTGTTTCCGGGTTGTGTCAACTTCACTGAGACACCTATGCTTGCCTCGTCGTGGTGCGGTCGGGTTAGCCAACTCCAGGGTGCCTCCAGTTTAGGAGCTTCCTATGTGGGCTGCGTGAACTGGTAGTCAAGGCTGGTTCTGTAGTGCCAGTAGGCCCAGCTCCCCCTGTAGGACTGTTGGGGTTCGGTAACTGCGGCTGCCTCGCGGCCTAGCTGTTCTCTCCTCTCCTGTGGACCTTCGGGTCCACCACCTGGTTCCAGCACCGTCAGCTGGTTCCGGGCCGAGCCTTTGGCTTAGGTGCCTCCTCCTGGGTATCCGAGTTCCGCCAACGCCAGGCGGTCCTTGGTAGTGCTTTTAAGCGCGGGCACCTACAGCTTAGTAACCGGGTTCCAGCACCGTCAGCTGGTCCTCGGTCGTGCCATTGGCTCTTGCACACTGGGGCAACGCATCCGGGTTCCAGCACCGCCAGCTGGTTCTCGGCAGTGTTTTTGTCACAGGTACTCCCTCGTGCCAAGCCTGGTTTCAGCACCGTCAGCTGTTTCCGGGTTGTGTCAAGCTCACTGAGACACCTATGCTTGCCTCGTCGTGGTGCGGTCGGGTTAGCCAACTCCAGGGTGCCTCCAGTTTAGGAGCTTCCTATGTGGGCTGCGTGAACTGGTAGTCAAGGCTGGTTCTGTAGTGCCAGTAGGCCCAGCTCCCCCTGTAGGACTGTTGGGGTTCGGTAACTGCGGCTGCCTCGCGGCCTAGCTGTTCTCTCCTCTCCTGTGGGCCTTCGGGTCCACCACCTGGTTCCAGCACCGTCAGCTGGTTCTCGGCAGTGTCTTTTGCTCTTGTACCTTCTGCTCCCCATCCTGGTTCCAGTACCGTCAGCTGGTTCCGGGCAGAGCCTTTGGCTTAGGTGCCTCCTTCTGGGTATCCAAGTTCCACCAACGTCAGGTGGTCCTTGGTAGTGCTTTCAGGCACGGGTACCTCCTGCTTAGTAACCGGGTTCCAGTAACGTCAGCTGGTCCTCGGTAGTTCCATTGGCTCTTGGACCTTCGGCTACCCATCCGGGTTCCAGTACCGTCAGCTGGTTCTCGGCAGTGTCTTTTGCTCTTGTACCTTCTGCTCCCCATCCTGGTTCCAGTAACGTCAGCTGGTTCCGGGCAGAGCCTTTGGCTTAGGTGCCTCCTTCTGGGTATCCGAGTTCCGTCAACGTCAGGCGGTCCTTGGTAGTGCTTTTTAGCACGGGTACCTCCTGCTTAGTAACCGGGTTCCAGTAACGTCAGCTGGTCCTCGGTAGTTCCATAGGCTCTTGAACCTTCGGGTAGCCATCCGAGTTCCAGTTCCATCAGCTGGTTCTTGGCATTTTCTCAGCCTTCTTGTACCTTCTGCTACATTTCCAAGTTGAAGACCCTAACGTCGACGACCCGGAAGACCACCACGATGACGACGACACGGAAGACCACCCCGATGACGACGACGACGACGGCGGAGATGACGACACTGGAGACGACGACCCTGGAGACGACAACATGGAAGACCGAGAAGCAGAAGAACAAGAGGCTGCAGAACAAAGAGCAGAAGAACATTAAGCATAAGACTTAATATCAGAGCAAAAGATATTATCTAAATTATATGCAGAAGAAGACTAAGCAGTGTATGGGGGTGAGTCCGTTCCTCCTCGTGGTGCCCCTGGATAAAGCCTGATGCTGCAGGCCAAACTGAACGCGGACAAATGTAACTTTTGTGACTGGCAGAACGGAAGGTGTAATCTTCAAACTTTTATAGATAACAACTACGGGAATGCCTGTCACAAATGAGAATATGATGAAGAAGTAGAATAGGAAGAATAATAACAGTGGAATAAAAAGAATATGTAGAATAAGAAGAATAATAATAGTTGAATAAAATGAATATGAAGAATGTAATAAAAAAAAAAAAATAGGTAGAAGATGAAGAAGAAGATGAATAAGGTGAAGAAGTTGATGTCAAAGATGCTGATGATGATGAAGATGAAAGTGTGGGAAAAGAAAAAAAAAAAGAAAAAAAAGAAGGGGAAGGGCGTGGAATAGTGAAACATCAATATCTGACAAAATAAAAAAAAAATTTACATAGTCAATATCTTTGTCACTCCGAACGTCTTAAAAAAAAACAAAAAACATGCTATTCTATTTGATTGGGATAAACCTCTATGACTTTAATGTCTCCGCCACCTCCCCAAATACATCCGGCATTATTCTTAGTTGTTTTCCTTCATGTAGAATGAACCTACAAGGAAAGAAAGGGTTTATTTTAATTCCGATATTTTGGTCCCATTGACTTGCATTGGGATCGGGTATCGGTATCGGCGATATCCGATATTTTTTGAATATCGGCCGATCCAAACCGATACCGATACTTTCCGATATCGGAAGGTATCGCTCAACACTACTAATGACTTTTGGGTTTTCATTGGCTGTTAAGCCGTAATCATCAACATAAACAGAAATAAACACTTGAAATACATCACTCTGTTTGTAATGACTATATAATTTGAGTTTCACTTTTAGTATTGAAGAACTGAAATAAATTAACTTTTTGATGATATTGTAATTTTGTGAGAGGCACCTGTAGTACAATTGGCTTTTGATAGGTTAAGGCATGAGATTGGTGGATCCAGGTACCTGAGACCATCAAGGCCAGTTTTGACCGTATAAAAGGAGGAATACAGATTAGATACCTGAGGTCTGAGCTGCATACCATGAAATTTCTAAATTAAAATTCTTGTACAGCAGCTTTACAGAACAACAGACAACATAAGTTGTGATCTCTAGAATAACAGGAAATCTCATCATGAATAATAAAATAATTAAAATAGAAAGTATCTTTTAATTACAAGTTACGTGAAAACATGCTGTTGGAACAACTAAAAACTATTATTAATGGAAGAATACTGTACATGTGTGGACGTTTAACCCATTCACGCCGCAGTCCTTTTTCGTTTTTGTGTATCTATTTTTTGCTGCCCTTCTTCCCAGAGTCATAACTTTTTGTTTTCATCAATATGATCATGTGAGTGTTTTTTTTTTGTGGTACAAGTTGTACTTTTGAGCGACACTATTGGCTTTACCATATGTTATACTCAAAAACGTGAAAACAAAATCCAATTGCGTGAAATTGCAAAAAAAGTGCAATTCCACAACTGTTTTTGGATTTTTTTTCTACGATGTTCTCTAAATGCTAAAACTGACCAGCCATTATGATTCTCCAGGTCATTACAAGTTTGTAGACTCCAAACATGTCTAGGTTCTTTTTTATTTAAAAGGTGAAAAAAAATCCAAAGTTTGTTAAAAAAAATTGTGCCATTTTCTGAGACCCGTAGCTTCTCCATTTTTCGTGATCTGGGCCTGGGTGAAGATTACGGTGAAGAAACGAGATTACATTTTTAATTATACCATTTTAGTGTGGATACGATCTTTTGATCGTCCGTTATTGCATTTTAATCCAATGTTACAGCGTCCAAAAAAACATAATTCTGGGGCTTTGACTTTTTTTTTGCTACTCCGTTTACCGATCAGATTAATACTTTTTATAGCTTGATAGATCAGGCGATTCTGAACTTGGTGATAACAAATATGTGTATTTTTTTAAAAAAACAATTGATCTGACAGGCGCAGGAACAATCCCTCCACTAACGAGTTCAGGTAAAATGAGCCTGTCAAGCGCAGGCTAGCAAAATGCCTATAATATCTAATTTTCTCAATTTCAGTGCTCTAAAAGTGATTAGTGACCTTCATAGGGATGTAATAAAAGAGAGTACAAATAATCAGGTGCAAAAAACCCCAAACATTTACTTACCATTAAAGCAATAACTCTAAAAGTACACAAATTTCACAACCCCGGCCAATTAGTCCCCAGTTTCCAACGCATAACTATTAGTAAAAAGTAAATATGAGGGAAAAAGCTTAATTTTAAGGTACCTAAAATGGAATTAGACACATATTCATTCAGAATTAGATGTTAAAGGTTCACCAGAAAAAAACACATTTGCAGAGCAAAGAGCAATATTTACACATCATTTTTGCATGTGTCAGGCAAATTGCATTATGACATTTGTGACATTCATAATTAGAAAGCCTTCTGTGTCCACTTTCCATGGTGTAGGTGGTGCATCTCCTTCTTTTGGGAGGTGGTAGAATTGGTTGATTTTCACTATCCTCATCTGGGGGGAACCTTTTGAGCCAAACTTGAAGGCTAGAGGGGATACCGATAGTTTTCATACTTCTCCTGCGTAGCTCTCCAAGCCCTAGTTCATGGGCCAATTTTTTCAGATAGGCTCTTCTATGGAGTGGTTCAAGATGGTTTTCAAGGAAAATCACTTATAATTTTATACCACCCAAATTCAACATAATGAAAAATATGACCATTGGCCATCGCCAGGAGTTTCTGCTGACGGTGAAAGTTGAGCACATCGGATCAGCTGTACCAACACCCCCTTTGGTTGCATTATAAAATGTAACTATTTCCATTCTTTTTCATGCTTCAGACCCAGGATCAATGGTATAATCACCATGAAGCGTGGAGACAATTACATATTTCTTTTCGCACTGTAAAAAAGGAACCAAAACCTTTTCATTATTGAATTCAAACATACTGCTGCACTGTTTTCTCCCTTTCATATTTGCAAACTGTGGAGGCAATTCTTATTTATTTTTTCTCACAGTACCTAAATATGAAAGATTCTGCATTTTCAGATAATCAATCAGATCACAATTTGAAAACCAATTTTCAGCTGTTATATTGCGACCTGATCCAAATAAGGGCTCAGCCTTTCTTTTCACATCACTGGGTTTGTTTTTGACACAGTAAGGACCTTCTGGCTGTTTTCCTGCATAAATTTCAAGGTTGTATGTGTAGGTCTTCCTGGCATCAACAAGGGCATACACTTAAATTTGTTGGCTTTGATGGAATGTATTGATGAAATGCACATCTGCCACAAAAACTAGGGAGCATTTTGTCAATAGCGATGTTCTCCCTATGACAATAGCTTTTCTCACATTTTTTAACACATTTTTGGAATAAATTGCGAATCAGAACAAGACGGTCATATGTACGTCATTACACCAGCATGTGTCCCACAACCTTACCCGTGTTCTCAACAATGCTGCTACTGGGAAAGTTCACCTAACCACAGACACGTGAACAAGTACTTGTGGGCAGGGACAGTACATTTCACTGATGGCACACTGGGTTAGCATAGTGGAAGCCGGGACCCAATCAGACCTTGGGATGGAACACATCCTCCCCAGTCTGAGGATTGCGGGCCCTATATCAATCAAGGTTGTCCCCACAGTCTACAGTTCCTACACCTCCTCCTCCTCTTCAGCCTCTGTTCTTGCAATGAACACTTCAGTCAGGAGCTTGAAGCACTGCAGCACTGCCTCAGCCAAGCGGCAACAGGCTGTGCTGAAGCTAATATGCTTAGGTGACAAACCACACAATGCTGAAGAGTTGTGGACAGCGCTAAAAGATCAGTCAGATATTTGGATGGCACCGCTGAACCTACAGCCAGACATGGTCGTGTGTGACAATGGCTGTAACCTGGTGGAGGCTCTGAGGCAAGGTGAGCTCACACATGTACCTTGCTTGGCCCATGTGTTTTACCTAGTGGTTCAACGTTTTCTAAAAAGCTACACAGAGCTGCCGGATCTGCTAGTGAAAGTACGCTGTCTGTCTGCATATTTTAGAAAGTCAGCTACAGCTTCAGCCGTGCATCAGCAGCATTTGCAGCTTCCGGCTCACCGACTGGTGTGTCATGTCCCAACGTGTTGGAACTCTACACTGCATATGTTGGAAAGGATTTGTGAGCAGAAGAGGTCCGTTGTTGATTACCAGCAGCAACAAGGCCGTCGATATTCAGTTCAGAATCCACACATAAGACCTCAGGAGTGGACATGGATGTCAGACATATATACCACCCTCCAAAACTTTGAGGACTGCACTAAGATGGTGAGCGTCGATGATGCCATATTTAACGACACCAACTGGCTTCTCTGCATTCTGAAAACCTCTGCTCACAATTAAAGAGGATGCATTGCAGGCAGAGCACGAGGACATCGAGCAAGGAACCATACAGGGTGATTACACTCAGCCCAGCCTCATGTCTTCCCAACATGGATTGGTAGACAATGAAGAGGAGGAGGAGAACAAGAACAGGAGCTCCTTTCATGCGCTATAGATGGTACTAAAAGCACAGCTGTCATACCATCTGTTCAGCGGGATGGCCTGAGGACAGGGAGGAGGAGGAAGATGATGATGATGAGGAGGACAGCATGGTCAGTCATCCTGTTGGTGAAGACACGGAAGTCTTCCCTGTTAGCAGTCTGGCAAGCATGGCTGACTATATGTTGCACGGCGTTTCACATAACTCCCGCATTAACAACATTTTTGGTGACACTCATTATTACTGGTTTGAGAAACTTCTAGACCCATGCTACAAGGAGAACTTTCAATCTCTTCTTCCAGAGGCAGACAGGTGTGCAAAAATGTTGCAGTACCATAGGGCCATTGTAGCGGAATTCCTTAAAAAAATTCCCATCTGAGAATGTTGGCAGCAGACTTCAGAGTTTGCACTTCCAACAAAGTAGACACTCCAGCTCCAGCAAGATGGATAAAAAGTTGCAAATTTTATTAATCCAAAGTGGCAATAAAAGCAGAAAAATTCCTTACAAAAAGTGGACCAGACAGGTGATTGTAAGAATACGGCTATGCGTTTCGACCTATAGCGGTCTTACTCATGCCCATGCAGCTCCAGGAATCAGGATGGTCTGGTTGGTGAGCTGGCTGCGACTTTTTTAGTCATTTTTTTTTCTTGTTTTTGTATAGACTTCAGAGTTTGTTGTCCAACAAAGGAGTCCGAGCGAGAGAGACAGAAGTACAATCCAGCTCAGGCAGGGGAACAATGGCAAAGTTCTGGGACAGTTTTCTCAGACCCTCCCATCATGCCGGCACAGAGGCAAGGGGTGCTGTCACGAGAAGTGCAATGCTTGGGAAGATGCTGAGGGAGTACCTTGCAGATCGTACAAATGTCCTCTGGGATTCCTCTGTGTCTTTTAATTATTGGGTATCCAAGCTGGACATGTGGCATGAACTGGCTCACTAGGCCTTGGAGGTCCTGGCCTGCCCTGCTGCTAGTGCTCTGTCAGAGCGGGTTTTTAGTGCCGCTGGTGGAATTATAACAGATAAGCACATCTGCCTGTCAACTGAAAATGCTGACAGGCTGACTCTTATAAAAATAAACAAGGGCTGGATTGGGCAAGACTTCTGTACACCACCAAGTGAAAACAGCGAAACATAACCTCTAATACATTGTCTTTCTTGTGGAGGTGTATTCGCATGCACCTCTTCACAACCACACATACGCTTCCAGATTTGGTCTGTTTGGTGTTATCCTCATCCTCATCATCCACAACCACTAGAAAGCCAGGGTGAACGTATTCTGTGATGCAAAAGTCACTTAATTTTTGGTGCAAGGGTGTTTTTATGATGCCCATTACTAATTTGAAACCAAAATCAAATGTTACTCTCCCAGGGCGAAATGTCATAAAAATGACATGAGACGTCTATTCTTCCCATTTATTCTTATATTTTCCAGGTTGCCTATCTCTGGACCATCCTCTTATGACCTAGTGTATACCTCTCCAATATAACAATATTGAAATACTATTATACTATATTTTAATTTATCTATCTGTCTCTGAGCTGTTGCTAGGGACAAACATATCTCATTGGACACATCCTGGCTTCATATTTATGAACCTGTGTTCAACTCTCCCTTTTGTTATTTGCTTTCATAGGTGGATTCCATTTTTTATTTATTTGTTTGATTTCAGTATGATTTATCTTATGTCTCCTCTTTCTCCACCAATATATCACCAGGGTTAACGTGTTCTGTGCTGTTACAGACAGTACAATTTTTTGAAAAGGTGTCTATGATGCCCATACAATATTTGAAAAAATGTTCCCCTATGGGGAAATGTTTGTCAGCCCATGCACTTCGTGTATGGGCATTACAAGTCTAGGCGACCCGCTCCTTTACATTGGGCCTAGTTTTTAATGAGGCCTTCATCAATGTTTCCTCATTCTCCACCCGTAGATCACCAGTATTAACATGTTCTGTGCTGCTACAACCAGTGCAATTTTTTTTAAAAGGTGTCTATCATGCCCATACAATATTTCTAAAAAATGTTCCCCCATGGGGAAATGTTTGTCAACCCATGCACTTCGTGTATGGGCATTACAAGTTTAATAGACCCGCTCCTTTACATTGGGCCTAGTTTTTAACCCATTATCTACCAATGACCTTTTGTCCTTTTTTTGGGACGCCTAATCCCAACTAAGCAACTAAGACTTTATAATTTTTATAATTAGGTCCAATTTTTTGTGTTGTGTTTGTAAAATGAATGTTTTCAAAATAGGAAATCATGTCATTGTCATTTTTAATTGATGTTGGGACGCCCTTTTCTGAAAAATCCGTACTTGTAAAAATTTAGCAAATTATGTTTCTGATTCATTAGGACCGAAATCATTAAAAATCTGTCATTAAAAAAAAAAATGAAAATTGCTAATTTGGCAGGTAATGGGTTAGTAATGCCTTCATAAATCTCTCCTCATTCTCCACAACTAGATCACCAGGGTTAACGTGTTCTGTGCTGCTACAGCCAGTAGAAAAAAAACAAAAAAAAACTGGCACACAAGCAGAAAGGGCAATATTAATCTCCCACTGATTTGTTTTTCCAATTTGTTCGTCCAGAGCAATGAGCACCTGAGCATTTTAGTGATCGCCCATCACTATTAGCAGGGAGGCCAAAGAAAAGGATGTTGCAGTAGTCAAGGTGGGAGATGATGAGGGCATTCACAAGCATTTTAGTAGATTGAGGGTTGAGGAAAGGATGGATTCTGGAGATATTTTTAAGCTTGAGGTGACAGGAGGTGGAAAGAGCTTGGATGTGCAGTTTGAAGGACAGGGCAGAGTCAAAGGTTGCTCCGAGGCAGCGGACTTCCGGTACGGGGAAAGCATGATGTCGTTAATTGTAATAGATAAGTCAGGTAAGGAAGATCTATGAGATGGAGGAAAGATGATGATTTCCGATTTGTCCACATTGAGTTTGAGGAAGCGAGAGAAGAAGGAATATTTGGCCGATTGACACTCCGGGATTCTGGACAGCAGAGAGGTGACGTCTGAGCCAGAGAGGTATATCTGAGTGTCATCAGACTCATCAGCATAAAGGTGGTACTGGAATCCGTGGGACTTAATGAGTTGTCCCAGGCCAAGTGTAAAGATTGAGAAGAGTAAGGGTCCTAGAACAGAGCCTTGGGGGACTCCAACAGAGAGACGGTGCAATGAGGAGGTAGTGTGGGAGTGGGAGACGCAGAATGTGTGGTTTGAAAGGTATGAGGAGATCCAGGATAGGGTGAGGTCTTTGATGCCAAAGGAGGAGAAGATCTGTAGTAGGAGGCAGTGGTCAACTGTATCAAAGCAGAGGACGGGTCTTGTTGTGAATTCTGTTGTCAAGCTCCCTCCTGTGGTCATGAATGGTACTTCGGCGAGTTCCGTCTATGGGCTCCCTCTGGTGGCTATGAGTGAAGCTGCGGCTTCTGAGGTTTCTTACACAGGTGACGTGGTTTATCCTTTGGTTGGCTGTTCTATTTAACTCCTCTCAGATCGTTACTCTAGGCCAGCTGTCAATGTTTTTGCATTCGTTCAGTTCGCTCCTGGATCTCTCTGGTTACCTGCCTTCTCCTGCAGAAGCTAAGTTCCTTATAGTCTTATTTTGTTCTCTGTTTTCTTGTCCTGCTGGTTTTCATGATTTTGTCTTGCTAGCTGGAAGCTCTGGGATGCAGAGTGGCCCCTCCGCACCGTGAGTCGGTGCGGAGGTCTTTTTTGCACACTCTGCGTGGTCTTTGTAGGTTTTTGTGCTGATCGCAAAGTTACCTTTCCTATCCTCTGTCTATTTAGTTAGTCTGGCCTCCCTTTGCTGAAAACCTGTTTTCATTTCTGCATTTGTGACTTTCATCTTTGCTCGCAGTCAATATATGTGGGGGGCTTCCTTTACCTTTGGGGAATAGCTCTGAGGCAAGGTAGGCTTTATTTTCCTTCTCTAGGGCTAGTTAGCCCTTAGGCTGTGACGAGGCGCCTAGGTCTGGTCAGGAGCGCTCCACGGCTATTTCTAGTGTGTGTGATAGGATTAGGGCTTGCGGTCAGCAGAGTTCCCACATCCCAGAGTTCGTCCTGTATGTGGTTTAACTATCAGGTCATTCCGGGTGCTCCTAACCACCAGGTCATAACAGGGTCTAGGAGGAGGAGTATAGAGTATTGTCTGTTAGCTTTGGCTGTAAGTAGGTCATTAGTGATTTTGGTCAGGGCTGTTTCAGTTGAGTGATGGGGGTGGAAACCAGATTGTAGATTGTCAAAGAGCAAGTTAGACGAGAGGTGGGAGTAAAGTTCAATGTGGACGTGCTGCTCCAGGAGTTTGGAAGTGAATGGGAGCAGCAATATTGGGCGATAGCTGGACATAGCAGTTGGATCAAGGGTTGGCTTTTTAAGGATAGGCGTGATTGTGGCATGTTTGAAAGCAGAAGGGAAGGTACCAGAAGTTAGTGATAAGTTGAAGAGGTGGGTTTGGGATGAGATAAGAGTGGAGATGAGGTCGGGGAGGAGGTGGGATGGGATGGGATGGGGTCGAGCGCACGGGTGGTGAGGTGTGATTTGGAGAGGAGACAATTAAGCTTCCCTTCAGTGATGTTGGATGGGGAGGTTATAGGGTTTGGGCATTGGTCTGGTATACAAAGGGGTTGAACAATGAAGACATGCCTTGTTTGGTCGATCTTTAAAGTGTGTGGCAATGTCCTCAGCAGAGATGAGGTAGGTTGGAGGGGGCAGTGGTTGGTGAAGGAGGGAGTTAAAAGTTTTGAATAACTGTTTGGGGTTGTAGGATAGGGAAGATGCAAGGGTTGTGAAGTAGGCCTTCAATTCTTCGCCTAAATCCTCATGCAGTGTGGGGTCTGCATCATCATCATCATCTAAAAGCGTCTTCACTAGGGTTGAGCGAAACGGGTCGTTCATTTTCAAAAGTCGCCAACTTTTGGCAAAGTCGGGTTTCATGAAACCCGATCCGACCCCTGTGCGGGGTCAGCCATGCGGTACGCGACTTTCACGCCAAAGTCGCGTTTCAATGACACGAAAAGTGCCATTTCTCAGCCAATGAAGGTAAACGCAGAGTGTGGGCAGCGTGATGACATAGGTCCTGGTCCCCACCATCTTAGAGAAGGGCATTGCAGTGATTGGCTTGCTGTCTGCGGCGTCACAGGGGCTATAAAGGGGCGTTCCCGCCGACCGCCATGTTACTGCTGCTGATCTGAGCTTAGGGAGAGGTTGCTGCCGCTTCGTCAGAAGCAGGGATAGCGTTAGGCAGGGTCCATTAACCATCAAACCGCTTGTGCTGTAGCGATTTCCACTGCCCAACACCACCTTCGGTGTGCAGGGACAGTGGAAGCTACATTTTTTTTTTTTTCCCTCAGCGCTGTAGCTCATTGGGCTGCCCTAGAAGGCTCCCTGATAGCTGCATTGCTGTGTGTACGCCGCTGTGCAAACCAACTGCTTTTTTCAAAGCACAAATCCTCTTGTTCCTTCCTTTCTGCACAGCTATCTTTTTTGTTTGTCCACACTTTTTATTTAATTTGTGCATCAGTCCACTCCTTATTGCTGCCTGCCATACCTGGCTGAGATTACTGCAGGGAGATAGTAATTGTTGGACACTCCCTGTTTTTTTTTTTTTTTTTTTTTTTTTGTGGGAGATTAAGATTGACATTTCTGCTAGAGTGCCATCCCTGTGTGTGCCATCTCTCACTCAGTGGGCCATAGAAAGCCTATTTATTTTTTTGCTTGATTTGGGTTATAAAATCTACCTGAAAAAATCACTACATCAATCAGTGGGAGAAAAATATTGGCCTCAGGGCTTGTGTGCCACTCTTGACTCCTGTGTGTGCCATCTCTCAGTCAGTGGGCCATAGAAAGCCTATTTATTTTTTTGCTTGATTTGGGTTCTAAAATCTACCTGAAAAAATCACTACATCAATCAGTGGGAGAAAAATATTGGCCTCAGGGCTTGTGTGCCACTCCTGACTCCTGTGTGCATCATCACTCACTCAGTGGGCCATAGAAAGCCCATTTTTTTTTTTTGCTTTATTTGGGTTCTAAATTCTACCTGAAAAAATCAATAAATCAATCAGTGGAAGATTAATATTGGCCTTTGGGCTTGTGTGCCAGTCCTAAGCGTGCCATCTCTCTCTCTCAGATAGTGAGCCATAGAAAGCCTATTTATTATTTTTTTATTGGGTTTATAAATTTTCCCTGGAACAAAAAAAAAAAAGTGGGAGATTAATATTGGCCTCTGGGCTTGTGTGCCAGTCCTGAGCGTGCCATCTCTCTCACAAATAGTGGGCCATAGAAAGCCTATTTATTTATTTTTTTTTGGTTTTATAAATTCTCACTGAAAAAAAAAAGGGAGATTAATATTGGCCTTTGGGCTTGTGTGCCAGTCCTAAGCGTGCCATCTCTCTCTCTCAGATAGTGGGCCATAGAAAGCCTATTTATTTTTTTTTTTATTGGGTTTATAAATTTTCCCTGAAAAAAAAATAAAAAGTGGGAGATTAATATTGGCCTCTGGGCTTGTGTGCCAGTCCTGAGCGTGCCATCTCTCTCACAAATAGTGGGCCATAGAAAGCCTATTTATGTTTTTGGTTGATTTGGGTTCTAAATTCTACCTGAAAAAATCAATAAATCAATCAGTGGGAGATAAATATTGGCCTCTGGGCTTGTGTGCCACTCCTGACTCCTGTGTGCGTCATCTCTCACTCAGTGGGCCATAGAAAGCCTTTTTTTGTTTTATTTGTTTTCTAAATTCTCCCTGAAAAAATCATTTTATTTTATTTGGTTTCTAAATTCTTCCTGAAAAAATCATTTTATTCTATTATTTTTTTTTCCTAAAGTCTCCCTGAAAAAAAAAAAAAAACAAATCAGTGGGAGATTAATATTGCCCTTTCTGCTTGTGTGCCAGTCTTGACTCCTGGGTGTGCCATCTCTCTCTCTCTCTCCAATTGTGGGCCATAGAAAGCCTATTATTTTTTTAGCTTGATTTGGGTTCCAAAATCTACCTGAAAAAATCACTACATCAATCAGTGGGAGATAAATATTGGCCTCTGGGCTTGTGTGCCACTCCTCACTCCTGTGTGCGTCATCTCTCACTCAGTGGGCCATAGAAAGCCTTTTTTTGTTTTATTTGTTTTCTAAATTCTCCCTGAAAAAATTATTTTATTTTATTTGGTTTCTAAATTCTTCCTGAAAAAATCATTTTATTCTATTATTTTTTTTTCCTAAAGTCTCCCTGAAAAAAAACAAAAAACAAATCAGTGGGAGATTAATATTGCCCTTTCTGCTTGTGTGCCAGTCTTGACTCCTGGGTGTGCCATCTCTCTCTCTCTCTCCAATTGTGGGCCATAGAAAGCCTATTATTTTTTTAGCTTGATTTGGGTTCCAAAATCTACCTGAAAAAATCACTACATCAATCAGTGGGAGATAAATATTGGCCTCTGGGCTTGTGTGCCACTCCTGACTCCTGTGTGCGTCATCTCTCACTCAGTGGGCCATAGAAAGCCTTTTTTGTTTTATTTGTTTTCTAAATTCTCCCTGAAAAAATCATTT
Organism: Ranitomeya imitator; assembly: GCF_032444005.1. Lineage (NCBI taxonomy): Eukaryota > Metazoa > Chordata > Amphibia > Anura > Dendrobatidae > Ranitomeya > Ranitomeya imitator. The sequence continues at coordinate 405,972,104 of NC_091284.1, forward strand.
TATTTTATTTGGTTTCTAAATTCTTCCTGAAAAAAATCATTTCATTCTATTATTTTTTTTTCCTAAAGTCTCCCTGAAAAAAAACAAAAAAAAACAAATCAGTGGGAGATTAATATTGCCCTTTCTGCTTGTGTGCCAGTCTTGACTCCTGGGTGTGCCATCTCTCTCTCTCTCTCTCCAATTGTGGGCCATAGAAAGCCTATTATTTTTTTAGCTTGATTTGGGTTCCAAAATCTACCTGAAAAAATCACTACATCAATCAGTGGGAGATAAATATTGGCCTCTGGGCTTGTGTGCCACTCCTCACTCCTGTGTGCGTCATCTCTCACTCAGTGGGCCATAGAAAGCCTTTTTTTGTTTTATTTGTTTTCTAAATTCTCCCTGAAAAAATCATTTTATTTTATTTGGTTTCTAAATTCTTCCTGAAAAAATCATTTTATTCTATTATTTTTTTTTCCTAAAGTCTCCCTGAAAAAAAAAAAAAAAAAAAATCAGTGGGAGATTAATATTTACATTTGTGCTTCACTGACAGTCCTGCGTGTGTGGCATCTCTCTCATTTGTTGCCACCAACAACAGAGTGTGTAACATTGTGCCTGATTTTCGTTGTGGTCTCACTCACCTGTAAAGGGGTAGCTAAATCATACTGAAGTTATAGCTCACCGTGTAAGTTGTGTGACAGCAACAAATACCGTTAGTTTGTTTACGTTTTTAAAACAATGAGGAAGTCTGGTGGAAGAGGTCGTGGCCGGGGGCGTTCATTGTCAGCTGGTAATGAGGGTAGTGGTAGTGGTGGAGCATCAGCTGGTCGTGGGAAAAAAAATATTGCACCTAAGTCTGGAGCTGTGGAGCCAGGTTCGTCGTCTGGCTACACAAGGCCTCGAACGCTCCCTTTTCTGGGAGTAGGAAAACCGCTTTTAAAGCCGGAGCAGCAAGAGCAAGTTTTGGCTTATCTTGCTGACTCAGCCTCTAGCTCTTTTGCCTCCTCTCGTGAAACTGGTAAATGTCAAAGCAGCGCGTCGTTAGTGGATGTTCACGGTCAGGGACAAGTCGCTTCCTTGTCCTCTTCAGCAAAAACAACAACAGAGAAGAATGCAGCAGGCGACACAACGGGTTACTCCATGGAGCTCTTTACACATACCGTCCCTGGCTTAGAAAGTGAAGCAGTTAACAGTCCATGCCCATTACAAGTTGAATCTGACATGGAGTGCACTGATGCACAGCCACAGCCAGACTACTATGCTGGTCCTTTGACTCAGACCACAACATTGCCCTCGCAGGGTAATGATCAAGAATCAGACCCTGATGAGACTATGTTGCCCCATCACGAACGCTATACCACCGACCGACACGGTGACACAGACGAAGTTGCACACGAGCTACAAGAAGAGGTAATAGATGACCCAGTTCTTGACCCCGATTGGCAGCCATTGGGGGAACAGGGTGCAGGCGGCAGCAGTTCTGAAGCGGAGGAGGAGGGGCCGCAGCAGGCATCAACATCGCAACAGGTTCCATCTGCCGGGCCCGTATCTTGCCCAAAACGCGTGGCAAAGCCAAAACCTGTTGGAGGACAGCGTGGCCGTCCGGTTAAAGCTCAGTCTGCAATGCCTGAAAAGGTATCCGATGCTAGAAAGAGTGCAGTCTGGCATTTTTTTAAACAACATCCAATTGATCAGCGCAAAGTCATCTGTCAAAAATGTTCAACTACCTTAAGCAGAGGACAGAATCTGAAAAGTCTCAATACAAGTTGCATGCATAGACATTTAACCACCATGCATTTGCAAGCCTGGACTAACTACCAAACGTCCCTTAAGGTTGTAGCACCCTCGGCCAATGAAGCTAGTCAGCAACGCAACATCCCTTCCGGCAGTGTAGGGCCACCATTTTCCGCACCACCTGCAGTATCTGTGCAGGTTTCTTTGCCAGGCCAAAGCAGTCAGGGTCAGGGAATCACCAGTTTCGTAGTAGGAAACACTGCATCTAGGGCACCGGCGGCAACAATACCATCTCCCACCGTCTCTCAGTCTGCCATGTCCACCGGCACCCCCGCTAGTTCCACGATCTCCAGCTCTCCAGTCCAGCTCACCCTACATGAGACTATGGTTAGAAAAAGGAAGTACTTAGCCTCGCATCCGTGTACACAGGGTTTGAACGCCCACATAACTAGACTAATCTCGTTAGAGATGATGCCCTACCGGTTAGTTGAAAGCGAAGCTTTCAAAGCCCTGATGGACTACGCTGTACCACGCTACGAGCTACCCAGTCGACACTTTTTTTCCAGAAAAGCCATCCCAGCCCTCCACCAGCATGTTAAAGAGCGGATCGTCCATGCACTCAGGCAATCTGTGAGCACAAAGGTGCACCTGACAACAGATGCATGGACCAGTAGGCATGGCCAGGGACGTTACGTGTCCATCACGGCACACTGGGTGAATGTTGTGGATGCAGGGTCCACAGGGGACAGCAAGTTTGGGACAGTTCTGCCTAGCCCACGGTCTAGGCAACAGTTGGCTGTAGCCGTTCGCACCCCCTCCTCCTCCTCTTCGTCCTCCTGCAGAAGCGAGAGCTCGTCCACAGACCGCAGTCGCACAACCACTCCATCCGCAGCTGCCACTGTTGCACACCAGGTCTCCCATTATGGGGCAGCTACTGGCAAACGTCAGCAGGCTGTATTGGCTATGAAGTGTTTGGGCGACAACAGACACACCGTGGAAGTTCTGTCCGAGTTCTTGCAGAAATTTAACGCAGTCGTGGCTGGGCACTGTAGATCTTGAGGCAGGCAAGGTAGTGAGTGATAACGGAAGGAATTTCATGGCTGCCATCTCCCTTTCCCAACTGAAACACATTCCTTGCCTGGCTCACACCTTAAACCTGGTGGTGCAGTGCTTCCTGAAAAGTTATCCGGGGTTATCCGACCTGCTCCTCAAAGTGCGTGGACTTTGCTCACATATCCGCCGTTCGCCCGTACACTCCAGCCGTATGCAGACCTATCAGCGTTCTTTGAACCTTCCCCAGCATCGCCTAATCATAGACGTTGCAACAAGGTGGAACTCAACACTGCACATGCTTCAGAGACTGTGCGAACAGAGGCGGGCTGTTATGTTTTTGTGGGAGGATACACATACACGGGCAGGCAGTAGGATGGCAGACATGGAGTTGTCAGGTGTGCAGTGGTCGAAGATTCAAGACATGTGTCAAGTCCTTCAGTGTTTTGAGGAATGCACACGGCTGGTTAGTGCAGACAATGCCATAATAAGCATGAGCATCCCCCTAATGCGTCTGCTGATGCAAAGTTTGACGCACATAAAGGATCAGGCGTCTGCAGCTGAGGAAGAGGAAAGCCTTGATGACAGTCAGCCATTGTCTGGCCAGGGCAGTGTACAGGACGAGTTAGCGGGCGAAGAGGAGGAGGAGGACGAGGAGGATGATGGGGATGATTATATTTTTAATGAGGAAGCTTTTCCGGGGCCACTGGAAATTGGTGGCGCGGCAAGGCCGGGTTCTGGTTTTTGGAGGGACACAAGTGACGTGGATTTGCCTCAAACTGCCCCTCAACCAAGCACAACCGCAGATTTGAGAACTGGAACTTTGGCCCACATGGCGGATTATGCCTTACGTATCCTCAAAAGGGACACACGCATAACTAAAATGATGAACGATGACGATTACTGGTTGGCCTGCCTCCTTGATCCTCGCTATAAAGGCAAATTGCAAAATATAATGCCACATGAGAACTTGGAACTAATATTAGCAACCAAACAATCAACTCTTGTTGACCGTTTGCTTCTGGCATTCCCTGCACACAGCGCCCGTGATCGTTCTCACACGAGCTGCAGGGGCAAGCAGACCAGAGGAGTTAGAGGGGCAGAAATCAGAAGTGGGGTTGGCCAGAGGGGTTTTCTGACCAGGTTGTGGAGTGATTTTGCTATGACCGCAGACAGGACAGGTACTGCAGCATCAATTCAAAGTGACAGGAGACAACATTTGTCCAGTATGGTTACAAACTATTTTTCATCCCTTATCGATGTTCTCCCTCAACCGTCATTCCCATTTGATTACTGGGCATCAAAATTAGACACCTGGCCAGAATTGGCAGAATATGCATTGCAGGAGCTTGCTTGCCCGGCAGCTAGTGTCCTATCAGAAAGAGTATTCAGTGCTGCAGGTTCAATACTAACAGAAAAAAGGACTCGTCTGGCTACCCAAAATGTAGATGATCTAACCTTCATTAAAATGAACCACAACTGGATTTCAAAATCTTTTGCCCCACCTTGCCCGGCCGACACCTAGCTTTCCTATGAAAAGGTCTTGCCTGTGGACTATTCTGAATGCCTTTTCCAATCTCGTAATTTTCTGCACCTGATTGTCCAGCATACGACATGTTTACACCTCACTAAATGGCCAAACTCCCCACACGGGGCCGTGGTATCGACACTTGGCGACAGCACCCGTGAGAGTGCTGTTTGTCTGAAGAGGTGGGTGTGCCCGCTTTTGGTCGACGGCACTGCCACTGGGTCCCTCCTAGTACAATAAAGTGTCTCTGGCGGTGGTGGTGCGCACCCAACGTCAGACACAACGTTGTAATATGAGGGGCCCTGGGCCTGTACCGCCGGCCACAAGACAGTTCCCCCCCCAGCTCAAACAGTGCTCTACCACTTGCAAAATTATCTCACAGCTCCACCAATGTTTAGTCTATGCGCTGACATCCTTCAATGCCTGCCACTGACAATACCATTGTATTGACATTTTTGTTATGTTAGGCCTTCGAAGCCTGTCTGCGGTCACTCCTTCCACTAGGCCTCCACTGACCACACCACTGCTGCCCGTGTACCCCTGGAACCAATTTAAAATTGCCTACAGCCATGTGTTATTATTTTAGGCCTTCGATGCCTGTCTGCGGTCACTCCTTCCACTAGGCCTCCACTGACCACACCACTGCTGCCCGTTTACCCCTGGAACCAATTTAAAATTGCCAACAGCCATATGTTATTATTTTAGGCCTTCGATGCCTGTCTGCGGTCACTCCTTCCACTAGGCCTCCACTGACCACACCACTGCTGCCCGTGTACCCCTGGAACCAATTTAAAATTGCCTACAGCCATGTGTTATTATTTTAGGCCTTCGATGCCTGTCTGCGGTCACTCCTTACAATATGCCTCCACTGACCACACCACTGCTGCCCGTGTACCCCTGGAACCAATTTAAAATTGCCTACAGCCAGCCCAATTTTTTTATTTTAGGCCTTCGATGCCTGTCTGCGGTCCGTTCGTTCTACTACTACTACACTGACCAGGCCACTGCTGCCCGTGTACCCCTGGAACCAATTTAAAATTGCCTACAGCCATGTGTTATTATTTTAGGCCTTCGATGCCTGTCTGCGGTCACTCCTTCCACTAGGCCTCCACTGACCACACCACTGCTGCCCGTGGACCCCTGGAACCTATTTTTAATTGCATAGAGCATCCTTTTTTTAATAGTAGGCGTACAAAGTCTGTCTGCGGTCCACTATTGAAATTGTCCTCCACTGCCCAGAGCACTGCTGCTTGTGTACCCCTGTAACTTTTTTAAGCTGCAGTGAGCCACATTTTTGGGTTAAGTCCTACTACCTGTGTCTGTCTGCGCCACTCAATTCAGCTGTGTTCCTTTGAAAAAAGCTGAGCGTCAATAGTCTTGTTTTCAGCCTCTAGGAATTTTAAAACTGCATTGGGGGTACAACTTTGGTAGGTCCTACTAACGGTGTCTGCCTCCCCAAGGTGTGCCCCAGGTTTCCTCGCCATTGCTTCGATCTTAATGCTCTCGTTTAGTAGTTGTTGGAAACTACACTGCATTAGGCCTACAAATTGGGTATGGGGTGTAGAGAGATGGTGTGTTCCACTCCAAGGTGTGCCCCAGGTTTCCTCGCCATTGCTTCGATCTTAATGCTCTCGTTTAGTAGTTGTTGGAAACTACACTGCATTAGGCCTACAAATTGGGTATGGGGTGTAGAGAGATGGTGTGTTCCACTCCAAGGTGTTCTCCAGGTTGCCTTTCCTGAGCTTCGATCTTCCGGCTCTCGTTTAGTAGTTCTTGGAAACTACACTGCATTAGGCCTACAAATTGGGTATGGGGTGTAGAGAGATGGTGTGTTCCACTCCAAGGTGTTCTCCAGGTTGCCTTTCCTGAGCTTCGATCTTCCGGCTCTCGTTTAGTAGTTGTTGGAAACTACGCTGCATTAGGCCCACAAATTGGGTATGGGGTGTAGAGAGATGGTGTGTTCCACTCCAAGGTGTTCCCCAGGTTGCCTTTCCTGAGCTTCGATCTTCCGGCTCTCGTTTAGTAGTTGTTGGAAACTACACTGCATTAGGCCTACAAATTGGGTATGGGGTGTAGAGAGATGGTGTGTTCCACTCCAAGGTGTTCTCCAGGTTGCCTTTCCTGAGCTTCGATCTTCCGGCTCTCGTTTAGTAGTTGTTGGAAACTACGCTGCATTAGGCCTACAAATTGGGTATGGGGTGTAGAGAGATGGTGTGTTCCACTCCAAGGTGTTCTCCAGGTTGCCTTTCCTGAGCTTCGATCTTCCGGCTCTCGTTTAGTAGTTCTTGGAAACTACACTGCATTAGGCCTACAAATTGGGTATGGGGTGTAGAGAGATGGTGTGTTCCACTCCAAGGTGTTCTCCAGGTTGCCTTTCCTGAGCTTCGATCTTCCGGCTCTCGTTTAGTAGTTGTTGGAAACTACGCTGCATTAGGCCTACAAATTGGGTATGGGGTGTAGAGAGATGGTGTGTTACACTCCAAGGTGTTCTCCAGGTTGCCTTTCCTGAACTTCTATCTTCAGGCTCTCATTAAATTGTGGTTAAATGGAACAACTGCATTTGGCGTACTAGTTGGTTTGGGGCCTACTATCGGTGTCTGCCACTCCTTGCTGTTCTCCTGGTTTCCTGTCCTGAAATTCCATTTTCAGGCTCTCGTTAAGTAGTTGTTAATGTTAGACTGCATTTGGCCTACTAGTTGGGTTGGGGCCTACTATCGGTGTCTGCCACTCCTTGCTGTTCTCCTCAACTGAACAAAGCTGGGCCGCCTGTTTACTACGGTTGCCAATTTTGAACTGCATGTCGACTACTTACTGATTTGGGCCTACTCTCTGTGTCAGCCTCTCATTCCAGTTGTCCTCCACTGCAATGCCCCCTGGTTAGTCCTGTGTTACCAATTTTGAACTGCATTTAGCCAACTTTATTCTTTGGGCCTATATCTGTGTTTCCTCCTCATCCTGCCCATTGCCCAGCCAGTGATAGATGAGTCTGCTGGTACATTGACCCATAACGCAAAATTCCCCGTGCACGCTACACAGCAAGATTGTGACCCTGCTGAAAGTCAGGTTCCTCTTCCCGCATACCATACCACCTTACACGGGGACAAAGAGGAAGGTGCAGATGAAAGTGCAGGTTCCTTCATCAGGTGGGGGGAGGAATACTAGTTGGCGACGTCACTGGCACAGGGCCTCTCATAGTACGCAAAAGTGTTGCTGCCGGTGGGAGGCGCCTCCGCCGTGCAAACACACCGCTGTACTTTGAGGGGCCCTGTGCCAGTGCCAATGCCAACGAGTGGGCCCCCCCTGCTTGCTCAGGATCACAGCACTTGCAAAGTTGAAATACTTACCTCTCCCTGCTCCACTGCCGTGACGTGGTCCAGATTTACTGGGCCCACTAATTACTTGAACCAGCCCTACCCCCCACAACTTTAGCCAAATGACCCCCAATTTCAAATGCCTTCCAATTATTATAAGCTAAATTACGATTGACAAGCTTCTGTAACAAGAATGGATGTTTTTGCCATTAAAATGGGCAGTGTAGGTGTTTTCCTGGCCTCCACTCACTGCCGACTATGCTCCCCCATTGACTTGCATTGGGTTTCGTGTTTCGGGCGATACCAGACTTTTCGCGATAATCGGCCGATTCCACTCGACTCGACTTCTAAGATAGTCGGGTTTCGCGAAACACGGCTCGACTCTAAAAAGGTCAAGGTCGCTCAACCCTAGTCTTCACTTCATCAACATGAAGGGGTTTTGACAAATCATAAATTTTCCTCTCAATTTCAGCAGATAATCTGAAACAAAAGAGAGAATATGTGTTGGGGAACAATGTGCCTCAGAAGCACACTTTCATTTGTAAGAAAACCTTACTTATTTCTATGAAATTGCCTCAAACATTGCACAATCCATTCAGAATACAAGCTAAATGAACAATTGTGATGAATAAAAACATAAAATACCAACCTTATATAGTGTGACATGTTCAGGAACAATGTGTCTGACAAGCCAGCATAGTTATATCTGTTCTCCTGAGTATCTGCAGTACAACTGTGATATCAGGTTTCACAAACCATCAAGAGTCAGGAAGGTATTGGGTATGGGGAATATTCTGACAATCTGGTGAGGAGGGAGAAATGAAACTAAAAGAGCTGTGCCTGACAGATCAGTTGTTCCTGTCGGAGATTTATCAGCCGAGGGTGGATCGCGATTCCACCTGCAGCTGTTAGAGGCACATGTCAGCTGTTCTAAACAGCTGACATGTGCTGAGAAAGATGTGGGCTCAGGATCGGAGCCCACATCACAAGGAAGGTCACGACATGCGCTGTACTTGTACGGCGCATGTCGTGAAGGTGTTAAGGGTAAACCTGTCAGTAGGATTAACCCTCCTAAGCAGTCTTTTTGGGCATGTAGTTCACAGGAAGCTGAATAAAATGATACATCGATGTCTGCAATCCTATGTCTTTTTTCAAAGAAATCAACATTTTTATAAATAAAAAAATAAATAAATAAATAAATAAGCTGTTTTGGACTATGAGCCAGACATGGATCTGCATATAGAGATTATTTAAAGGAAAAGGGGGGGGTTACCAGTGTAATATGTAATGGCTGCTCTCCTGATCTCACTACAGAGCTGCATTTGATTATATCTGACACATGGGCAGGTTCCTCTCAGTGCTTCAGCTTCCATCTCATAGGCAGACAGTACAATACAGCAGAGCTGTGAGAGATGCAGCTGCTAACTTGTTTGTTTGAGAAAAAAAAGATCAGTTCTGCTGTGCTGTGGTTTAAGTACATGTCTCACACTGGTAACACTACCTTTCATTTACAATAAGCTCTAGAGGAGGAGGACAAGGAGGACGGAGAAGAGGATGAAGAAGGAAAGGAGGAAGAGGAGGAAAAAGAGAAAGATTTATTTAAAAAATGAGAAACTAGGACATTCTAAAATAATTTTCTTTCTTGGTTATGAGTTTAAATACCCTTATTATATTCCTTTTCTACAAGACATGTTCAGGACCAGCATGTAATTCTGTAGAGCGACTTTTGGACTTGTAGACTTGACTAGGTCTGGTGTAGAAAATCTATACAGTCTGCTCTTTCTGCCCAGTTATTCTAGAAGCGGAATAACAGCTTCCCATGATGCATCTCTTCATCTACATTTTAATAGTTGGTCCAGAACTAAATCTAATATAGCATCAAACAGTTGTGCTCAAAGCAAAGTACATTAATAAATGATGCTGAATATTATGCTAAGGTGTCCTGACCCCATAATACAAATGCTGTGTGTCACTTTCTACAATTTATTTAATTTACTGATTATAAACAAATTGTCACCCTAGAAACAAACCACATCTCTATCATCTTAAATATGCTAAGAGCTGGACGCTACCTCCATAAACAGAATAATGGTACTTTTATCTCTAATGATTTTTTCTTCTACTACAGCCATAATTACATGCAATTATTTTTTTCCAAATTAAAACAAATGTGATTTCTGTGCCTAAATACTAAGATATTAATGCTCACCGTTCATTGTGAGGTTGGTGGTGAAACGAGCAATTTTGTTTTTTAACTAAATATAGCAAAGGTAAATGTCCAGAAATAAATCGAGCTATAGTCAGAATTAAATTAAAATGTAAAATTATTTCATGTAAGTAAAAAAAAAGACAAACTGGAAGAAAAAATAATGATAAAATAATGAAAAAATTATAAAAAAAAAAGTAAAAAGAATGAAATACAGTAAAGTGTAAATAAGATATTGTGTTTTTATATTCTTGCTCTTGACTGTTGAAACAGAAAAATTAACTTTGCTGCAGGGATATACATGATCAAGTATTATATTTTCTCTAAGAAAACTTTATGGAAAAGTGGTGCCCTGGAAAATTGATAACAAGTGCTAAAGATACTGCTATCTAAAAACTTTTTCATAGAGGCAGAAAATAATCCAGATATTGTTTTCTTTGATTGTGCCTTCCCCAGTGGCGTGGGAAGTGGGGTGCGGGGGGGGGTGGGTTGGGGGGCGGGGGGGGGGGGGGGTTGGGGGGCGGTCCGCCCCGGGCGGCACAATGCGGGGGGCGGCCGGCACCGCAGGAGGAAAAAGAAAAAAAAAAAAAAAAAAGACGCCCCTTTAAATCATCGGGCGGTGCAGTCCGCCGCCACGACCAGGCTCCCCCCACCTCCGGGCCCCCGCCCCCCGCTCCCCGCTCTAATACTCACCTCTCCTGGTTCCTGTGGCTTCAGCGTCCTCTGACTCTGCGACGTCTCAGAGCAGAGGGCGCGATGACGTCACTACTGTGCGCGCCGCTCAGCCTCTCTGTCCTGAGCGTCGCAGAGCCGGAGAGACGCTGACTGGCTGCACCGCCCCGGACCTGCGCTAGGAACAGGAGAGGTGAGGATTTTACTTTTTTTTTTTTTTCTTTATGTCTGACTCTGTCTGGGGGCAATGCTGGACACACTGGGGCAATACTGGAGACCATGGGGCAGATTGCTGGACACACTGGGGCAATACTGGAGACCATGGGGCAGAATGCTGGACACACTGGGGCAATACTGGAGACCATGGGGCAGATTGCTGGACACACTGGGGCAATACTGGAGACCATGGGGCAGAATGCTGGACACACTGGGGCAATGCTGGAGACCATGGGGCAGATTGCAGGACACACTGGGGCAATACTGGAGACCATGGGGTAGATTGCTGGACACACTGGGGCAATACTGGAGACCATGGGGCAGATTGCTGGACACACTGGGGCAATACTGGAGACCATGGGGCAGAATGCTGGACACACTGGGGCAATACTGGAGACCATGGGGCAGATTGCTGGACACACTGGGGCAATACTGGAGACCATGGGGCAGAATGCTGGACACACTGGGGCAATACTGGAGACCATGGGGCAGATTGCAGGACACACTGGGGCAATACTGGAGACCATGGGGCAGATTGCTGGACACACTGGGGCAATACTGGAGACCATGGGGCAGAATGCTGGACACACTGGGGCAATAAAGGAGACTATGGGGCAGATTGCTGGACACACTGGGGCAATAAAGGAGACTATGGGGCAGATTGCTGGACACACTGGGGCAATACAGGAGACCATGGGGCAGATTGCTGGACACACTGGGGCAATACTGGAGACCCTGGGGCAGATTTCTGGACACATTGAGGCAATGCTGGAGACCCTGGGGCAGACTTCTGGACACACTGGGGCAATGCTGGACACTGGGGCAGATTGCTGGACACACTGGGGGTAATATGCTGGACACACTGGGGCAATGCTGGACACTGGGGGTAATATGCTGGACACACTGAGGGAAGACTGCTGGACACACTGGGGCAGACTGCTGGACACACTGGGGCAATGCTGGACACTGGGGCAGATTGCTGGACACACTGGGGGCAGTGCTGGACATACTGGGGCAGATTGCTGGACACACTGGGGGCAGTGCTGGACATACTGGGGCAGATTGCTGGACACACTGGGGCAGATTGCTGGACAACATGGGGGTAATATGCTTGACACACTGGGGCAGATTGCTGGACAACATGGGGGTAATATGCTGGACACACTGGGGGCAGGACTTGAGGCATGGGCAGAATGTAGATACGGGGCATGATTGGAGACACGGGGCAGGATTGGATCATGGGGCAGGACGGATACGATGGAGGCTGATGGGGCAGGATGGGGAGATGATATGGTGTAGAATGGATACTCATGAGTGCAGGATGGGAGAACATATGGCTGGAGCCAGGAATGAGATAAACGGGGCCAGGGTGGGGAATAGTATTACCATAGGGGCTAATTAAGGGATATTATTACTGCAGTGATGTATTTATTTTATTTTTTGAGTATACTGTTTTAAATGGGGGGGCGGTCCTGTTACTGTGCAGAGTGACACTATATCACCTTTTTTTCTTCATGTGATGTAATGTAGAAGTTGTGAAAAATTAAGTAATGTGTTCTGCAAGTGGAGCTCGAGATAACTGTGTTATTTCCTGCAGAAACGAGTCCTGGCTGGAAGGAATGATGGCAGTCTGTGCTGGATGAAAGATGAAGGACTTCACCTAGAGACGTCACTGGTGAGTCAGTGTTACCTATACACTGACACTATACACTGTATACTGTATAGAGGTCCTGTGTATAATGTCACCAGTGATCTCTGTATTACCTCTACACAGACACTGCATACTAAGTACAGATCTCCTGTGAATACTGGCACTTATGGTGATAGTATTGTGGGTTTTTTTTTTATTACTGATCAGTATTGTAGTATTCAGTCACTATGTGGTGGTAATATGTGGTCTGGAAATGGTGTTGTGGTATTTGTCCCTTGTATGTAGTATTATTCGGTCACTATGTGGCCTGGTCATGGTGTGGTGGTATTAAGTCACAGGTGTGGCATTTGGGGGTGACACCATTAGGCCCAGTTTAAGTTCTACAAAACAGGAAAACCATTTTCGGTAACCTTTGTGTGTATTGAGCCGGGGGGGGGGGGGGGCGCCAAACTCGGGAACAGCCCCGGGCGGCAAAAGCTCTAGCTACGCCTCTGGCCTTCCCTATGATAGATTGACAGTAAGAGCATTAATATTTAAAGGCAGAAGCGTTGATTATGAGTCTCTTTCACTATAAAGAACCATGACAATGGTGCAGAACCAGATTTCTATTCATTGGCAACTAGTTTAAATAGCTAACATAGAAAAATTTCAAAAAAACAGACAACATGAAAAGCAGACTCACCAACACCTTGTCAAATGGCAAATGCACTAGCAGGGTGCAGCAGGCCCCCACTGATAAATGCTGGAGCAGCACAGGTGCAAGCTACTGATGAGAGCAACCACCCACTCACCCAAACATTAGAGGGGTTGGCTGCCTAGTAGCAAAAATGCACATAGGTAAGGCTTGCATAAGACACCATTCACACAGATAAATGTGATGCACAGTGTCTGGACAACCTATTGATCGCGCCCATAGCATTAGCAAGCGGGCCGTCCAGCACTACACATATATATATATTTATATATATATATATATATATATATATATATATATATATATATATATATACATGCAACACACAAGAGCCAAGCCAACATAAAGGGGCCCTGCCGCACCCTGCAAAAAGATGATAAAATAGTGCAAAAAAGATGAAAAATTAAATAATGTATATAAAACATTCAATGAGGTATTAGTTACAATTTTGGCCAAAATGGATAAGCCCCACAACCCAACGTCAAGGGTCCTCATAAACTTGCGAGACCTACTCTAATATCAAAAAGAGCTAACATAGAAAAACTCAAAAAAACACACAACATGAAAAGCAGACTCACCAACACCTTGATGGCTAATCAATCTGGGTACTCCTTTAACTGAAAGGACAGACTTGAAATGCTACCTGAACCGTATGTATACTTTACGTATAGTTATTCCGATATAAAATCTTTTACACGTACAAAAAGACCACATATACCACGTATTAAATTTTAAAGGAGATGAATTGCTGTACGGTATGTGTTACTCGACTGATACTCAACGTTCGCCCGGGGACATGATATTGACAGTACTGACAATGTCCGCAATGATAATTACTCTTAAGTGCTGCTTGCTCTAACCAGGTAGTTTTCTGTTTTTTAACGCGGTTGCGAACTAAGACGTCCCTAATACGTGTGCTACGTCTATTAGAAATAAGCAGTCCCCCGGCTATCCTACCTGCTAAATCCTTATCTCTTTCTAGTATGTGCCAATGTTTCCTAATGGTGGATCTTATCTACTGATCCATCGGACCATACTGGAAACAAAATGTAAACCGCTGTTGTGACATATTCTTTACCTTCCCCCTGTGCTCCTGGGAACAATTATTTAAACTCTCCAAGGTGCTCTGTAGCAGAGCATCAGGGTAGCCCCTACTAAGGAGCCTATGGCATAGTTCTTTCAACTGTTGTTCAAAGCCTTTTTGAGTATTGTTAACCCTTCGTGTCCTTAACAGTTGACTGTAAGGAAGCAACCTCTTGGTGTGACCTGGGTGGAAGCTGTTAAAATGTAATACCGAATTAATGGAGGTGGGTTTTCGATGGATAGACGTACAAACCTCCCCTTCCTGAATCTCCACCAACACGTCCAAGAATTCTAAACTGGAGCCCCCAAAATTGGAAGTGAAGGACATTCCCATAGTATTAGTGTTGCTAAGGTGCCCCACAAATAGTGCAAACTCGTCCTCTGTGCCATCCCACACCAGAAATACGTTGTTAGGGCTAGCGGAATGCACCGAGTAAAAATAGATGTTTATTATAAATGGTGCATTCGCAGCCCGGGGTCCACCGTGCAGGAGGAACCTGCTGCTAGTGAATGGTGGCACTGTTTGGCAGTATAGACTAGCTCTGTTACCTGACAGAGCAGCCACGAGAGGAAAACACTGTGCCCTGTTAGCCTCACAGGAGCACAAGCTTACCTCCGAACTGATAGCAGTCAGTGGTTATGCACACACGCAATCTCGTCAGCGGAGGTGCCAGTATTCTAGGGGCTTATTTCAGCCGGTTCCCTGAATCACGTTCACACAATCTCCTCGTCGGAGGTGCCAGCATTCTAGGGGCTTATTTCAGCCGGGTCCCTGAACACATACATGCATAACCACACTGGCGCAAAGCACATATTAGAATTGATACTAGCACATGGCCACGCGGCCATGCAAGCCTTAAATAGTTGCAGCACATTTAGGACCTTTCAAAGAAGGACCAATGAAGTTGCTGCAGTACCTGAGCATGTGACCCCAGATCTCCACTGAGAGATCTTGGCCTGGGCATGCTCAGAGTGCAAAGCAGGACTTAGTCCTAGCACCTACAAGGACCTTCCAAGAAGGACCAATGACCTAGCTGCAGTATCTGATCATGTGACCCTCAATCTCCACTGAGAGATATGGGCATGCTCAGAACGTGAAAAGCAGGACTTAGTCCCAGAAGCGTCTGCTTGCCGCTGCCCAGCACTGACTTCAATGGCAGAAGCAGGAAATGCAGCAGTAACTCTTAGCACAGAGTCAGACTGAGTGAGACGCTGGGATCGACGTCTTTGCTGAGCAGGCTCCACTGCGGCAGGAGAAGCATGGGAGACTGCAGCGGAGATGGCCCGAGATTCCCCCTGTGCAGAGGCAGGAACTCGACCCCTAACATACGTCATCCACGTATCTCAGGTAGAGTTTAAAGTGCCAAAAATAGATTGGCGAATGTACATGCAGCCGGGGTCCCCATGGCAGTCCCGGTGGTCTGCATGTACCAAATGTCCATGAACGTAAAGGCATTGTATGTTAGTATAAAGCGGAGACCCTCACATATGAAATCTATGAAATCTAGATTTTTATCCGTGGTTTCCAAAATGCATCTGATAGCACGTACCCCCAACAGCTGCTGAATATTGGTGTATAAACTGACCACGTCAATGGATGCCAAGGAGAACCCCGGCTGCCACGTGAATTCTTGGACGTGACCTAAAAAAGATTTAGCGTCCTTAATATAAGACTGGATGTCCGTTAACAGCGGACGCAGAAGCCAATCAATGTACTGGGATAGGGGCTCTGTAAGCGACCCCATCCCAGACACGATGGGTCTGCCATGGAGGGATGTGACCGATTTGTGGATTTTTGGAACATAATACCAATATGGTTTCGCCAGAAACCCTGGGAGGAGCTTCTCTGCCTTTCTCTGTGTGATTACTTTCATTTCGACTGCCTTTCTCAAAAGGGATCATAGTTCCCTTTTGTATTTCTGTGTGGGGTCTCCATGCAATTTTGTGTAAATGGTCGTGTCTGACAATTGCCGATCTGCCTCCAACAAATATGCCTCTCTTGGTATTAGAACCGTTTTACCCCCCTTGTCCGTTTGGACGTACGATAACATCTGACCAATTAGCTATATCCCTCAGAGCCCTCCTTTCCAGATCAGTAAGGTTAGAAGGTGCCTTCTTGTACACCAAAGCCTCTATGTCCTTCAAAACAAGAGTTTTGAACAAGTCTACCCTGTTGCCAGGGGAGACCGGGGGCATGTATGTCGAGGGACTTATAAGACCGTTAACAAAAAACCTACCAATTAATGTTACAAAGTTACCTTAAACATAGTCATCTTTACAATTATCAACCAATCTAGCATAAAAGACGATGCTCATAGTCTTTGTTTTCAGGGTATGACTTGTGCAATGGGTGGTCAGAAACTATGATACTGGAGTCATTGCTCCAGATAGTGAGCACTGATGATGTTTGTAGCATAACACGTGACTGGTAACCGCTTAAAGGGGTTTTCCCACAAAGTATATTTTAATTAATAGATCTTGGAATAATAATAATTTCTACAATTTCTTTAATTTTTTTGTGACTTAAAATATTTCACTGCCTGTTTTTATGCAATGCTTTATCTCAAAGAAAGAATCATCTTCGATCCAATGCTGTAATGTCTGTATATTTTTTGCTTCCTCCCCTGTCCAACAGCTGTGGTATGATCAGACCATGTCCCTGTACGGTCACACATAGCCATTACACAGTACACGGCAGGGGCAGATTTATAAGATTATCTCAGCACAGGAATATTTTATTTAAACACACCCAAAATGTGGAAATTATTATTATTCCAAGATCTATAGATTAAAATTTTGATTAAAATTAACTTTGTTTGTGGGAAAATCCCTTTAAGCTACTAACTGGTAGCAGTGGTCTTGTGAGATCTGCTTGTAAACTAAATCAAGAGGGACAGCTGGAGCTCTACACTGAACTGCCAGTGTCAGGCACAGCTGTTGGGTGATCTGGGACCAGGGGCTCCTTCCTTGTCCCTAACACTAGAGGGTGCCCTAGCTCACCCTGCTCCCCGGGATACTTCAGATGGTGAAGATGCCGGAGCCTCCGTCCTTGCCTAATCTCCTGAGTTAGGCCTCCATTTGTTCTTTTCCCCCACCCAGGGAAGAGGGGGCGCTACTGTGCACCGTAGTACACCAACTCGACAAACATGGCAGCACAATTAGTGGTTAACAGAAAACTCCAGGCATACAAAATATTAATTCACATATAACAGAGGAATGCACCAGGGTGTAAAGGTAAGGGAATAAACCAAAACAGAGAAGAATAAAGAATTACCACGCATATAAACCAAACAACAGTCACTAATAACTCCTTCAACTCTCCTTCTTATAAGAACTCCTCTCCCTCCGTTAGCCATGCAGCAACAAAGTTAGCTCTGACAAGGATTTGTATCAGAGTCCAGATTATAAATGTAAGAGGAGTGGCTAACCGAGCACAGCTGTGAGCACAGGGATTTCCAACATGGTCGATTAACCCCTTTTCTGCCAGAAGAAATAAACACATTTAAAATGAAGGAGAAGTGCTTCTTCTCAGCGCCGAAGTAGAAGCAATCAGACGCTGCGGTCCTCTGGCTTCACCTGTAGTGGCAACCCCATGACAGTACCCCCTTCTTCTATGAGGGACCTCCGGAACCTCACGACCAGACCTATCAGGGTGTTCCACATGAAAAGCCTGGACCAGTCTGGCTGCATGGACATCAGATGCTGGTACCCACATCCCCTCCTCAGCAATGTACCAGATACTGAAGTGACCGACGAACAACATGAGAATCCAAGATCTTCGCAATCTGAAACTCCAAGTTTCCATCGACAATGACAGGAGATGGTGGTAGAGGAGATGGCAGTGAAGATGCAACATATTTTTTGAGGAGATAACAATGGAATACATTATGGACCCTAAAGGTAGGTGGTAAAGCATGGCGAAATTCTACAGGATTGATGATGGTTACGATCTTATAAGGACCGAACAACCTGGGACCCAGTTTCCAAGACTGAGCCTTCAGCTTAATGTTCCTAGAAGACAGCCACACCAAGTCACCAACACACAGGCCCAGACCCACCAAACGTCTCCAAACAATCACACTCTTATATTTGGATCCCACCTTCCTCAAATTATTTGTAACCCCCTGCCATATAGTAGTAATAGAAGATGAAAACCATTCTTCTTCCGGTAATTAAGAGGGGCAATTACTATTAATGAACCAAAATGAGAATGGAACCCATATGCCTGAAAAAATGGGGACTTAAAGGTCGACTCCTGATAACGATTATTTACAGCGAGTTTGGCTAACGGTAAATAGGTAACCCAGTCCTCCTGCTTTTCAGATACAAAACACCTGAGATACGTTTCTAGATTTTGGTAAACCCATTCAGTCAATCCATTAGACTGCGGGTGAAAAGCGGAAGAAAAATCCACAGACAAGTGCAAAATGCCCTCCAAACCCAGGGAAGAAAAGGCACTACTGTGCATCGTAGTACATCAACTCGAATAGTGGAGGTTTTTTCCTCCTTTTTTTCTTCCTGTTGTGGTTTTTGCGGTTAGAGTAAGACTGGCAAGCGTGAGGACCCATGGGTTGCCAGCTTATGTATTGTGGCCATAATATTAAATAATACCTTACATATTTTGATATGTTCTTGTGCACTTTTTTAACTTTTGCTTTTTGAGGTGCAGTTGGGCCCTGATGGCTTTGTAAGTTGCGGCCTCTGTTCACACGGGACACATTACAGTTAGCACTTGGGCAGCCCACCACAGGGCGTTACTAATAGGCTATGATCCATACTCTGTGTGAACACTGCTGCAGATTATTTATTTGCACTGGTGTGCCAAGCAGCCAATTCCTAATTGTAGGCTGGCTGTCTCATTTGGTATTACCGCACCTGTGTAGTCGTCATCTTTACTTGGGCCCACTGCACTATGATAGTGCATTTGATTTGAGGCCTAGACAAGTAAGCACCTTTGCCTGTTTTTCCAGAAGGGTGGAGGTTTTTCCTACTCTTTTTTCCTCCGGTTGTGTTTTTTGCTGTTAGAGTAGGACTGGCAAGCGTGAGGACCCGTGATGTGGGTTGCCAGCTTATGTATTGAGGCCAGAATATTAACTAATACCTTACATATTTTGATATGTCCTTGTGCACTTTTTTTTTACTTTTTGTGGTGCAGTTGGGCCCTGATGGCTTTGTAAGCTGTGGCCTCTGTTCACATGGGACGCATTACTGTTAGTACTAAGCAGCCAGCCACAGTGCATTACTAATAGGCTATGATCCAGATGCTGTGCATACTCTGTATGAACACTGCCATATGCAGATAATCTGTTTGCACTGGTGTGCCAAGAGGCCAATCCCTGATTGTAGGCTGGCTGTCTCCTTTGGTATTACCGCACCTGTGTAGTCGCCATCTTTACTCGGGCCCACTGCACCATGATAGTGCATTTGATTTGAGGCCTAGACAGGTAAGCACCTTTGCCTGTTTTTCTGTGGTGTTTTTTCCAGAATAGTGGAGTTTTTTTCCTCCTTTTTTTCTCCTTTTGTGGTTTTAGCTTTTATTGTGTTCTTTATTATTCACATTGATGTGAATTGAGATTTAGAACCATAGAATGTCTCTATTATAAATACAGAATTTGACAAAAAAGGAAATACTACACATGATTGCAGTTTTATGCTAACATAATTTTAAAGCGAACCTGTCATCAGAATTTTGATAAGTAAACCACACACACTGTCAGGTTAGCACTGTTATACTGATTGTAATGATACCTGAGTTGATGAAATCAGTCTTGTGGTTGTTGTTTAATCTGTATTTGTAGTTTTTAGTTAATGAGATTCTCGTGCTTTGGGGCGGGCCTGTGGGTGGGTCTTTATGTGGTGCTCTGCATACATATGCATCTCTATGGGTTTATGACAGGTCACTGATCCTTCAGTGATCTGGCCCCTTTTCTGCATAGAATTTTGAGGGGGTTATAAAATTTTTTACATCCAGCAAAATTGCGCTGGTGATGCCTGCACAGTAGCATATATCTCTTACCTATAGATACTACTGCGCTAACGCAACCATTTAGCCACAGCTGATTTTTTTTTTTCCTACATCAAAATGGCGGTGCATGAGCAGTAGCATCTATTGCGTGCTGATAGATGCTACTGCGCAGGTGCCGTCACCATTTTTCTCAAGGAAAAAAATGTGACTGCAGCTAAATGGCACCAGCAGTGTGTCACGGGGCTACCGCAACAGAGAGGATCCAGAGAACCGCAGTGCTCTGGGCCTCGTTCACACACAGTGAACAGAAGCTCTTCACCTATATTCTGACCTGGCTGCTTTGTGCCAGCAGTGCAGGAGTTAACCTTATTGCTGAGCTGCTGAGAGCTGGGTCTTTCTCAGCTGAAGTGGATTTTGTAATCTGATCCTCTATATAGACCCAGTCCTGACTTCAGCTATTGTCAGTGATCAGTTCTACTGCCCAGCTTGAAGGTTGAAGGAGCGTAGTGTTGGTGTTGGAGGTTTATTTACAGAGATTGGTGTCTGCTGTTTTGGTTGTATGTTTATCCTGTTTTCCTTCCTAGTTTATTCCTTCTCTTCCCTTCTCTGTGTTTCTTCTGTGGTTGTGTGAGCATTTTGGTGAGTTTGAGACTTTCAGTTACCTTGTCTGTATACCCTGTTATTTGTTGTATTATTACACTGGTGCAGTCCACCTCCTTTGGGGGGAGAGGGGGCCACTGATAGGGCCTGCAATGGAGACAGGGATATGCTGGCAGCTCGGGCCTCTTAACCATCATAGGTACCCCCGAGATAAGGGAAAGCCAGGGCCCCATTTAAGTGGTAGGGACATATGCGGGTCCCAGTACGCCGTCCTGCCCCTTTAACGCCACTTACGGCGTGACAGTATCACTGACCTTAAAAATTTTTCTTGGTCCAATAAGGACCCCATTGCTGCTTTAGCTGGACAAATGCAGCAACTCAGTCTAGAGGTGGCTGACCTCCGCTTGGCGGTTGTGCAGCGCACTCCAGTGGCCACGGCAGGGGTTGCTACACCTCCACAAGCTTCGCTGGAGCTGAAAATTGCGTTACCTGACAGGTTCTCAGGGGGTGTGACAATTTTTTTACACTCAGGGAGGCCTGTAAATTGTTTTTTAGGTTGCGTCCTCACACTTCAAGTTCAGAGGAGCAGAGGGTTGGAATTATAGTATCACTCATACAAGGTGACCCTCAGGCCTGGGCATTTTCACTTCCTGCTGACGCTTTGCCGTTATGGACTGTGGAGGAGTTTTTTTGAGCCTTAGGTCAGGTGTATGATGATCCTGACCGCGTCTCCCTCGCTGAGTCCACAATACGCCATTTTACACAAGGAGATCGGCCAGTAGAGGAGTACTGCTCTGAGTTTCGGAGATGGGCTACTGACACATTGTGGAATGACCCTGCACTCCGTAGTCAATTTTATCAGGGTCTATCTGATAAAATAAAACAAAAATAGGAGAAAAAGGAGCATACCGTGGCCAATATATATAATATTAAGTCTTTATTAGTACATAAAAAACATTAAAAAATGTAATCAGTAATAAATCACAGTATATACATTCCAATGAACAGCAAAAAGGAGGACAGTTACTCCGAATGACCCCTAAAAAATGCTGCAGGGGAAATTCCACATATAGTGGGTAAAGTACACCATGTGCTCCCCAGCAGCGCTGTAAAGGCACGGCAGGACCAGGGTAGAGCAGGGTAATAAGTCTATCTGCAATAGAGCAGAGCCCACATGGGCTGCATGTGCATATTGATAAAGTAATAGCGCCCTACCGACATGGACTCACCAGAATAGGTGCAAAGGGGTGCAGAGGAGTAACCAGCCAGGAATAGAGACCCCCGACGCGCGTTTCGCGGCGCTAACACGCCGCTTCCTCAAGGGAGTGTAATGATGGCACAGCTAGGACCTGTATATAACCCCCCTGTGACCCAGGTCACATGTGCAACATGGACCAATGGCGGTGGTATGTGCGGCGCATGCGCACTGCGACGGCCAGGTCAGGGAGTGGGGGCAGGGCGTCAAACCAAGTGCGCAGGCGCCGGGAAAGCATCCCGGAGCCACCGCACATAGCCATAGAGACGCCCGCCCACACCCCAGAGCCGGACGTACACAGCACAATGCGCACTGCCACCAATGATTGCACAGTACCGCGGATGCATTGCCTAATAAAGCGGCAGCCACCCCATCGACATATGAATCAGCGGTAAAAGGATATATATCCTAAAGGGGGACCAGTCTACTGCCGCAAAGTAGGCAGCATAACACAAAAGGGCACCATACACATGTGACAGATATATATTATCACCTACACATGGATCATTATACATGCACAAAAGAGACCCATAAACGAAGCACAACATGCCGCCATAGAGTAAATAATATAGCAACACACAGATGTAAATATAACAATATAAATATATAAATATAAATATGCAGGCGGCGCTTCTTTGGTATGTGAAAATGATGGTTAATTCGGACCATATAGATGGATCAGCTGGGTCCACACGGGACGAAGGAGGAGGACCAATAGAGGACATTACTGATAAGAGAGAAAAGAATCAAAAAATTAAAAACAATATTAAAAACACAGAGAAATCCAGACTGACATGGCGGTATGCAGCAAATAGGAGATACGTGGAGATAGAAAAACAAGGGACCAAGGAGTAAATAACCAAATCATATGTACGGGGCAAAACTCAAAGATTCGTTAAGACCACGAGGGGTCAAAGTATCCAAGAGGACGATCCACTTGGTTTTAATCTGGGCAAGGCATTTTTTATTGTCCCCGCCTCTAATGCCCAGATGAAGTACATCTATCCCCCTAACTGAGAGTAACCTCCCATCACAATTATGATGTGACTTAAAATGACGGTGAATGGTTTTTAATTCCACCGTGGGGGAAACCGTCCTGGCCGCGCCAATGTCCCGCACATGCTCACGCACACGAACACGAAGTTCGCGGGTAGTGAGACCCACGTATACCTTGGGACAAGGGCACGTAGCATAATAGATGACGTTAGTGGTCCCACAGGTTATGCGCTGCCTGATTTGAAATTCTTTTAACCCGTCACTAGAAGTGAACTGAGAGCAGCGCAGGACATTGGCGCAGGCAAGACAGTGCCCACACGGTGTACAGCCAGGACGAGGACCAATGGTACCAAAAACATTGGTGGGAGCAGGAACATAATGGCTCCTTACCAACATGTCCCCCAGGGACGGCCCTAATTGTGGCTGGATAGTGAGCGGAAGTAGCGTGCAACAGAGAATTAACAGAAGTAGGCTTCCTGAACACGTCCGTCTGGATGCGCCGGTCAGAATCGACCTCCAGACGGACATCCAGGAAGTCAACCGTAACTGGATTGGATATATATGTAAGTTTAATGTTGCAGGTATTATCATTAAGACATCGCATAAATTCCCCACGGTGGAATTAAAAACCATTCCCCGTCATTTTAAGTCACATCATAATTGTGATGGGAGGTTACTGTCAGTTAGGGGGATAGATGTACTTCATCTGGGCATTAGAGGCAGGGACAATAAAAAACGCCTTGCCCAGATTGAAATCAAGTGGATCGTCCTCTTGGATACTTTGACCCCTCGTGGTCTTAACGAATCTTTGAGTTTTGCCCCGTACCTATGATTTGGTTATTTACTCCTTGGTCCCTTGTTTTTCTATCTCCACGTATCTCCTATTTGCTGCATACCGCCATGTCAGTCTGGATTTCTCTGTGTTTTTAATATTGTCTTTAATTTTTTGATTCTTTTCTCTCTTATCAGTAATGTCCTCTATTGGTCCTCCTCCTTCGTCCCGTGTGGACCCAGCTGATCCATCTATATGGTCCGAATTAACCATCATTTTCACATACCAAAGAAGCGCCGCCTGCATATTTATATTTATATATTTATATTGTTATATTTACATCTGTGTGTTGCTATATTATTTACTCTATGGCGGCATGTTGTGCTTCGTTTATGGGTCTCTTTTGTGCATGTATAATGATCCATGTGTAGGTGATACTATATATCTGTCATATGTGTATGGTGCCCTTTTGTGTTATGCTGCCTACTTTGCGGCAGTAGACTGGTCCCCCTTTAGGATATATATCCTTTTACCGCTGATTCATATGTCGGTGGGGTGGCTGCCGCTTTATTAGGCAATGTATCCGCGGTACTGGGCAATCATTGGTGGCAGTGCGCATCGCGCTGTGTACGTCCGGTTCTGGGGTGTGGGCGGGCGTCTCTATGGCTATGTGCGGTGGCTCCGGGATGCTTTCCCGGCGCCTGCGCACTTGGTTTGACGCCCTGCCCCCACTCCCTGACCTGGCCGTCGCAGTGCGCATGCGCCGCACATACCACCGCCATTGGTCCATGTTGCACATGTGACCTGGGTCACGGGGGGGTTATATACAGGTCCTAGCTGTGCCATCATTACACATCATTGAGGAAGCGGCGTGTTAGCGCCGCGAAACGCGCGTCGGGGGTCTCTATTCCTGGCTGGTTACTCCTCTGCACCCCTTTGCACCTATTCTGGTGAGTCCATGTCGGTAGGGCGCTATTACTTTATCAATATGCACATGCAGCCCATGTGGGCTCTGCTCTATTGCAGATAGACTTATTACCCTGCTCTACCCTGGTCCTGCCGTGCCTTTACAGCGCTGCTGGGGAGCACATGGTGTACTTTACCCACTATATGTGGAATTTCCCCTGCAGCATTTTTTAGGGGTCATTCGGAGTAACTGTCCTCCTTTTTGCTGTTCATTGGAATGTATATACTGTGATTTATTACTGATTACATTTTTTAATGTTTTTTATGTACTAATAAAGACTTAATATTATATATATTGTCCACGGTATGCTCCTTTTTCTCCTATTTTTGATATATGCTATGTGGAGCGGACTGTTTTGTCGGGGGGGTGTACTAATTTAGTACTCCCGTACCCAGACTATCACAGTAGCTATGGGATTTTGTATATTACTGATAAAATAAAAGATGCCTTCGCCCTACAGGAGACACCAACCACACTGAAGGCAGCTATGTCTCTTGCGATCCATGTGGACCACCGCCTGCGCCAGAGACTTAATGAATCGCCGCTATTCAATGGTAATTCAGATTTGGACTCACCAGAATCTGAGTCTCTTGGAGAACCTATGCAGTTGGGTGGCGCTTCTCGTTCTAAGGGGGCTGCAGTAGTATGGCATAAGGAAGGTGCATGTTTGTTTGTGGCAGAAGGGGTCATAATGTGAATGTGTGTCCTTCTAGAAGACAACCGCCGGAAAACTATTGAGCCCGGGTTGCGGGGAGGTTGGCAGCTCGGGTGTACTAATTTCCTCCTTAGGTAAACCTTAATTTTTCCTACCAGCCGAGATTCATCTTGGTGAAAATAGGTTCAATATCTATGCCTTTCTGGACTCTGGGGCAGGGTTTAATTTAATTGATGCTGGGTTTGTTCAGGCACAAGGGCTTAAGACTCAAGAGTTGTCTAGACCCATACCTATAATTGCCATTGATTCTGCACCTTTGAGCCAGGGGACTTTCACTCAGATCGTCCGTGGGGTGAGCCTACAAATAGGGGCATTACACTCTGAGTCATTAGATTGTTATATGTTGGGGGGTTTGCCGTCGCCTGTAGTTCTCGGTCTACCATGGCTCACATTACACAACCCAGTATTAGACTAGCAGAATTGGGAGATTACTAGGTGGAGTGAGTTTTGTCAGGAACATTGCCTGGGTACTCAGCTGGCCAGATTGCATTCTCAGGTTTTGCCAGAGTTCATCTCAGATTTTGAGGATGTATTCTCTGAGGAGGGGAGTCGAGAGCTACCTCCACACCGTCCTTATGATTGCACCATACGTCTCATTCCTGGTGCTAAACTGCCTAAGTGTAGGCTATACAACAACTCTGCCCCAGAGAGACAGGCCATGAAGGACTATATCATGGAGAGTCTGGCCAAGGGTCATATCAGACCCTCGTCATCACCCATTGCTGCCGGGTTCTTCTTTGTTAAGAATAAGAAGAAAGACGGGGGTTTACACCCATGCTTAGACTTCCGTGAATTAAATCAGATTACGGTCCGGGATTCTTTCTCGCTCCCTCTTATTCCGGACCTCTTTAACCAAATTGTGGGGGCTAAATGGTTCTCCAAATTAGATCTCAGGGGGGCATATAATCTCATTCAGATGAAGGAGGGGGATGAATGGAAGACGGCGTTTAATACTCCAGAGGGATATTACGAGAACTTGGTTATGCCTTTTGGGTTAAGTAATGCTCCTGCTGTGTTTCAAAAATTTGTCAATGATATATTTAGTCACTTAATAGGTAGGTTTGTGGTGCTATATCTCGATGACATCTTAATTTATTCCCCTGACCTCGAGTCTCATCAGGATCATGTACGACAGGTCCTTCAGGTACTCAGGGACAATAAACTGTTTGCCAAACTTGAGAAATGCATGTTCGCGGTCAAAGAGATTCCATTTCTGGGTTATTTCTTATCCTCCACAGGTTTTCGTATGGATCCAGCTAAGGTCAGAGCGGTCTTGGAATGAGATCGTCCTGAGGACCTTAAGGCTTTACAGAGGTTTTTAGGTTTTGCAAATTTCTATCGCAAATGTATTAAAGACTTTTCAGTGGAAGCCAAACCATTGACAGACACGACCAAGAGGGGCACGGATTTCTCCGTATGGTCCAGTGCGGCCAGTAAAGCTTTTGAAACTTTGAAAAAGTGTTTTTCCACTGCACCCATATTAATACAGCCTGACATGACTCAGCCATTTGTGGTAGAGGTGGATGCCTCTGAGGTAGGGGTGGGAGCTGTATTGTCTCAGGGGATTTCTCAGAGTAAGTGGCATCCGTGTGCATTTTTCTCGAGAAAATTATCTTCTACGGAGAAGAATTATGACATTGGTAACAAGGAGTTGTTGTCAATTAAATGGGCATTTGAGGAATGGCGTCATTTTTTGGAGGCAGCACTTTACCCTGTCATGATAATCACAGATCACAAAAATCTGTTGTATTTAGAATCTGCAAAGCGTCTTACACCTAGGCAGGCAAGGTGGTCTCTATTCTTCGCCAGGTTCAATTTCTATATTACGTACTGGCCAGGAAATAAGAATGTGAAGGCTGATGCGTTATCCCGTTGTTTCCCGAGGGGTGGAGATAATTGTGAACCAGGTCCTATACTGCAGAAGGGTGTAGTAGTCGCCGCAATTACCGTATTTTTCGGACTATAAGACGCACTTTTTTCCTCTCTAAATGTGGAGGAAAATGGTAGGTGCATCTTATAGTCCGGATATATTGGCTCTGGCTGTGGTGGGGAGGTGGGGGAGCGATATCGGAGGAGCAGTGGGTCACAGAGGCAGGAGTTGGTGGCTCCGGCTAACTCCTGTGCCCGCTGCCAAAGAGAAATGAATATGCACTGCATTCCATGCCCATGGGCGTGGAGGCCAATGGATATTCATGTCTTCCTGGCATCCTGTTATAATTGATTGGCCCCATACCCTTGCTGGTATGATTGGCCCCATCCCAGTCCTGGTATCCATGGCCCAATCAGAAAAGATTAAAAAATCAAACCTTTATTCTTACTTTCCTCCGCTCGTTCGCACTGGCAGCGTCCAGCTCCGGTGCCAGCAGCTGCTTAATGTCTGTAAGCAGCACATGGCAGGGACATCATGCTCTGCTCACAAGCAGAGCACAGCTGCTGGAATACTCACCGGGTGTTCATCAGAGATCCTTCCTGCTGTTGCCATTGGTCACGTGTGCTGATACTTAAGAGAAATGAATATTCTGTATATTAATTTCTCTTAAGTATCGGCACATGTGACCGCTGGCAGCAGCAGGAAGCAGGCGACTGAAGAGGAATGGATACTCACCGCGATCTCTAATGAACACCCGGTGAGGCGGTGAGTATTCCGGCAGCTGTGCTCTGCTTGTGAGCAGCGCATGATGTCCCTGCCATGCGCTGCTTACAAGCATTAAGCAGCTGCTGGCACCGGAGCAGGACGCTGCCACTGTGAGTGTCGGAGGAAGGTAAGAGTAAAGGTTTTTTTTTATAATCTTTTCTGATGGGGCCATGGATACCAGCAATGGGATGGGGCCAATCATACCCGCAAGGGGATGGGGCCAATCAATCACACCAGGAACTGGTGGGGCCAAACAATCATATCAGAATAAGAATGGGACCATACATACCAGGAGGGGCTGGGGCCAATCATACCAGAATAAGGATGGATCCATGCATACCAGAATAAGGATCGGGCCATGCATACCAGGATGGGGATGAGGGGACCATATTTACCAGAATAGGTGATCTTAAGTACAGAATTGACCATTGATTGATTTTTTGCTTCAGTTTTTTTTTCCCTAATTTCCTCCTCTAAAACCTAGGTGCGTCTTATGGTCCGGTGCGTCTTATAGTCCGAAAAATACGAAAAATTCTGATCTTGAGAAAGAGGTGGTAGAGGCACAGGGGGACGCCCCAGCAGCCTGTCTGTTAGGTAGACTTTTTGTTCCAGCTAATCTCCGTCTCAGGGTCATAAATGAGCATTATGATTCCATTTTGGCTGGACATCCTGGAAGTAAGGTTACCGCGGACCTACTCACTTGGCGTTTTTGGTGGTCTGGGTTAAGACATGATGTACAGGAATATGTCGCTGCCTGCAGTGTGTGTGCGCGTTCCAAGTCCTCTTGTTCTCGCCCGTCTGGGTCTCTCCAACCTTTGGAGATTCCCAATAGACATTGGACTCATTTATCAATAGACTTCATCACTGACTTACCTGTTTCGGAGGGTAATACAGTTATTTTAGTGGTAGTTGATAGATTTAGCAAGATGTCTCATTTCATTGCGCTCCCCGCATTACCAAATGCTAAGACTCTGGCACAGGTCTTTATTAAGGAGGTTGTGAGACTGCATGGTATTCCTTCAGATATTGTCTCAGACCGGGGGGTGCAGTTTATTTCTAAGTTTTGGAGGGCTTTCTGCAGCCGGCTGGGGACTCATTTGTCATTTTCATGAGCTTTTCATCCTTAATCCAATGGTCAGACTGAACGCGTAAATCAAAATCTGGAGACTTATCTCAGGTGTTTCATCTCAGAGAATCAGGAGGACTGGGTTAAATACTTACCGCTAGCAGAATTTGCTATAAACAATTGTACTCATGAGTCTACTGGTAAGTCCCCATTTTTCGGGGCATATGGTTTTCATCCTCAATCTAGTTCATTTAATAGGAGGGATTCCTCAGGTGTTCCTGAAGAGGAGAGGTTTTCTTCATCCATCACGTCTGTATGGCAAGGGGTTCTTGAAAAATGAAAGAGGATGGGTTCCAGGTATAAGAATTCGGATGATCGGAGACGTGTGGAAGGTCTGGACCTGTGTGTGGGTGATTGGGTTTGGTTGTCCTTGAAAAATATTAAGCTGAGAGCTCCCTCATGGAAATTGGGCACTAGGTTCATTGGCCCTTATAGGATTGTGGCCGTCATGAATTCCGTTGCTTTTCAGCTGGCTTTGCCTCAGTAATTTAAGATCCATAATGTTTTTCATCGCTCCTTACTCAAAAAGGTTGTGGCGTCATCCAATCAGTCCCCTTCACCTCCATCTCCGGTCCTTGTTGATGGAAATCTCGAGTTCCAGATTTCCAGGGTTATGGATTCTTGTTTAGTTTGTCGATCTCTAGAATATCTGGTACACTGGAGAGGGTACGGTCCTGAGGAAAGGACGTGGGTACCTGCTGCCAATGTCCATGCGGTTAGGTGGGTTTGGGCATTTCATACAGCTCATCCTGAGAAACCTGGTCCTGAGGTTCCGGAGGTCCCTCGTAGAAGGGGGGGTACTGTCACGGGGCTACCGCAACAGAGAGGTTCCAGAGAACCGCAGCGCTCTGGGCCTCGTTCACACACAGTGAACAGAAGCTCTTCACCTATATTCTGACCTGGCTGCTTTGTGCCAGCAGTGCAGGAGTTAACCTTATTGCTTAGTTGCTGAGAGCTGGGTCTCTCTCAGCTGAAGGGGATTTTGTAATCTGATCCTCTATATAGACCCAGTCCTGACTTCAGCTATTGTCAGGAATCAGTTCTGCTGCCTGGCTTGAAGGTTGAAGGAGTGTAGTGTTGGTGTTGGAGGTTTATTTACAGAGATTGGTGTCTGCTGTTTTGGTTGTATGTTTATCCTGTTTTCCTTCCTAGTTTATTCCTTCTCTTCCCTTCTCTGTGTTTCCTCTGTGGTTGTGTGAGCATTTTGGTGAGTTTGAGACTTTTAGTTACCTTGTCTGTATACCCTGTTATTTGTTGTATTATTACACTGGTGCAGTCCACCTCCTTTGGGGGGAGAGGGGGCCACTGATAGGGTCTGCACTGGAGACAGGAATACGCTGGCGGCTCGGGCCTCCTAACCATCATAGGTACCCCCGAGATACGGGAAAGCCAGGGCCCCATTTAAGTGGTAGGGACAGGTGCGGGTTCCAGTACACTGTCCTGCCCTTTTAACGCCGCTTACAGCGTGACACAGTGCTTGTGCATTAGCATCCATTGGTAAGAGATAAATTCTACTGCGCACACACCGGTGCCATTTTGCTGGATGCAATTTTTTTTCTAAGCCCACAATATTCAATGCATTATGTAAAATGTCATAAGCTCATAAGGATAAATACCTAAGCAAAGCACCACATGAACCCCCCCCACAGGCGTCCCGAAGCACGAGAATCTCATCAACTGAAAACTACAAATACACATTAAACAACAACCA
This sequence comes from Ranitomeya imitator, assembly GCF_032444005.1. Classification (NCBI taxonomy): domain Eukaryota; kingdom Metazoa; phylum Chordata; class Amphibia; order Anura; family Dendrobatidae; genus Ranitomeya; species Ranitomeya imitator. The sequence goes on from NC_091284.1 coordinate 406,002,970, forward strand.
CAAGACGGATTTCATCAACCAAGGTGTCATTTTAATCAGTATAAAGGCACCAACATGACACTGTATGTAGGTTCCTGTGCACAATCCTTCTGATAGGTTCGCTTTAATATATTTATGAAGCATGCAGACACGATACAACAAGATTACTAACATGTGGAACCAAAAAATTAAAGGCACAAAACTGAATCTACCAATAAAATGTATAGCTACAAAGTGGAAAATCAATATCTTAGCTAGCTCATGAACAAAACAAATCTACTGACTAGGGTTGAGCAAAACGGATCTGCCAATTTCAAATGTCGCCGACTTTTGGCAAAGTCGGGTTTCGTGAAACCCGACCCGATCCCACTGTGGAATCGGGTCGGCGGTCGGCGATCTTTGCTTCAAAGTCGGGTTTCGTTTTATATATATATATATATGTCATTGAGACACATATATATATATATTTATATTTACTTCAGCGCGATATAGCAGAAAGCCGGTAATTCAATTGCCGGCTTTTCATTTCTCCTTCCTAAACCCGACATGATATGAGACATGGTTTACATACAGTAAACCATGTCATATCCCCATTTTTTTGCATATTCCACACTACTAATGTTAGTAGTGTGTATGTGCAAAATTTGGGCGCTGTAGCTATTAAATTTAAGGGATAAATCACGGAAAAAATTGGCGTGGGCTCCCGCACAATTTTCTCCGCCAGAGTGGTAAAGCCAGTCACTGAGGGCAGATATTAATAGCCTGGAGAGGGTCCATGGTTATTGGCCCCCCACCTGGCTAAAAACATCTGCCCTCAGCTACCCCAGAAAAGGCACATCTGTAAGATGCGCCTATTCTGGCACTTGGCCACTCTCTTCCCATTCCCGTGTAGCAGTGGGATATGGGGTAATGAAGGGTTAATGTCACCTTGCTATTGTAAGGTGACATTAAGCCAGATTAATAATGGAGAGGCGTCAATTATGACACCTATCAATTATTAATCCAATTGTATGAAATGGTTAAAAAACACACACACACACATTATTACAAAGTCTTTTAATTAAATAAAGACACAGGTTGTTGTAATAGTTTATTAGACTCTTAATCCACCTGAAGACCCTTGCTCTGTAACAAAGGAAAAATAAAAAAACAACAATATCCCATACCTTCCGATGATCTGTCACGTCCCACGCTGTAAATCCATCTGAAGGGGTTAAATAATTTTACACCCAGGAGCTCTGCTAATGCAGCTGTGCTCGTGGCTGTAAAACCCCAGCGAATGAATGGAAAGTAGGTCAATGACCTGTAGTTACCTTCATTCGCGGTGATGCGCCCTCTGCTGGATGTCCTCATATGAACTCAAGCCTGGGAACTTTTCTGAATATTTTCCCACGCTCGAGGTCATATGAGGACATCCAGCAGAGGGTGCATCACCGCGAATGAAGGTAACTACAGGTCATTGACCTACTTTCCATTCATTCGCTGGGGTTTTACAGCCACAAGCACAGCTGCATTAGCAGAGCTCCTGGGTGTAAAATTATTTAACCCCTTCAGATGGATTTACATCGTGGGACGTGACAGATCATCGGAAGGTATGGGATATTGTTGTTTGTTTATTTTTCCTTTGTTACAGAGCGAGAGTCTTCAGGTGGATTAAGAGTCTAATAAACTATTACAACAACCTGTGTCTTTATTTCATTAAAAGACTTTGTAATAATGTGTGTGTGTGTTTTTAACCATTTCATACAATTGGATTAATAATGGATAGGTGTCATAATTGACACCTCTCCATTATTATTCTGGCTTAATGTCACCTTACAATAGCAAGGTGACATTAATTCTTCATTACCCCATATCCCACCGCTACACGGGAATGGGAAGAGAGTGGCCAAGTGCCAGAATAGGCGCATCTTACAGATGTGCCTTTTCTGGGGTGGCTGGGGGCAGATGTTTTTAGCCAGGTGGGGGGGCAATAACCATGGACCCTCTCTAGGCTATTAATATCTGCCCTCAGTGACTGGCTTTACCACTCTGGCGGAGAAAATTGCGCGGGAGCCCACGCCAATTTTTTCCGCGATTTAACCCTTAAATTTAATAGCTACAGCGCCCAAATTTTGCACATACACACTGCTAACATTAGTAGTGTCTAATATGCAAAAAAAAAATGGGGATATGACATGGTTTAGTGTATGTAAACCATGTCTCATATCATGTCGGGTTTAGGAAGGAGAAATGAAAAGCTAGCAATATGTTATATGTTCATGTGGCCTCTAGGGGTCTCACTACTTTTATGTGTGTTCTATATTCTTTGTTTGGAACTTGTTGGATGTTGTTGTACTCGGATTTCATGTAATGGAGGTTGAGACATGATGTGAATAAAGAGCCTGGAGATACTCACAGAGTGTGATTTATGACAGGATTCATCAAACAGAACATGGTGGCAGCCGGGCACAGAACCTGCAAATTCTTAGAGCTTATATGAGGCTGGAACTGCACAGATCACTGCAACTGTAAGTACAGATTCCTTGACAGTACAGAAAAATGGAGACTGGTCTGAAGCCCCCTCAGAGACTGGATGTCACTTCATGTAATCTGTCCCAGACTTGGAGACATTGTAAGGAAGAGTTTACACTGTATGTGGATCTGACTGTGGGCCCCACTGATGACAAACGGAAAGTAAAGCTGTTTTATTACCTAATTGGGGAAAATGGCAGAGAATTTGCCCACACCTTGCTCCCAGACACAGACAACCTCCTCCTAGCAGACATTGTGCAGGCATTTGTTAAACACTGTGACCCAAAGAAGAATGAGACAGTGGAAAGATATGTTTTTCACAAGACATCAGGAGGATGGTGAAAATGTGGATAGATATCTGACAGAGCTTTGGAGAGATCAGGGACAGTCTAATCAAGGACAGAATGGTGTGTGGCATAAAGGACAGTCATCTCAAAGAAAGATTACTGAGAGAGGAAGGCATGACTTTAGAGAAATGTTTGCAAATCTGCAGGGCTGCTGAGCTCACAAAGCACAGCCTGAAGATGATGGCAGGCACCAGTGAGAATGATGATGACAAGGTACATGCAGTATCTATGAAAGGAAAGACATGACCAAACTACCCTATAAACACTGTCCACTGCAAGTATTGTGGGAAAAGACATGAGAGAGACAAAACCAAGTGTCCAGCATATGGGGAAACCTGCAGGTCATGTGGCAAGAAGAATCATTCCTCTGCTGTCTGCAGGCAAGGAAGAGGCAAACAGTACAGACAGCTCCACACTGTGACACCAGACACTGACAGTGCAGAGGACATTACATGGCTACAAATGCAGTCTACAACAGAGAAAGTCAATGTAGTCGGGCAGTCAGTAGTGAAGGATTGGATGAGAAGCCCATTAGATTTCAGCTGGATTGTGGAGCAAGCTGCAATGTAATTTCATTTGATCTGCTAAACAAACAGGTTTCTATTGAGCCAACTGACAAGGTACTGGTGATGTACAACAAAAGTGTTCTGAAACCAATGGGGACATGTAAGCTAAAAATACGAAACCCATGTAACAGAAAGAGTTATAGAGTTGAATTTACCGTGTTACGGGGTGGTAACCATGTACCATTACTGGGAGTAAAAGCAGTTCAGGCAATGGACTTAATAAAAGTACAGTCTCAGAACATTATGTCTGTTGAAGTTGCCCAGGATATACAAAATCCAAAACTAAATGCAGAGCACAACTTGGACATGCAGAAAATAAAAGCAGAGTATGCTGATGTATTTGAAGGTGATGGATGCTTTGAAGGTAAATATAGGCTAGAAATTGACAACACAGTGCAGCCCACCAGATTACCTACAAGAAGAGTGCCTGTAGCTTTAATGCAACCGCTGAAAGTAGCACTGCAAGATCTACAGAGAAGAGGCATGATAGCACCAATCCATAGGAGCACAGATTGGATCAGCAGTTTGGTCATAGTGCAGAAACCATCGGGCAAGTTAAGAATATGTATTGATCCTAAGCCACTCAACAAGGCGCTGAAACGAAATCATTACCCAATGCCAACATTAGATGATGTTCTACCAGATTTATCAAAGGCTAAAATATTTTCTGTATGTGATGTAAAAAATGGATTCTGGCATGTGGCCCTGACTGAAGATTCAAGTTTATTGACAACATTTTCTTCACCATTTGGACGCTTTAAATGGCTGAAAATGCCCATGGGACTAAAACCTGCTCCAGAGATATTCCAGCAGAAATTGATGCAGGCTTTGGAAGGACTTACTTGAGTGAAGACAATAGCGGATGATATCCTAGTAGTGGGAGAAGGTGAAAATATGGAATCTGCAATCAAGGATCACGATCAGAAGATGATACAATTTTTGGACAGATGCAGAGAAAAAAACATAAAGCTGAATTTGGACAAATTAAAATTGAAAATGACAGAAGTGGCCTATATTGGTCATCGACTGACTTCAACTGGGGTCAAAGTGGATCCTGAAAAGGTGAGAGCAATACAAGATTTGCCTACCCCTACTGATGTTTCTGGAGTACAACGATTTTTGGGCATGGTGAATTATCTCTCAAAATTTTGCAGACATCTGTCAGACTTGTGTGAGCCACTGAGACAGCTAACCCACAAAGATGTGCGCTGCGAATGGACAGAAAGCCAGGAGACGGCTTTCCGAGCAGTGAAGAATGCCATTGCAGATACAGCAACCCTAAAGTATTTCGATCCAGATCGAGAAGTGGTAGTACAATGTGATGCTTCGGAAAAAGGCCTTGGAGCCACATTAATGCAGAACAAACAGCCAATTACATTTGCAAGCAGAGCCCTTACAACAACAGAGCAGGGATATGCACAGATTGAGAACGAACTACTGGCTGTGGTATTTGGGATGGAGAAGTTTCACCAGTACACCTACGGTCGACGGGTAATAGTGCAGTCGGATCACAAACCATTGGAGAGCATTACAAAGAAACCATTACTAAATGCCCCAAAGAGACTACAGCGCATGCTGTTGCGACTTCAGAAATATGATGTTGACATCGGGTACTATCCAGGAAGAGACTTACTGATTGCAGATACGCTAAGCAGAGCTTACCTTCCTATCACAAATGATGAGGAGGAAGACATTGAAACCATCAATATGTGTAACTACCTTGCAGTGTCAAAAGAAAAGGTCAAGCAAATCCAGACTTTTACAGAGAAGGATAAAAGTCTCCAGAGTTTAAAGACTGTCATCTTGCAGGGCTGGCCAAAATACAAGCAGCATGCTCCGAGGGAAGTCTCACTATTCTTCCACATAAGAGATGAATTGTCAGTGCAGCAAGGAATCATCTTTAAATGAGACAGGGCTGTTATACCTGAAGTTCTCAGAAGAGGCATATTGAAGACATTGCACTCTTCTCACTTAGGCATGGAAGGATGCCTACGTCGTGCACGAGAATCAGTTTATTGGCCAGGAATGAATGACCACATAAAAAATTACATAGCACAATGTGAAATATGTGCATCCTGCAATGATAAGCAACCAAAGGAGACATTGTAACCTCATGAAATTCCACATAGGCCTTGGTCAAAAATAGGAACAGACTTGTTCACATGGAATGACAAAGAATACCTGATTACAGTGGACTATTTCTCTAACTTCTGGGAGGTTGATTTGGTGCAGGACACAAGGGCGAGAACAGTGATTAAAAAACTCAAGGCCCATTTTGCCAGGTATGGCATTCCAGATATCGTTTTCTCTGACAATGCGGCACAGTTTACGTCGGAAGAATTCAAAACTTTCAGTAAGAAATGGGAATTTGAACACCAGACGTCTTCTCCAAGATATCCTCAGAGTAATGGGAAAGCAGAGTCAGCAGTAAAAACGGCCAAAAGATTCATGCAGAAAGCAAACCAGGCGGGTACTGATGTATATCTGTCTATACTGGATCATAGAAACACACCCACCCAAGGCCTAGACAGCAGTCCGGCACAGAGGCTCATGAGTAGGCGTACAAAGACACTAGTACCAACTGCATGTCATCTGTTAGAGCCAAAGCTGCTGGGAAACATCGAAGCTAAATTACAGAAGAATCAAGCTAGGCAAGCTTTCTATTACAATAAATCTGCAAAGGATCTGCCTGAGCTCCAGAGAAATGACAACATTTGGCTGCAGCCAAGCACCACATTTGACAAACACTGGCAAAAGGCAAAGGTTGTCCAGAAACTGGGACCTCGGTCTTACGAAATTCTAACAGACGAATCGAAGATATTTGAGGAAAACGCAAGAAAAAGATGATTCATGGCCTTTTGAACAGTATCCAGACACCCAAGGCAACGAGGCAGCAAGTACAAGTCAGGCACCAACAGTGACAGCTGGCCATCAGGGTGAGGACTCTGGCCAGAGACAGACAATATCAGAAGAACTACCAGATGTACCAGATGTAGAAAGTGACACATCTTATATTACCAGAGCTGGCAGATGTAGCAAAAAGCCGGCGCACCTCAAAGATTATATCTAACTGGACGTACTAGGTTAATTTCTAACTTTGTCATAGTATACATTAGTTTAGTATCTTTTATTGTTCCTCTAGTTAAAAGAGAAAGGATGTAGCAATATGTTATATGTTCATGTGGCCTCTAGGGGTCTCACTACTTTTATGTGTGTTCTATATTCTTTGTTTGGAACTTGTTGGATGTTGTTGTACTCGGATTTTCATGTAATGGAGGTTGAGACATGATGTGAATAAAGAGCCTGGAGATACTCACAGAGTGTGATTTATGACAGGATTCATCAAACAGAACAAATTGAATTACCGCCTTTCTGCTATATCGCGCTGAAATAAATATAAATATATAGAGATTTCCCAATGACTTGCATTGGGTTTCATGTTTCGGCCAATCCCCCGACCCCGACTTTTCAAGATAATTGGCCGATTTCACTCGACTCGACTTTTGAGAAAGTCGGGTTTCGCGAAACCCGACTCGACCTCAAAAAAGGAAAAGTCGCTCAACCCTACTACTGACAACACCCTAATGTAAGTATTGCAATGCAATTACATATTTTATACCTTAGTTATATCCCTAAGGTATCTGTGCATCCATACACAGAGTACGAGATTAAAGAGATTAGTTAAGTCATGTATTGTACTTCATGTAAGTGTCAACAAGTGTGCATGATGTCCTTAATTTGAGGTGAATGTTTTTCACCAAAAGTAAAGCAGGAAAGGAAATAGTAAAGGTTTATGCTCTTAACAACTTCATGTAAATAAATTAAAATGGATATTTTGATAAGAATGCAACAATAACAAGAGTTGATTGTAATGTTTAATATGGATAGGAAAGCAGTTTTATTACTTCTGTATTTACACATTTGGGCAAGCAATTTTGTTACTTCTATGTGATCAGAGGAGGGGAGTCAAAGTCTATTGGTGAACAACACAAACTTTTCTGAAAATATCCCCAGTGACATTGTGTGAAATGTAAGCACCCAGGGGCAAGGTAAGTATTTTGTTTCCTGTAGCCTGTGAAATACTAGCAGTCCTTTATACTATCCCTCCATAGAACCACATATTCCTTAAGAATGTGAATAATAATTTTAAATAATGATGGTAATATAGTATACACTTATATTTTTATTCTCCATTTACTAAAATGTTAAAAATAACAAGTTGTATGTTGCTTTATTTTTTGTAATATTTTTGTTTGTTTTTTAATGTAATAATTTTTTTTTACTTAAGACTAACTCCAGCCTTAAACCTAGCTCTAGGCCTAGTCCTAGCAACTAGCTATAGCACTCAGCGTATCTCTAAGCTAATCCATAGCATAACATATTTAGGGTTAGGAAAATTGTAAAACTATAAAAGCAGCACTTAGTCATGAATGCAAGTAGGACTGACTAATGTGCAGTGCACTTCAATATTATTGTCACTCATTAGCTGCTTATCTTTTCTCATCTTGTGTGCGGATTATGCACAGCACAGCAATCGAGATGAGTTTGTAGTCTACTGCTATGCTCAGAATAATAGAAAAAAGGAAAACAAAAACCAAAGTTCACCAAAAAACATCCAAAGAGATGCATATACCGTAAGAATGCACAGGATAATGTTCAGATATAGAGGGGCCAGAATCTCTGGTAAGGACACAAATGAAGGAGAAATTCACCACCAAAATTATGAAAAAATAAAAAATTTGATTTATTTTAATCCATTAAAAAGTTATTAGTAACCAAAAAAAGAAAAATCATTAAACAAAGAAGGGGGAACCCACCTTGGCCCATAGTGGCTTCCCCTATTTTTGTTTTTTTTGTTTACCTTTTTAATGGATCAAAATAAATATAATTTTTTATTTTTTCATAAGATTGGTGCTAGATTTTTCCTTATTCTGTATGCTCAGAATAGGCAGTGATCAAAAAGACAAAGCCCATCTATCTATATAATCATCTAAGGTCAACTTCCGTCTGTCTGTCACGGAAATCCCACGTCGCTGATTGGTCGCGGCCGGTACAGTCCTGCCGTGAATTGGCCCCTCCCTACTCCCCTGCAGTCAGTGCCCCCTCCATACTCCCCCCCAGTCAGCGCCCACATAGCGTTAAAAGGACTGCTTTACACCGCGGCATAACGCAGTGTAAGGCAGTCCGTTAACACTGCCATTAACCTTCTGTGTGACCAACTACATCATCACGTGTTATTGCCGTTTGGGACCGGAGAGGCGCGTGAGGAGCGGGAAAGGCCTTGGCTGGATCCGGGGGCCGTCGGAGGGTGAGTATATAACTATTTTTTATTTTAATTCTTTTCTTTAACAGGGATATGGTGCCCACATTGCTATATACTGCGTGGGCTGTGTTATATACTACATGGGCATTGTTATATACTGCGTGGGTTGTGCGATATACTACATCGGCTGTGCAATATAATACGTGGCTGTGCTATATACTACGTGGCTGTGTAATATACTACATGGGCTGTGCTATATACTGCGTGGGCTGTGTTATATACTGCATTGGCACTGCAATATACTGCATCGGCTGTGCTATATACTACGTGGACTGTGCAATATACTACGTGGCTGTGCAATATACTACGTGACTGTGCAATATACTTCGTGGCTGTGCAATATACTACTTGGCTGTGCTATATACTACGTGGGACTACATGGGCTGTGTTATATACTGCATGAGCTGTGTTATATACTACGTCGCTGTGCTACATATTACATCGGCTGTGCAATATACTATGTGGGCTGTGTAATATATTACATGGCTCTAATATATTGCATGGGCTGTGTTATATACTACCTCGGCTGTGCAATATACTATGTGGCTGTGCTATATACTATGTGGGCTGTGTCATATAATACTTGGCTGTGTTGTATACTACGTGGGCTGTGCAATATACTATGTGGACTGTGCAATGTACTATGTGGACTGTGCAATATACTACGTGGCTGCGCAATATACTACGTGGCTGTGCAATATACTACGTGGCTGTGCTATATACTACTTGGCTGTGCAATATACTACGTGGCTGCGCAATATACTACGTGGCTGTGCAATATACTACGTGGCTGTGCTATATACTACTTGGCTGTGCTATATACTATGTGGGACTACATGGGCTGTGTTATATACTGCATGGGCTGTGTTATATACTGCATTGCTGTGCTATATACTACGTGGGCTGTGTAATATACTACGCGGCTGTGGAATAATACTGCGTGGGCTGTGCAATATACTACGTGGCTGTGCTGTATACTACATGGCTGTGCTATATACTACATGGGCTGTGCAATATACTACGTTGCTGCAATATACTACGTGGGCTGTGCAATATACTACATGGGCTGTGCTATATACTACATGGGCTGTGCAATATACTATGTGGCTGTGCAATATACTACGTGGGCTGTATTATATACTATGTGGCTGTGTTATACACTACGTGGGCTTTGTTATACACTATGTGGGCTGTTATATACTGTGTGGGCTATTATATACTACGTGAGCTGTGTTACATACTATGTGCCTGTGTTATATGCTATGTGGGCTGCTATATACTATGTGGCTGTGCTATATATTATGTGGCTGTGCTATATACTACGTGGCTGGCCGCAAACAATCAGTGATAGGCGCACTCCGGCTGCAAATTGTCACGGGATTTGAACCACGCTTCACTAATTGGTCGTACCCGGCCAGCCAAATTCTGTCTATTCATTGTATTATTTAAAATCTTCATAAATAAACTACATCCATATTCTATAATACCCGATGTGTTGGAATTGGGCCACCATCTAGTATTAATATACTGAGCTTTGTGATCGTTATAGCACAGCAGCTGATGACAAACTCATCTCACCTGTTGCACTATGCATAAACAGCTCCAGCAATGGATTCCAAGATGAAGAGGGTCAGGGTGGAGAACGGACAATGAGGCAGATTTTTGTGCCTCCCATAGACTTTAGTGCACTTGTTTATGATCTCAAGGCCGCTGGGACCACAGTCACCAAGAAAACCATTGGTAACACATTAGATCGAAAAGGTTTAAAATTCTGCAGTGTCCGCAATGTCCCCCTGCTCAAGAAAGAACATGTGCAGGCCCATCTGAAGTTTGCCAATGAACACCTGGATGATTCAATAAGTGACTGGGAGAAGGTGCTATGGTCACGTAAGATACAAATTGAGGTCTTTGGAATTAACTCAGCTCTGTGTTTGGAGGAAGAGAAATGCTGCCTATGACCCAAAGAACAATGTCCCCACTGTCAAGCATGGAGGTGTAAATATTATGTTTTGGAGTTGTTTCTCTGCTAAGGGCACAGGACTATTTCACCGCATCAATGGGAGAATGGATGCAGTAACGTAAAATCTTGAGTGACAACCTTCTTTTGTCTGCTAGGACATTAAAAATGGGTCGTGGCTGGGTCTTCCAGCAAGACAATGACCCAAAACATACAGCCAAGGAGTGGCTCAAAAAGAAACACATTAAGATCATGGAGTGGCCTAGCCAGTCTCCAGACCTTAATCCCATAGAAAACTTATGGAGGGAGTTGAAGCTTCGAGTTGCCAAGCGACAGCCTCAAAATATTAATGGTGTAGAGATGATCTGCAAAGAAAAGTGGACCAAAATTCTTCCTCACATGTGCACAAACGTCATCATCAACTGCAAAAAATGTGTCACTGTTGTGCTTGCCAACAAGGGTTTTGCCACCAAGTATTAAGTCGTGCTTATCAGAGGGATCAAATACTTATTTCTCACTGGAAAATGCAAATAAATTTATATAATTTATACAATGGAATTTTCTGGATTTTATTTTTAATATTCTATCTCTCAATGTTAAAATTAACCTACCCTTAAAATTATAGACTGTTCATGTCTTTGTCAGTGGGGAAAATAAGTATTTGATACACTGCAGATTTGGAAAGTTTTCCCACCTATAAAGAATAGAGAAGTCTGTAATTTTTATTGTAGGTACACTTCAACTGTGAGTGACAGAATCTAAAAATAAAAACTGAAAATCATATTGTATGATTTTTAAATAACTAAATCACATTTTATTGTAAGAAATAACTATATGATCACCCACCAATCAGCCAGAATTCTGACTCTCACAGACATGTTAGCTTTTTTTAAGAAGCTGCTACTCTGCACTTATTTCCTTTATTAATTGCACCTGTTTGAATGTGTTACCTGTGTAAAAGACACCTGTTCACACACTCAATCAATCACACTCCAATCTCTCCACGATGGTCAAGACCAAAGAGCTGTCTGAGAACACCAGGGAAAAATTTCTAGACCTGCACAAGGCTGGGAAGGGCTACATGACAATAGACAGACAGCTTGGTGAGCAGGCAATAACTGTTGACACAATTATTACAAAATAGAAAAAACACAAGATAATTGTCAGTCTTCCATAGTCTGGAGTTTCATGAAATTTGTCACCTCGTGGGGTAAGGATGAATCAGAGAAAAGTCAGGAATCAGCCAAGAACTACCTGGGAGGACCTGGTCAATGATCTTAAGAGAACTGGAACCACAGTCTAAAGGAAGCATGAGTACAACCCCAAGTCCCAACCATGAAGCATGGTGAGGGAAACATAATTTGGGTGTGCTTTTCTGCAAAGGGGACAGGACGGCTGCACCTTATTAAAGGGAGGATTTATCAGGTCTTGTATAGCGAGATTTTGGCCAACAACCTCCTTCCCTCAATAAGAGCATTGAAGATGGGTCTTGGTTGGGTCTTCCAGCACGACAATCACCCAAAGCACTTAGCCAGGTCAAATAAAGTGTGGCTCTGTAAGAAGCATTACAAGGTCTTGGAGTGACCTAGCCAGTCTCCAGACCTGACCAAATAGAAAATTTTTGGAGGGAGCTGAAACTCATTGTTCCCTGGCAACAGCCTCAAAACCTGAAAAATCTGGAGAAGACCTGTATGGAAGAATGGGCCAAAACTTGGTAAAGAACAACAGGAAACGTCTGACCTCTGAAATTGCAAACAAAGATTTCAAAACCAAATATTATGTTCTGTTTTTCTATTATATCAAATACTTATGTCATGCAATAAAATGCAAATTAATTATGCAAAAATCATACAAAGTGATTTTTCTGTATTTTTTTCAGATTCTGTCTCTCACAGGTGAAGTGTACCTATGATATAAATTACAGACCTCTCCATTCTCTCTCTCTCTCTCTCTATATATATATATACTAGATGGTGGCCCGATTCTAAAGCATCGGGTATTCTAGAATATGCATGTCCACGTAGTATATTGCCCAGCCACGTAGTATATTGACCAGTTACGTAGTATATTGCCCAGTCACGTAGTATATTGCCCAGCCACGTAGTATATTGACCAGCCACGTAGTATATTGACCAGTCACGTAGTATATTGCCCAGTCACGTAGTATATTGCCCAGCCACGTAGTATATTGACCAGTCACGTAGTATATTGCCCAGCCATGTAGTATATTGCCCAGCCATGTAGTATATTGCCCAGCCACGTAGTGTATTGCCCAGCCACATAGTATATTGCCCAGTCATGTAGTATATTGCCCAGCCACATAGTATATTGCCCAGTCACGTAGTATATTGCCCAGTCACGTTGTATATTGCCCAGCCACATAGTATATTGCCCAGCCACATAGTATATTGGCCAGTCACGTAGTATATTGCCCAGCTATGTAGTATATTGCATAGCGACATAGTATACTGCCCAGTCACATAGTATATTGCCCAGTCACGTAGTATATTGCCCAGTCACGTAGTATATTGCCCAGCCACATAGTATATTGCCCAGCTACGTAGTATATTGCACAGCGATGTAGTATACTGCCCAGTCACGTAGTATATTGCCCAGTCACGTAGTATATTGCCCAGTCACGTAGTATATTGCCCAGCTACGTAGTATATTGCACAGCGACGTAGTATACAGCACAGAGCCACGTAGTATACAGCACAGACACGTAGTATATTGCCCAGCCACATACTATATTTCCCAGTCACGTAGTATATTGCCCAGCCACGTAGTATATTGCCCAGTCACGTAGTATATTGCCCAGTCACGTAGTATATTGCCCAGCCACATAGTATATTGCCCAGCCACATAGTATATTGCCCAGCTATGTAGTATATTGCCCAGCCACGTAGTATATTGCACAGCCACATAGTATATTGCCCATCTACGTAGTATATTGCCCAGCCTCGAAGTATATTGCCCAGCTACGTAGTATATTGCCCAGCCACGTAGTATATTGCCCAGCCACGTAGTATATTGCCCAGTCACGTAGTATATTGCCCAGCCACGTAGTATATTGCACAGCCACAAAGTATATTGCCCAGTCACGTACTATATTGCCCAGTCACGTAGTATATTGCCCAGTCACATAGTATATTTCCCAGCGACATAGTATACAGCAAAGAGCCACATAGTATACAGCACAGACCCATGTAGTATATTGCCCAGTCATGTAGTATATTGTCCAGTCACGTAATATATAGCACAGCCCACGCAGTACATAACACAGCCCTCATAGTATGTAACACTGGCCAGGTAGTATATAGCACAGAGCCACATGGTATATAATGCAGCCCACGTAGTATATGGCAGTGTGGGCACCATATCCCTATTAAAAAAAAATAAAAAATAGTTCTATACTCACACGCCGGGATCCAATCCAGCGAAGCTGTCACGATGCGCGCGCGGCTGCCGCCATCTTCCGTTCCCAGGATGCATTGTGAAATTACCCAGATGACTTAGCAGTCTCGTCAGACCGCTAAGTCTTCTGGGTAATTTTGCAATGCATCGCTGGGAACGGAAGATGGCGGCAGGCGCGAGCGGCTCGGCGGACTACGGAGGGTGAGTATAGCAGGTTTTTTTTTTTAACATTACATTTTTTTACTATTGATGCCGCATAGGCAGCATTAATAGTAAAAAGTTGGGGACACACAGGGTTAATAGCGGCGGTACCGGAGTGCGTTATCCGCGGCCTAACGCTGTCCGTTACCACCGGCATTAACCCTGTGTGAGCGGTGACCGGAGGGGGTATGAGGGCGCCGGGCAGTGACTGCGGGGAGTAAGGAGCGGCCATTTTCTTCTGGACTGTGCCTGTCACTGATTGGTCGTGGCTGTTTTGCCGTGACTAGTCAGCGACTTGGATTCCATGACAGACAGAGGCCGCGACCAATGAATATCCGTGACAGAAAGACGGAAGTGACCCTTAGACAATTATATAGTAGATATATTTAAATATAGTGCAATAATATGCAGATAACTATCAACTGGTGAAAATTTCATTTTTTTTTAAATCTTTTTTTATAAAAAAAAAGGTTGATAACATTTTCTCAGTAATTTTTTTCTAAATAGCACAGATTTGCAACTACTGTCTATAGTTCTTCTGTAGGGAATTTGTCATTTATATTGACAATTGTTTTTCTCTGTTCATACTCTATTCAACCTATAACAGCCTGAATCAGCCTTGATTGTAACTTGTACTTATTTTTCAGTATAAGTCGCAACAAACATATTAATAACAATTTTGAATATACATGGTTGTGTGTTATAGATTTGCTCAAAGACATAACAAATACCAATTAATCCTATATTTTTAGAGATGTAACAGTGCTACCACTTAGAGCAGACCTTGACTTATCATTCAGTGCAGGAAATACAAACTTCTATAAGGCGATGTTTATGTCACTTTCAGGTTTCATATTCAGCGTACATGGTTGAATGATGTCAAAGGCATGGCTTTGACATCGACAATTGTGTGCTTATACAGCTGATTATGTTTACTATTATTGGCCATTGTAAAAATTAAAGATTTTGCTTATTTTTTTGTAATATCTAATTCTATTGAAGTGAATGTTTGACAACTTCTTTCAATACAGTATTAAAAAGCTATACATGAGGAGCATTGCACAGACCTTCACATAGCAGAATAAGACGTCCATGCACAATTTAAACTTTGATAATGTTATTGTTGCTTTTAATGCAACTATGACTATTTGCTATTGAAATCTCACCTTAAAAAGTTATAATTAATCTGTTGAAAACATGGTAAAGCATCAACTTATAATAAAATATTATATAAATAAAATGAGAAGGAAAAGATAAATAGTTACTATAAATGGGCAAACCCAAATAGAAAACTTTTGGGTACGTATTGAACACCTACTGTTTGGGCAGAGGCCCAAAAACATGGACTTCTCCAGGAAGTCCATGTTACTGTCAGGGTTTAGCACCCTGAATATTGGGTGCTTCCCATGCTGTCATCTGCATGACAGTGCGAGAATCACCGTCGACTCTGATCGGCAGTAACATTAGTACCATCGGTCAGGCCTTCGGTGCTCCCACAATGTCAGATTATAGGGTGATCCAGCAGCTGTGACCGGAGCTAAAACGTTTACCTGCAGTCACAGAGGTGTCGGATGATGAGAGAGTACTACTCCCATCAGCATACTGCTGCTGCTAATAACAATGAGAGCAGGCATCAGCTTTCAGCTGCCTTGTCTCTGGACTGGTCATGCGGGAGTTAATCCACTCTGCCTCGGTTTGAAGCTGGCTGGGCTATTTCAGTCCGCTGCAACTTGTGGCAAGTGTCAGCTATAGTTCATGTTCCCTGGCTTGCCCCTGACCTGTACACTTGTATTAGTGATCCTTGTGCCTCTGACTGCCTGTACCCGTGTATGACTCGATATGATCTCTTGACTTCGCCCCTTGTTTTCAGTCTCTGATGCCACGCTCCTCAACTGGCTTCGACTCTGGCTTGTACCCCGACTTCGTCTTACTTCTCATGTTTTGGATACCACGTTCCCGATAGGCTCTGATTTCTTTCTTGTTCCTGACTATTCTTCTGAATGCCCCTGTGTACTGCGCTGACCTCTCTGTGTATGACCTTGGCTTGTCTGACTTCTCTTTCGTCACCTGTGTCACCTGTGCTTCTGTTCAGTGTTGCTACGCTGTGTGTTCAACCTTTCTTCCCTCACCAGCACTCCCTGGTGGAGGTTGCGCTATACTGCACTGCAGCAGCACATTACAAGCAGGTCCACAAAATCAAGGTTTCAAAAATTTACTTAAGAAAGATATTCATACAGAGCCACATTGATCATCTTACCAAGTACTGTCAGGCAGGTCACACAGACCTAAAACCACCCCGACGCGTGTTTCTCTTCATTTAGTATGCCAAGGGGAGGTGTTCTCCTGCTCTCAAACAGGACCTTTTAGATCTATAGTGACCGGTTACGTGTGAGTCATGTGACCGGATTGCACACAGGATGTGCTTATACAGTGCATGCACCCGTGCCCAGCCGCACAGCTACCACATGACACGGCAAAGCATCCCAGCGCACGCGAGCGGGAGTGAGGCGATTGACATGATTCCCAGTCGGGTGCCGAGGCTGGTTGTCAAAAATGGGGGGGGACCCCATGCCGTTTTTTAAATTATTTATTTAAGTAATTAAAAAAAACAGCGTGGGGACCCCTCTATTCTTGATATCCAATCTTGCTGAGGCGGACTTGCAGCCCCCTGCTTTGAGTTTTGCCTGGTTGGTTCAAGAAAAAAAGAGGGAACCCACACTGGGTTTTTCATTCATTTATTTTGTTATATCACATGCGGTGGCTGGAGAATACCCCGATCATCCGCTCCTGCTGTCACCGTTATTAGCGGTAGCAGGTGTCGGATGATAGGAGTCCCAAAAGCCCCCACCTGCTGTCATTGTTCGGACTGTAATATAACTCTCATCATTCCCCTCTGCTTGCGCAGAGCAGGGGAGAATGATGAGAACCATCTTCAGCAGCTGCTGCTGGGGAACAGCGCTTACTGTAGTGCATCTTCCCTGGTGGCAGTCCGTGTGGTACTGATGCAACACACGGTTGTCACACGTGTGCCGCAAGTATTGCACACACGGACACGGATATCTCTGCTACCGGTTTTTCCGGTACCAGAAATAAACGGATGTGTGAAACTAGCCTTAGATGGTGGTGATAGTTTCTATATATGTATTTGCAGATGTATTTAGGGTTTTCAGTGCTTGCTTTAGCTTTTTAAAATGTATTGTTCAAAGGGGTTTTCTAAGAAATAAACACGTAATTTGTTAGGTAACAAGCCCCTGACGTTTAAAGGTACCTTCACACTAAACGATATCGCTAGCGATCCGTGACGTTGCAGCGTCCTGGCTAGCGATATCGTTTAGTGTGACACGCAGAAGCGATCAGGATCCTGCTGTGATGTCGTTGGTCAGGGCTAGAGGGCCAGCACTTTATTTCGTCGCTGGCTCTCCCGCTGACATCGCTGAATCGGCGTGTGTGACACGCGGCCCTGCGCTTAGTAACCAGATGTTTACCCTGGTTACCGGCATCGTTGGTCGCTGGAGAGCGGTCTGTGTGACAGCTCTCCAGCGACCAAACAGTGACGCTGCAGCGATCCGGATCGTTGTATGGATCGCTGCAGCGTCGTTTAGTGTGAAGGTACCTTAAGTTTCCTTTTTTTCCTAGTCCTTTGTCAGTCCTTGTTTACATTGCAGGAGTGATAATGCACTTAACTAATCAGGAATCATTGTCTTAAGGTACCGTCACACATAGCGACGCTGCAGCGATACCGACAACGATCCGGATCGCTGCAGCGTCGCTGTTTGGTCCCTGGAGAGCTGTCACACAGACAGCTCTCCAGCGACCAACGATCCCGAGGTCCCCGGTAACCAGGGTAAACATCGGGTAACTAAGCGCAGGGCCGCGCTTAGTAACCCGATGTTTACCCTGGTTACCATCCTAAAAAGTAAAAAAACAAACGCTACATACTTACCTACAGCCGTCTGTCCTCGGCGCTCTGCTTCTCTGGTCTGGCTGTGAGCTCCGGGCAGCCAGAAAGCAGAGCGGTGACGTCACCGCTCTGCTTTCCGGCTGACCGACGCTCACAGCCAGAGCAGGAGGAGAGCAGAGCACAGCGCTGGAGGACAGACGGCTGTAGGTAAGTATGTACTGTTTGTTTTTTTACTTTTAGGATGGTAACCAGGGTAAACATCGGGTTACTAAGCGCGGCCCTGCGCTTAGTTACCCGATGTTTACCCTGGTTACCAGCAAAGACATCGCTGAATCAGTGTCACACACGCCGATTCAGCGATGTCTGCGGGGAGTCCAGCGATGAAATAAAGTTCTGGACTTTCTTCCCCGACCAGCGATCTCCCAGCAGGGGCCTGATCGCTGCTGCCTGTCACACTGGACGATATCGCTAGCGAGGACGCTGCAACGTCACGGATCGCTAGCGATATCGTCTAGTGTGACAGTACCTTTACAGCAATTTCCATGTGCTGGTAGGACATGTCATGGCTCCTGGAATGTAAATAAAAATTGTTGAATCCTCTGATCTAAAACACCAGGGAATTTTATAGGTGAGCACTTTTTTCTCTTGAGCAACCTGCTTAAAAAGAAAATGTATTTACGGCAGCTTACACTAATTGACATCATTAAGAAGGATGCTGAATGTTAAAAAAAAAATACACTGTGTATGGAAAGTATTCAGACCCCTTTAAATTTTTCACTCTTTGTTTCATTGCAGCCAGGGCCAGACTGGCCATTGGGCACTTCTGGCAAATGCCAGAAGGGCGGGTGCCAGGAGTGGGCCACTGCTGCTACCAGCAGTGCCAGGGCCGACTCCTCCGGCCAGCATGACTCACCCCCCCGATCGCCCGCCCTGCATTCAACTATACCGGCGTCCATGACGCCGGTACAGTTGAATGCAATGATGGAAGAGAGAGCGTCCTCTGTTGCTCCCTCTCCCATCATTCCCCGCTCTGCCTCGCTCTGACACTGCGGGTGCACGACGATGTCATATCATCGCGCACCTGCTGTGTGGTTGGACCGACTGCAGCTGCTGAGACCGGAGATGGGAGCAGCGCGGGGCACGAAGAGAGGTGATGAGAGTTTTTTTTTAACATATCAATGAGTGAAAACTGGATTGTGGGGCAATTGGGGGGGCTGCATTACATTATATGGGGGCTGTGCTGCATTACATTTTATGGGGGCTGGCTGCATTACATTCTATGGGGCTGGCTGCATTACATTCTATGGGGGCTGGCTGCATTGCATTCTATGGGGGCTGGCTGCATTACATTCTATGGGGGGGCTGTATTACATTCTATGGAGGCTGTGCTGTATTGCATTCTATGGGGAAGGGTTGTATTACATTCTATGGGGCTGTGCTGTATTACATTCTATGGGGGGCTTCATTACATTATGGGGCTGGCTGCATTACATTCTATTGGGGCTGGCTGCATTACATTCTATGAGGGGCTGGCTGCATTACATTCTATGGGGGCTGTGCTGTATTACATTCTATTGGGGGCTGCATTACATTCTATGGGGGCTGGCTGAATTACATTTTATGGGGGCTGGCTGCATTACATTCTATGGGGAAGGGCTGTATTACATTCTATGGGGGTGTGCTGTATTACATTCTATTGGGGGGGCTTTATTACATTCTATGGGGCTGGCTGCATTACATTCTATTGGGGCTGGCTGCATTACATTCTATGGGGGGCTGGCTGCATTGCATTCTATGGGGGCTGTGCTGTATTACATTCTATGGGGACTGGCTGCATTACATTTTATGGGGGCTGGCTGCATTACATTCTATGGGGTCTGGCAGCATTACATTCTATGGGGGCTGTGCTGTATTACATTCTATGGGGGCTGGCTGCATTACATTCTATGGGGCTGGCTGCATTACATTCTATGGGGGCTGGCTGCATTGCATTCTATGGGGGCTGGCTGCATTACATTCTATGGGGGGGCTGTATTACATTCTATGGAGGCTGTGCTGTATTGCATTCTATGGGGAAGGGTTGTATTACATTCTATGGGGCTGTGCTGTATTACATTCTATGGGGGGCTTCATTACATTATGGGGCTGGCTGCATTACATTCTATTGGGGCTGGCTGCATTACATTCTATGAGGGGCTGGCTGCATTACATTCTATGGGGGCTGTGCTGTATTACATTCTATTGGGGGCTGCATTACATTCTATGGGGGCTGGCTGAATTACATTTTATGGGGGCTGGCTGCATTACATTCTATGGGGAAGGGCTGTATTACATTCTATGGGGGTATGCTGTATTACATTCTATTGGGGGGGCTTTATTACATTCTATGGGGCTGGCTGCATTACATTCTATTGGGGCTGGCTGCATTACATTCTATGGGGGGCTGGCTGCATTGCATTCTATGGGGGCTGTGCTGTATTACATTCTATGGGGACTGGCTGCATTACATTTTATGGGGGCTGGCTGCATTACATTCTATGGGGTCTGGCAGCATTACATTCTATGGGGGCTGTGCTGTATTACATTCTATGGGGGCTGGGCTGTATAACATTCTATGGGGCTGTGCTGTATTAGATTCTATGGGGGGGTTGTATTACATTCTATGGGGGCTGAATTACATTCTATGGGGGCTACATTATATTCCATGGGGGTTGTATTATACAGTATTCTGTGGGGAGGTGTGCTGTATAACATTCTATGGGGTGCTGTATTATATTCTATGGGGGGCTGTATTATATTCTATGAGGGATGATTGCATCATACTCTATGAGTGGGCTGCATTATATTCTATGGGGAGCTGCATTATACTATATGAGGAGGGCTGCATTGTATTCTATGGAGGGGCTACATTATATTCTCTGGGGGGCTGCATTATGCTCTATGAGGGGGCTACCATATATATGCAGGGGCTGCATTATACTATATGAGGGGGCTGCATTATATTCTCTGGGGGGTTACATTATACTCAGGGGGCTATAATATATTCTGTGGGGTGGCTGCATTATACTCTGGAGTGGCATCATTACACTATATGTGGGCTGCATTATACTGTATTGAGGACTATGGGGAATACATTATACTATATGAAGAAGTATGGGGTGCATTATACTATGGGAGGTGAATTGTACTACATGGATGACTATGGCGGTGCATTATACTATATCGAGCACTATGAGGAGTGGTTTATACTATATGGAGGACTGAGGAGTATATTATACTATATGGAGGACTGAGGAGTGTATTATACTTATGGATGACTATGGGGTGTATTATACTAAACAAGCAAAATGCTGCCTATTCATCGAGTGATTGGATTGTTTATGTGGGAACAGAAATCCTTGTTCTCAGCAGCACATCGCCGGTGTAAACTGTAGATGTGCTGCTGATAACATGATACTGTATGGGGTCAGATTGATCTAATTGTGATTGTTCTGTCCCCATCATTCATTCTCAGTTGGTGTAAAGAGGCCGGGAAACAAGCGAACGATTTCAGTATTGCTGATCACACTTGTTTAGCGGCCTGATATCAGCACATGTAAATACAGCAGAAATGCTTCGCAGAGAGATGAGGCAAGGATGATGACAGTTGTCTAACTCTACTGCTTTTCCCAGCCACCAAAGCATTTAATTCTGGTATGTGTAATGATTTTTAGGGTTGACGTCAGCTGCGTAATGTCAGCTGCTATCAATCCCTGGTGTAACTAATGGAGAGGTGTCTATCAGACACCCCCAGTACTAGCCCAGACCTGGCGAGACCAAGCGAGTCTGAAGAGAGGTGACGGTATTAACAATACTGCTCTTCACAGTTGACGAGCTCAGCACAAGACCCAGAATATCTGAAAAGCAGTGACGTTACTGATGTCACCGCTTTTCAGAGTCACCGGGTCTCATGCTGCACAGCGGAACCAAAAGTGGCTGTAAGCAAAGTTTATGGAGCATTAGAATGAGGTTCCATAGCCTTTGGTCGTCTCAATCCCTTCATTATCTACGAGATCCAGTTATGTAGGCAATGTAGCGGCTTTTCTTGGTACTGCAACTAAAAGCAATAAATATGACTGAGCTGTAATGCTTGATACAGCCGTAATTATATGTTATATAGTCGTGTGACACTCCCCTCACTTCTTGTAACCTACAAGTGTACAAAGAAATTATACAGTCACCATGTGACAAGTGGGCCTGTGTAACTTCAAATGCCAGGGCTGAATTTTAGTGCCAGTCCAGCCCTGATTGCAGCCATTGGGTAAATTCAAAAAAGTTCATTTTCTTCATCATTAATGTACACTCTGCAGCCCATCTTGACTGAAAAAAACAGAAATGTAGAAATGTTTGCATATTTATTTAACCCCTTCATGACCCAGCCTATTTTGACCTTAAAGACCTTGCCGTTTTTTGCAATTCTGACCAGTGTCCCGTTATGAGGTAATAACTCAGGAACGCTTCAACGGATCCTAGCGGTTCTGAGATTATTTTTTCGTGACATATTGGGCTTCATGTTAGTGGTAAATTTAGGTCAATAAATTCTGCGTTTATTTGTGATAAAAACGGAAATTTGGCGAAAATTTTGAAAATTTCGCAATTTTCACATTTTGAATTTTTATTCTGTTAAACCAGAGAGATATGTGACACAAAATAGTTAATAAATAACATTTCCCACATGTTTACTTTACATCAGCACAATTTTGGAAACAAAATTTTTTTTTGTTAGGAAGTTATAAGGGTTAAAATTTGACCAGCGATTTGTCATTTTTACAACGAAATTTACAAAACCATTTTTTTTAGGGACCACCTCACATTTGAAGTCAGTTTGAGGGGTCTATATGGCTGAAAATACCCAAAAGTGACACCATTCTAAAAACTGCACCCCTCAAGGTACTCAAAACCACATTCAAGAAGTTTATTAACCCTTCAGGTGCTTCACAGCAGCAGAAGCAACATGGAAGGAAAAAATGAACATTTAACTTTTTAGTCACAAAAATTATCTTTTAGCAACAATTTCTTTATTTTCCCAATGGTAAAAGGAGAAACTGAACCACGAAAGTTGTTGTCCAATTTGTCCTGACTACGCTGATACCTCATATGTGGGGGTAAACCACTGTTTGGGTGCACGGCAGGGCTTGGAAGGGAAGGAGCGCCATTTGACTTTTTGAATCAAAAATTGGCTCCACTCTTTAGCGGACACCATGTCACGTTTGGAGAGCCCCCGTGTGCCTAAAAATTGGAGCTCCCCCACAAGTGACCCCATTTTGGAAACTAGACGACCCAAGGAACTTATCTAGATGCATAGTGAGCACTTTGAACCCCCAGGTGCTTCACAAATTGATCCGTAAAAATGAAAAAGTACTTTTTTTTCACAAAAAAATTCTTTTAGCCTCAATTTTTTTCATTTTCACATGTGCAACAGGATAAAATGGATCCTAAAATGTGTTGGGCAATTTCTCCTGAGTACACCAATACCTCACATGTGGGGGTAAACTACTGTTTGGGCACATGGTAAGGCTCGGAAGGGAAGGAGCGCCATTTGACTTTTTGAATGAAAAATTATTTCCATCGTTAGCGGACACCATGTCGCGTTTGGATAGCTCCTGTGTGCCTAAACATTGGCGCTCCCCCACAAGTGACCCCATTTTGGAAACTAGACCCCCCAAGGAACTTATTTAGATGCCTAGTGAGCACTTTAAACCCTCAGGTGCTTCACAAATTGATCTGTAAAAATGAAAAAGTACTTTTTTTTCACAAAAAAATTCTTTTCGCCTCAATTTTTTCATTTTCACATGGGCAGTAGGATAAAATGGATCATAAAATTTGTTGGGCAATTTCTCCCGAGTACGCCGATACCTCATATGTGGGGGTAAACCACTGTTTGGGCACTCGGCAGGGCTCGGAAGGGAAGGCGCGCCATTTGACTTTTTGAATGGAAAATTAGCTCCAATTGTTAGCGGACACAATGTCGCGTTTGGAGAGCCCCTGTGTGCCTAAACATTGGAGCTCCCCCACAAGTGACCCCATTTTGGAAACTAGACCCCCCAAGGAACTTATCTAGATGCATATTGAGCACTTTAAACCCCCAGGTGCTTCACAGAAGTTTATAACGCAGAGCCATGAAAATAAAAAATAATTTTTCTTTCCTCAAAAATGATTTTTTAGCCTGGAATTTCCTATTTTGCCAAGGATAATGGGAGAAATTGGACCCCAAATATTGTTGTCCAGTTTGTCCTGAGTACGCTGATACCCCATATGTGGGGGTAAACCACTGTTTGGGCGCACGGCAGGGCTCGGAAGGGATGGCACGCCATTTGGCTTTTTAAATGGAAAATTAGCTCCAATCATTAGCGGACACCATGTCACGTTTGGAGAGCCCCTGTGTGCTTAAACATTGGAGATCCCCCAGAGATGACACCATTTTGGAAACTAGACCCCCAAAGGAACTAATCTAGATGTGTGGTGAGGACTTTGAACCCCCAAGTGCTTCACAGAAGTTTATAACGCAGAGCCATGAAAATAAAAAAAAAAATTATTTTCTCAAAAATGATCTTTTAGCCTGCAATTTTTTATTTTCCCAAGGGTAACAGGAGAAATTTGACCCCAAAAGTTGTTGTCCAGTTTCTCCTGAGTACGCTGATACCCCATATGTGGGGGTAAATCACTGTTTGGGCACATGCCGGGGCTCGGAAGTGAAGTAGTGACGTTTTGAAATGCAGACTTTGATGGAATGCTCTGTGGGCGTCACGTTGCGTTTGCAGAGCCCCTGATGTGGCTTAACAGTAGAAACCCCCCACAAGTGACCCCATTTTGGAAACTAGACCCCCAAAGGAACTTATCTAGATGTGTGGTGAGCACTTTGAACCCCCAAGTGCTTCATAGAAGTTTACAATGCAGAGCCGTGAAAATAATAAATAAGTTTTCTTTCCTCAAAAATAATTATTTAGCCCAGAATTTTTTATTTTCCCAAGGGTTACAGAAGAAATTGGACCCCAAAAGTTGTTGTCCAGTTTCTCCTGAGTACGCTGATACCCCATATGTGGGGGTAAACCACTGTTTGGGCACATGCCGAGGCTCGGAAGTAAAGTAGTGACGTTTTGAAATGCAGACTTTGATGGAATGCTCTGTGGGCGTCACGTTGCGTTTGCAGAGCCCCTGATGTGGCTTAACAGTAGAAACCCCCCACAAGTGACCCCATTTTGGAAACTAGACCCCGAAAGGAACTTATCTAGATGTGTGGTGAGCACTTTGAACCCCCAAGCACTTCATAGAAGTTTATAATGCAGAGCCGTGAAAATAATAAATACGTTTTCTTTCCTCAAAAATGTGAGGGAGCACCATTTGACTTTTTGAATACAAGATTGGCTGCAATCAATGATGGCGCCATGTTGCGTTTGGAGACCCCTGATGTGCCTAAACAGTGGTAACCCCTCAATTCTGCCTCCAACACTAACCCCAACACACCCCTAACCCTAATCCCAACTGTAGCCATAACCCTAATCACAACCCTAACCGCAACACACCCCTAACCACAACCCTAACCCCAACACACCCCTAACCCTAACCACAACCCTAATTCCAACCCTAACCCTAAGGCTATGTGCCCACGTTGCGGATTCGTGTGAGATATTTCCGCACCATTTTTGAAAAATCCACGGGTAAAAGGCACTGCGTTTTACCTGCGGATTTTCCACGGATTTCCAGTGTTTTTTGTGCGGATTTCACCTGCGGATTCCTATTGAGGAACAGGTGTAAAACGCTGCGGAATCCGCACAAAGAATTGACATGCTGCGGAAAATACAACGCAGCGTTTCCGCGCGGTATTTTCCGCACCATGGGCACAGCGGATTTGGTTTTTCATATGTTTACATGGTACTGTAAACCTGATTGAACACTGCTGCAGATCCGCAGCCAAATCCGCACCGTGTGCACATAGCCTAATTCTAAAGGTATGTGCACACGCTGCGGAAAACTCTGCGGATCCGCAGCAGTTTCCCATGAGTTTACAGTTCAATATAAACCTATGGGAAACAAAAATCGCTGTGCACATGCTGCGGAAAAACTGCACGGAAACGCAGCGGTTTACATTCCACAGCATGTCACTTCTTTCTGCGGATTCCGCAGCGGTTTTACAACTGCTCCAATAGAAAATCGCAGTTGTAAAACCGCAGTGAAATGCGCAGAAAAAAACGCGGTAAATCCGCCATAAATCCGCAGCGGTTTAGCACTGCGGATTTATCAAATCCGCAGTGGAAAAATCCGCAGAGCAACAGAATACGTGTGCACATACCGAAACCCTAACCCTAGCCCTAACCCTAGCCCTAACCCTACCCCTACCCCTAACCCTACCCCTAGCCCTACCCCTAACCCTACCCCTAGCCCTAACCCTAACCCTAGCCCTAACCCTACCCCTAACCCTAACCCTACCCCTAACCCTAACCCTATTCTAACATTAGTGGAAAAAAAATTTTTCTTTATTTTTTTATTGTCCCTACCTATGTGGGTGACAAAGGGGGGGGGTCATTTATTATTTTTTTTATTTTGATCACTGAGATATAATCTATCTCAGTGATCAAAATGCACTTTGGAATGAATCTGCCAGCCGGCAGATTCGGCGGGCGCACTGCGCATGCGCCCGCCATTTTGGAAGATGGCGGCGCCCAGGGAGAAGACGGACGGGACCCCGGCTGGATCGGTAAGTATGATGGGGTGGGGGTTACCACGGGGGGGGATCGGAGCACGGGGGGGGGGAATCGGAGCGCGGGAGGGGTGGAATGGAGAACGGGGGGCGTGGAACGGAGCACGGGGGGGCTGGAACGGAGCACGGGGGGGTGGAACGGAGCACCGGGGGGGGTGGATCGGAGTGCAGGGGGGGTGATCGGAGCACGGGGGGGTGATTGGAGCACGGGGGGAGTGAACAAGAGCACGGGGGGGGAGCGGAGCACTGGACGGAGGGGAGCCGGAGCAGTGTACCGGCCAGATCGGGGGGCTGGAGGGGCGATCGGTGGGGTGGGGTGGGGGCACATTAGTATTTCCAGCCATGGCCGATGATATTTCAGCATCGGCCATGGCTGGATTGTAATATTTCACCCGTTATAATAGGTGAAATATTACAAATCGCTCTGATTGGCAGTTTCACTTTCAACAGCCAATCAGAGCGATCGTAGCCACGAGGGGGTGAAGCCACCCCCCCTGGGCTAAACTACCACTCCCCCTGTCCCTGCAGATCGGGTGAAATGGGAGTTAACCCTTTCACCTGATCTGCAGGGACGCGATCTTTCCATGACGCCACATAGGCGTCATGGGTCGGAATGGCACCGACTTTCATGACGCCTACGTGGCGTCATGGGTCTGGAAGGGGTTAAAAAAGAAAAAAACTGAAATATCACATGGTCATAAGTAGTGTTGAGCATTCCGATACCGCAAGTATCGGGTATCGGCCGATATTTGCGGTATCGGAATTCCGATACCGAATTCCAATACTTCCCGCGTATCGGATACCGGAATCGGAAGTTCCCAGAATTCAAACTGAACGCAGCAGCCAATGAGGAATGATTGGAAGTGTGGGCACATCCTGTTTAGCATGGTGGGCATGTAAGTACTGGCAAGGCTTGGATTGGCTGCTGAAATGATGTCACTCTGCACTATAAAAAACGCTGCCGCCATTTTGCGCTCACTCTGCTGTGATTTCAGTTAGGGACAGGACGCTGTGTTCTAACTGAGGGCCAGTCGAGCTAGCTAATTGCTTTATTTTCCTTTCCAAAGGCTAATTTAGCAAAACGCTGTGTGTTCGTCACTGTTCACCTTGCTCTTGCCTTGCAGCGCTGTTTTAACAGCGTTCTGCAAGGTCTCTGTGTGTGTGTGTGTGTGCAGCTCACTCTGTAGTCTGTGTGCAGCCATATACCCGGTTGTATTCAGCTCAGGGGGGGTTCACACTGCCTCACACAGTTGTCCTTTTTTGCTCTTAGTGCAGCCTGCTGCACATTTTTTCTCAAATTTCCTATTAGTGTTTTTCCACCAGTCTCCAGCTCTATTGTGGAAAAACACTACATAGGATAACCTAGAGGGGGGTTTTTGGGCCTTGCAGCGCCGTTTACGGCTGTCTGCACGGTCTCCGTGTGAGCCCAGCTCGCCCTGTAGTCTGTGTGCAGCCATAGCCGGTTGGATTCAGCTCAGGGTTCGTTACTGGCTCATACCTTGAGAAAAATTTTACTTTTTTTCAAATAGTGCAGCCTGTTTAAAATTTGAAAAAAAAAAATTCCTATTAGTGTCTTTCCACTCGTATCCAGCTAAATAGTGGAAAAACACTATATAGGATAACCTAGAGGAGGGTTTTTTGGCCTTGCAGCGCCGTTTACGGCTGTCTGCACGGTCTCCGTGTGAGCCCAGCTCGCCCTGTAGTCTGTGTGCAGCCATAGCCGGTTGGATTCAGCTCAGGGTTCGTTACTGGCTCATACCTAGAGAAAAATTTTACTTTTTTTCAAATAGTGCAGCCTGTTTAAAATTTGAAAAACAGGGAGAGGAGCAGGGAGAGGACGTGGTGATTCTGTGCCTGCTGCGGGCGCCGGTGACTCGTCGTCACTCAGTTTCAGCAGGGAACAGTCCTTCATGCGCAGCTTTGTCGGAGAGCGCCGTGCACCGCTGCTACGTGAAGACCAAATTGAAGCCGTTGTCGGGTGGATGGCAGCTAACGCCTCGGCATCGACTTCAGTTAGTGCCACATCCTCTCAGGCACAGAGCACTGGAGAGCAGCCATCTGTCTCTTCACCACCTGCCAAATTGGCCAGGCAGTCAGAGAGCCCAGGACAGGAGCCGTCTCTACTTCTGTTCTCTGAATCTCTTGGCTTGGAAACAGGGGGCCAGCCAAGCAGCATTGGAGAAATGGAAGAAGAGGCAGTGTGCAGTGATGCCCAAAAGCTTTATCTCTCTGACTCTGAAGAGGCAGGTGGGCCAGTGCCTCTGGTGACCACAGCGCAGTACGCATCTGATGATGAAACTCAGGTGCCGCTTTCTGATACGTACTGTGCTGCCGACTCTACCCAGGAGGAGCAGTTGGTGGCAGAGGGTAGTGGAGATGATGAGGTCCTTGACCCATCGTGGCGTGAGGAACAGGAAGGTGGTGGGAGCAGCTCTGAGGAAGAGCTTCCCCTTACGGGCCAAAGAGGGAGGGGGAAGACTGCGGAGCCTGTAGCCTCCACTTTGGCACCCGTTAGGAGCCTGTCTCTTTCCAAAGCCAAAAAGGGCGCTCCCAAGACTTGCAGTGCCTGGTCCTTTTTTGACACAGTTGCAGATGACATTTGTTTTGTCAAATGCAAGCTGTGTCATCAAAAAGTAAAAAGAGGTAAAAGTGTCAGCAACCTCAATACCACAAATATGTGGAAACATGTGCGGAACAGGCACGCGGTGGAGTTACAGAAACACAGTGAAGACGTAGGCCAACCAACAGCGGCAGCTACCACCTCTTCATCTCGTGTTGCCTCTTCCTCCACTGTTGTCCAGAGACCTAGTGTAATTCCACCCACAGCACCACCTTCCCAGTCATCCTCACACTCCCAGTCTACTCTACAGCCATCGGTAGTCCAGGCATGGGAGAAAAGGCGGGCATTCTCGGCCAACCACCCCCGAGCACAGGCTCTGAATGCAGGCATTGCCAAACTGTTGTCCCTGGAAATGCTCTCGTTCAGGCTGGTGGAGACTGACAGCTTCCGTGACTTGATGGCATTGGCAGTCCCACAGTACAAGGTGCCCAGCCGCTTTTACTTCAGCAGGCAGGCTGTCCCTGCCCTGCACAGGCATGTTGAGGCAAACATAAAACATGCGCTACTGAACGCCGTCAGTAGCAAGGTCCACCTCACCACCGATGCGTGGACCAGTCAGCATGGACAGGGGCGATATGTTTCCCTCACTGCCCATTGGGTTAATGTTGTTGAGCCAGGTACAGATCGTGCGAGTGGCGCAGGACGTGTCCTGCCCACTCCAAGGATTGCAGGAATCCAGTCTGTACGCATCGACTCCTCCTCTTACACCAGTTCCTCTGATTCCTCTCTGCAGGATCCGTCACAGTCCACCTCCACATGGACCCGTGAACGTTTACCTATGACCGACATGAGCACAGCCGTGGCCAAACGTCAGCAGGCCGTCTTGAAACTAGTTTCATTGGGGCATCGAAGCCACACAGCGCAGGAGCTCTGGAATGCCATTAAGCAGGAGAGCGATGTGTGGTTACTGCCAGCGAATCTCCAGCCAGGCATGGTAGTGTGTGACAATGGCCGAAATCTGGTGGCAGCTTTGGCCCTTGGCAACCTCACTCACATCCCATGTCTGGCACATGTGCTCAATTTGGTTGTGCAGAGTTTTCTGAGGGACTATCCGGATCTTGATGCCCTGCTGCACAAGGTCCGCCTAGAGTGTGCTCACTTGCGGCGTTCCAGCTTGGCCAGATCCCGCATTGCTGCTCTGCAGCGCCGATTCCGCCTTCCGGAACACCGCATCATATGTGACCTACCTACCCGGTGGAATTCCACGTTACATATGTTGGAGCGGTTGTGTGAGCAGCAGCAAGCAGTTATGGAGTACCAGCTGCATCAGGCGCAAAGAAGTCGCAGTCAGCGCCGATCAGACTTCACAACCACAGAGTGGGCCACTATGAAGGACGTCTGCCAGGTTTTGCGTCCTTTTGATTATTCCACGCGGATGGCAAGTGCAGATGATGCACTAGTCAGCATGACTGTCCCCCTTATCTGCCTGCTTCAGCAAACTTTGCAAGGGTTAAGGGATGATGTGGTGGAAGAGGTGGAGGATGAGGAGTCACCTTTTCCATCAGCTTCTGGAGAGTCAGCGCCACGTGGTTCCTCACAAAGGGGTACGCAGGGGCCAATTTGTGAGGAGGATGAGGAGGAGTCAATGGAGGAGGAAGAGCTCCGTCCAGAGGAGGGAGCGACACAATTGTCCAGTGGTCAGTGTGTACAGCGAGGGTGGGGTGATGACGAGCGGGCAGAGATCATGTCTCAAGCAGGGGACAGCATTTCTGGGCCAGTTGGCACTCTGCAGCACATGGTGGATTTCATGCTGCAGTGCCTGAGAAACGACCGCCGCATCGACCACATTCTCAACATGCCTGATTATTGGGTGTTCACCCTCCTCGATCCTCGCTACCGGGACAACGTCCAAAACCTCATCCCTGCGTTGACCCGGGAGCGTAAATTGCGGGAGTACCACGACACACTGGTGAATTCCATCATCTTCTCCTGTCCAACTGAGAGGAGTGCTGCTAGTGCTTTACAAAGGAGCTCAGTGCGTCGAGGCAGTGGGGGAGGCTCTGCCCAAAGAGGGAGCAGAAGCAGTGCCTCTGCCCAAGGCAAGCCCAGTATGGCACAACTCTGGCACACTTTTGTGTGCCCGCCCCAAATGTCTACACCATCACCGGCGGCTCCAGTCAGCAGGAGGCAACGGTTCCGTCAGATGGTGACAGACTACATGGCTTGCCCTCTTATTGTACTCCCAGACGGCTCTTCCTCGTTCAAGTTTTGGGTCTCTAAGCTGGATACATGGCCAGAGCTAAGCCAGTATGCATTGGAGGTGCTGGCTTGCCCTGCGGCTAGTGTCTTATCGGAACGTGTCTTTAGTGCCGCAGGTGGTGTACTAACAGACCGTCGCATGCGACTATCCTCCGATAACGTTGACCGGCTTACTTTCCTGAAAATGAACCAGGCCTGGATCTCGCAGGAATTTGCCACTCCTCTGCCTGATTAAGTAATTGGGTGACATCCAGGTCTCCTGCTGTGTTCATCTTTCTACCACCTGAACTGCTATTCCTGGGCTCCAACACCGCCAGTTGCGGCTCAGAAGTGCAGGCTGCACAGTAAAAACATACGACCCAGTGTTATTGGGTTTCAGTAACGTCAGCTGATCCCCAGCTGTGTAGCCGGCAATGTGTCCTGCAACCGCCACGCTGGCACAACAACCTAAATGTAAGGGAACCTGTCCCCCCCCCCCCCCTGTCGTTTGTTACTGAAAGAGCCATCTTGTGCATTATATTATATGCGTTATACCGGAGCTGGGACTTTCCTTCGTAATGTGACGCAGCACAGCCGTCATTCCTACCCCCTTGGTGCCATGCGCTGCCTCCTCAGCGTTGTTTTAAGCTGTCACGGAGCCTGCGCTGTTCTGTTGTCCCTTGGGCATGCCCTATTTGCGCTGCCTGTCTTCTGACATAATTTGGTGTCAGGCTGGCTGCGCCTGTGCGGCCGCGCTGCCCGAGATCCCGCCTCACAGTGTCTTCTAATTGAGTCACACTGCGGGCCTGGGATCCATGGGCATGCGCAGTGCATATCTTCCCCTCGGGCTCTCGCTCATTTCCCTCCGCCTTCTTTAGACTGTGCGCCGTCAGCTGATCCCTAGCATGCCACGGCCGTGACACCGCACAGTCTGAAGAAGAGGGAAGGAGGGGAGTGAGAGTCGAGGTTATGCACTGTGCATGCCCATGGTTCCAAGGCCCGCAGTGGGATTACGTTAGACGAGACTGCGAGGTGGGATCTGGAGCAGCGTGGACGCACAGGCACTGACAGCCTGACACCAAATTATGTCAGAAGACAGGCAGCGCTAATTGGGCATGGCCAAGGGCTAACAGAACAGCGCAGGCTCCGTGACAGCTTAAAACAACGCTGAGGAGGCAGCGCACGGCATCAAGGGGATAGGAATGACAGCTGTGCTGTGTCCCATTACGAAGGAAATTCGCACCTCCTGAACGGTTTAACGGTATAAAGGGACAGATTTTTAGTGTTTACTTCGGTGTTTGCAAGGAGCATAATTAAAAGAGCAACCTTTTCCTTTTGCATCCTTAGTGCTGCACAAGATGGCTCTTTCAGCTACAAACGTCTTGGGGGGGGGCGTTAAAGGTTTCCTTTCAACTTGCTCCAATCAGGCTTCGGCCTACACTCTGTTCCTCTGCTCCTCCTGCTGTCCCTGGGCTCTAACACCGCCAGTTGGTGCCTGGAAGTGCTGTGTGCACAGTCAACAGTCGCTCCTCTGTTATTGGGGTTCAGTAACGTCAGCTGATCCCCAGCTGTGTGTGCGGCAATACCTCCAATCTGCTCCTCCTGCTGTCCCTGGGCTCTAACACCGCCAGTTGGTGCCTGGAAGTGCTGTGTGCACAGTCAACAGTCGCTCCTCTGTTATTGGGGTTCAGTAACGTCAGCTGATCCCCAGCTGTGTATCCGGCAACGTGTCATGCGACCGCCACGCTGGCACAACTAAAATGTAAGGAGACCTGTCCCCCCCCCCCCCCCTAGGCGTTTGTTACTGAAAGAGCCACCATGTGCAGCACTAATACTGCACAAGGGAAAGGTCGCTCTTGAAATTATGCTCCTTGCAAACGCTGAACTACACACTCATGTAATGTGTCCCCTCACACCGTCCAACCGTCCCGGAGGTGGGACTTTCCTTTGTAATGTGACGCAGCACAGCCGTCATTGCTACCCCCTTGGCACCGTGCGCTGCCTCCTTAGCGTTGTTTGATTCCGTCATGTACCCTGCGCTGTTATGTTATCCCTTGGCCATGCACAGTTTGCGCTGCCCGTCCTCTGACATCATTTGTTGTCGTCCTGGCTGCGCCTGTGCGTCCACGCTGCCCGAAATCAGACCTCGCAGTGTCGTCTAATGTGATCCCACAGTGGGCCTGGTATCCATGGCCATGCGCAGTGCATATACTAGCCTCTCACTCCCCTTCTTCACGCTTCTTCAGACTAGGCGGCGTCAGCTGATCCCTAATAGCATGCCACGGCCGTGACGCCGCACAGTCTGAAGAAGCAGGAAGGAGGTGAGTGAGAGGCGATGATATGCACTGCGCATGCCCATGGATCCCTGGCCCGCAGTGGGACTACATTAGATGACACTGCAAGGTTGGATCTCGGGCAGCTTGGACGCACAGGCACTGCCAGCCTGACACCTACATGATGTCAGAAGACGGGCACCGCTAACTGTGCATGGCCAAGGGATAACATTACAGCGCGGGCTCCGTGACAGAACCAAACAACGTTGAGGAGGTGGCGCCCGGCACCAAGGGGGTTGGAATGACGGCTGTGCTGTGTCACATTACAAAGGAAAGTCCCACTTCCGGGATGGTTTGACGGTGTGAGGGGACACATTATATGAGTGTGTACTTCAGCGTTTGCAAGGAGCATAATTTTCGGAGCCACCATTTTCCATGTGCAGTATTACTGCTGTACAAGATGGCTCTTTCAGCAACAAATGCCTGGGGGGGGGGGGGGGGTTAAAGGTTCCCTTTCAACTTGCTCCACTGCAGGCTTCGGCCTACACTCTGCTCCTCTTTGATTCCCTGGGTTTCAACACTGTCAGTTGCCACCTGGAAGTGTTGTCTACACAGAAAAAACACTAGGTGATGTGTCAGTGGGGTTCAGCACCGCCAGCTGTTCCCCTGCTATGTAGTCGGCAACGTGTCCAGCACAAGCCACGCTGGCACAACAGAACAAAAGCTGCCACCAGTGCAGGCTTCGGCCTACACTCTGCTCCTCTCCTCCTCCTGCTGACCCTGGGCTCAAACACCGCTAGTTTTTTCCCGGAAGTGCTAGCTGCACAGAGAAAAACACCAGCCAATGTGTTAGTGGGGTTCAGCAACGCCAGCTGTTCCCCTGCTGTGTAGCCGGCAACGTGACCTGCAAACGCCACGCAGGCACATGAACTGAAATTAAAGGGAACCTGGCCCCACCCCCCCAGGTGTTTCTATGTATAACAGCCACCTAGTACAGCAGTACTGCTGCATTTGTACAAGGTGGCTGACTTTTTCTCCTTGCCCACGTGGAACTCAACACGTACAAAATGTGTCTCATTAGAGACCATTCCACTGTCCCTGAGGTGTGACTTTCCTTTCTAATGATACGCAGCACCCCCCTTGGTAGCGTTTCCCGTCTTTTGTCATCATGGTTAGCTGGCTGCGCCTGTGCATCCGCCCTGCTAGAAACAACGCCCCTCGTTGTCATATTTATTTTGTCAGCGAGGGTGTGGTTTATGGACACGAGCAGTGCATATGTTCGCCTGTCTTAACTCATCTCCTTCCGCATTCTTCAGACTGTGCGGCCTCCTGGCCGTGGTAGGCGATAAGGGATCAGCTGAGGCCGCCCATTCTGGAGCAGGTGTAAGGACATGTGTAAGCGGCAAACCTATTTACTGCACAAGGCCACGAATCACAGCCACGCAGTGTGATTTTTTGAAAACACACTGTGGGTCTGGGATTCATGTCCATCGCTAACCGCAACGGCTGAAATGAAATGAGGTCAGAAGACAGGAAGCGCTCACAGCGCATGGCCAAGGGATCACAATAGCGCAGACTCCTGTACAGCAAATAACAACGCTCAGGAATCTGCGCCCAGTACCTAGGTGCAAATTTTGACACCTGTGCTGCGTCTCCTTAAAAAGACAAGTCACACCTCCACAACTGTTTGACAGTATAATGGGCTAAATAGTGTACGTGTTTTAGTCAGCGTGTGCAAGGAGCAAAACAAATAGAGCAACCTTTTACTTGTGCAGCATTAATGCTGCACAAGGTGTGGCTCTTGTACCTTGCAACACCTGAGGGGGGTTAAAGGTAACCTTTGAAATTGGTTCAACTAGGCTTCGGCCTACACTCTGCTCCTCTCCTGCTGACCCTGGGCTCAAACACCACTAGTTTTTGCCCGAAACTGCTAGCTGCACAGAGAAAAACACCAGTCAATGTGTTAGTGAGGTTCAGCACCGCCAGCTGTTCCCCCGCTGTGTAGCCGGCATCGTGTCCAGCACAAGCCACGCTGGCACAACTGACCAAAAGCTGCCACCAGTGCAGGCTTCGGCCTACACATTGCTCCTCTCCTCCTCCTGCTGACCCTGGGCTCAAACAACGCCAGTTTCTGCCCGGACATGCTAGCTGCACAGAGAAAAACACCAGCCAATGTGTTAGTGGGGTTCAGCACCACCAGCTGTTCCCCTGCTGTGTAGCTGGCAACGTGTCCTGCAAACGCCACGCAGGCACATGAACTGAAATTGAAGGGAGCCTGCCCCCCACCCCCCCAGGTGTTTCTATGTATAACAGCCACCTTGTACAGCAGTACTGCTGCATTTGTACAAGGTGGCTGACTTTTTCTCCTTGCACACGTGGAACTCAACAAGTACAAAATGTGTCTCATTACAGACCATTACAATGTCCCTGAGGTGTGACTTTCCTTTTTAATGACACGCAGCACCCCCATTGTTAGCGCTGCCCGTCTCCTGACATCATTGGTTGGCTGGCTGTGCCTGTGCGTCCCCCCTGCCCGACACAACGCCCCCCGTTGTCTCATATATTTTGACTGCGAGGGTGTGATTGATGGGCACGAGCAGTGCATATGTTCCCCTGTCTTCACTCCCCTCCTTCCGCCTTCTTCTGACTGTGCGGCCTCATGGCCGCGGCATGCGATAAGGGATCAGCTGAGGCCGCCCAGTCTGAAGCAGGTGTAAGGACATGTGTGAGCGGCGAACATATTTACTGAACAAGGCCACGAATCCCAGCCACGCAGTGTGATTTTTTGAAAACACACTGTGGGTCTGGGATTCATGTCCATCGCTAACCGTAACGGCCGACATTAAATGAGGTCAGAAGACAGGAAGCGCTCACAGCGCATGGCCAAGGGATCCCAATAGCGCAGACTCCTGTACAGCAAATAACAACGCTCAGGAATCTGCGCATAGCAGCTAGGTGTAAATTTTGACACCTGTGCTGCATCTCCTTAAAAAGACTAGTAGTCACGCCTCCACTACTGTTTGACAGTATAATGGGCTAAATAGTGTACGTGTTTTATTCAGCGTGTGCAAGGAGCAAAATTAAATAGAGCAACCTTTGACTTGTGCATCATTAATGCTGTTCAAGGTGTGGCTCTTGTACCTTGCAACACCTGAGGGGGGGGTTAAAGGTAACCTTTGAAATTGGTTCAACTAGGCTTCGGCCTACACTCTGCTTCTCTACTCCTCCTGCTGACCCTGGGCTCAAACACCGCTAGTTTTTGCCCGGAACTGCTAGCTGCACAGAGAAAAACACCAGTCAATGTGTTAGTGGGGTTCAGCAACGCCAGCTGTTCCCCTGCTGTGTAGTCGGCAACGTGTCCAGCACAAGCCACGCTGGCACAACAGAACAAAATCTGCCACCAGTGCAGGCTTCGGCCTACACTTTGCTCCTCTCCTCCTCCTGCTGACCCTGGGCTCAAACAACGCCAGTTTCTGCCCGGACATGCTAGCTGCACAGAGAAAAACACCAGCCAATGTGTTAGTGGGGTTCAGCACCGCCAGCTGTTCCCCTGCTGTGTAGTCGGCATCGTGTCCAGCACAAGCCACGCTGGCACAACTGAACAAAAGCTGCCACCAGTGCAGGCTTCGGCCTACACTTTGCTCCTCTCCTCCTCCTGCTGACCCTGGGCTCAAACAACGCCAGTTTCTGCCCGGACATGCTAGCTGCACAGAGAAAAACACCAGCCAATGTGTTAGTGGGGTTCAGCACCGCCAGCTGTTCCCCTGCTGTGTAGCTGGCAACGTGTCCTGCAAACGCCACGCAGGCACATGAACTGAAATTGAAGGGAGCCTGCCCCCCACCCCCAGGTGTTTCTATGTATAACAGCCACCTTGTACAGCAGTACTGCTGCATTTGTACAAGGTGGCTGACTTTTTGTCCTTGCCCACGTGGAACTCAAAACGTACAAAATGTGTCTCATTGAGACCATTCCACTGTCCCTGAGGTGTGACTTTCCTTTCTAATGATACGCAGCACCCCCCTTGGTAGCGCTTCCCGTCTTCTGACATCATTGGTTGGCTTGTTGCGCCTGTGCGTCCGCCCTGCCTGAAACAATGCTCCTCGTTGTCTTATTTTGACTGCGAGGGTGTGATTGATGGGCACGAGCAGTGCATATCTTCACCTGTCTTAACTCATCTCCTTCCGCCTTCTTCAGACTGTGCAGCCTCATGGCCGCGGCATGCGAGAAGGGATCAGCAGAGGCCGCCCAGTCTGAAGCAGGTGTAAGGACGTGTGTGAGCGGCCAAAATATTTACTGCTCAAGGCCACGAATCACAGCACCGCAGTGTGACTATGAAAAGGCACTGTGGGTCTGGGATTTATGGCCATCATTAACCGCACCGGCCAACATGAAATGAGGTCATAAGACGGGCAGCTCTAACAGGGCATTGCCAAGGGATAACACAAGAGCGCAGACTCCTGTACAGCAAATAACAACGCTCAGGAAGCTGCGCCAAGCACCAAAGCGTTATTTGGGACACCTGTGCTGCGTCTCCTTAAAAAGCCAAGTCACGCATCCACTACAGTTTGACTGTAGAATGGGCTAAATTGTGTACGTCTTTCATTCAGCGTGTGCAAGTAGACAAATTAATAGAGCAACCTTTCACTTGTGCAGCATTAATACTGCACAAGGTGTGTCTCTTGTACTTTGTAACACCTGAGGGGGGGTTAAAGGTTTCCTTTGAAATTGGTTCAAATAGGCTTCGGCCTACACTCTGCTCCTCTCCTCCTCCTCCTGCTTCAACACGGGCTCTAACATCGCTAGTTTTTGACCGCAAGTGCTAGCTGCACAGAGAAAAACACACGCCATTGTGTTAGTGGGGTTCAGCAACGCCAGCTGTTCCCCCACTGTGTAGCCGGCAAAGTGTCCTGCAAACGCAACGCAGACACAAAGCTGCCTCCAGTGCAGGCTTCGGCCTACACTCTGCTCCCCCTGCTTACCCTTAGCTCCAACACCGCTAGTTGGGGCTCTAGGAAGACAATCTTTAATAGGCAACGCATCTGGGTTCCAGCACCGCCAGCTGGTTCTCGGCAGTGTTCTTGTCACAGGTACTCCCTCGTGCCAAGCCTGGTTTCAGCACCGTCAGCTGTTTCCGGGTTGTGTCAAGCTCACTGAGACGCCTATGCTTGCCCCGTCGTGGTGCGGTCGGGTTAGCCAACTCCAGGGTGCCTCCAGTTTAGGAGCTTCCTATGTGGGCTGCGTGAACTGGTAGTCAAGGCTGGTTCTGTAGTGCCAGTAGGCCCAGCTCCCCCTGTAGGACTGTTGGGGTTCGGTAACTGCGGCTGCCTCGCGGCCTAGCTGTTCTCTCCTCTCCTGTGGACCTTCAGGTCCACCACCTGGTTCCAGCACCGTCAGCTGGTTCCAGGCCGAGCCTTTGGCTTAGGTGCCTCCTCCTGGGTATCCGAGTTCCGCCAACATCAGGCGGTCCTTGGTAGTGCTTTTAAGCGCGGGCACCTACAGCTTAGTAACCGGGTTCCAGCACCGCCAACTGGTCCTCGGTCGTGCCATTGGCTCTTGCACACTGGGGCAACGCATCTGGGTTCCAGCACCGCCAGCTGGTTCTTGGCAGTGTTCTTGTCACAGGTACTCCCTCGTGCCAAGCCTGGTTTCAGCACCGTCAGCTGTTTCCGGGTTGTGTCAAGCTCACTGAGACGCCTATGCTTGCCCCGTCGTGGTGCGGTCGGGTTAGCCAACTCCAGGGTGCCTCCAGTTTAGGAGCTTCCTATGTGGGCTGCGTGAACTGGTAGTCAAGGCTGGTTCTGTAGTGCCAGTAGGCCCAGCTCCCCCTGTCGGACTGTTGGGGTTTGGTAACTGCGGCTGCCTCGCGGCCTAGCTGTTCTCTCCTCTCCTGTGGGCCTTGGGGTCCACCACCTGGTTCCAGCACCGTCAGCTGGTTCCGGGCCGAGCCTTTGGCTTAGGTGCCTCCTCCTGGGTATCCGAGTTCCGCCAACGTCAGGCGGTCCTTGGTAGTGCTTTTAAGCGCGGGCACCTACAGCTTAGTAACCGGGTTCCAGCACCGCCAGCTGGTCCTCGGTCGTGCCATTGGCTCTTGCACACTGGGGCAACGCATCTGGGTTCCAGCACCGCCAGCTGGTTCTCGGCAGTGTTCTTGACACAGGTACTCCCTCGTGCCAAGCCTGGTTTCAGCACCGCCAGCTGTTTCCGGGTTGTGTCAAGCTCACTGAGACGCCTATGCTTGCCCCGTCGTGGTGCGGTCGGGTTAGCCAACTCCAGGGTGCCTCCAGTTTAGGAGCTTCCTATGTGGGCTGCGTGAACTGGTAGTCAAGGCTGGTTCTGTAGTGCCAGTAGGCCCAGCTCCCCCTGTAGGACTGTTGGGGTTTGGTAACTGCGGCTGCCTCGCGGCCTAGCTGTTCTCTCCTCTCCTGTGGACCTTCAGGTCCACCACCTGGTTCCAGCACCGTCAGCTGGTTCCAGGCCGAGCCTTTGGCTTAGGTGCCTCCTCCTGGGTATCCGAGTTCCGCCAACGTCAGGCGGTCCTTTGTAGTGCTTTTAAGCGCGGGCACCTACAGCTTAGTAACCGGGTTCCAGCACCGCCAGCTGGTCCTCGGTCGTGCCATTGGCTCTTGCACACTGGGGCAACGCATCTGGGTTCCAGCACCGCCAGCTGGTTCTCGGCAGTGTTCTTGACACAGGTACTCCCTCGTGCCAAGCCTGGTTTCAGCACCGCCAGCTGTTTCCGGGTTGTGTCAAGCTCACTGAGACGCCTATGCTTGCCCCATCGTGGAGCGGTCGGGTTAGCCAACTCCAGGGTGCCTCCAGTTTAGGAGCTTCCTATGTGGGCTGCGTGAACTGACAGTCAAGGCTGGTTCTGTAGTGCCAGTAGGCCCAGCTCCCCCTGTAGGACTGTTGGGGTTCGGTAACTGCGGCTGCCTCGCGGCCTAGCTGTTCTCTTCTCTCCTGTGGGCCTTGGGGTCCACCACCTGGTTCCAGCACCGTCAGCTGGTTCCGGGCCGAGCCTTTGGCTTAGGTGCCTCCTCCTGGGTATCCGAGTTCCGCCAACGTCAGGCGGTCCTTGGTAGTGCTTTTAAGCGCGGGCACCTACAGCTTAGTAACCGGGTTCCAGCACCGCCAGCTGGTCCTCGGTCGTGCCATTGGCTCTTGCACACTGGGGCAACGCATCTGGGTTCCAGCACCGCCAGCTGGTTCTCGGCAGTGTTCTTGACACAGGTACTCCCTCGTGCCAAGCCTGGTTTCAGCACCGACAGCTGTTTCCGGGTTGTGTCAAGCTCACTGAGACGCCTATGCTTGCCCCGTCGTGGTGCGGTCGGGTTAGCCAACTCCAGGGTGCCTCCAGTTTAGGAGCTTCCTATGTGGGCTGCGTGAACTGGCAGTCAAGGCTGGTTCTGTAGTGCCAGTAGGCCCAGCTCCCCCTGTAGGACTGTTGGGGTTCGGTAACTGCGGCTGCCTCGCGGCCTAGCTGTTCTCTCCTCTCCTGTGGACCTTCAGGTCCACCACCTGGTTCCAGCACCGTCAGCTGGTTCTCGGCAGTGTCTTTTGCTCTTGTACCTTCTGCTCCCCATCCTGGTTCCAGTACCGTCAGCTGGTTCCGGGCAGAGCCTTTGGCTTAGGTGCCTCCTTCTGGGTATCCAAGTTCCACCAACGTCAGGTGGTCCTTGGTAGTGCTTTCGGGCACGGGTACCTCCTGCTTAGTAACCGGGTTCCAGTAACGTCAGCTGGTCCTCGGTAGTTCCATTGGCTCTTGGACCTTCGGCTACCCATCCGGGTTCCAGTACCGTCAGCTGGTTCTCGGCAGTGTCTTTTGCTCTTGTACCTTCTGCTCCCCATTCTGGTTCCAGTACCGTCAGCTGGTTCCGGGCAGAGCCTTTGGCTTAGGTGCCTCCTTCTGGGTATCCGAGTTCCGCCAACGTCAGGCGGTCCTTGGTAGTGCTTTTTAGCACGGGTACCTCCTGCTTAGTAACCGGGTTCCAGTAACGTCAGCTGGTCCTCGGTAGTTCCATAGGCTCTTGAACCTTCGGGTAGCCATCCGAGTTCCAGTTCCATCAGCTGGTTCTTGGCATTTTCTCAGCCTTCTTGTACCTTCTGCTACATTTCCAAGTTGAAGACCCTAAAGTCGACGACCCGGAAAACCACCCCGATGACGACGACGACGACCCGGAAGACCACCCCGATGACGACGACAACGACGGCGGAGACGACGACGGCTGAGACGACGACGGCGGAGATGACGACACTGGAGACGACGACCCTGGAGACGACGACATGGAAGACCGAGAAGCAGAAGAACAAGAGGCTGCAGAACAAAGAGCAGAAGAACATTAAGCATAAGACTTAA